>NC_140590.1:379582979-380182979 GCF_964204655.1 Triturus cristatus | reverse complement strand
AATAAAGGGGTGGAAGTCGCTCGGGACT
Source organism: Triturus cristatus (assembly GCF_964204655.1). Lineage (NCBI taxonomy): Eukaryota > Metazoa > Chordata > Amphibia > Caudata > Salamandridae > Triturus > Triturus cristatus. The sequence goes on along the minus strand of NC_140590.1, from coordinate 380,182,951 downwards.
TCCCCTCCCGGACCTGTACTAAGAGTGTTGTGTTTTGTGTCTGCGCGCAGCGTGAGTCCTAGTGTGCACCCCAACACGGCCCCTCTCCCCCACTACACTGGTGACGAGGGCGGGCGATCGGCGCCCACACGCAGCTGGCACCAGAGGTGCGAATGCGGACACCTTCATCTCGGCGCCTCGACAACGAAGGGAGTGCGGTTGGCAGCAGCTGTGTCCCAGCCAACACGATGAGAGCGGGAGAGCCCCAAAGCCGTTTGCAGTCCCTGGCCAGCGCTGCCACCCGCCCACGGTCTGCAGCAACGAAGCCCTACCTGCCCAGTGTTGCCGCGAGCTCCACACGCTGTTTTCAGCACTTCTGGCCCGATCCGTCTTCAGCAGGCACCTCACCCGGTAGCGCGCACATGCGCACACCGCTCCTGCTGCAACGCTTGTATCTGTGCCCGTGGAACAGGGCCGGCCACTGGCATTTGCAAGCAAGGCTCTCACACCGACTGAAGCCAGATACTCCCAAATTGAGACAGAAGCGCTAGCCATCAAGTGGGCATGCAATCACGTCCATCTGTACGTCAGCGGGCACCCCTTCCGAGTGGTGACGGACCACCAGCCACTAGTGCCATTGTTCAGGGGCACCGCACCTCATCCCCCACCGCGGATGGAGCGCTGGGCAATACAACTGCAGCAGTATCAAATGGAGAAGGTGTATCGCCCGGGGGCGAAGAACCCTGCGGACTTCCTGTTATGGCATCCGCCATATGCAGTGACCGATGGTGGCGCCCAGGAGCTGAAGACGGAGGAGTATGTTTACATGATATCCCAGTGGGCCTGTCCCCAGGCTCTCACCATCGACAAAATCAAGCAAGAAACGAGTACTGATGCTGTGCTTATGCGAGTACTACAAGCGCTCCACAAGGGATCGTGGGAAGATTTCCTACGCGGGGCGAATAGCTAGAACCCGACTGACCGGGACCAGTTAGGAAAGTTCTGGAAAGTAAGAAACGAGTTGAGCACGGCATCCAACGGAGTAATACTGCGAGATTCCTGTTTAGTCATTCCGGCAAGCTTGGAAGGACAAGCCACCGCCCTAGCTCACAAAGGGCACCAAGGGAGAGAAAAGGTGTGGTTCCCAGGGCTTTAAGATGCCGTTGACACACTAGTAAGGAACTGCAGACCCTGTCAACTCACCAGCAGTCAAGAATGTCCAACGCCAGTCATAACCGAAGACCCTGCCACGTCTCCGTGGTCACGCATCAGTCTAGTCTTTGGAAGTTTTCCAGATGGCCGGACTACAGCGGTAGTAATCGTCACTTTTTCCAAATACATAAATTGTGGAGGTGATTTTAATCCACATCGTTTGCCGATTTGCACACCTCGGACTCAAACAGCTCGTCATGACCCCCACCCACTCCGCCGGACACACGCTCGACTCCATCTTCTCCACCAGCAACCACGTCACCTTCAGCCACACCACCGAACTCCACTGGACCGACCACCGCTACGTCCATTTCACCTTCGAAAAGCCTACCATGCACCACCGCACACAACGGGCCCCCCACCGCAGCTGGAGCAAAGTCACCTAAGACCAGCTAGCCACCACCCTCACCCGAAACCCACCAACGGACACCACCAACACCGACTCCGCCGTCCTCAACCTCAGGGAATGGATCGAGGACTGCGCCAACACTCTCACCCCGATCAAGAAACCCTTGAACAGACGCACCAACAGAAAAGCCATCTGGTTCACTGCCGACCTCCAGGCATCCAAGCAGGCCTGCCGTAGGCTAGAGAAGAAGTGGCACCACAAACAGACACCGGACAGCAACACAGCCTACAAGAGCGCCATCCGCAGACACCACCAACTCATCCGAACCACCAAAAGGACCTCCTTCAAAGAGCGCATTGACAACAACGCACACAACAGCAAAGAGCTCTTCAACATCGTGACGGAACTCTCCAACCCCAGCTCCAACTCCAACGACATCCTGCCATCACAAGACTTCTGCGAATCAGAGTAGGTACAGACCAGGAGGAAAATCATGGTATGCACTTCGTGCTCATACTGTCAGTAGCTCTGGGGTAAGTCCAGCAGTGGACCCCTTGTTGATAGTCCCTGAAAATACTGCTAAACCCCGTTGTTGTATTCCTGAGGGGAGAACTAGGGGGGCCAAAATCAATGTTTGGGAAATCCTCTAAACAGTCTAACAAGACACCAGGCACTAGGGGAAGGAAAAATCCTGCCACCCAGATAAGAGTGACCCAGTCCCTTAAGTCCTATTTTATGGTTTAAATCATTTTATTTATTTTGAAGATGCATAGTTAACAATAGCCGCCACCTACATGCCATGGCCGGTGGGGAGCAGTAAGGAAGAATTATTCAAGGGAAAATTGAAGAAGAGGTGAAAGGAGCAAAGACATAAGAAATAAGAGTTGAGAGTTCTGGTGCCTAAGGAGGGCTCATGAATACAACTAGCTGATGGGTAGCCATAGGGGGTATTATTCCTTTGTCTGGGATTGGTCGCTTGGCTGGGATTTCGTGGTGGAGAGTCGTAGCACTCGGAGGTATCTTGGGCAAGTGAGTTCCATAAAATCAGAGGAAAGAAATTCGATGGTGGTACCCCATGTTTTATCGAACCTGGGTAGGGTGTAAATTCCTATTTTAGAGTGATGGCTGCAACAGGCCAAAATCAAAACATACAAGGAGCGGATACAAATAATACAGATGCTTCTATCACAGTAGTAGGGTTAGGTAAGAATGGAGACACTCCGATATCTGCGCAGATCCCTACTAAGAATAGGCTTGAGGTGCTAGTCCCTTTAGAAAGCCCAGAGGAGGTGGATGAGGTGCTCAATATGGATAAAGTTGCCACTCAGGAGTCTTCCGGTGGGATTGGCAGGGAGGACAGGGCTAAGGTAGTAGGAACGCAGGAGGAGTCATTATCCACCATACTACTGAATCTATGGACTGAGATTAAAAACAGATTTGAGGTTTCTGAGACCAACCAATCTGGGATTCAAGCCTCCTGCTTAGCCTTGAACCAAAAACTGGATAAAGGGGCCGCACAAACTAAAGTGCTGGAGGAAGAAGTGGTACTGGTTAAGCACCATGTACAAAAAAACACTAGCAAAATCTCACTGCTGATTAAACAAAATCAAGGCCTGACAGAGGATCTAGAAAGGATCGAGAACCATTTGAGGAGGAATAACCTCCAGATTCTGAATGTCCCCGGAATGGAAGAAGAGGCTGATATGAAGTCCTTCATGGTTGCATTACTACAGGACACAGTTCTCAAGGACAGGCCAGACATTAACCTAGAACTTGAAATCCAAAGAGTGCACAGGGAACCATTTAAAAGGAACGCAAACCACCAGAAACCTAGGAAGAGCATGGTGAACTTCCTTACTTATCCGGCAAAGGAGATCATTTTGGGCATAGCTTTGAAAGGTGGATGTTGCACTGCTAAAGATAACTCCTTTACTATTAGGTCAGATGTCTGTAAGATCACCAATCAGCAGCAGTGGGAGCTTAGTAAAAGACTGAAAGAGCTCCATAAATTGGGGGATAAAGCACAGCTGAAGTTCCTGGCAGTGTTGCGTATCATGTGGAATAACCAAATGTATAACTATTGTACTCCTGAAGAGGTGGGTGGTCAGATCGATACAATCAGGAAGCATAAGATCCCGTAAGGCTCCAGTAGGGGGCGGTGGAGAGATGGGACAGGGAGCCGGGGATGCACCTGTTGTGTGTGTGTGTAATTGTTTGCTTTTGTGTGTGTGGTATCCCCATCCCGGGTAAGCCCGATGGCATTCAAAATGCCAAATAGTAGAGGGAGGGCTCCTGAAGGGTGGGGATGGTTAAGGGCACTGCGTGGGGAGCAGTGGGAAAATACACACAAAAAAATTAAGTCCTCAATATCACTAGATTGCTGTTTCAATTGCTCTCACACATAAGTGTGGTTTCTCATAAAGGATAATGGGAAAGGTAAGGAGATATGCTTTTTAACCTGGAATGTTAATGGTCTTAGATCAAAGGGAAGGCAGGGATTGGTATTCCGATATCTTGAAGAAAGTAGGGCCCATGTAATGATTTTGCAGGAGACACTTAACAGCAATAGAGGGTAGAGCACTTTATTCAAAGTGTAGGAAAGATTGAGAGAGACGCAGTTATGGATTAGGTAGAATTTTGTAAGGGCGTAGCTATCCTAGAGCAGGACTGGAGATGCTATAGTCTAAAACGGATAGTTCGGGTAGATGGGTTTTGGGGGGTATAAGATGTTCTAAGTATGAATTTGTTTGTGGGGGTTTTTATGGCCCGATTGTTGACAACCATTCCTATCTCGCTACCCTGGAGTGGAGTTTGATGGAGGCTGCATTACCGATAGTCTTGGGGGGGGAGAGTTTAATACTCTGCTTGACCCTACCCTAGATAGATCTACTAGGAGAGACTGTATCTCTACACCTAAAACTAGGCAGGCACAAAGGAGTATGCTCCAAGATCTAGGGTTGTTGGATGTGTGGCATCACCAAATGGGCCAGACAAGAGGTTATACATTTCATAGTAATAAAAATGCACATTAGTTTTGGCTCGACTATTTCTTTTTGGATACAGTAATAGCAGATAAGGTTAAAAGAATTAATCATCATCCAGGGAATATTTCTGATCATTCAGCTGTAACTATGGTTTTCCACTGTCCTGCCTATAGACAGAACCCTAGGTGGACAGTTAATCGTGCCCTTCTCCTTGATACTGAAGTCACTTCGACCCAGGAAAAGGTTATCAATAATTTCTGTGCTGACAACATGGGGTCAGCCTCCCTCAAAATAGTGTGGGATACATTTAAAGCTTTCATAAGACGAGTTTTGCAAAATGTGGGGTATGCCAAGTATAGGGCAGAGAGAGCAGAACATATTGTCCTAGAGCAGGAAATTGGACTGTTGGAGGCGGCCCTGCAGGCACAACGTTCCCCTCAGGGCAGGGATCAAGCAAGAAAGAGGTTAGAGGACGCCCAGCTAAACTTCAAGCTCAAGTTGGAAAAGAAATGTAGGGATAGATGGCAAGCCAAGAGTGTGAAGGTTTTGGGGTATGGGGAGAGAGCAGGAGCACTCCTACCTTGGAAATCTAGATCAGAGCAGATGCTGAATAATATCAAGGTGTTAATCAACAACTCCCAGTGTGACATCTATTAAAAGGAAGAGGCGATGCAAGATCATCTGGTCTTCTGTTTTTTCTATGTTATATACCAAGGAGATTACTCCAGACCTGGAGGGGCTTAGGGGGTGGCTCCTGGATGGGACCCTCCTGGGGTTTACGGCGATAGGAAGGGAATTTCTTGAAGCACAATTACAGAGGCTGAAGTTTGGGAGCATCTGAGTCGGACTAAGAACGGGAAAGCTGTGGGGCCTGATGTTATCCCCTTTAAGCTATATAAGATATTAAAGAAGGTGGTGATTCCATTTAGGGGAAAATTGCTTACTTCTATACATCTTGAAAATGCCCAGATCCCGAAGTCATGGAGGCAAGCTATGTTAGTGCTGATTTTGAAGCCTGCTAAAGATCCTAAGAAGTCAGACTCATATCAGCTAATTTCTCTTTTGCATGCTGATTATAAGGTTTTCGTCAGTATCATAGCAGGACCCACAGCTAATTCATTCCCATCAGAAAGGGTTTGGCCTAAGCTCCAAATCCATGATCTTACACAGCAATCAATTGGGTGCATTGATTTGGCCACGGATCGCTTGATTCCATTGGCTGTTGCCACAATAGATGCGACCAAGGCCTCTGACCGGGTTGTTGGACATTTATGTGAGAGGTCTTGGCAGCATTAGGGTTTAGCCCGTGTTTTATTCTGACTCTTCAGAGAATGTATGCAAACTCGTCAGCGCAAATCTTATTTAATGGAGCTCTGACAAAGAGTTTTAGGATTACCCAAGGTATGAGGCAGGGGTGCCCACTCTCTCCTCTTTTGTTTGATGTTTATATTGAACCATTTGGCCAGTTACTTAGAAGAGAACGCCAGGTAGTTCCCTTTTCCGCACAACAACTAAGTGATAAAATAGCACTCTACGCAGATTTCAAACCATTCCCAGGTTAGAGGGCTTAGTAGAAGGTTTTGGGGTATTGTCAGGTTATGCCATGAACACAACTAAGTCAATGATTATGTACTGGAATATTACCAATTGGGATTCGGAGGTGACTGAGTTAAAGTGTTTGGGCATCTCAATAGTTCATCTATTGGGGGGCGGTTCCACCACATAATTTGGGTCGGGTGTCAAAGGAGATTGATAGGCTCCTTATAAGGTGGAGAAACTTGCCACTGTTGATTTATGAACTTGATTAAAATAACGGTTTTACTTAAGTTGACCTATCTTTTTAATTGTATTCCCCACACTTTCCTAAAAAAGAGATAGAAAAAATACAGGGGAAAATCACTAGTTTTATCTGAGCTTCAGGAGGAGCTAGGCTCTTTTGAAAAAAATTGAGGAGGAGTTGAAGTGAGGGTGTCTGGCATTACCAGATTTAAACTTCTATTGCATGGCTTTCCAGCTTAATAACTGTAGGATGCTTCTTGGAACACCGGATAGTTCAACATGGGGTTGGATGCTATCAGAAATGGTGCAGGGCTGGGACCCACAGGCTTTTTATACAAATTTGGGGCTCCCACGTTTAAAAAAGTTTGGCTGAAGGTTTCAAAAGCTGCACTTCTCCTCTTTTACAGGGTTAGGAAGATTTTGGACATTCGGTATTACTCTGATTTCTCCCCAGTTTGGGATTCCAAAGGCACCCCAAAATGTTTATTGGATAGGCTGAGTCTACCTTTGAAGGAGGCCGGGATAACCAATTGTGTAGGATCTCTTTACAGTGGAAAGGCTTTTACGCTGGGAAGTACTTAGGGCAAATACTGGTGGTTCCCTGTCTAGATTTAAATATGTACAGCTCACTTCTTGGTATCTGAGTGCTAGATCAGAGATTGGTAGTGTCGGGGAAGTTGAAGCACTATTGCAAGATAGACAGCCTTTAAGCAAGGAGGTTTCTGTATGGTATTGGAAGCTCTTGGAAGCTGATGATGGAACTTTGGAGGCACTGTATACGACTTTTAAGGGAGTAATTCCAGAGTACGAGCTCCCACATTTATGTTAAATCTCTTTGAACTTGTTATATTGTATGGTCAAGCCAGCCAATCTAAAAAAAATATACTGGACACCTCAGAGATAAGCTAGATTTGTGCATTCCCCGATTCCAAAATGTAAAAGATGCGGCTATCCTGAAGCAAACGATGAGCACATATTTGCCACATGTCCCTTTAGTGGATTCTGGAACACGTTTTTTTAAATCTGTTTTTTATTGACTTTTAAGTTACATGTACAGAAAGGCAACATACACTTAACAGTGTAAGTGCATTGGGTCACATATCAACGGTGGAAACTTACTACTGGTGCATGGATTTAAGCATTTCAAGTATTCATGGGGTGCCTAGTGCACCCGTACACGTGGAAATCCAGTATTGAGCACAGTCCATGACTAATAGTGATTACAGTGTCATGATACCATGGTCCCATTAATCCAGTGCGTAAGTCTTTCAGAGGGATCAATATGGACGTCCGAACAGATAACGTGTGATGAAACAGTTTAAAACCAACAACCGCAACCTAGGCCGGTGCCAATGCAAATATCCCCCCCTCCCCCTTCCGCCACCCCTCCGCCCCCCTCCCATCACGTTACAGCATGTCAGTTTGACTGCCACTCTCCCATGACTGCGTCTACGTTGATCGCCCGTAATGTCAGTTTGGGTATGCAGGTGTACATGAAACACCACGGCCGCACCCGGACACGGCCCTCGTCTCCTACTCTGCACCTTCGTCCCTCTCGCCAGGTTGTCCCCCTGCACATATCTCTGCAGTTTGCTGGAGTGCTTGGAGCAGTCCCTCCCATTGAGTAGCTATGGGCTCCTTCCTCAGTCCCAGGGTCTCTTCCCGTCGGATGGCTGTCCCATCTTCCTTGGCCCATGCGGTGAGTGAGTGTCTCCATGCCTGTGTGTGGGGGGGTCTTGTGCCTTCCACTTCCTGGTGAGAAGTCGCTTAGCGACCACTAACCCCAGGTCAAGGAACCAGGATTTTACTTTTGTGGCCGGGGTCCTGCAGAAATGGTGCAGCAGGTACACCATCCAGTCAAAGGGTACGTCGCGCCCCGTGCTTACGCGCAGCAGCTCGCTGATTGTGCGCCAATATGTGTGTAGTCTGCGGCAACTCCATAGCATGTGGATTAGATCAGCCCCGGGTTCGTCACATCTAGGGCACACTGCATCTGTGCGATTAAAGTATCTATTGATCATTTCAGGCGTAAGGTATGCCCTGTGCACGATGAACAATTGTATTTGCCGAAACCTCATATTTCTGGGTATGCACACAGGACTCTTCAATACCCGTTCCCATTCCTTGTCCTCTAGTTGCCTCCCCAGGTCTAGTTCCCATTTTCATCGAAGGGGTTCTAGAGTAATCGCCGCATGAGTTCTAAGTGACGCCGCAAACCAATGGATCAGGTGACGGCCTCTCCCCATAACGTGAAGATATTGAATGGTAAGGTGCTGGCTGGGTTCTGTGGACATGTCCCCCCATTTTGCAGTCAGGGTCGCGATTAGTGAGCGGTGTAGTAGGAATTGCCCCCGGTGGTAATCCCTCATCTGCAACTAGGGAGTCATATGGGATGAGTGTGCCATCACGGTACAGGTCTCCCATAGTCTGTATGTCAGCGTCCCACCAACGCGCAAGCATGAAAGGGGTGAGTGCCCCCATTCCACTAGGGGAGTCCTCCAGCGATGTCGCCGGTGCGTAAGGAATCAGGGCCTTAGTGAGGAAAAGGTTCCTACGGTAGCATCTGTATGCCACCGCCAGAAGGAGCGGCGCCGGCACCGCAGACTTGGCGGCTGGGTGGAATAGTGTTAGTATCTGTTCCAAGGAGCGTGGGGGTAGTGTAGACGCCGTGTCTTCCCGGCCCTTATCCGCCAGCCAGCGGGCGATCCACTGCAGTTGTGCAGCTAAGTAGTAATGCTCGAAGCAAGGTGCTGCCAACCCCCCCCTGATCCGTAGGAAGATATAGCTTCGCCAGCGTCACCCTGTGCCGTCCACTCCCCCAGAAGAGGTCCCTGAGCAGTCTAGCGAGCGTGGCAAAGAAAGATGCTGGGATATAGAGGGGCAAGTTGGTAAAGTAATACAACAGCCGGGGGAGGACCACCATTTTAGAAAAAGCTACCCTTCCAGTGACTGTTAGCGGTAGTGTATTCCAGAAACGTACTTGCGACTTGATGGCCGTAAGGGCCCTTTCCAGGTTACCACCGAAGAGGTCTGCCGGTTGACGGTATATCTGGGTTCCCAGGTATCGGAAGGTGTCCCCTCTCCACTGTACTCTCGTACCATTAAGAGTGTGTCCCGGGTCGTGCCGCCCTTCCCCAAACGCATAAAGACATGACTTGGTGGCATTCACCCGGAGTCCCGAAATGGCAGCGAAGTCGTGCAGAATGTGGGTCAACTGGGCTGGGATATCTTCTACATCTCACACGTATACTAGCAGGTCATCTGCGTATAGTGATACCTGGTGTACTGCATCACCTAAGGGTATTCCCTCCCCCAATGTTGCGCGCAATGCTGCCGCTAGTGGTTCGATCGCGAACAGGAGCGGCGATAGTGGGCACCCCTGTCTGGTGACCCTGCTGATGGGTATAGCAGTAGATATGTACGGACCCAGTCTAACCCGAACTATGGGATTCTTGTATAGGAGGCCCACCATCTGCAGATATCCCAGCCCCAAATCATATTGTTGCAACAATGTCGACAGGTAGCCCCACTCTAAGCAATCAAATGCTTTTTCAAGGTCCAATATTAAGCAACCCGCCCTTGGCCACTCTCGCACGCTGTCCGCGGCCACTCTAAAAAATCTCCGCAGGTTCAGTGATGTGCTTCGTTTGGGCACGAATCCATTCTGGTCACTGTGGACTAGGTCGGAAACCACTGGCCCCAAGCGCTCCGCCAGAACTTTGGCGACTACCTTATAATCCACATTGAGGAGCGCTAGCGGCCTATAGGAGCTCAGGAATGTGGGATCCGATCGGGATTGAGCAGAGATACTAGGTACGCCTCACGCAGCGAAGGGGGTAGCGTGCCTTTCTCTAATGCTGTCATGTAGAGCGTGTGCAAGTGCAGGAGTTCCACGTGCTGTGTCCGAAGTGTCTCCAGCCGGGTGGAGTGCCTGCCCCCTCCCTCCCCCTCGTGCTCATATTGTAGAAGTTGTGACTCAAGGCTGGCGATGGATGTCGCCAGTCGTTTCCTTACGTTCCATGTGGCTCCCAAACAGTGTCCCCTGAGCGTTGTTTGAGGGCGTCCCACTCCACCAGCGCATCACTCGCTGTACCTTCATTGAGCTCAAAATAGGAGAGAATGGAAGTTTCTAGCGAGGAGCGGAATTCTGGGTCCTCCGGGGCAGTAGGTTGGAGGCGCCATGTGGGTATAGGGGGCAGGTCAGCTTCCCAACTCAGCTGGAACCACAGGGGGTTATGATCAGAGTGTGTTTGCCCTAAATATTCCGATTTCGTGACCAGAGGCAGCAGAGACTGGGATCCCACCACCCTGTCCAGGCGTACATGCAGGTCATGCGTCGCCGAGTAATAGGAATAGATGCGGTCAGTGGGGTGAAGGGCCCCCCACATATCTAGCAATGCCCAGTGCAAGAGCCAGCCTGTGAGCGCCTGCGCATTTGATACAGTTGATGTTGTACGGAGGGGGGGAAAGGATCTATCAAGATGCACATTGAGTACCAAGTTAAAATCCCCTCCCAGGAACCAGGGGAGCCCAGCATAGGGGGTCAGCGCTTGTGACAGCTGTGTGAGGAATGATGTCTGGTCAGTGTTCGGGGCATAGATCGAGGCCAACAATATGGATTGACCATTGAGCGTGCCCTGCACTAGAGTTTATCTGCCTTCGGGGTCTGTTACCGAGGCCATACTAACAAACGGGACGCCTGCTCGTACCCAAATGAGTGTGCCTCTAGCATGGGCCGAATACACAGTACCATACACTTGCCCCCTCCAGCGCTTGCGCAGTCTCTCTAATTCCAACTGTGACATGTGTGTTTCCTGTAGGAGGGCGATTCCGACCGAGTGCCTCTGGAGGTAAGCAAATATGGGGTATCGCCGTGTGGGAGTATGCATGCCGCGTATGTTCCATGTGATCATGTTAACACGCGCCATTGTGAGAGTGCTTGGACAGCGGGAGGTCAGGGGCGGGGCAAGGTCTGGCGGGTGCAGAGTTTGGTCGGGTATGAGTGCACCGGTCTGCTGTAACATTAACAATGTGTGAACCGTAAACAACATAACGTCCAGGGCGAACTTTGCGTGTTTGTTCATCCAAACTTCTGTGACCATGCATATGTGTATACTAGGTCAAGGTGCGGCCTAATGGGGTGCGCGCGCTGTCAGCGTTCTGTTGCGACTGTCCCCTCCCTATCCCGCGTGTGTGGTGTATCATTGAGAAAATCCGCCAGCGTAGCCTGTGGGCTGGTTGGCGTCTAGGTGAAGATGGAAGTCTCAACACCTGTCTACCAGTTGCCTGCACGGATGCCTACGGGGCCCCCGGCAACGAGTGTAGTGGTACCCCGGTAACAACCAACCGGAATGTACAGGTAACAGCTTTATTGATCCGCTTCCGCCCCCGCATATTAGGAATGGAGCCACATTAACAACAATTGTCTACTTGCGTGGATAGTCTGCCTCAGAGTTCAGCACGGCAGCATTCTCATCCCGGGATACCATCAGCAGTCTGTGGGGTGACAACCGGTAAGCAAAGGTCGTCTGAGATGTCAGTTGATGGTGACGACGAGCCACTCACCACCACCGTAGGCTGCACGAAGGATTGCAGCCGATCTTTAGCACTCGGGGTGCTAAGTGTTGTGACTGCTTCCAGCGCATTTTGACGCTCCATTCACATTTTCTCCAGACTTGGGGCTGCTGTTCTGGGCTCCGCCACGTGTTGGACCTGTCATCGTCTGCGTCGTCTAGGCCGCCTGCCTGTTGATGTGCCTTCCTCTGGATCCGTCGGCCTGGTCCCCGTCCACAGTCCCGATGTCTCGAGCCAGTCCCATGTCTCCGCAGGGGAGTCGAAGAAGCGGACTTTATCCTTCACCACCAGTCGCAGCCTGGCAGGAAACAGCAGCGAGTACAGTAACTGTGGCTCTTGGGAGTTGATGTTTCACCGCCATATAGTTGTTTCTACGGCGTTGCATAAGAGCGGTGTAGTCGGGGGAAAAGCATGACATGGCTGCCGCCTACCGTGAGACTGCCCATTTTCCGGGTCTCTCACAGTACCGCATCTCTGTCTCTGTAGTTCAGGAGTTTGAACAGGAATGGGCGTGGTCTGGCTCCCGGCTGAGGTCGCTGTGTGGGCACCCGATGGGCCCTTTCCACCGCAAACTGTTTAGACAGTGTTCCCTGTGGCATAAGCTCTCGCAGCCAGTTCTCGACATTCTGTTCTGGGTTCCTACCCTCTTCTCCTTTTGGCGCCTATTTTCTCTACTGGTGCAAGGACCGAGTCCATCTTGGCCGCCAGTGCTGCAGATGTCGGCTTTGCTTCACCCTCATCTCGCAGACGTGGAGGGTCCAGGCTACCAGTGCGCAACGGCCCTTGCTGCATCTTGGCACGCATACGGCCCATTACAAGTTGTTGTGCCGTGGGCATTCGCGGCCAATGTCCGGTGCGTTTAGTGCGTAATCAGTATGGTTACGCCCGGGGCTCAGGACAGAGGTTGACTGTCTCCTAGGCATGTGCTTCGCAGACCAGGTGTGTGGTGGAAGGCCCTGAGTTTGTTTCCAGCAGGTGAGGTTGCTGCCCTACCGGCCTCGTGTGTGCTTTGTGCTCTGGTCTCACAGCAGGCGGCAGCCAGCAGCAGCCCACAGCGCCAGATCCCCACTCGTGGTGGCCCCCCTCGAATGTTGCGGGCCACAGACGCGCGCCTCCCGGCTACCAGCTTGTTCCAATGCACGGGTGCTTAGTGACCAGCCCGCGCCTATCTTCGCCTGACTAGGTCACGGTATGATGCAGTGGCTGTGATGACCGGTAAGCGCGGGTATGCCGAGAATAGTAGCCATACTACTCCGCACCAAGGTGTCCAGTAGGTCTGGCGCCGTGTTCTTAGGGCCCGGCATCCATTGGGGACCGCTGGGAGCCCAGTCCCGCAACTCCAGTGTCAGCCGCCAGGCCACCTCTCAGCCTCTCTAGGCGGCACATCGCTTCAGTAGTCCTCGCAGCAGGGGCAGGCCCAGGATTTTCCTGCTCCACTCGTCTCTTGGGCCCCCCGTGTAACAGCTCCTAGCAGGGGCCCAGTCGGGTGACCCCGTTCCTCTCTACTGGCACCCCAGTCGCACACCGGGCACAGGCGGCAGGCACTCACACCCTTTGTCACGTGGCCGTGACTTTACCATACAGTTCGGCTGCATAAGATGGCGCAGTCTACAAAATGGCGCCCGTTAGGCTGACTGTTACTTCCAGGCTTTCGCGCTGCACCGGGCCTCACTTTCCGCCGTCAGTGTGCTCCGTTTCGTGTCTTCGCAGTGCGCCACGCCGGGAGACTTCCCCGTGGCATGTAGATTGCAGCCTCCACTGAGGAGCGCCCCCCCGCCAGGTGTCCGCGCCTCCTCTCAGCCGTCAGGGCACCTCGTCAGCCACTGATAGCCGCTCGGGCCCAGATCCCTCCCGCAGGACCATAGCCCGTGCCCCTCATCTCGTCCGGGGGGCCGCAACTCGCTCTCAGTCTCTCCGGGGCAATCCCCACTCAGGGACTTTAGAGGGCCTCCTCCACTGCAAAATCCGCACCGCCTGGAAGATTCCTGGCAGCCAGGGCGCTCCCCATCAGCAGTCTTCTTTCGCGGGGCAGCCGTGAGCAACAGCTGCGGTCTCAGCCTTCACCTCCTCGCGCGGGCACTCTCCCTGGACCGCGTTCCAGCTCCGGGTCATAGCTGCGAGTCGGGTCGCTTAACCGGTACACCGCTGAACCTCCCAGGTACCTCTCCACAGTATCACAGCAGTCTTGTCCGTTTTGGACCCAGATGGCACCACATAAGGATCTTTTGGCAGATAATCAGGGGATATTGGCCAGAGCGCTAAAGACTCGCGTCCGCCATGTTCGTGGATTCTGGAACACTGTGAGAAAAATAATAGTGGATATCCTGGGACTCAGGGTTGAGATGAGCCCCGTGCTGGTGGGAGTTGATACAGAGTCTCTTAGTCTTTTGGACAAGATGCAGAGGAACTTGTGTTCCAATTTGGTGCTACTTGCGAGAATAGAGATCTGCAAACATTGGCTAGATGCTGCAGCTCCCCTCACCTAGGACTGGCTTAAAGCTGTGCGCTGGACTTGCAGGATGGACTTGGGCTGTACCCCAGGTAGAGCAGATGCAATCTGGACATACTTTATAAGGTGGAGTGGTGTGTCTGATTCGGAGAACTGAGCAGTCCTATGATTGCACCAAAAAATAAAATCCAGGTGTTTAAACCCAGGTTGGTGTGGCGGGGATGCTGTCTGTGCAGCAGGTGCGAGGTCAGTTCCACTGTGTCATCTGACATTGCAACGGCTGGGGTGATATGAGTACAACAAAAAAAAGAAAAGATTACAATGACTGTGAGGTGAGGCAGTGAAAGTAAGGAGGCCCGCAAAGGATACTGTCAGTGATTTGTAACAGGACAACAAGAGGCTCAACAGGAAGTGGACAGTAAGAGGATCAGGCAGAAAGAGCTTCAAGCAGAAATTGAACAGTGAGTGGTTCAGGCAGAAAATGGGTAGTCAGATGTCCAGGTAGAAAGGGAATCATGGAGGTTGGGGTAGAAAGGGGGAAGTGAGAGGTTCAGTAAGAAAGGGGGCAGTGAGAGTTTCAGGAAGAAAGGGGACATCAAGAGGTTCAGGCAGAAAGGGGACAATAATGTTGAGGTAGAAAGGGGACGGGGAAGGTTCAGGCAAAAGGGGACAGTGAGAGCTTTAGGCAGGAAGGGGGCAATTGTTAGAAGCAGGCTGAAGATTACGATGGGAAAGATATTTACTCAGGTTGAGTTTAAGAAAATTCAGGACAGAACCAAAAAGGCATTTATGCGCATGCCATAATATTAAAGTATTTTATATTCTTCTAGTCTTCAGAAAAAGGGATGTTTAGGTTGAGTTTATGTAAAACATACAAAGAAGAGGATACGACATTGGAAACTTGGGGGCATATTCTCAAGGATCTATCGCCGAGTTATCGGCCCTTTATCGCAGCCAAAGTAGCGATAAATTCATCGCCCCATTCACAAGCTGGTGCAAACAGCCCATATCAACACTTTACCTGCGAAAGCAGCCACAAAAACATCGCCACAGATGATCCCGGCAGCTAACACTAATGAGATGCAGAGTAGGCGTTCCCGAGCAAAAAACTGCGACAATACCACACCGCACCATTCCCAACGACCAGCCCGATCGGCGATAAGACCACAAAACAGGCAATACTACGCGTTAGCAGCAGGAAATTAACACATGCTCTGACCTGTTGCAAAGTCAGACGACAACCTGCACCAGAAAATGGAGTCCAGCCACACCGGAAGAACAACAGATGCCATGATGCTACTCATGCAGCTCGGAGCCCCAACAGGGCCACAACACACATCACCACCAATCCCAGGACCGCCACCCCTTCCCCCAGACCTCTCCCCCACCCACCCCTCCAGACCCCCACAGAGGCAGCGCAGACAAAGACAGCGAACCTTCAGTAAACACACCACCCTCACAGACTTGACACCAGAGAATGTCATTGCCCACTACAGACTCAAAAGGACAACCATCCTCCGCATCCTGAACATCATTGCCCACGGGCTGACGGTACCAACACATCGGACAACCAACATCCCTCTGCAGACAAAGCTGCTGGCTGTGCTGCACCTATCGGCCTCTGGGACATTCCAATCAACAACCGCCAGAGTCTGAGGAGTCTCACAGCCTGCCCTATCCAAGTTCCTCAAACCTGTCCTGGATGCCATCATCAGCTATACCTATACTTTCCCCACACTGCGCAGGAACAGCTGGAGACCAAGCAAGGCTTCTATGCCATAGCTGGATTCCCGCACGTGTTGAGGGCAATTGGCTGCACACATGTCCTACTTGTGCCCCCTGCCGACACTGCACACAATTACCGCAACAGAAAGCACACGCATTCCATCAATGTGCAGGCAATGGTGGACCAACGTGGACTCTTCATCAATGTCGTCGCCAACTACCCAGGCGGTGTGCATGATTCCTACATCTTCCGACAGTCCATCATCAACCGGTGCTTCCAGGTTGGTACCTACGGAAATGCAGTGCTCGTTGGTAAGTACCAAATGAACACTGCACACACCTCAAATACACAATCATGCAACTCACAACTCTAGCAATGCACATGTTAGAAAATCACATACAACATGCCAAACAACGTGCCCACCCACCAGATATGGCAGCACAACTTACTGTGGCAACCTGGGCTAGCCATGTACATGAGCCATCAATGTCATGGCACCTCAGCCACCCTATAGCGGAATGTAGGGAGAGGTGGGAACCAGGCATGTGCGAAGTAGGCAAGTGACCCATGAATGAGAATGCACACAATGCCAAGTGTGGCATGGATATGCTGGACAGACTGCAGTATGCAGACCACAGACAAATACATGTCGACATATACTGCTGGTGGTGGTAGTGTTGTGGACAGTGGGCTCAACCATGTCACCTCAGGCAGTCGGGTAGACCTGGAACATGTGGCTGTGTCGGGCCCCCCTGTGAGCGTAAGGGAGTGGACCGGCATACTGCAGTACGGCATAGGGGTGTGGTCATTCGACACTTGGCTCTGGGTGTGGGTGAGTTTAGGCCTTGCCAAAGAGGTAACTGATGCGTGTGTCTCTGGTGTAGTGTCTGCGCCACCCGTCACACAATGTACAATGTTGCTATGTAGCATGCCCACGGAGTGCGGCCTCGACCGAGGGGTACATGAGGGTGTGCAAGCCTGCACGGGGTCCGGGATCATACATGCCAACTGTTGTGTGTGTCACTATTTCCGCAGCATGAGCCAAAGGTCTACCCTCAACCGCATGGCGAGTTCAGCCAGGCATGTACTCTACATCTGTGGCCGCCCTGTCCTTACCATAGGCCTACACACACGTAGCCGCCCACCTTCAGCGCACGACATCACTGTGTTGTTGTCAGGCTAGTGGACATGCGCAGACAGGCATGACAATGGTGTGCCATAGGGGTGCAAGTGATGCAACCACGCTGAGCACACCAGTGAAGAGGCTCGGGGGGAGGGAGGACCAGCAGTGAGGCTACGTAAGACACATTGATGCCACTCATTTGCTACAAGTAGTACATGTAAAACAGGAATCACTAACACACACATATCACACACCAATGAACCAGTGAGCCTGCCAACACATCATGCAGAACCAACTATTGACTCATGTCTCTCTGCACTGTCACAGGTGATCAAGGATATGCAATCTGCGCTTGGATGATGACACCCCTCCGAGCCCTAAACACACAGGCACAGAGGCAGTACAATGCGGCCCACAAACGCACCAGGGGCATTGTGGAACGCACATTTGGCATGTTGAAGTCACGTTTCAGGTGCCTGGATGTCACAGGTGGAAGGCTCCTATACAGCCCAGACATGGTGTGCAAGATGATCGTTGCATGCTGTGTGTTGCACAACATATGTGTACGCAGCAAGGCACCATGGATACCAGTTCCAGAAGCACCGGACGATGATGATGAAGATGAGGCAGGTGGACCACACCCCACTACAGCCGCAGCAGGAATAGCCCGCAGGGACACCATCATTGCAAATTTCTTCAGATGAGCACGTCACATTGTGACAGTCCTTGGCAATCATGGGACAGTACAAAATAACCACAGGCACAGCATGTGCAAATAAATGCATTCCAAAATCACATTCCCTAAGTGCATGTCACTCCTCTGTACAGGCATATCACTCAGACAAGTGTGAGTGCGACATGTATTGCTAACAATTTTATGATTTGTTCATGGATGGTGGGTGTGTCACCTCTGTGCAGAGAGGCTGTTTGGAGTGTCACATATTCGAACTGCCAGTTCTGTGTGTCACAGTTAGTAGGGTATCCCACTCTTTGGCGTTTCACATGTGTCCAAGATCATTCCATTTTGGCTGCCATTTGTGACCTACAGGTGACAACAGGGCTCCTTTTGGGGTCAGATATGTACCACCATGATGCAGGGATGCCCCCTGTGACTCAAGTCCCACAACATGGGCAACATGTACGTAAGAGGGAGTCACTGCCCCTACATCCGTCCACGCTTTCATAATTGATTGATCATGGTCATGACACGTCTGTGTGCAGGAGGGGTTGCTTGTCCCTCTGCAATGTGACAGGGAGATGTGGTTTCACAGTGTGTTCCATGCATGTGTCAGCATTGGCACAGTTTATATGCAGACTGCATGTCAATGTACATTGTGACTGTGAGGAGATACCTGAAAGATGCGGGACAATGGTAATTTGTTCTACGTCACGGATGTGGGGTTGTGCTCGTACATTGTCATCTCACCGTTTTTTTACTCTGCTTTTATGCTGCATTTTCACGCATGACGCGTGGGAATTGCGATTCTCCTATTAACATGACCAGAGAATCTGGATTTCATTAAAGACACGGAGGCTAACATTATGCTTACACTTTTAATTGCGTCACCAAGCAGCCGCTTAGATCACAAAGGAAGTATTCCAAATAGAACATTAACAATAATAAAAGGCATGAGCCCACAGTATTCTGCCTCTTTTAAATCGCGAAAAAACAGGATAAGTTCGTTAAAATCCTTTGTAAATGAAGAAAAGCGTCTTGTTGAAACGTAGGACGTCATAGAAGGAAGGACACCGAAGATGGAGAAGAAGAAAAAACTCTAATCCAAAATTCTTAGAGAGCATCTGCAAAAGAGAGAGAAATAGTGCAAGTATAACAAGAACAAGAGACTGATGTCAAACAATAATGTATAAAAGGCATGAAAAATATGTCAAGTCAACAAAGTCAAGTCAAGTCAACAATAACTGTAGAATTGCATAATAAACAATAGAATAATTTCAATAAAAGCATAACAACCTCCAAAGGGAAAGAGGAGGGGGGGATAATGTTAGCCTCCGTGTCTTTAATGAAATCCAGATTCTCTGGTCATGTTAATAGGAGAATCGCAATTTCATTACAAGACCGGAGGCTACCATTATGCTTGTTGGTAGCTTTGTAATACTACATCAGACACATGCGGGATAGGTTTACAGTAATGGTGAGCAAAGGTCCGAGCATTAGACCAATCAGCAGCTTTGAGGATATCATCTAACTTACCTCCGGACCAGAAAGACTTACTGGCCATAGCCCCTCTGATAGAGTGTGGTTTAAAAATATTAAGGTCGATACCTGCTAGGTTTAACACAATTTTAACCCATCTAGAGATAGAACTGGAAGAAACAGGTTTGTGTGGTTTTACGAAGGAAATGAGCAACTGTGTCGTATTAGGAGGTCGAAGGGAATTCATTCTAGAGTCGTATTCCTTCATACAATCAACCACACATAGTTTGGGATAGTCATCAAAACGAGGATAAAAGATAGAATTGGACATGGTCTTTGTTCTTCTGAAGAGTTCAAAGTTAACTCCGAACATGGTATAGGATCTATTAGAAATCTCCAGAGCTTTGACATCAGAGACTCTACGACAGGAAATTAAGCAAAGTAAGGTAGCCAGTTTAATAGAAAGTTTTTTATTGTCTAAGAGTGAATTAATAGGCCAATTAGAAAAAAGGTCAAGGATCAAGTTCACATCCCAGAGGGATTGATATCTGGGTTTAGGAGGTCTTCTGAGTCTTATACTTTTAAGAACCCTGCAAATAATTGCGTTTTTACCAATAGTCTTACCGTTGATGAGGGAGTGACCAGCGGAGATGGCAGATCTATAACAATTGATAGATCTATAACTAAGGCCTCTTTCAAATTGTTCCACTAGAAAATTGACTATGTCAATGATAGGTGCCTGAACGGAATCCAGATTCCTTTCCAAGCACCAACGAACCCAAGATTTCCAAATGTTGTTGTATCGGTAGTGTGTGCCAGGGGCCCAAGATTCGCCGAGGAGAGTTGAAGCTGTTGATGAAAGTCCTGAGAGATCATTGGATCTCCTGACACTCTCCAGGCAAGAAGGTTCAGTTTCCCTGATTGAACCATGGGTTGAAGATGACCGTCTATGTCTGTAAGAAGGTCCGCATGGAAGGGAATTAGGAATGGGAAGTCGTAGCTCATCTCTAGGGCAGTTGGGAACCAAGCTTGAGAGGGCCAGAAGGGAGTGATTAACACGATTGAGCATTGGTGGTGTCTGACTTTCTGAAGCACTCTTTGAATCATGGAAAAGGGGGGAAATGCGTAGTTGTTTCTGCCCTGCCAAGGTTGGAGGAAGGCATTCACTGCCAGAGCACCCGGGTCTGGCATCCAGCTGTAATAATTCACGATTTGGAAGGTTAGTCTGCTGGCAAAGAGATCTAGATCTAGAGGACCCCAGGAAATGTTGAGGGAATTGAAGACGGAGACATTGAGTTTCCAATCGCTGAAGTCTAGGAGGAATCTTGAGTTCCAATCTGCCGATACATTGGATTTGCCTGGGAGATATTCGGCTCTTAAGGCGATTTTGTGTTCTAAGCAGAACATCCAAAGTTTCTTTGCAAGATTGGAGAGGTCGGCAGATTTTGTTCCACCTAGCCGATTTATGTAGGCGACGGCGGAGATATTGTCCATTTTTAGGATGATAGACCTGCCCTGAATGAATTGTTTGAAACTCATCAAGGCGTAAAGACCTGCTGTCAATTCCAGAAAATTTATATGATGTAAGGATTCTTCCAGAGACCAAATTCCACCAGTGTTCTGGCCTTGGAAGCATGCTCCCCAGCCCTGAAGGCTGGCATCTGATTCTAAAACGAATTCTGGAGTTGAGCCAAAAATTGCTTTCCCATTCCATGCCTCTAGGTTGTCTAACCACCAGGTCAGTTCCACTCTGGCCTCCTGGTCTAGTGAGATAAGGTCTCCGTACCAAAGGCCCGATTGAAGAGCCCTTGCTTTCAATCTTTGAAGTGCACGGTAATTCAGAGGACCTGGGAAGATGGCTTGTATCGAGGAAGAAAGGAGGCCTAGTAATATGGCTAGTTCCCTTAGGGGAAAACTCTGAAGTTTTAGGATATGTCTTATTTCTTTTTTTATTTTGGATATCTTTTTTGGGGGAAGGAGTAGTAGACAACTTGTGGTATCTACTGAAAAACCAAGGAATTTTTTTGAAGGTAAAAGGATGGATTTTTCTCTGTTTATAATAAAGCCCAGATTTTCCAAAAGGTCCATCACAGTCTTCAGATCTTTGAGAATTTGACAATGGTCCTGAGAAAGGATGAGGATATCGTCTAGATAAAGTATCATGCGAATACCTTTTTCTCTTAAGCATGAAGCGATTGATCTCATTACCTTGGTGAAACACCAGGGGGCTGATGAGAGTCCGAAGGGGAGGGCTTTGAATTGGAAAAGATGGTTTTTCCAAAGGAATTGAAGGAAGGGTTGGTGAGCTTTGGCCATCGAAATCGTGAAGTAGGCGTCTTTTAGGTCTAACTTTACAAGCCAGTCTTCTTTTAGAAGTAAATCCCTGAGAAGGTGAATGCCTTCCATTTTGAAATGTCTGTAGACAAGGAATTTGTTGAGGTCTCTTAAATTTATGACGGGTCTCCACCCTTTGTCTTTCTTCTTGACAAGGAAAAGGGTGCTGATGAATTTTAGCATCTCTAAGGGGACTTCTACTATAGCACCCTTCTGAAGCATGGAAGAGATCTCCTCTTCTATAATCTTTTCCTGCTCTAGGGAAAGAGGCATTTCTTTTGGGAAAGAAGATTGGTAAGGGGTTTGTGTAAAGTTTATCCTGAATCCCCTGACGGTATTTAAAACCCATGGGTCCTGTGTTATCAACTTCCAGTTGTTGAAAAAGAGTTTGAGTCTCCCACCCACTTTGAGGAAAGGGGGGGAAGGGGAAGAAATTGAAATTGTACTCACTTTGGTTGTTGTTGTCGGTAGATGCTCCACGGGATCTGAAGCTTCTAGAGCGAAACCCTCTTCCTCTTTGCGGAAAGAATTGGGGAGTGCTGGGGTTGAAGAAGCCCCTTCCGCCATATCCCCTTCCTCTAGGATAGGGCCTTCTGTTGAATCGGCCGGAAGACTGGCCCCATCTACCGGCCCTTCCGAAAAGGTTATTAGAGTTAAACACTCTCTTCATGTTCTGATGTGCTTTATTTAGGGCTGTCTTAATTAGGTCTTCCCCGAAAAGCAAGCCCTTAGGGTTGGCAGATGGCTCTTTGTCTGCTAGATCACTGAGCTTGGGGCTAATTTTGGTGAGGACCACTCTTCTCCTCTCTGAATTTAGGCTGGCATTTGCGTTACCTAAGAGAACGAGGGCTCTTTGACTAAGACCTCTAATGATTTCGGTGTCGAGGGGAGTGCCATTAATATGGCTTTCTTCAGAAATATCAATGATTCTTGCCAGGGGGCCCAGGATGTCCAGGACCCTATCTTGGCAGCCTTTTAGAGATCTCTCCATACCCTTACTAGGGTCTCTTCCCAGCTTGAAAAGGTACTTTATAAGTTCTGGGTCGAGGTTTGGGGTTTGAGAAGCTTTTTCTCCGATGTTGGGTCGGCAACATTCCGCTCTTAGTAGGTTTCTAGCGTCCCTGTCAAGCGGGTTTCTGAGCCATTTAATGATGAATTTACTCACATGGTCGTGAGGGATCCATTCTGAGCTCCTCGGATGTTTGATGTTAAGAGGAGAGAACATCTCTTGCCCTAGAGGGTCAAGGATGGCATCTTTGGAAGAGAGAGTGAGGTCGTCGTCAAGAGAACTAAACTCTAAATCATCATGGTCTAAGTCTAGGACATATTCGTCAGGCGAATTAGAGGCATCATCAAAGTAAAGATCATCATCATCATTATCATTATTGGTATCAGAGAGGTCATTTTGAGCACTTAGATATTTTGTACCGCGGTGGACACCTTGATATTGTGTGCCGCTTGGGACACCTTTATGCGTTGTGCCGCTGGGGGCACCTTTATATGTTGTGCCGCTGGGGACACCCATTGAAAAAGAGGTATGGTGGCCTCTTGTAAAAGTAGAGGTACTAGGACCTCCAGTGCTCTTTGGGAAAAACTCTATGTTATTACATTTTTTTGGTCTTTTTCCCTTTATATTAGTGAGATCTTCGTTGGTATGTTGGTCTGTAGTATTGTCTTCATCGGATAGGAAAGCTCTTTTAGAAGTGATAACTTTCGAGAAGGTTTCCAACATACAGGATCTCATCCCCTCATGGATGATGTCTTTAATAGTCTCATTATTAAAATTGGGGGTAGGAGCGCTAGCCTCAGCTTCATCTGAGTCAAAATCAGACATGGTAAAAGTAAATTATTATTATTCACCCCCTTTTTTTTTTTTTTTAAATAGGTTAATAAATAAATCTAATTTCACTCTCTCCTCCTCTTCTTTTTTTTTTTATGCTAGGATAAAGCTATAAGGTAAAGATAAAAGGTTGAAACAATAATTTGGTAAAAGAAGAATAATAATTCCAATGTTTATAACAGCCTGTTAGAGGCAGGCAAGAAGACATAAAGAAACTGCGCCAGTGGTCAACCGTCCTCCTCCGGTGATTGAAATGCGCTCGAGCGCGATCACCGAAGGTTATTTCCTTGTTGGTTGCCATGGAGCTTAGACGCGTGGGAGGCTGAAGCAGAGACAGCCGGAGGATTCGAGGAATGTTCCCTGGCAACGCGACGACGCTAGCGTCGCGTTGCCAAGGTTCATTCCTTAGATTTTAATGCGACGGTGCGATCGGCAAAGTGAGTCAGGAAACGCACTTAAGCTGTGTCGAAATTGAACCAAAACAAAATCGGGTAGGGAATGAACGGAAGGACGCGTGATCATCATCCCACCTCCATAAATTGGAGGAAGGGAGATCGAAACGAAGGGAAGGGAAGTGGGGGTAAGTCCCAAAAACGGAGAACGTACACAGTGCGCGAAGATGGTGAATAAAACCAGAATAATTTCGTACGCAGTGCGCGAAGATGGTGAATAAAACCAGAATAATTTCAGCAATATGTGAGAAAAATGTTATGGTAAAATATGTAAAGGAGTCCCAATACAACAGGCCATGTAAAAGATCAGATACATAGAACAAATAGGTATAAAATATCAATACAATATCAATACAATAGCAATAAAATACAGTCAAAATGTAGTAAGAGAAGGAATGTAAAGGATAACTTATCTGCCTGGAGCCGCATTTAAAAGAGGCAGAATACTGTGGGCTCATGCCTTTTATTATTGTTAATGTTCTATTTGGAATACTTCCTTTGTGATCTAAGCGGCTGCTTGGTGACGCAATTAAAAGTGTAAGCATAATGGTAGCCTCCGGTCTTGTAATGAAATTGCAGGCCTATTGCTGTTTATTGCTGATGTTTGTATCGTAATTAGCCTCATTGCTACTATTTTTGCGTTCGTGTTTCGCGTTTTTGCGGCGTCGCGTTACTTTTAACGTGGTCATTTGACACGTTATCGTGGGCCTATCGTATGGTGCCGCTGGCTTGAGAATACCACGTTAACATGGAGTTATTTACCCGCCATAGACTACGATGTGAAGAGTTGCGTTAAGCTAATTTTGCGACAGTTATCACATGTTCTTGAGAATATCCCCCTTAGAAGCTTACTGTCCAAAATGAAACCAAGGTTTAAAAAATACTTTTGAACAAAGACAACTCAAAATGTCAGTGAACACTGCTACTGTTGTATCCACGTGTTATATATATGTATAATCTTATTGTCTCAGTCTTATATGGTTATGCTTACTGTTTTCCTTTCACAAGTTATATTTACTATACTGTTTTGTTACTTGTGCTTACCTCAAGTTTTTTGTAATCTGTCTGTGAGGAAGGAGGTTGAGTACTATGAGAGCCATTGTGTCTCCATGGTTGATGATCAACCTGATGTCATCTGCTGCTGTGGTGAGGGCAGTTACGGTCCTGCGATTTGTGCCGGAAGTCCGATTGTGTTGTGTCTAGGAGTGTATGTGTGTTGAGAAAGTGGGGAAGTTGCTTGTCGATGACTTTCACCATGACCTTGGCTGGCAAGGGAAATCATTAGTTTGCTATTTGAGTGGGGTTTTCAGAAGGTTTCTTTAATAGCGTATTGACCATTGTGTATTTCCAGGCATACTGGAATGTCATATGGGTGATGGAGTTGTTCAGGATGTGGGTGAGGACTTCGCTGATAAGAACCACACCCATATTGTAGATGTGATGGGGGCAGGGATTCGTCATGCCCCAGAGTGAATGGTCCTCATGAAGTTGGCTGTTTTTTCTGTGGTGATTAATTCCCAGGTAGTCAGGGAGCTCCATGGTAGTTTCTGAATAGGTTCTAGACAAGGGTGCCTTAGTTTGGTTGAGAGTCGAAGTTGTTGTAGGTGGTTTTGATTTTGTTGTTGAAGAATTCCGAGAGGTTATCACATAGTTCTTGCGACTGGGTGATGCTGTTCATGGTAGAAGCTGGTGAAATGAAGTCTTTGATGATAACAAAAAATTCTTGCAGCTATTGGAGTGGTTGTCTATGCGCTCTGCCTGGGCCCTCTTCTTGGTTTCTCTGATCAGCAGCTGGTGGTATCTCAGGGTTGCTTTGTAAGAATCCTTGAAATATTTCATGGTGGTTCATTCCCCATCTTCTTTCCAGCTGTTTGCAGTGTTGTTTAATTTGCACAGAGATTCTCAGTGTTCTAGCTAGCCTGCTTCTGGGTCCTCCTCAATGTGTTGTGTTTACAGGGTACCAGGGAGGTGGTGCATTTTGTGATCCAATCATCAAATCATGCCCTTTACTCACCTGTAGAGGAAAGAAGTATTTTTCATACATTTTATATAATATAACTTATGACAAATTTGTCGTCATGGCACCTTCAAGTGATAAAAATGCTGCATACAAAGGATACATGCATCTACATCTTTAACAGTTAAACAGTGGAGACAACTGAAGATCTTCTAAATGGTACACCAGGCTTTCTTTCATACAGACCATTTAGCTGCTCAATGTGGTCACCCCCTTATGTTCCTAGGAACACTTCCAGATCAGAAATTATTGTCTACTTGTTTTGAAGGGATTCAGAAGTCACATATCCTTCCTCCAGATCTGCACCATACTACATTTGAACTTCTGTCACCTCTCTGACTTTATTATTCTGTGAAATTTCTCCCTGCAATAGGGTTGCTCTTAGTATTCCTAACGCCAAAATACATGCATTTTAAAAGTTTACAGTTTAAAATAACTTTGTGGAACCAAATGGGAGTGTCAGACAGAAGGAAAATATTGGTAATCAGTGCTACATTTGCAGGAGTGAAATGAACATTCCATTGCCCATAGATTAGCCTTTTAAGCCAGCCTGCTCTATACTGGTAGGTTATGCAGGAAGTCAAGAGTATTGTATAGAGAGGGGAGTTACCAACCAAAGTCTTTTATTCTCCCACTAATTTGCCATCTGTCTCGTCCTTATACAAATAGATAAAAAAGACAGCCGAGATGTTGTGTGGTTGCTGGAAGAGCACGTGTAATTGTTTTTCGTCTTGTGTCCTAGAAAAGTTCTTAGTTTTAGATAGAGCCTGCCAGAGAGGAGAGCTATTTGGAGTGAAAGACATATTGTGGCATAACCAAGAACATAGCGGGGCTTGCAGCTCACCCACTGCTTACCATTGGTTGACTTTACTGTCACTCATTTGCCTGCATGTTTTTCAGTGGCTTGCCTTGTCCACCTTATGTTTGTCCTTCCTTCCCATGGATTATAGCCTCTCTGCCATCGCTTCAACTGGCTATATCTTTTATACTTCCTCTGCTCGCTTTCAGGGAGCTTCTTTTTTCTTTCGTCTAAAGCACTCTAGGAGAGTGCATGCGTTTTCAAGCTGTCGCCTTAGTGTGCTTTTCTTCCTCTCTCTATGCTGCTCTCTTTTGCCCATGAATTTCTCCTCCTCCTCCAACTCTGCGTTGCTTTCTGGCCGTGTGTTTCTAACCCCTCCCAGCGCTATGTTGCTCTCTCTCGCATGCATTTGTTTTCCTCCATTGCTCTGTGCTACATGTTGCTACATGTTGTTCTCCCTTTCACCCATTTGCTTTTCTTCAACCCCAATGCCCTACGTGTTGCTTTCCTCCAACCACACTCCTGTGCTGCTTCTGCGCGCCCCCATGTTGCCTCCCTCATGCTTGCTTTAAAAAAATCTTTTTAGAGCATTGTTTTCTTTTCAGCTATCGACCCAACTCAGTTCTATAGAGAAAGCATTGGCATAGCCAATAGGTCTCGCCTTTGGGACCTTATAAGTGTTTAGCCATGCAACAGTTGCTGTTGTTGAAAGCTTAGGACAAATATTCAATGGAGGAGATGCTATATGGGTTAACATCTCTAGGGCAAAAAGACTTACTACAAATGTTCATGTTATCGATCTGCTCCTGATAAATCAATGGATATCACTCATGGGTGTTAATAATACTTTAGGTGTTATGTACTACAGAAGTCGTTTGGTATTACATTAAGGGCAATGCAGAAGCTATAACAGGATTGCCTGTCAAGCAAGACTGTGGTGCATTATTCAGATGCAAAGTGATAAGTGAGCTAAGAAGCCATAGATTTGGAGGACCACTTCTCGTGCCTGTACTCCTATTACTTTTATCTTGATTAAGTGCAAGGCTATATGTTAGATTTTCCAGTCGGTGCATCAATATCAGGTGCCACAGGCACTTTTCTTTGACTCGATTTTTCATGACTCAATTTGAAGAAATACAGGTGCCAAACTTAACCCATCGGTGTCCACCTCCCGCCCAATCAATGAGAAGGAGATGAAACTAGCTACAAGATTAATAATTCACAATCTTGAGTAATTTAGCTGAGGCTTCATCGAACCCAAGGGACATGGACAAAGGGGGAAGACATGAACCTGCTGAAAAGAGTGCTTAAAATGTAAGGAGTACACTTCTAGGTGGGACACTGAACTCGATACAAATTTCTGGATGATCGAAAACACTATGTGATACGTGGTTTTCCACAGTTGACGGCTTGCGTCCCTAGATATTGTAGGGAAAACAAAAAAATGAATACAATTATTTCTGCTCTTGTTGAACACAATTCCTTAACTATTCAGTGTCAAGTCAGTAAAATGTCAGTGGTTCTCAGTAGCAGAGGTTAAGATGGAGGATATATAATGTCCTGACATGAACGAAACTACTCAAGTAAAAGAAATGGCTCATGCAGTTGTAAGAGGACTGCTGAACTCACATTTGACAATGAACCAGATTCCTCAACTTTTGCCACATAAAAAATAGAAGAAGCCAAAGCAACATTAAAGATTACTGCACCATTCCATGGATTTAGAAAAGCTTCGATTGTAACCACGTTATGCCACCAGGTGGCGCTGCTTTCAAAAGCTGGAAAAAGACTCGTACAAGACGGAGGTATCCCCTAAAATGGAATTATTTCAATAGTAACTAGGGCGACTTCAGTTTAAAATTACAAAGGTTAAAAAAAGTGACAGGCTTAAAAGAAGCGTCGTCTTTCCGTCTTTTAAGATGTATGAAGTTTGGACAAGAGTGGTAATGAAACCACATTTAAATTCAGCAGAGGTTTTACAGTGCTGAAAGGTACATACTTCTGAGAATGCAGAAAATTTGAGTCAGGGTATCCAGAGGTTGTGAGTAAATGTATGGTTAATGAAAATTAAATCTTGCAGAACTGCACCCCTGCCTTATAAGTCTTCCAACGAGGATTGCATTGCATCAAGGCACTTAACTGGTTGTCTGAAGCTCCTGTAGCACACCAAGAGGAATGGCACTGACATCCCTATGATCGTTTATAGCCAGTGTTTAAAATTAATCAACTGTGGCCAAAATGATGTCAGCGATAGGATGGGGGCTATGAGGAGGGTGGAGATCCAAAGCAATCACGGAGGATGAAATAATAGTGTAAATACGACGAGCGAAAGTGAAAGTAATGGCCCGGAGAAGTAATTTCAGAAGGAGTTTGGCGGCCGCGAAAGTGAAAGTAATGGCCCGGAGGAAGAGATAAGAAAGGCAGATGGCGAAGTAATAGCCCGGAGGAAGAGATAAGAAAGGCAGATGACATGTGCACGCGAGCGTGCACGCAAGCTTCAGGCCAAGAAAAGCTTGTGGGTAGCACTTTGAAAAGCCCCTTACTAAAAGTCGAGCAAGCAGCGCATGCGCTGCTCTAGGCTCGACCTAAAACAGATAGAAAGCACCTTCAACATTTTGTAGGCATGAGCATGTGCACGCCTACAAAATAATATATGCTGCCGCATCATAGGTGTTTTTTCTTTTAGCCATGCTACAAAGCATCAGGGATGAAGTACAGCCTCACTAAAGGCAATTGACAAAGTCAACAGGTCTCAAGGTCGAGACCTATTGGCTTCACACATGCTTGTTGGACAGGCTGTCATAAGTGTCTGTAGCAATGAAGTGAAATCTGCTGCACAGAAATCTTTTGGCCATGAGCTTGTTCCGGCATCAGCTAACAGGCTGATTTTATTGGGTCTCAGTCTTTTATTAGCCCAGGACAGTGACCTGAATCTTGTAGAATGAGTTTGTTTAGTTGAACACATTGGACTAAGAGCTGCAAACAAGTTTTTGTAAAAAGTACATCCAGGACTGGACACACTTCACCCACGTGACACGTGGCCCATTGTGGACAACCATCTAGGGAGATGCGTCACGCTGTAAAGCCCTGCGCTACATTAAACCTGCGTCAGGTTTAATGTATGCAGGGTGGGCGTTCCATCGGAAAAAGCCTCGGAAAAGTGACGCAGTAAAATCTACAAGATTTCACTGAGTCACTTTTCCGACGCTGCTGCGTCAAAACCCTGCGCCTGCTTGAAGCAGGCGTAAGGCATGACGCAGCATGTTCGGTATGGGCAGCCCCTGAGCATTGCTGGAGTTGCGTCATGCTTGCGACACGACTCCAGCAATGCGCCGCCCTTATGCCATCAGATGCGTCACGCATCTGTTTATCCTTGCGCCTTGATGCGCTGCATTGTAAATGCGATGCATCTGTGGTGGCGCAAGGAAAAACTTGCGTGACGCATCTTTCCTGGCGCATCCCTGCTGATTTGCAGGGTGCACCAGGAAACATAAATCTGCCCCTAAATCTGTGGGAACTGAGCGATTCTGGGCTATTTTTAATGGCTATAAACAAAAATACACAGTTCGTTGACTCCCAAAATAAACTCGGTCATAAACTGTGTGTCAAGACTGATGAATCGATTTTTGCATTTCTTCAACCACATGATGTGCTGGAAAGTAGCATAAGGAATTGCATATGACCGGGATTTGAGCAAAACACCCTCAGGTGAAAATAAAAAGGCTCAACAGCGTTCACAGCCAAGCTCACTGTGGGTCTTCTGGCTCGTTTCCAGCACTAACAGACGTACCGCCGCACACAGCAACGCGTTAGAAATTGACATTTTTTTGTGTGTAAATTTTTGCATCGCATTGAAGCAAATGTCTAGCTATGTTTGTGTTAGAAAGGCCGCTTCCTTGGTGTAGTGTGACCAAGAGATAAAACAAGATGGATGACGGAGCTACCTTGCATCACTGGTTAAAATCCTCTCTCTGCCACTTCCCCCAGGTGCCCTGTATATGAAGCAAGTGACTGTAGGTTAATTATCACTCATTAAAAAAATAACACATTTTCATCTCTCCCAGCCACCCCGTTAATCTGCCACACAAAGGCCACTCACAAAGTGCAGTCGAAGCCTTGCTCGAATCTGATGCTCCATGTATGACCGTAGCGAACTTGTGGATAACCATTGTTTATCAGTGAAAAGAATAGGATACTCACCTGCTCACACTGCACACCCACATAAGCCCTCCATCCGCATATTTAGTCATAACTCCTTCAATAGCTCCTCTACGCCGGACACCTAAGCCTGGAGCTGGGAAAGAGGGGCCGCTTTGTCTTCAGAGGCCCTGCACTCGCCGGGTCTCCAGTAGCAGCAGATCAGAAGCAGAAAAACAAGCATTTGCAATGCAAGCGGTCCAGCCTTTGGGACCTTATAAGTATTAACAAAGCTGGCATGTTTGTGCAACCTGATATGCGGCTTCCAGGGACAGACAGCGCAAGGAAAGCTGCACGCCCCTTACCATTCAGAAATACATTCTCACGCAGTATGGAATACCTCTCGTGAGCTGGGGCCGGTGGGGGTCTGTGGTAAAGGGGGAGACTCAGAGGGGATGTCAGCGGGGCCAGACTGGAAGTGGAGAGAGAGCTGTAAACAGCTGCAAGTAGTTCAACAAGCACAGCGGCACCGTAGGCCAGTAGTGTGAGGGTCCGGTTCATGATACTCGCGCTACGAGCCTCACTCTTCTTCAGGGGCGGCTGGTGACATTTGAAAGTGGTGGGGCGCAAACTTTGTGTCGGAGTGCACCGTGGCGAGCGGGTGGGTAAACGGTGCATTTTCAAGCAATTTTGAGAAGCAAGAAGGTTAATGAAGCAATTGTGAAAGTGCAGTTATGACATTAATAGACTAGACAACCACACTGCCAAAAGCATACTGTTGAGCAACTCTGGTACAAGGGACCAACCGACTCGCAGCAAATCTGGCTCTCATTCACAACTGGCACTCCCAGGGGGCTGCAAATGTGAAGCACGCATCACCTGCACAATTTCCCTCCCCGACCCCGTCAGCCCCCCAGACCTTCAGCAACCAGAATAACCCCCACCCCCCAAAGTGCATTTCCACCTCCACCATTAAACACCACCAAGAGCAATGCAAAGGTCTCAGCGCATGCTCACGTCTGTCAGACACCAGTGGCATTCACGCTGCCGCCATTTACTTTGCACAGTCAATCTAGTGACGTACATGTGCGAATGTGTGTACTGCTAACACAGGCACACCACAAACTGACATGTACCCATACCCTGAAGAAATGTCTGCTTTACTTATTGCTGGCCTTGTTGCTTCACTATAAAACCTACACGTCTCTTAACATTCGAAAAATCCACATTACGAATTACGGACCAAAACAATTTCAAAGCTAAAAAAAAAATCACATTTTTGCAGTCCTATATTATCACGATTTTTCGCAATTTTACTAAGGAACACAGCCTTTTAAAAAACCGTAAAACGTGTGAGTCAGAGGGCAAACATTTTATACACATGGGAATATTCATCTGCTTAATGTAAGCCTGTCCTACATACACACCAACCCCTGCACAGACCCTCCAAAGATGTGTGGAGGGGGTCTCGGTTACTTAATCGTGGGCCTGGTGTTGCGAACAATAAAGTTATTCCATTTGTTATTTATGATTGGCGAGCCCCCGAGCAACCTGTAAGATTATGCCTCCTGTAAAACCGAAACTTTGCCAGCAGCAAGCACATGCGATAACACCTGTGATCCAAAACCAAACTATAAACAAGCATTTGCAATGCAATAGGTCTCGCAGTTACGCGAGTTTCAGCTATTGACATTGTAAATAACAATGCGAGACTTATTGTATTGCAAATGCTTGTTTTTAAATAGCGCTTCATACCACACTTCTACACTTTCCAAGCAATGTAAATTCCCAATGTAATGGTAGACAATTTACCAACCACAAGAGGATGGAAAGCGGAGTCTGCCTTGCTAGGGATGTATACACGTATCTTTCAGGCCCCTGCTGAGGTCTACGGAGAGAATTATCTCTCGGGACACCGATTCACCAAAATACCAAGGGCCGCAGAAGGGAAATCTCACACCTTCTAACTTGGGTTTGCATCACAAAATGTGCCCAGCAGCCCGCTATTTCCTGCTGGGGGGGGGGGAGTCAGGGGAAGGGCATCGAGTGCACACAACCGAAAGTAAACAGGGCTCACAGAGGCTGCTTCCTTTCTCTACTTGGTGCTCAATTGCTGTGGCAACGCCAGAAATGAAAGTGAATTTTGCTTCCCCACAGATTACAGTCAAGCCACGGCCCACGTGCTCTGAGACCCATTGTTCGCCTCTGAATATTTCAGCTGGTGCCTAAGCTTCAGTGCATATAAATCACTTCCTCACGAAAAGTTTCTCTTTCCGATGGGGTTTGCTATCTGTTTTCAAGTTGAAACATGATTTCATTGTCGCTTGGCGGTCTGGTATTTTCTTTCAGTCAGACACGGCAGGCTTCAATAACCCTACCTGTGTGACGAGTTCTATTGGATAGCCACGCTACCCCACTGAGAAGCGATATTAGAACTTGTGAAAATATTAACACGCTTCGAAATCGCATATTTTTTTAATGATTCCTTTTTATTAGATAACCATGCTAATGTCGAAAGAAACGGCGGTAAGATATCAGATTTCTCAGAGCTGTGTTTTCACTTAAGAGACTTTGAGACGCAGATAGCGCTTTCACATTAATAACTTTACAGGGTTGAGATTCGCGGAGGAGTCTATAAATCGCATTAACATCTCCATTAAAAAGAATCGAAGATAAGAAACATACTTTGAAGACCATAAAACGGGCCGTCAAGAGTTGTAAAAAATGCAGGCAGAAGCAGTCGCGGCTCGCGCGGGGGGGGTTGGGGTCGCGCACGGGGGGGGGGGGGAATGAAAAATTTAATTAAAAAAAAAAAAACTTACCTCACAGCCGGTCCCGTCCACGGCCACCTCGCTCTCAGACCTCTGATCCCCTGGGCGCCTTCACTAGTAACGGTACTGGAGGAGGGGCCTGCCAACCCCTCTCAGCCAATCCTGGCGCTGCCAGCTGCGCCAGGATTGGCTGACGGCACAGCTTACGCTACGCCCGCCGCCTGCCCATTAGGAGACCGAGGGGCTCCTAATGGGCATGCGCAAGGCAGTAAAATCACAAGTACGCATGACTGGGCACGGAGTAAACATTAATCTCCATGCCCACTCATGCGCACTTGTGCTGCCTTTCCCTAGCTTGTGACAATGCATGTCAGTCAACATGACGCCGGACCGCCCACGGTCCGACGTCATGCTGACTGACATGCATTGTCAGTTAGTTCTCCCCCACCCTCGGCGTCTCTGAACTTGCGGGCGCGGGCGGGGGGGCTACGCCCCAACGCCCCAATGGACGATCTGCGCCTGCTCTTCTTACATTAGTGATTGGAGCCAACACATTGGCATCAAAATATACAACAACATTGTTGATTTAATATTTGCCCAGTTTCCTTTTGAGGTGGTCTGGAATCCCTACTACAGTTTGATTATCTTGTGACGTATATATGATTCAGTGGTACTTATACCGTGTTGATTATAGAAAAGGCCACTCATTCTTTTTGACTTCGAAATGAATACCAACCTGGAATTGATTACTTGGTGACGTTTTGGAGCGTGTTCCTATGTGATACTTTGGCCCTGACGAAGTTCGTAAAGAACGAAACGCGTTGGCTGAGTCTGAATTTTAGAACTTAAATAAAAAATAAAAGACGAAATTTGGATCTTTTGGAAAGACTTTTATTCTCTGGTGCACCGTCCATTCTTCTAAAAGTGTGAGGGGCCCTTTGTATTCCAGTTGTTTCTTTCCTACCCGCCAAGGGAGGAGGTGGTCCAAGAAAAGCTCGTCATTTTGGCCTTTGGCAGTATTATTTATTTATTTATTAATTGCAAATATATGCAATACACTAACATGTTTGACAAGTAAAGGAGTTGTTCAGCAGCAGAGACACCAGCCTTGTGTTCCAGCTGCTGTTCACATGTGATCAGTGCTGCCATTAACAGTACGAGACAGCCAATGCCTGAGGTGAGCCAAGCTATTGTCCCATGTTGCATGCTGTGGTGAGCAGAAACCACATGTAAATGGCAATTCAACAGGTCGTTTTTAAGTCCAACGGGGGTGCGCAGCTCACAAAGTCCAGTTTGATGAGAAAATATTTTATTTATTTCAAATTGTGTCAAAAAATCATCACAACTAGACTCTCCAGCCAATGCGTTTCATTCCCATAGTGGGAACTTCATCAGGGCTGAAAAAGTAACCAATAACACAAATATTACATTCAAATAACGAGACACAGGACTGAAACAAAACACATAAATACATACAAAAATTAAACATAACAGAAGGATGTACATTCCTGTTTGTAACGGATCAGGACTCAAACGATCACAGAAGACTTGGACAACATATATAATACATATTACACATAATATTAAAACATTAAAACACCCTCGAAATACAATGGGACTTGGCGCAAGACACTTCGATATCAATTTATGACAACAAGTATCCTGATCCGCCCCATCATTTCACCACAGATTGAATATGGTATGAATGATGCATACAATCAGCATAGATTGATAAGCTGAAATCGGCCAGTAACGAGTCTGGACACCCCTTTACAGCAGAACGAAAGGGAGGTGATAATACATTTCTTACTAAATAAAAAGAGTGAAAAACTGCTTGTAGCTATCACCTCACGCTGGCAAATGTTTTCACGTTCCGTTATCTTAAGTGAGGTGGACTCTCCCAATGTAAATGTGCGTCTTACACTGTGCCTAGAGGGTGAAATACATGATTCAAAAACAAGGCAAGGCAAATCTGTATCCTATTCTATTCATATTCATATTTGTTTAAAGGCTAGAGAAATGCAGGGAAGAAGAGCGGGAAAGAACTGTATGGAAAATAACAGCCATTCATATTATGCTGACTCAGCTCCATCATTGTATAATAAGGTCACATGCTGGGCAAAAGAGGTTCTGTGTCCATATGACCACATACTCAAAAACCGCCCGTATCAAACTCCACAAATAACAACTTACTATATATTTCAGACAACATACCTAATAGGCCATTGGTAGATTGTGATAGTCTTAGTAGACGTAGCGCATTGTAAGATGAAACCCAACCGACAGAGAGCAAATACGCAGACTGCATCTGTAATTTAAAAGATAGGGTAGGGGGTAGTACACGCTCCTATATGTGTTGGCCCATAAGCCCAAAAGAATGTGAAATTCACATCAAACCACCAGGAAACCAATGCTCAGCACCCCAATCCTCTTATCATCGACCCTAAGTAACAGAATAGTGTCACATGATATTGTACCTCATAACACGTTGATTTCTTTCGGCAGTATTCTAATTATTCAATTTTGTTCAGTCCTGTGTATTGCACTGGGACCCAGCACAGCGATCAAGATATGATGACTCCTATATGAAAAGACAGGAAAAAGAAAGAGCCCATTGAATTCTCTATTGGTCTCAAAACGAGTCCCCTGGTGTAGAAAATCTTGTGCAGACAAAACCCGCAGTGGAAATAAGTTGTCTGTATTACTATCACGTCAACGTTTTTACGCTATTCTAAGCAAACCTACTCCTACTGGCTGCCCACTCCCAATTGGGGAATATTGTGACTGTCCGTGTGAGCCACAGGCCAAAATGCTAGCCTGCATATCTGCTCTATTAGATGGTTCCTACGCCCACAAGGTGAATTTCTCAATACCCAAATCAGAATCTATGTAATACAAGCCTGCTACAAGCAACAAGTAAACTGTAGAGTGAACAACTTAAGCATGTGCTTCCCTGTGCCGGTAGTCCAAAATTCACTATGCCCTTTAAAACAACACACACTATATGTCCAGCCACCGAAATGATAGGGCCCCAACAACTGTCCAGAGTTAAAAGGAATCTGAAATAGCTATATACAATGGAAAAAATAAAAATCCCACACTGCTGCCCTGCCTTAACCCTCTTACATTCATGCCGAACGGGTGTTTCTCCCTCTTCGTGTGTAAACTGAACCTTCCCGCCCCTGCTGTAAATATACGGGGATCCCCCCTCAACCAATTAGCAGCATCCAATCTGCGACGTCATTCTAGGAAGTGGAAATTCTCCCATATAGGTATCGAAAAAATAGGGGCGAGTGCAGGCGCCATTTCTAAGAGGTATAATTCGCCCTTAACAATCATTAAAATAGAAAGCCTCCACCATGTATTAAATTGAATTAAAACGGAATGCCGTGTTTGTACACCGACCGCCCTCAGATGAATAAGTACGATCAATATTTTACGAAAGTTAGGTGACGGGCTGTTCATAACTGCACTCCTCCGTCGATCTGGAACCTCTGGGTGGCCACCATATTTACAATGTCTGACCCCTCCTCGAAATGAATACTAATCTGTACATTTGCTGAAATTGAAAAGGGGAAAACAAAGACTCCCATCATATTTAGAGAGTGTAATCCGTCCCAAAATTAATCAAAATACACGCACACATCCGAGACCCTAAAAGCAAAGAGGCAGAGATGACGCTGGGATGAAGCGGCTGTGGGTGAGAGGCGGGTGCAGACGCTGCGGGCAGACGCCACAAAGAGTGCGAATCCATCCACCAATCACACACCAAACAAGCATTAAAAATGCAATAGGACTCGTATCTACGAGAGACCTATTGCATTTTCAACAGCGGGCGTGAAAAAAGGCATGGACGGGAGGCGGTGTGGTGGGTGGTGATGGTCCAAGAAGTTACGGACTACGGGAGGGAATAGGGAGAGGCAGGGCAACAAAACTTTTTTAGAAGTAAAGGGGCCAATAACCTCGGAAGGAGGAAAATGACGACATGGCTGTCAGGAGGCGGGATTAAGTTCCCGAAAACCAATCAAAATGCAGCATTTACAATTGCGGCCAATCAAAAAGATAGGCGGAAAGTGGGCGGAGCTTCCCCCACTATACTGTATACAGCATCTCTCGACGAGGCAGCGCATGTGCTGCCTAGCCGAGACCTAACAAGGAGCGCCGTCCGGTGACTGGCCAGGCCGCCCGTCGCTTCCCTGCTTGTGCTGTCTCTGCCTCCCACAGTAATTTTTAAAAACGCCACTGTTTTGTCAAGCATGCATACGATGTAAGGCATCGCGCGCATGCGAGACAAAGAGTGCAAATACAGCGACCAATCATAAAACAAACAAGCATTGAAAATGCAATATCACTCATATTTACGCGAGCCCTATTGCATTTTAAACGGAATTGCGGGCATTAAAGAAGGCACGGATGGGAGGGGGTGGGGGATGTTTGAGGTCAAAAAAATTACGGACTGCGGGAGGGAACGGGGAGAGGCAGGAGAACAAAACTGTTTTTGTAGTAAAGGTGCAGATAGCCTCGTAAGAATAAAAATGACGACATGGACATCAGACGTCAGGGGGCGGGATTAAAAAGCCAAGCACCAATCAGAATGCAGAAATAGTGATTCAAGCCAATGAAAAATAAGGCTGGAAAGTGGGCGGGGCTTCCCCCGCTATACTGTATACAGCATCAAGACCTAAAAATGCAGGTCAGGGTGCTGAATAACACAAGAAACTCCCACAGGGAAGGTACTTATTGTGTAAAATAGTGGAGGCAATGATTAAAATTCGGTATGTACTTCAGACGTTGCAGTTATGGATCCCAAGAAGTCAACTAATAAAATTGTTAAATATCCTTACGAAGTATATATAGTCGGGTAAGAAACCACAGGGAAAGAGAACCAGGCACCTCAAGTATAGAGATTTGTGAGACCAGTGCTTCATTTGAGCTGGTGGCGTCCAACTTCCTTATGTTTTTTTTTTATTGGCAATTATTTTTCCTCATCTGACATTTCGCGATAGAAATAGAGGGAAAAACATACAAAGGAGAATGAAGGAGAAAATGCAAAACGGAAAAACTGTCACATAGGGAGAAAGCAGGAATGAGATGAAGAGGCAGGGAGCGTCTTGTAGTGGGTTTGTAGACACCATTTTCTTTTGGGCCTGTTCAGTAACACTACATAATAAAGTTGGAAAAATGTCTACAGGACAGCTGACTTGTGATGAGCTCTCAAAAATCTCAAGACTTTGAGAAATAAAGGAAATGTCATTCTGCTGTTTTGCTACAGTTGCACATTTCATAATGTTATGCCCAAATATATTGTGATGCTTGTAGTCAATTTCAATCCCCCCCTGCTGCCTCCCTCCCCCCCCCACCCCCTCCCCCCATCACCGAAGCTGGGTATGCTCCTTATTGGCTGTGTTAATATAGCGAGATGTGCTAAAGGATCCAAAAAAAATACCTCTGTGAATTGTACTGCGACCGGTTAGCCCGAGAGAGACTGGCCTCATGCCACTGTGTTGTGATAAATAGTTTGCTTTGAACTCTCTCTGCATATTTATTTTATTGATTATTAGGGTTCAAAAGTTGGTAGAGAATGCGTTATTAAATTTCTGCACAGCTTTGAAGTGGAGGCAGTGCATGGGAAGGTTAAATACGCAGCAGGTCTCTTCTTACGCTCAGTATGTTTCTGTGTGCATGGGTTCCTCAAACGCACTCTGAGTGGGTCAGTAGTTCTCCTCCTCTGCTTTCCCTCGCATGATATTTCCAGTCTTCTGGCTGTTCAGCGGCACGGCTGTGGGCCTCATCTGAGACCATCAGCTCTTCAGCCTACTTAAATTGTACAGGGACTTTGTATGTGTGAGGAGGGGATGTGTGCTTAACTTCGACTTTCCCTCCCCTGTACACTTTCCATTCTTTTCTAATGTGAAAGGGACAGGGACTTGTAGTATCCGTGCCTGGACACGTTCTAGTGTTCTCACTCTTAGTAATACACTATACACCCACCCACCACAGACATCACTGTGTCAGGTGACGCTGTTAATAAAAAGGCCGAGCGCACGTGCTCGTGGCCATTCTCACTACCCCTAACTATGTGTCCTGTGTCAGTCATTGCGCACAGCATGCGGGCCTAGTGCCCATCATTACACTGGCGACTAGGCGGGCGCTCCACCCCGCGTGTGCAGCCTCCGCTCTGCAAAACGAAAAAAACAAAGCAAAAGAGGGTGAGAGAGAGAGAGCTGCCCGCAGTGAGGACACCCCCCCCCCCCTTGGTATGAAGGCGCGACGCGCCGAGAAGCCTGCAGGGTGAGGCAGAGCCCGCAGCATGTCCTGTGGTGACCGGGAGCCCACCCTACACCTACAGAGCCAGTAGTGCGGGAGAGAGGGAGGCGATCATCGCAGCGGAGCCCACCTGCAATGGTAGCGATGTCCTGCCGTCACCCGCGACCTGTGCCCGTCGGGAGAGCACGCCCCACAGCAGCCAGCAGGAGGTGAGCAGCGGTGAAATAAACGACAGCTAAGCAAGCGGGCCGGACTGCCGTTCCGCCGGCCGCCGCCTGCAGTGAGGGAGAAAAACACCCCATCCAAAGCGGGAGCCCACCCCGCGTGAGGGTAATCGCGACCGGAGGTCTGTGGGAGCCAACCCCGCCTCCGCGATTGTCGCTAAAGATAATGAGGGCGGGGGTGGAGTAGCTAACCACCCCCCACCCCCACTACCAAGACGAGCGCCGTAAGCGAAGCCCACCCGTTTGGTGGCGAAGCCCTGCCGGGCATGACCAGTCTGCAACGGAAGGCAGCCCGATTAGGCCTGAGCATCGGAGGCGGAGCCCACCCGCGCAGAAGGGGCGCCGCACAAATGGAACCAGCGGGTGCCTACCCCGCATAGGGACAAACATGCCGGGCCCCCCCTCTCTGCCGCGCGAGGACTGCAGGAAGCTGCCGCGGGCAGGGAGGGCGATCGGAAAAGGAAGGAATGGCCGCCGCCGGCCATCGGATCATGCCCCCACCTCGCAGGACCCCGGCGGCATGAAAGGAATGCAGGTAAGCGGCCAGCGCCGCCGAAATAAACTGTGTGCGCGACGGCACTGACTGCCACTATGCCCTACAGAAGTCCCGAACGTGCTGGGAAACCCAGTGTGACAAAGGAGCATTTCTCTCCCCAATTCGCGCACACGCTAAGTGATGCCCCATCCTCCGGGCAGCTCACTGACAATGCCTGTGCCCTCCTGCCTCTAAATAAATAAGTGTAAAGAGACTTACCTGCTGTTGGCGGTGTCCTGCTCCCAATGTTCTGCGGTGGCTCCAGCTCTTCTACACGGCCCGTGTGAAGCCTGGAAAATTGAAAGGACACGGCAGAAAGTTAGCAGCAAAGAAGGTTGCTGCTGAATGAAGTGAAAAGCAACACTGCCATCTAGTGGCCGTTCCCAGCAACTGCACTGGAAGAAATGTGTACAGCATGTTCAAAGTCTGAAAACAAGGGGAAGCCATGGAGGCAGACGGCAGAGTGCTAGGAGGAGGTTAAAGGAAAAAGATACAGTGTGCCAGAGGGATGCAGCGCCATCCCACAGCGACAAGGAGGAAGTAAAACGGGTCAAGCCACATCCACCCCAGCGAGGATCGCGCTGTCGCCGCATCAAGTGGAGTGAACCCTCAAGAAAGCTAAAGGGCTCAGCGCAGATGTACCCCGGACGCGGAAGGTACACAGCAGCGCCTACAAGAGAGGAACTCACTGACGAAGATGTGCGCAGCAGGTGTCCAATGACACTGAAGGGCAAGGATGCAGAGGGCACACCCAGGGGCGCCAAAAAGCCACCACAACCAGAGATCACACGGTGCAAGGAGCAACGCTACACTGAAGAGGTACCACGACGGTACGAAGAGAAGCACGCACCAGCACCCGACAAGGTAGAAGACACAGGTAGTCACACGACGTGACGCACCTCGTGAAGCCGACCAGCCAAATGGTCGCACCACAAAAGCCAACCCACCAGGGGTTGCGAAAGGAGGTGACCGACGCAAGGGTCAGAGTGAACATCACACCAACAAGTGACCAGCCAGGTGGTCAACACACAGAAGCCAACCCACCAGGGGTTGCAAAAGGAGGTGACCGACGCAAGGATCAGAGTGAACATCACACCAACAAGTGACCAGCCAGGTGGTCAACAAACAGAAGCCAACCCACCAGGGGTTGCAAAAGGAGGTGACCAACACAAGGGTCAGTGAAACTACGGAACAAGATGTCTGACGAAAAGACCGAAGGTATCCTGCCAGAGATCGGCAGAGTGGACCGTCAAGTGGTCCAAGAAGTTCAAGAACGAAGAGGACCAAGAGTATGGCCCCACGAACTTCGACAACCAAAGTAGCCGGTGAAAGGAGAAGACGAAGAGAAGGTCACGACGTTAACTCTAGATGCTGAGGAAGATGGAGAGAGTGTCCTCGGACGAGGACAAGACCAGGGGGAACACGTGCAGAGTGCGCGCGCTGCATGGAGAAGCCTGGCCAGACCAGAGGAGAACAGAAACGGTCCAGATTACGTCGTGAAGCGAATGGATGAAGATGTCGGAGTGGCACGTTTGCCGCTACAAGAAAAGAAGAAAGAAGAGATCGGAGTGGCACGTTTGCCACTACAAGAAAAGAAGAAAGAAGAGATTGGAGTGGCACGATTGCCACTACAAGAAAAGAAGAAAGAGATCTGAGTGGCACGTTTGCCACTGCAAGAAGAAGAGAAGAAAGAAAGAGATCTGAGTGGCACGGTTGCCGCTGCAAGAAGAGGAGAAGAAGGAAATAGATCCGTGGCATGTTGGCCACTGTTAAGAGCGGGAGCAGAAGAAGTCAGAGTGACACGACATCCTCACGGAGAAAAGAACCGAGGAAAAGAGAGAGGAGTGTGGCAAGACTACTCACACCCCGAAGATAAGGAAGGCGACAAGTGCCAGAACACGGAGCGCAAGTCCTGAGAACACCCGTGGCACAGAGAGAAGACCATCTGCTTCACGATGCTTCAGCACACCTAGGATCTGCAGAGGTGAGCAGGCTGGACCATTCGGAACATCCACCTATGGGGTCACACGGACACTGGACAATGCCAGCCGTGGTGACTCAGGGGCAGAGGCCTCAGGGATGCCAGTGAGAGAGCGTCCCCGCGACGAGAGATGGTCATCAGCCGCCCTTCAGCAAAGGTCCCGGGAGGATGAAGACATCGCGCGCGAAGACAGGAGCCAACAGCTACCCTCCAGGTGCGACTGCGGAATCTGAGGTGCGACTTGTCGTCTCCTCCGCACCCACACTGATCGGCGTGGGAGTAACACGATACAGTACACTCAGCCCAGGACAAATCTGATGAAGAGGGCCTCAGGGATATCCCGTGGCAGGGGAACACCCGCGAGAGGGGCATCATGGTGAGAGGGGTGTCTTGCAAACAATCCGTCTTTTGCCAAGCAAAACACACGCTACCGATGAAGAAAAGGACAGGACTGAAAGATGAACGGCAACATCTAGCGGTGAACCACAAGAACTCCAACTGCGTTTGTCGCCACTGAAGTAAGGTGAAGAAAAGACTGTGAGGACAACTTCAAGGCAGAGTCGTCAATGGACTGGATCCATCGAGCACCCATGGCTGGGGCCACAGTGAACTGGTGGTCTCTGCGACAGGAAGAACATCGTCTGTGACTCCAAGCAGCGGAGGCGTAAGAGACTCTGCTGAAGTTTGGTCACTGTATTACATCTGTATATATCTTTCTTTCTCCCACAGGTTGAACTTTGACTTTGGGTTTTGTCATTAAAAATTGGGAGGGATGTAGTGTCCGTGCCTGGACACGTTCTAGTGTTCTCACTCCTAGTAATACACTATACACCCACCCAACACAGACGTCACTGTGTCAGGTGACGCTGTTAATAAAAAGGCCGAG
Source organism: Triturus cristatus (assembly GCF_964204655.1). Lineage (NCBI taxonomy): Eukaryota > Metazoa > Chordata > Amphibia > Caudata > Salamandridae > Triturus > Triturus cristatus. The sequence continues at coordinate 380,139,378 of NC_140590.1, read as the reverse complement.
CGCACGTGCTCGTGGCCATTCTCACTACCCCTAACTATGTGTCCTGTGTCAGTCATTGCGCACAGCATGCGGGCCTAGTGCCCATCATTACAGGACTGAGCCTTGGAAACCCATGCCGGGGACAGCATCGTTTTCATTTCTCTGTTATTCCGCATGTATTGCTCCCAGTGTCGGTCAGATCAGGTCATGCAAAGAATGGGCTCTCAAAACAGTAAACTCATTTCTAGGAGCCGACCTGCCTCTGCACAGTGTTCGCTGGCTTATCGGATACGCCGCAGCCTGAGGCCCTCAGGTAGTGTATTTGGACCACCAAATGGCATGTCTTCATATCTAACAAGCATTGATAAACGCATTAGGTTTCCCCTATGTGAATAATAATAAGCAATTTGGGCAGGCAAAACCTAAAAACACAGATATCCAAGTTGACTACCTGGTACTCGGTTCAGTACCCGAGCAACATAAAACCTGAAGAGAAAATGTATGCATGCAAGAGCAACTTTTATATTCAATGAAAAAAATAACCAGTAGATGGCAGTATTGTCCAGTTCTTCTAAAACGGGGAGGGAGCTATGTGAGACCTTCCCACAGCTCGTGCAGGTGTACTAATATAACAGTCCAAAAGAAAGTCATAAAATCGAGTTCAAGAACTTACGCCCATATAAAATATAGAGTGAGGTCAAATGAATACTCCTCGAAAGCGTCACGGTGAAATCCGCAACATTCTATTTGGAATAACTTTGGCGCCGATTGACAAATCTTCGCGAACTTTTCAAAACTGTTGGCCAGCTCCGGTCCGCTCCTATCCTGAAAGTTTCACGGTGATTCGTCAAGCGGGGGCAGAGAATAAAAAGGGGGTCCCTAAACGCGTTTTCCCCATGCAATTTCCCATAGGACCTTTAGCCGCAGCTACAGCCCGAACTGCTGAACGGAATTACACCAAATTTGGCAAAGAGGTAGTCCTTAGTTCAGACTTGTGCCTTTTGCTTAAATGGTGTAAATCCGTTCAGTAGTTCCAGAGAAAATTACAGTTAAAAGTACATATATATCTATGGTCTCGGAGGATCCGCGCACCCTCCCGATCACAAGCTGAATTTTAATTGGCTGCCAACACTCTGAATCAGGAAGTGTTGGCAGCCATCTTGTGCCTCTGTAGAACCGAGGCACAAGAAACCCCCCAAAAAAGTCGCAAAACGCAAAAGGGGGGCAGGGTAGAAACACTCTGACCCTCTAGGCCTGCTCAGGGGTCCCACAAGGACCCCCAAGGCCCCAAAAACATATATATATTTTTTTTTAAAAACAGGAGGATGTGCGCTGGATGCGCGCATCCTGCCGATAGAAAAAAAAAATCAGCGCAGGCTCCCGCGCTAAATATGGTGATTTGCCCCCGGGGGGGGGCCAAATCCCAGGTGCCTAATGAAAAATTAAGTGTAGGGGGGTCCCAATCCCCCCACACTGCCCAAGGGACCGCCACCCCATGGGGCTTGAAAAGCCCCGGGGGGTGGCCGCCCCGGGGACGGCCACCCCCGTGGCAACTTTAAAATGTGGGAGGGGGGCCTCGCGGCCCCCTCCTGGTGCCTTGTACAGGCCCTGGGGACCGCCACCCCCCAGGGCCGGCTCCTACAGTGTCCCGGGGTGCCCACCCCCGGGACACTGCTGTTTGCAATGGCAGGGCGGGAGCCTCGCGGCTCCCACCCTGCCATTGCAAACTGCTTTGCTTCATTGAAGCGAGAGCAGGGAAACCTGCTCTCGCTTCAATGAAGCAAAGCAGATTGCTTTTCCACATGGGGAGCAGCATGTTAGCTGCTCCCCATGTGGAAAAGCAATGCCGGCTCCCGCAGGAGGCGGGGAATCCGGCTGGGACCGTGGGGGGATTGGGGACACCCCACGGTCCCCAACGAGAGCCAGGCCCCGGTGGATGGGGTCTCCGGGGCCATTAGTGGCCCGGGAGGGGGGTCACACAGCCCCCTCCCCGTTAAACAAAAAAAAAAAAAAAGTGGCCGGCCCCGGGGGATGGGGTCCCCAGGCCTTAAGTGGCTAGAGGAGGGGGGCTACGCAGCCCCCCTCCATAAAAAGATTTGAAAAGTTGGCCATGCCCTGGGGATGCGGTCCCCAGGGCCCTGAATTGGCCCCGGGAGGGGGGCCACGCAGCCCCCTTCCCGTAATTTTTTTTTTTTTAATTTAATTTGGGGGTGGGGCCCTGGGGGATGGGGTCCCCAGGGCCACAAAAAAGTAAAAGGAATGGGGGCCACACAGCCCCCCTTAAAAAAAGACGCGATCGTCCCTAGGCCCGCCCCCTCTGCAAACACGCCCTGTGGCGTGTTTTAAATTGGGGAATTAATTCCCCTTCAATACTGGGGGTCCCTGGGGGCCAACTAGCCCACCAGGTGCCTCCAGTAAGCGCCACAGGGCTGCGTTGCAGAGAGGTGCTCCAGGCCACGCCCTTTTTTACACCTCTCTGCAACGCAGCCTTGTGGCGCTTACTGGAGGTACCTGGTGGGCTAGTTGGACCCCAGGGACCCTCAGGATTCAAAGGGACTTAATCCCCCAACTTAAAACGCGCCACGGGGTGCGTTTGCACAATGGTGAAGGTAGGGGGCGGGGCCTGCGGTGATATGTGTGTAAACACGCCCTGTGGCGCGTTTTAAGTTGGGGAATTAATTCCTCTTCAATCCTGAGGTCCCCTGGGGGCCAACTAGCCCACCAGGTACCTCCAGTAAGCGCCACGGAGCTGCGTTGCAGAGTGTTGTAAAAAGGGGCATGGCCTCTGAACACCTCTCTGCAACCCAGCTCCCTGGCACATACTGGAGGTACCTGGTGGACTAGTTGGCCCACAGGGGACCTCAGGATTAAAGAGGAATTAATTCCCCAACTTAAAATGCGCCACAGGGCTTGTTTGCACACATGTCACCACAGGCCCCACCCCCTTCCTTCACCATTGTGCAAATATTCCTCTAAAATCAGCCGAACTACGATTTCCGGAACCCAGTGCTGCATCTTTTAGCCCAGCACTGACCCTGAAAAGTAATTCTAAGCGTACTTACCAGTAGCTTGTATTTCCTTCCATAGGAATCCATTGTGTGGTTACTTCTAAGTGTACTTACCAGTATCTTGTATTTCCTTCCATAGGAATCCATTGTGTGGTTTTCAGCAGAAAAGTTTCTAAGTGTCAATTTTTGAAACGTACAAATATTCCTCTAAAATCAGCCGAACTACAAATTCCGATTTACTCACCTCTTATCTGGAGAGAACCCGGTGCTGCATCTTTTAGCCCAGCACTGACCCTGAAAAGTAATTCTAAGCGTACTTACCAGTAACTTGTATTTTCTTCCATAGGAATCCATTGTGTGGTTTTCAGCAGAAAAGTGTCTGTGTCGATTTTTGAAACGTACAAATATTCCTCTAAAATCAGCCGAACTACAATTCTGATTTACTCACCTGTTATCAGGAGAGAACCCAGTGCTGCATCTTTTAGCCCAGCACTGACCCTGAAAAGTAATTCTAAGCGTACTTACCAGTAACTTGTATTTCCTTCCATAGGAATCCATTGTGTGGTTTTCAGCAGAAAAGAGTCTGTTGATTTTTGAAACGTACAAATATTCCTCTAAAATCAGTCGAACTACGAATTCCAATTTACTCACTTGTTATCAGGAGAGAACCCAGTGCTGCATCTTTTAGCCCAGCACTGACCGTGAAAAGTAATTCTAAGCGTACTTACCAGTAACTTGTATTTCCTTCCATGGGAATCCATTGTGTGGTTTTCAGCAGAAAAGTGTCTGTCGATTTTTGAAACGTACAAATATTCCTCTAAAATCAGTCGACTGCGAATTCCGATTTACTCACCTGATATCAGGAGAGAACCCAGTGCTGCATCTTTTATCCCAGCACTGACCCTGAAAAGTAATTCTAAGCGTACTTACCAATAACTTGTATTTCCTTCCATAGAAATCCATTGTGTGGTTTTCACCAGAAAAGTTTCTAAGTGTCTATTTTCACAAACTAAAAATATTCCTAAAAAATTGTCTGTATGACTTAAACACATTCTTTCAACTGTTTACAGGAGATTCACCAGTGCTGTACATTTCACTCGTAAAAAACCATTGAAATTCCCCCGTTATAGTTAGTTCAGCTAACTATAACTCGCGCGACCGCAATCCACTGCTGATGACGTCACATATTACATCACTCATGACATGGTCAGTGACATCCCTCATGACATCACTGATGACATCTCAAATGACATCACTGATGACATCACTGATGACATCATCCAGTGAATATGTGTCTTTCTGAAAAATAAATATTTTTTATATATGTATATCTAAAGGTTAATGGAAGAATAAATGGGTAAATAAGTGTCTAAATGGATGTTTTTTTTGTAAAATTAATTGTATAACTGACTTATTAACAGTATCTTAGTGAATACAGTGATGTAATATGTGACGTCATCAGCAGTGGATTGCGGTCGCGCGAGTTATAGTTAGCTGAACTAACTATAACGGGGGAATTTCAATGGTTTTTTATGAGTGAAATGTCCAGCTAACTATAACATGTGTGAAACCGATGGTTTTTTCAGTGAATTTACAAGGTTTTTGAAATGCTAATTCCTAACTATAACGTGTGTGAAACATATGGTTTTTTCAGTGAATATATATATATATACACACACACGATACAAGCAATTTCACAAGTGCAGGCGAAACCTAAAAAGAAAGAACTGTAGATTCCTCTAACTAGTTCCTTTGAATCGTCACATCTAAATTAATTAAAGCAAATGTTTTTAAAAGCCGGAAGATTGGACCAGGAGGATGGGAGGCTTTCAATGAATGGCACTCGGCGGCTATCGATATTAGTACAGCCAGTGACATTAAAGGCTGAATACATAATGAACATTAATTCCCCCATGCACAAACGGGGACCCAAAATCAAAGGAGGCGCAAGGAAGCCACTACAGATTTGTATCCCCCTCTCCCAGTTCCTAGTACCGGCGCCAAAAGAGAAGGATAAATAAGATCCTTTGGTTGAGGATATGCTTCTTGGACATATTCCCAGGCTTCTCCTTACTTCATAACAGAGGGCTAAGAATATCTGCAGCCCTACCTTCATTTGCCACCAGAGAAATTGTTTGCTAGATTGGTAGATAAATAATTAAAAGATTGTAATTTCCGCCTTTTTACCAACAAAGAATTCTTGCACCAGATCCTGGATGCAGCCACCAACGACCTGAGGAATAGGTGTCAAGTTCTCGATAAACTTATTACTTAAAGGTCAAAATAGAGTCCTGAGTAAAGTATCAGGTAAATTCTCATGGCCGCCTAAATATGATGATCACTCATTTCTTGCCAATGCTCCACTGATGCTATTTATACCTTAACAATAGAGGTGGTATCCTTTAGCGGAGAAAAGAAGACTCATTATTACGAATTGCTAGCACTAAGGAAAGAAGTTCTTGACAAGCAAACACAAGATCCGAACAACACTCCTTCCAGTCCAGACCTGGCCAAACCGATTACCCTTACTGACACTCATGACTGTAATGCCCAACTAGGCCTTTTTGAAGAGCAAGGCTGTGAGGTTTCTTCCTTGCCCTCTACCTGGCCTCAAAACAAGCTAGCACACATTCTTGAGTTAGCACATGAACTCACCTTCTGTGCCACCTCCCTATTTCAGGATTTTAAATTTAGCTGGCCCTCTCACGTCGTGCTCTCCATGCCACTGGAGTCAAGCTATCCTGGCTGATGAAGGGTGGAACCCCGAAACTGGTCCTAGGATGCTTGTTTACAGTCCAGGGAAGACCTGGCCCGGCAGTTCGGGCTGGACTGTTCCCATTTGGCGCAGGGTCAAGACTGTTTTGCATATGGGTGGGTTCAAACTGGAATGGCATGGGGAGAAAATAATCAATGGATTTAGCCCCAGATCTCTGTACTGGGGTGAATTTATGACATTGTTCTGCATTCTGTTCATCAATCATTCTTTTTGCATTTGTCACCACGAGTGGGACGGGTATGCCCAGACGTGGGTCCTGTGCTCTACATGCCACTGGAGTCAAGCTATCCTGGCTGATGTGGGGTGCATCGCGGACGAAACAAAATACCATTTATTCTGGGAGTGCACATACGCACAGGACCTGCTGAAGTCCCTAGGCACACAGCTTAGGGCCTGGAGACCTATGCCCTGCATCACTCGCGGACTTGTGATGTATGGTTTGTTCCCAGAGACACACGCACTGAGCGCCCTCCAGAACTGCTGGAGGCTCCTGTGCTGTTTTAAAGATGTTCTTCTGTTTTCCAGAAACTGCCTGGTAGTAGGGAAGAAGGAGACATCGACCCTGGCGTGCCATAAGATTATCCACAGCCTCCTGCATGACTACGCAGCACTGAACGGATCAGATGAAGACGACGACAACAACTGAGGACCCAAAGGGGTCCCCTTGTACCCTTGCACAGGGGGGCCCTGAAGGGGCCACTAACTTATTTTGTCCTTTTTTTCTTTAACTTGTCTAAGAAAAGAGGGGCCCCTTCTAGACCAAAGGGGTAGGGCACTGTAAAGTGAGTCAAAAGGGTACTCTTTGGACCAAGTGATAGACTGTCAAGGAAATATAATAAATAATAATGACATACGTATCCTGATTCAAACCCAGTAATATCATTCATTCATTCCAATCAGAGGAGGATTGTACTGCGTGCCAACAAGAATACATAAAACACAGTTATAAACTGATAAAAGTCTAGTTTCACAAGTACATTTATTAATTGTTCAAAATATATTAGAGGCAAAAAGTTTGTTTAGTACAGACAATAATTTAACATAAATCAATAATAAATCACAATAAAAATGAGCAACTTAAGTTCATCACAATAATTTAAAAGAAACAATAAAAAAGTGAGAGTCACTAGTAAAGACAAAAACAATATGTCATCAGAAATATAACACATCTGTCATAACCCTATGTGGGACGTAGAACCTGGTACTTTTGTGCTTAGTACTCGTTGACTGTCGCCCAAGTAAACAGATTAGTGTAGAAAGGTAAGCGTCAACACGTTTCGATGGCTTGATTATATTTCCATCTTTCTCAAGACCAAATTCATGACTCTCATTTCATAATATTAAAAGCACCAAGAATTGGCACAGTAAAAAGTCTGTACCTCATATAGTTGGGGCAGGCTAACATCGATATAATTAATCAGTGGTTTTCACTGTTCATATATGGAAAGATCCTGTCAGTGGTCTGCGAAACCATAAGATTATTCTTCCATTTCACTGAACTACTTCTTCCTCCGATTTATCCTTTTTTTAAATTAAATTGCAGTGTTCTGGTTAATTAAAACTCACTGTTCATTGTCCGATATACTTATAAGGACTGCTATGGTATATATTGAACAACCTTAAGATAAGGTATGCGCGATTTTAAGGCTTTCTTTATCGTCTTCGTATGGATTTTGTATAGCTTCTTTGTAAAATTGTCGCTGTGTTTATCCGTTCCGCGCTGACTATACCAGGGACTGTACCACAAAAAACCCTAGTTATAAGAGGGAAACAACACAGCGACAATTTTACAAAGAAGCTATACAAAATCCATACGAAGACGATAAAGAAAGCCTTAAAATCGCGCATACCTTATCTTAAGGTTGTTCAATATATACCATAGCAGTCCTTATAAGTATATCGGACAATGAACAGTGAGTTTTAATTAACCAGAACACTGCAATTTAATTTAAAAAAAGGATAAATCGGAGGAAGAAGTAGTTCAGTGAAATGGAAGAATAATCTTATGGTTTCGCAGACCACTGACATGATCTTTCCATATATGAACAGTGAAAACCACTGATTAATTATATCGATGTTAGCCTGCCCCAACTATATGAGGTACAGACTTTTTACTGTGCCAATTCTTGGTGCTTTTAATATTATGAAATGAGAGTCATGAATTTGGTCTTGAGAAAGATGGAAATATAATCAAGCCATCAAAACGCGTCAACGCTTACCTTTCTACACTAATCTGTTTACTTGGGCGACAGTCAACGAGTACTAAGCACAAAAGTACCAGGTTCTACGTCCCACATAGGGTTATGACAGATGTGTTATATTTCTGATGACATATTGTTTTTGTCTTTACTAGTGACTCTCACTTTTTTATTGTTTCTTTTAAATTATTGTGATGAACTTAAGTTGCTCATTTTTATTGTGATTTATTATTGATTTATGTTCAATTATTGTCTGTACTAAACAAACTTTTTGCCTCTAATATATTTTGAACAATTAATAAATGTACTTGTGAAACCAGACTTTTATCAGTTTATAACTGTGTTTTATGTATTCTTGTTGGCACGCAATACAATCCTCCTCTGATTGGAATGAATGAATGATATCACTGGGTTTGAATCAGGATACGTATGTCATTATTATTTATTATATTTCCTTGACAGTCTATCACTTGGTCCAAAGGGTACCCTTTTGACTCACTTTTTTTCTTTAACCCAGGAACCGGTTGGCAAGAGGGGAGAGGAGAAGGCAGATGAAGACAGGTGGAGTAAATGTAGTTATTTACTGTATGCATTTGACTAACATGACCTTTTCCCTTCACAGGTAAATGGTCAATGGGATAGCTTGCACACTTGTTGCCAAGTTTGCTTCCAACGGCTGATGTATAAATAGGGTGTTGTGGAAGGTGACGATTGATGTATCTGAACCAGAAAGGGCGCCCTGACAAGGAAAGAAAAAAAAAACAGTCCTAGGATGCTTGTTTCCAGTCCAGGGAGGATCTGGCCGGGCAGTTCGGGCTGGACTGTTCCCATTGGGTGCAGGGTCAAGACTGATTTGCATATACAAAAGAATATACCCTGGCACTCCTAAAGTATAGATTTTAAGTATGTGACATGATTAGGTCAGAACCAATAAGACCGAAATCTACTTTCACACAGGAGAGCACAAGAGATTTTTTTATGCATTTTTTCATAATTTTTTTTAGTCCATACAAAATTCAAAGATTAGCTAAAAGCGTTCTTTTACCAATATTATTCAGGACTGAGAACACTAAAGGGTTGGAATAAATAATTACAAACAAAGTTTCTCAGATTGTAAAAACGTGATTCAGTCCGTGTAACAGAACACGGGAACAGCCAACACGTGTTTCGTCATATCCGTGGCTTCCTCAAGGCTATGAAGAGATTGCTATGCTATGAAGTGATAATTCACCATTAATTTTATGTGGTCGAAATATGAATTTAGATTCAAAGTAGATTTTGAGGGTTCCAAGTTGTGTTGTGGAAGTCTTGCGAAACTTGGACCAAGACGCAAATAATATATTCAACAAAATCCTTCAAAATGGGATTCTTATCATATACCCAAAATAGATTTTAGAAATCAACAGGTCGTGACCAAAATTTCAGATGTATGGATGACTCTTGGCATATTTGTGGTAAGACACGGCTATCCTCAAGAGCTATAATAGGCCCCTCCCTATGAGAACCGATCATCCGCAATTGTGGATCCCAGGACATCCGTATGGCGTGAGGCTGAAACGGGCCTGTAACACTACGTCAGGAGTCATCCATAAGGGCTGGGTTTTGTCTAGTGCAGCTGCGATTGCTTTAAAGGGCATACTACACCAGGGCGGTCCTCTCTAAAATGGGAAGGGCGGACCCCGATGGGACAGGCAGGGGATGGGAGAGGTGGGGGGATTTCCTATACACAGTGTGGTCTTATGAGATTATCCATCCTAACTGGGTATTGGTTGGACAGGGCCTCTACAAAAAAAACTGGGAAAAAAGTAGAATATAATGTTAAGATGGTGATATTCAATGTGTGGTGGGAGGATGATTCCCATGCAGTACACCAAAGTGCTGCTAATGATGGGTCTAGCAGTGGTCAAGAGCAACACTGCCAGAAGTTGAGGGCACGTGAGGCACCGTACATTCAAGCCTGGGTAGAGGACATGGATTGGTGCATGATGGCAGAGAAACAGGTCAAGGCAGGACGGGGATGCCCCAAAAAATGGGAGTTGGTATGGAACCTATAGTGGAGATGCATGAGCATGGATACGTCGTCTTGACCAGGACCAGACGGCAGCATGTGGATCGACTTGCCAGTTGGAGTCGAGTGGGATGGGTGGATGAGGGTAATGAGATTTGATTTCCATCGATGTTGGACATTTCTATGCTACAAAGGTGAGGGCAACAGTGGCTGTCAAAGATTGTTTGTTTAAATGTTGTAACCAAGTTGAATACGGGGAAGGAAAGACTGATGTTGGCCCACACATAGTATTACCAAGGGCGCAGGTCAGGAGATGTTGGCAAGAGTGGGGCTGGTAGAGGAAGAAGAGGGTGCGGCTGGAGCGGAGGAGGTGGGGGACATGGAGGTCCACCGTGTAGCCAAGGACAGGGAAGTAACTGTTAGCACTGTTGTGAGCCTGGTCACTGGTGAGGCTATTGTTCTCTGCTGCAGACAGCCCAGAGAGGAGGGAGAGCGGCTTTTGATAACTACACACCTACCTCTTCATATCTACAGGGAGGTGCCACCTTTCCACCTTAACCACCACACAGCAACTTCTGACACTACAAGGGAACCAGTGAGCACCCGATCTGGATGACACAGATGGTTACTACCTGCCATACCCTCCACCCCTTGAGACCTTTTGGGGCTACCCGAAAGGAGATCACTGCCTACACGCTCCACCGATCAAGACAGATCAGAAGAGTCCCTGCGTTCCCAGGGTAATAATGGATACGCCTATTCACTTTTAGTTGATATGATAGCAGCAATCTCCATTCTGAAGGCATCGGAAGTGTCTTATGCACTCTTTCGGGAAGAACAGTAAATACAGTCAATCTTAAAGAAGAGCTGCTTAGGCAGTAACTAACACAACCTCTAAAAAATAATGAGTGGGCACTTAACAGGGCAACACCAGTTCCTTTCCAGTCACAGTTGACATGGTAATCTGCTAGGACGCGGCTTATTCTGTGAAATGCAATGTACAACTCTTTACACGACTGATGGTGTCTTCTTGAAAAATAGGAGCAAGGGAATATTCTTACAAACATTTCAAGCATCCATTACCCCTTCACTGCCTCCCGATCTGCAACATTCTGTCTCTGCACACCTGTGGGCTCAACACCCAAATGATGTAGGTCAGCACATTGATTTCCCTTCAGTTCAAATAAAATTATGACCAGGCTCCAAATTACCACAATACAAAATCTCAAAAGAAGGTGAATTTGTCATCATACCAGTCTTGGGGATCTTCTACAACAAGTCATCTTGAAAGAAATTAGGGCCAGTACTTGCAATGTGCTGATTATTGTGTAAAAAAGACCTTTCCAAGACCAGACGCTAGGCCTATCTTTTGTTTCATACAAGATTTATGTGATGTACAAAATAGCGCAACCCTCCTGCCCAGTGGCACTCAATTCTGCCACTATATTGTCCAATATCTCGGTTGATGCTAAATGCTTCACTGTTTTGGATCTGAGTTCTGCTTTTTTCAGAATTCCATTGCGCCCTACTAATCAATACCTATCTTCATTTTATTTCAACAATAAAACTTACTGTTGAACATGAGTGGTTCAAAGCTATATGGAAAGTCCATCCATTGTTTTGCAAGCATTAGAAAGTGATCTAGACACCCTTACCTTATCTGGAGGTTCCACTTTAATTCAGTACATAGACAACTTGCTTCTGGCCTCTTCCTCGGCAGAGGCTTGTAAGCAAGACACCATTTCACTTCTCTGTCATCTGGCAACAAAGGGCCATAAGATATCCCCTATGAAGTTGCAGTATTGTGGTACCACAGTAACATACTTTGGGCATGAATGATTTAAAGGGTCCAGGAGAAGCTCGTCAGATAAAATTTCGACTATTACTCAGTTCCCTCGAACCACTACCAAGAAAGATGTTAGGGCCTTACTTGGCATGGCTGGCTACTGTCTCCACTGGATTCCCAACCTTTCATTGATTGCACATCCCCTACAGGCTTTGACCCATATGGTGGTCCCAGATCCAGTCCCATGGTCCCAGCAATGTGAGGAGGTCTTTGTCATGTTATGAACAGACGAAGCCTGACCCCGGCACAAGGGCTCCCAGATTACTCAAAGGAATTCCATTTGTTTCGCCATTAAAAATAAACTGTTCATTGGCTGTGTTAACTCGCATCTTACTAGATGGTTCGCAGAATCCCTGAGTCCACACAACACCACAGCTGCTCTCCTTGCGTGCTCACTGGGACACAGACTTACAGAGGCCTGCCACAGACCGGGAGTGGGCACAAATACTTGAAAGCCCCACATGGATTCCCCGAAATGCCAGGTTCCGGCTTATCCAATACTATATCATACATAGAGCCTACCTGATGCCGGCAAAAATAAATAAATATTTTGCTCACGCAGATGCCAAGTGCGCAAGGTGTGGTGAGGCAGGGGCAGACCTGCTGCACATGCTATGGTCCTGCACAGCTATTCAAACATATTGGGGAAAGGTCGCTGAGTGCGTATCCAAGTGCACAGGACGTACTTTAGACTGGACCTGGGAGACATGCATACTGGGACTGTACCAGAGACCCAAGAAGTACAAAGTGACGTCTAGGTACATAGATCTGGGACTCATAGTCGCTGGAAGTCCCCTGTTCTCCCAGTCGCAAAGGACTGGTACCAATCATTATTATGCTGGGCGCAAGCGGAAGGTTTGGCGCTCCGCCGCGAAGACGCAATGGGACTGAGGAAGCAACCTTTGGCAGCTGCATGGGACACAATCTTATCAGACTTCTGTACGGCCTGGCAGAGGCCCCCAGGGTGCTAGCGGACACACCTTAGAGCGATGAGGAAGACATAGCAGGAGGACCAGCACATACTTCGGCCCCAGAGAGAAAACATGTAGATAAGGAACCCAGACAGAGACAGGCACATGATTTTTTCTTAAAAGAAGAAATTGCATAATATACACAAACAAGGTTGGGTGGTTGAGACCATTCGAAGACATGGAATAACATCAAGTAGGATGATGGTGGTGATGTACAAACAAAATACAGAGAATCCAAGGGAATGAGATATACTTATGTTATTGTTATGTTGGTTATGAATTAAACTCTGACTTGCAAAACTTTATGCCAGTTGAACGTGCACCGGACTAGAAAATAATATAACTGGCTGTAATGTGACTTCTAATACCTTAGCCGTACTGTGCAGTTTTATTGTGCTAATTATGCAATCTTGCAGATGTGTCAGAAGTAAAAAAACAAAAATGAGGGAGATGGCCTTGCAATCCAATCGGCTATCCAGCAGTGAGAGCTTTAATGGGAAGTCTTCCTTTGTTTTCTTGTCCCTCAGGATCCTGGCCTGCAGGGTGGGCCTAAATTGCAAATATTTAAACACTTATCACTTGAGATGTACCCATGTCATATTTCGCCTGCAAATGTGCAAACGGAACCATCCCATTAGCATCCCACTCATCCTCCAGAGCAGAGAGGCTGATGAGGTCCCATCTCTAACCCCCTCTTGGTCCAGAAGAGGGTGGAGCCGAGTACCCACCTACAACGGGATATGTGGTGTCAGACGCCTTTCCATCCTATCTGCCTTGTCAGTATTCACCAGACAGAAATGATGACAGTAGCCGGGGGCGCAGTCCGCGGTATCCGCCCCTGTACAACACATGCAAGTATCCCCCCTATATCTGTACTTCAAGATCCATCTGGAGTGCAGGAATTCCTCATCCGGGCATAAGCCCATTCATTGACCATCTGCAACTGCTTGAGTTGTTTTTGTCCTACAGGAGGAGATACGGTGTGGGCTGTACACGGCTGCTGCTGCTGACTTCCACGGTTGCTGTGTGCTTTGCCCGCGGACGTTGTGCTGTTTGGGAGGCGATAATAGTTTGGACTACTCTTCACCGGGACTGCGAGGACCAGGCTGCTCGGCGGTGTTCGCAGCTGTCTCCTCTTCCCGGCCCCTCCCCCCACAGACTCTTAACGCCTCGTGGCCCCCGCTTCGCGGGTGCCGCTCGTAGGCTTACTGTTGCTTTCATCTTACCAGGGCTGCTGCTGCTGACTTCCACGGTTGCTGTGTGCTTTGCCCGCGGACGTTGTGCTGTTTGGGAGGCGATAATAGTTTGGACTACTCTTCACCGGGACTGCGAGGACCAGGCTGCTCGGCGGTGTTCGCAGCTGTCTCCTCTTCCCGGCCCCTCCCCCCACAGACTCTTAACGCCTCGTGGCCCCCGCTTCGCGGGCGCCGCTCGTATGCTTACTGTTGCTTTCATCTTACCAGGGCTGCTGCTGCTGACTTCCACGGTTGCTGTGTGCTTTGCCCGCGGACGTTGTGCTGTTTGGGAGGCGATAATAGTTTGGACTACTCTTCACCGGGACTGCGAGGACCAGGCTGCTCGGCGGTGTTCGCAGCTGTCTCCTCTTCCCGGCCCCTCCCCCCACAGACTCTTAACGCCTCGTGGCCCCCACTTCGCGGGTGCCGCTCGTAGGCTTACTGTTGCTTTCATCTTACCAGGGCTGCTGCTGCTGACTTCCACGGTTGCTGTGTGCTTTGCCCGCGGACGTTGTGCTGTTTGGGAGGCGATAATAGTTTGGACTACTCTTCACCGGGACTGCGAGGACCAGGCTGCTCGGCGGTGTTCGCAGCTGTCTCCTCTTCCCGGCCCCTCCCCCACAGACTCTTAACGCCTCGTGGCCCCCGCTTCGCGGGCGCCGCTCGTAGGCTTACTGTTGCTTTCATCTTACCAGGGCTGCTGCTGCTGACTTCCACGGTTGCTGTGTGCTTTGCCCGCGGACGTTGTGCTGTTTGGGAGGCGATAATAGTTTGGACTACTCTTCACCGGGACTGCGAGGACCAGGCTGCTCGGCGGTGTTCGCAGCTGTCTCCTCTTCCCGGCTCCTCCCCTCCCGCACCCTAGCCTCATTACGGTGCCGTGTCCCCGCGCGCAAGCGGGACGCGCGCGGGACGTTGCCCGGGGCGAAGACCGGGCAAAGAGCGGGCCGTCTGAGGCCGTCAGAGGACGACTGAGGACGGGACGGGCCACAACTCTAACGTTTATTGTGTGGTAAACGTTACACCCTTCTATAAGTTCCCTCTATCCTTGCACTGTACATACATTTTAAATTGATTTTGGCTTTGGGGTCTGTTCCACAGCATTATTGCTGGCTGGGCTACTAGTATGTCACTAGAAGCAGGGAAATCACGCACCCTAACTGTCAACACATCTAAGGGACCTGTCTCCGGCACAATAGATCAATTTTTCAAACGAGTGACTACTGTTCTGGAGAAGGAAATTGCGGATACTGGAAAGCGCCTCTCACTTGACTTGTTAACTGGTAAACGCTCTTCACTGGGAACAATCGGGAAGGCACTTTCTCCAGGAGTGATAATTGAGAGAACTGGCCCCACCTCTGAAAATGAGGAAGTAATAACCCTCTTAACATATTCCCCAGGAGTGCCTATCCCGTCGGATCATTTAAGTATCCTAACTACATCTGGGCTATCAGATTCACCGAATTTGGATATCTCTCCACCATCGATTAGAGAGATCCACGAAAACAGACACGTTTTAAAAAAGAGACGAGGCCCTCCCGCTAAAACACATGTAGCCAAAACACATGTAGCCAAAAATAAGAAGACTAGATCCTCTGTGCAAAATCCTATTCCCACTGGCCCAGCAGCGCCAAACAACCCCTCCTCTAGTACTAACACAAGAGGAATTCCCATTGATCAAGATTTGATGGGTGATTTATTGACTAAAATGGAGACTATGATCAAGTCTCTCCTACTTCCTCTCTTGGAGAGGACAAGATTAATAAGCCTGCATTTGGATGACTTGGGCAAACAGATCGAAGGGAATAATCTGACCTATTCTGAATACCTAAAAAAACAGAATAAAATCAACACTACTGCTTTAGCGATTCCCCCCTCCACTGTGTTAGAACAACCATCAACTAGTGGCACTCATAGGGAAACAAGCACTGCACTGGGTGGGAAATTAGTGGAAAAACCCCCCAATAAAACAATTGATAAAAGTGGAACCATCTTCCCACCCAAAGATAAAGAAATAAGCAGGGAAGTAAAAGACACCTTGGTCAAAAGAATTGATGAAAGGCCAACCCAATTTGAGAATATTGCATCAAGTAGAAGGGTAGACCTACCCCCAGAATCAGCCCCGTATACCATCGTTATGATAGGGGTACCTGAACTGTCAGAGGGAACCAGAGAAAACTTCTACGCTTTAAAAAATAAAATCATTTATTGGCTAAATGAAAATCGACCACTTCCCGCTGATATAAATGGGGAAATTTTAATGGTGAGACGCACCAGTTGGGTGGGAACTAGACCTAAAGAAAAGAAGGGGGATGCAATAATAATACATTTTAGGGATCACAGAGCTGTGAGATGTATTGGAGACTGGTATCAAGCTAGAGGGGGGGACGCTATCACGACGCATTATGTCAACTATTTCTATCCACGGGAATTAGTTTCTTATTCTAAATCTCATTCTGCAAAAAACCTCTTCTCAGCTTGGAGAGAAGTAGATCAGCAAACTCCCTACCAAAATTTTTCCAACTACCCGTTCAATCCGCATCCTAGGGGGAGGCGGTTGATTAATGACCAACACCCATTCCAGCGCCCAAATCATCCCTTTTATCACCCACCCCAGAACTACCATGCTGAACAATTCCCCAGGTTTAATTTACCTACTCAAAATCGTTATTCAGTCTTGGCCGATTTGGAAAACGTAGACTGACTCTCTGCAGAACAGGCTCGATTACAAAAACCTATTATGGCAAACCAAAAATCACCCAAGGACATTGTTTTTCGAAGCAATAGCCTAGAAATGCAAGTAATAGAAAATAGCAATCCCGACTTATTAGCCACTCCAACATTACCTAGAGGACCTGATATTATCACTCAGGGGAATACCTTCGCCCATCAAACTCTGGTGAAGGGAGATGTAGAGCATCAACCAGTTGTAGAGGCAGCCTCTATAAATAAATGCACAAATAACGACCTAAAAATACAAATTATGTCATGGAACATTGCTGGCCTATATACAAAAATAACGAACGGGAGTCTGCTCGAATTTGCTGAGGATTATCATATAATCTGCCTACAGGAGACATGGTCTATCAATGAACAGCATTTGTTAGGCTATAAAACCTATTTCACATCGGCAGTGCCAAGTGCTCACGGAAGGGCTAAGGGGGGTTTGACGGTATTTATAAAAAATACTATAGTGGGACTAAAAATAACACCTCTTGGCCTATATTCCAACTACCAGACACTGAAACTTTCACTCCCCAAGAACGGAACAATAATTCTGGTAAATATGTATGATAATCTGCCAGAAAGCGAGAGAGCAGATTTACTGGGGTCCATCCGTAATAAACTCTCAACTTTGACTAAAAAGATGCAAGGATTAGATGTCCCAAGCATCGTGTGGTGTGGCGACTTTAATCATCACCCCTGCGATAAAAAAAATACCAAAATCTGTGGCATGGCAGAACAAACAGAAAATAACATGATTCATTTCTGTCACACCAAGGTAGGAGACCTATTAAATGAAACAATGTCAGAACTCGGTCTAGTGATTCTAAACGAAATTAACATCGCTACCGGGCAACCAGAGGCTACATATTTGGGTAGGGGTTGGGAGTCGACGATAGACTACATACTGATTTCAGCAACTCTTGCGAATGAGGCCCAGGGCTTTAGACTATTGACCAACACTCTAAGCGACCATGTGGCATTGGTATTTGAATTGGGCATTGGCCAGGTGCAATTTACACCCCAATTGATGATGACTGCTCTCGCTCAGAACAATATTTATCTCGCAAAAATAAACGGTTATGCTTTAGGTTGGGGAAAGATCGACCCAGCAGCCATAACAAATAATGTAGTTCATGCGGTATATCCCGCAATTGTGAAGTGCTTGGAAACTGATACTAGTGAAGAAGACCTTCTTCACAATTTCGGTCTAATTATGGAGAAAGCAAGGGATTTTTTAACAGGCAACAAGAAAGGGAATAGGGGCGGAAAAAAAAAAGGGTGGTTCGACCATAAATGCACTTCAGCGCACAAAGCCCTAAAAAAAGCATTAACAAAATCCGTAAGAGAGCAAGAGGAGATTCGTACCTTGAGGAGGTCCTATCGACTAGCTTGCAAAACTAGGAAACAAGAACTGAAGAAAGCGCTCTGGGACCAACTGTACGAGAGCTCGCAGAATAGAAATAGCGAGCAGTTCTGGAAAGTCGTAAAGACCCCCTTTCTGAACGATCTCTGTGACCAACCTACACTAGAAGCAGCAATCGATGGCCCAACATGGGTAAATCATTTTTCTAAAGTTTTCGGGAAATCAATAGGAACCAAATCAGTAGAAGAAAGCGAACAGACCCCACAAATTAGTATATTTCCGATCTTTTTAAACTTTGACATGAATGAAATTATAAATACCATTAAAAAAAGTAAATGCAGAAAAGCCCCCGGCCCAGACGGCGTACCGGTTGATTTTTTTTAAGTTTCAACTAGATTTATGGGCTCCAATTTTAAAACGAGTGTTTGACGCAGTGATGAAGTGCGGGCTAATTAAGTCCTGGACCCAATCGATTATGGTCCCTATATTCAAGAAGGGAGATAGGGACGATGTGACCTGTTACAGGCCAATCTCATTACTGGACTCGCTCGGGAAAGTCCTGGGCAGAGTGGTCCTCCAGCGCCTCCAGGAATGGGTAAACGATCACAATATATTATCTGATATCCAATTTGGATTTAGAGAGGGGTTCGGAACTATTGAACAGGCACTGAATTTATCACTACTGGTGGGAAAATATGTATCAGTAAAGCAAGGAAGGCTATACATGGTCTATGTCGATCTTTCTGCGGCATTTGACTGCGTCTCTCATTCGAGACTTTGGTCAGTGCTCGCAGATATGGGCATAGATTCTGATTTACTATATCTCCTCCGTGCACTTTATTCCAATGCCTCGTCCAGGGTACGTTTTGGAACACAGGGCGAATTATCTGACTCCTTCAAGGTAGAGCGGGGTGTGAGGCAGGGTTGTGTCCTGGCCCGCTTTCTATTTTCTCTCTATACCAACAGACTTGAAGCTGAGATGCTGAAAGGGGCCCAGGACCTCCCACGAGTAAAAAACCGTCTCGTCCCTGCGCTCTTATACGCAGACGATGCTGTAATAGTGGCACGCACCCCGCGAGAACTCCAGAAAGCCTTAGATAGATATTCTAACTTTATGACTAGCCTGGATCTCAAAATAAACATTAAAAAAACATATGTGATGGTGGCAGGTAAGGGAAAGAAAAGGGGAATGATTACCATTTGTGTGGATAAAGAGAGAATCGAGTCAACCACACAATACCCATACCTAGGGGTCATGATAGATGATAAACTCAACTGGAAAGCAGCCATTGAAGCTCGCAAACACCAACTTTTGCGAGCAATAATCGCTCTCATAAAGTTCTCCCAGAAGCTAGGAAAGAGACCACCACAAGAGCTTCTCCGTATTTACAAAGCTAAGTGCCATTCCACGGCACTCTACGGGGCGGGCCTTTGGGGACACAAAAATACCAATGCTCTGCAGGTAGCGGAGAACACATTTATCCGATTTCTTCTGATGGCACCAAAGCGAGCATCGACCTTTGCCTGCCACGCAGAAATCGGAATTCCCCATATTGAAGATCTGGCGAAGATTCAACCTCTTTTGCTGTGGCGTCGCATTTGGACGTCAACGGACAACTCATTCACAAAAGAAATGGTGGCCGACTGTATGTCTTTAGAACATATGGGTAAAATTGAGTGGCTGCTCTATGTGAAAATTTTTCTGACAGATCTTGGCCTCAAAAAATATTTTTTTAACCCCGAATTAATTGCAGAAATATCGAAGAAAGATCTAAAAATGAAGGCCCTTAGCCACATGGAAGAATCCCGGTTGAGCAAGCAGATAAGTAAAACATCTGTTCAACACTCTTTAATGGTCATGACTACATTGGAAATGGAACCGTATTTGGTCTATGTTGAGCCACAATTTGAACGTTTCCTGTTGACACGATTCAGACTGAATCTCTTTCATAAGCTTGTAGCCTTCCCTAAAAATCCAAACTGGAATGAGTGTCTAATGCTGTGTCCTTGCGATGAGACTTCGGAACAATCAACCATGCACACTGTATTGTTTTGTAAATACTATTCTTCCCATCGTAATCTCTGGCTAACACCATTGTTGAGAACCCTTGGTTTTAGAAGATGTCGTCCTGCTATGTTGTACCTGCAATTCCGCGCTGATCACTAAATGCGTAAGCACGCTTTTAAAATGTATTTTTAAACATAGAGCGAATCTTGGGTAAAATATTTTTAAAAGGAGCCTTTTTGTACATTTTTGCTGATATTTTTTATGTATGTACTTTAATGGTTATTATTGTTTCATTATAACCGAATAAAGATTTACTTACTAATAGTATTTACGGACATCCGTGCGCACAATACCCCCTTCGAAGACCGATCTCCGCAATGTAGACATCACAGTTTGGGTGGGCCATCCAACCAGATGGGGGACCTCAGCAATGCATCCGTAGCCCGGAAAAAGGTGTGCAGGATCGTAAAGGGGCTATTATGCAATACGTACGTGGACACAAGCAACGCAATCAACTTAAACAATGCCATACTCACCAGGAGCGAAAGGGGCAGGGCCCTCCGGTGTTTTGCGTCCCCCACCAGTCTCAGCAACAGGGTAGCAACGTTATCCAAGTAGTGTGAATCACCCTCTCTGGAGATCCAGATACCCAAATACTTAAAATGGAGCGACTCCACCCTTAGCAGGAGGGGAGGCAATCCTGTACAGACCATACCCCCAGCAGAAGGATCAGGGATTCTCCCAGTTAATCCTCACTTCCAAATAAATACCGTAGACTGCAAATATGTCCCCAGGTGCCTTAATGCGACATCTGGGTTAACTATGTAAAGCAGAATATCTTCAACATACAACGAGATCCGGTCCTCCCATGAGTCGCTCCAAAGCCAGCCCCACACTTGAGCATCCACCCTGACCCACTTGGCTAATGCCTCAATGGCGATGGGTAACAACATCGGTGATAGGGGGCAGCCCTGTTACATACCGCTTAGAATGGGGAAGTCCTGGGAGAGAACCCGTCCACCTTCATCCTAGCCCTAGGATCTGGGCTCAAAGCCCATTTTCTCCATAATGACAAAAAAGAAGGGCCACTGAAGGGAGTTGAAAGCCTTATATGTGTCCAAAGATGCAATTGCCAAGGGGATCCCTAAGCCTTCCACCCCCGCTATTCTATTGTATAAGTGAAAGAGATTCAATTTAGTTGACTGGTGAGGGATAAACCCATTCTGGTCCGGGTGGATCAATTCAGAGGTTACACCCTGCAGTCTATTCACCAGTGACTTAGGCAGGACCTAAGCATTCACATTCAGAAGAGAAATTGACCTATGCGAATGCCACTGATTCTGGGGCTTGCCCCACTGAGGAATTAGAACAATAGTAGCAGTACGAAGATCTTGCAACAACTTCACAACCCTATAGGCCGTGAGGAACATCTCATGTAAGGTCCCAGCAATCCTCCCTGCCATCCTCTTAAAAAACTCTACCAGATGGCCATTTGGACCCGGGGTCCTCCCTGCATGGAGCTGCATGAGTGTCAGGAAAATTTCCTCACGCATGAGCCCGGCGTCTAACTTTAAAGCTGCAGTGGCCCCTAAATGCCTACAGGGACAGTCCTTTACAAATCCCCCCACTTCCGATTCTGGGACCCCCAACTGACTGTTGTGAATGTTCTGCATAAAGACAGCCATCGTGTCCACATTCTCCTCACTGCCTGTAACCAGCGATCCCTCCAGTGCAATAATGCCTCAGAAATGGTTCAGATCCTGGTCACCCTCAATCACCCATGCCAGAAGTTTCCCAGCCTTATTCCCCATCTCATGCGTTTCTGCTTGGCATTATGCATTCATTTGATCTCTTCCATGACCAAGGAATGGAATTCCTCTGTTTTAGTCATAATGCTCACCGTTTTGGAAGTGGACGGTGCAACATGATAATCCACCTTAAGGCCCAAAAGTTCCTGTTCGAGTTCTATCCGGTGGTGGGCCAGTTCCCTCTTTTCCCCCATCTTGTCTGCGATGATGAGCCCCGGAGAGTGGCTTTATTGACCTTCCAGGGGTTCTGTGCATCTATACCAGACTCAGAGTTTTCCTTCAAGTAAGGCCCCTTAGCCTTGTTCAGGCAGGCCACTACCTCCTCATTCGGCAGTCGCTAGGATGCCATCCACATTACGCCCTATATCTCGGTTTGGACATAGCTAAGGTAATACCCAGTGGGGAATGATCCGATATCCTTCGCACCTGGAACTCCGCTGCTGCAAATCTATGAAAGGTCGGCAGAGGCCTCAAAAAGTAATCCAGGCACAAATGGATGTTATATGGCCCGGAGTGACAGGAATACCCTCTGTCCATACCATGCAGGGATGCCATATATCCCCAGCCCCATGGCCTTTGCAAAGTCTCCCAATTTCCTCACATGAGGGCTGGGTGAATCAATGGGGGTCAGACCTATCCAAATGTGGGTGCATCATTATATTGTAGCCCCCCCCCCAATGGCCCAATGATAGTCAGCACCTGCAGGAACTCCCAAAGTAATTGGTCCAGAAGCTGCAGAGATTAAGCCTGCATCCCGGGAGAACATACATATTTATCAACATCAGTGGTTCCCCCTCCCATATGCCTAAGACCACTGTAAAGCAGCCGTGGTCATCACTGCACAGCCATGTCACCAGGAAAGGAAGGGATGTTTTGACCAGGATCGCAACCCCGCTGGATCCCACGGTGTAACCCACCACAGTGTAGCTTCCCCTACCCAGGCGGGCACAGTTGGACCCCTTTAAATGCGTATCCTGTAGAAACACCATGTCAGTAGCATAGCGTGCAATAGCCCTGGCCACCAATCTCCACTTAATCGCACTATCCAACCTTTTAACGTTCCATTTGAGCAGTCTAAGGGTGTGTGTAGGATTTGTGCAGTCGGCTAGCTTGCGTCAGCTGGGGGAGGCAGTGTATCTTGTGGGGGAGCATCCATTGTCTGTCTCTCGTACCCACCATGGCGGCAAACACAAAAACATAAACCACATCAACAATCCAACTACCCTCCTGCCCTACACTACCATGCTGCGGTTTTAAAACTGGCCACCACCCGAACGCAAGGTATGTCTGTCTCGAAACACACTCAATAATTCGGAGCAACATCATTTACAGTACCCATTCCAACACCGCCAGTGCGGGTAGTGATTCGGCCCTCCGGGACCCCACGAGGAAACCAGAGGTGGAATAAAATATCATACCACCCCCGGGCTGGCAACCTAGACTCGCTCCTTTTCATTTTCAAAGACTATCTCTTCCGAGGTCATCAGGGTGACCCTCGACAGGGGTTCAAGTTCACCATCTGCATCACAGACCAGATTCTCCTCTGATGAGCCCCACTGATCTGTCACCAGGGAGCCCCACCAGTTGGTAGTCTCCAGGGAGGTCCGACGCTGGAATTCCACCACCAATCTCGCTCTGTACATTTGTGGTTGCTCCATCGTGGGGGTGGTCTGTGTCCTCAACTGGCACGCCCTCTGCCTTTGCTTCTGCTCCTGCCATCTCAAGAACAGAAATCGCTCCCCTCCTCAGGTGTTTGGTACCCTGCCTCTCCAACCAGTCCCAGAAAGCATCCACTGTCGTTAAAAAATTAGTATTGCCTCTATCCATCACCCGAAGCTTCACCAGGAACAGTAGGGAGTACTGGATATCCAGCTTGCAGAGATGTTGTTTACCCCCCCAAAAGGAATCTGTTTGGCGTTGAACCACCGTCCTATAGTCCAGGAAGAGGTTCACCTTTGCACCATCCACTGATTATGGGACCGCACTGCCTGCAGTATGGCATCCCGATGCTGAAAGTTCAACAACTGTGTCATCATGGCCCATGGTGGGCAGCCAACTAGACACCCTATGAGCCCTCACCACCGTAAACCACTTTGTGTCATTCTCCTGCTACACCACCGATGAAAGCCAGGCCTCCAGATAAATTTCAGCACTGGGCCCCTTCAGCCTCTCCGGGAACCCCACCACATGGACTTTATTGTGGCTGAAGCGGCCCTCAAAGTCATTCAGTTTGTCTGCCAGAGTAGCCACCTCCCACTCCAGGGCCTGCAAGCGGATGCTCTTCTCAGTCAATGTTGGGCAGACCGGGATTACAGAATTTTTGGCTTCCGCTCCTCTGTACGCCAAATTTTGTGGTTGGCCATAAGTACGTTCACTTCCTGAGCGATTGCGTCAATTTTAACCTCCAGGGCCACTTTGGTCTCCTGTATGGCCACTCCTTTATCACCACCTGTCCACCATCTGCAGCTCCCCGGGGGGTTTAGGATCCCTGGACTCATGGGCATCAGCCGGTATCTCAGTCCTTAAGCAACCAACGCCATCCCACACCAGGCCACAAAATCAATTGTTGAATGATGAAGCTGTTCACAACTGTATATTGGCTTCTGCACATCTCAATAAAGTACAACCTGATTTCTGATTTGCAAGATATCCCGCTTCTTGATGCTGATTTGTGAGTAGGTGGTTCTTGTTTAAGGGACCACCAAGGGACATTACAGGCCTCCTATGCTGTTTGCCCTTCACAAAGGCTTGTGAAAGGGGCACGGTTTTCCAGTGCTAGAAGTGCACAAGTAGTAGAACTTATTACTTTAACTAGAGCCTGTTGCAAAACAAAAGATAGAAAGGTTGACATTTATACAGAGAGTCAATATGCATTTGAGGTCACCCATGACTTTGGCCAGTTATGGGCCCTGAGAGGGTTTCTTACCTAATCAGGACATGAAATACAGCATGCTCAAGTAATATGTGAGCTTTTTCAAGCTCTTCTGTTGCCATTCAAAATTACTATTGTTAAATGTGCATATCATACATCATCAAAAGACTGTGTCACTTGGGAATGGCTTTGCAACCTGTAAAGCAAAAGAACTAGCTTTTTTAGGATGTGCCCTTAATATGGTTGATAAAACATTACATATCGAATGTCATAACAATAAATATTTTGAACCATAGTATGTCCAACAACAGGTTTCTGCAGATTAACTATTGTTCTGGTGTCAAGGTGGATATGTGTAAACAGAGGATGGGATTTGGGTAGGTCCCAACAGAAAGTTATGTTTACCAACAATTTTGTTCCCCTCCACGGCATGGTTGTTCCATGGTCCCGCACATGTTGGCCATGATGACAAGGTAAGACTGTTTTCTCAATGCTGGTATCACCCAAAATTTCATAACACAAAACTACTTGAGGGTCGAAAGATTTTGAACTGGTGACTCAAAGTTCTAACTTTCTATGCGAGGGGATCATCAGAAGATTTTTGAGAGGTTCTCTCACCCTTAACTTATCAAGGCATGCTTCATCATTTGACGACCTCTCATACTGGGGTAGGAGCAATTCCACTCCAGCGGACTCAACCGAGGGTCGCTAATCTGAACCCTGGGAGTTCTTAGAAATTTGTTGTCAGGACCATGTCTCGGGTCCTGTTATTTGGACAAGAA
Organism: Triturus cristatus; assembly: GCF_964204655.1. Classification (NCBI taxonomy): domain Eukaryota; kingdom Metazoa; phylum Chordata; class Amphibia; order Caudata; family Salamandridae; genus Triturus; species Triturus cristatus. The sequence goes on along the minus strand of NC_140590.1, from coordinate 380,113,797 downwards.
GGGAAATCATAATAAAAAAATACCTAGGGGTATATTCAAACATTGGTTTATTTAGAGTACCTCTGGTATAGTTAAAATACTCATATATTGGTCACAATGTGTTATCAATGAAACACTTGACCTCGGGGAACGTAAAAACCAACATGTTTCTACCCTTTTAGGTAGCCTAGAGCAGGCATTGGGTCTTCTTCAGGGTAAATAAAGATCAACTGTGGTTTATAAATGCACCATGTGAAAAAATAGTAATAGGGAGGGGAGCTATTGACACCCTACCAATTGCTTGTATTCATCTACCACCTAAAATACAAGCTAAAAAAAGAAATAAGCTTGAGATTACATTGGACAAAATTAAATGCTAGTGATCCAACCAATACAAATTACTATAATAGTAGAGTACTCTTGTACTTAACCTACCACCACTATAATGACTAGAAAGTCTGTAAATACAAAAAATTATTTCATAAATTAAATTAAAATATAAATAACAATGCAAATAACACCCCCATGTTTTCTTACTTTTTTCAGTACGGTTATCGCTGACTTGGTTTTTATAATGTTGATAGAGGGGAAAAAACATGATCATTGGATATACTAATTGAATATACTAAACTTGTCTGCCATCCTAAATCCAGCTCAAGATTAGTCCAAATTATAACCCATATGTTGACCCTCTCTTCAGGGTCACCCACAAACCTTTTGCCTTCTCCCCTCCCATTTTGCTAAAGTTGTTTTTTGTTGGCCTCAGGATTCAGTGCCCTTTACTGGCAATGAAAGAACAGACAGCAGACCAAGGTCTAGCACATTCAATCCATATGAACAATGAAATCAAAAAATGGTGCAATCACTTCCTGCATCTGCCGTCCGGAGATGCCACTGATAGCCACATTTTCAAAGAAGATGGAAGGTGCACTCGTTATGAAGTCAGTAAAGCAAGCAACAATCTTTTTTCCAACAGTACTTCTTTTATTCCAATGATTCTTCAAAACTGGCACGCAGCCAACGCGTTTCGTTCCCAATTTTGCCAGGGGGAACTTCGTCAGGGCTCAACAAAGGGCAGCTGGCGCATAGAATTTTCAATGAAGTTTTAAAGTAGAACACGGCCTCAGGTGCGAAGATATAGCCTCACCTAGTAGTTTATATACACGAGAATCTAGCACCCAATCGGCTGTCGGGTATCAGGTATCACAGAAATTTTGTGTTGAAGATATGCAAAATACCCCCAATCACTGCTATCACACAAGGAAGTGGATTGTCTGGTATAGGTACTGATAATACAGCATAGTCGCAAATGTAACGGCATAGTAACCGGCAACATTTCTGTGATACCTGATACCCGACAGCCGATTGGCTGCTAACTAGTGCTCATCACTAAAACATGGAAAAATTGGTTTAAAAGATACTGGCATATTAAACTTACTTAATAGTACCTGGTAAAGTGGTATGGCATATACTCACGGCTGGTAAATTAAATGCTACTAGTGGGCATGCGGCCCATATCGTGCCATTCACTTATGTAGCTCCTAAAAACAGGTCTCAGGCCTGCCATTGCAGCAGGTGTGCAGTTTGAAACTGCCAATTCGACCTGGCAAAATAAACCTCTTGCCAAGCCTAAAACTCCCTTTGTAATGAATGTCACCCCTAGGGGAGGGTCTAACCAGCCCATTGGGCGGGGTTGTATTTATAAAATTGGTCAACCACTTTTAAGTTTTACATGTGCTGGTAGTGAAAAATTCACAAAATCTGTTTTTCATTACTGATAGGCCTACATTTCCTATAGGATAACATTGGGTTACCTTATTGCATTTAATAAGTGATAACCATTATTTGGGAACAGGTTGAAATGTCATGTTTGGTGTCTAAGGAATTGTAATTTACAATTTATTGGTTAAGTCCGATTTTAAGTCATTTCTGAATATGCCATTTTTAGAAAGTCTGTATTTTCTTGTCCTAACCATTTGGTGCCTGCAGCCTGTCTCCTGGGTCACATGACTAGGTATAGTTGGCAGTTGGCCTTTGTCTTTTCCTCACAGACAGCCACACAAAAGGGGGACTGGGTGTTGGCAGGATGGGAAAGGGTGGACAGAGCTGTGCATAGCCCCACTTGCATTTCAAAGCAGCTGCCTCAAAGTCCACCCACAAAACTTCGCACTAGCCTTTTGTGCCCCAGACATTCCTGGGACCAAGGAAAAGAGAAATTCCAATGCCATCTGTGTGTGGAGGGGGCTCTATAAGTTTCTCCCACTTCAAAGCTGGAACCAGATATATAATTAGGACTCTTAGACCCACTCTTCAGTTTATTTCTGGACCAGCAGAGGACTCTTAGAGGGCTGCCCTGCTGCCTAGAGCCTGATGTGTACTTCCGGGGACTGGCGTGCTGCCTGAAGTCTGCCCTGTGCCCACAGAGACTACGTGGCTGCTTCAGACCTGCTTTTCTGCCTGAAGCCAGGACTACAAGAGTGACTCCAAGTGATAGTTTACTGGCCTCCTGTTCAGAGTCTCAGGGACAATAAAGGCTCCAAACATCTTGAATCTGTACCTTGACCCAGCCCCAGTGAGTCCTAACTCTCCAAGTGGTGCCCCTCTAGTCCTGGTTCCTTGGAAGCGGTGCTAAACATGCCCAGATAGCCAAAATCCAAACTTAGGACTTAAAACATTTTCAGCTAAAAAAGTGCTCTGAGACCGGGACTTACCTGCTCGCTGATCTGCCCAGGGTGCATCGCTGGTCAACCTGACAGTGGCTCCTTAAAGAAAGGGTATCCTGACTTGTGGAGCCCTCATTGGCTACAGCCTGCAGCTTCAGGTGGCTGGAGATTTTCAACTTTCATAACAGAGACTAAGATCCTGATTATGACCTTGGCGGTCAGGGAACTATCATCACTCCTTGGCTGTTAGACCTGGCACATTGGCGTGGGTCTCCCTTCCATTTTTCGCTGTTGCCTCATGTATTTTTTGCTGGTGTTAGTTGCTCAGGGCACTGTGCCACTGCTTTCCAGTGCCACAGTGCAAGTGCTCCCTATTGTAAATTGATGTATGATTTATGATTTCATGATTGGTTGGTTTGGTTTACTTGTCAGACCCTAGTACAGTGCACCAGGAGTGCCCAGGGCTTGTAATCCAAATACTGCTGGTGGGCTTGCAGCACTGATTGTGCCACCCACAGAAGCAGCCTGTGAACGTGTGTCTAAGGTCTGCCATTGCAGAGCCTGCGTGCAGTCTGGTACTGTCATGCTGACTGGGCAAGTGCTCCCACTTGCCAGTCCCTAAACCTTCCCTTTTCTTCATATCAGACACCCCTATGGTAGGCCCAAGGGAAGGGTGCATTGTAAGGATAAGGTAGGACATGCCCTGGTGTGTGTGGCATGTTCTAGTAGTGAATTACCGCCATTTTCGTTTTTCACTATTGCAAGGCTACCTGTTCTCCATAGGCCAGAATGGGCAGTTTGGTTATTACATTTTATAATCCTAACTGACTCAGGGAACATGGTAGAAATTCGAATTTAGTATGCCTGAACTCAGAATGATAAAATACATCTTTTAGTGAAGTTGGTTTTAACATTCTGCGTTTGAAAATGCAACTTTTTGAAAGTAGGCATTTTCTTGTCTAACCATTCAAACCTGCCTCTGCTAGGCTGTGTATTCCCTTGTCTGGGAAGGTCCCTTATTGTCCCAAGTGCATACCTGTGCCAACTACAGACCCCCAAGTCTAACATTGGTGGTCAGCGGAGAGGATTCTGGACTTGCATTTGTGACTCATATACAGTGATTGGTGAACACTACTTAGTGAGTGCAGACCATAACGCAACCAATACTTGTTGGTAGATTTCTTTTTGGGACTTTCTATTTTTGAGTACTGCCAAGCTTACCCATTGTGGAGAAAGCAGCATCCACAGTCTCTGTTGATAATGAATGGGAATGTGGGAAGAAGAGAAACTGGACAGCTACCCAGTAAAACAGCTAAAGTTCTTCTGCAAGAAATTCAATGTTTCTACTACTGGATGCAAAAATAAGGCAGAGTTCTACAAGTCGCTGAGGGCCTGGGTAGAAGCAAGGAATGCCACTGATGATGATAATGCAGAGGAGCAGCTGGATGGGCCAGTGAGAACCCCTTCCCCTGCCAGTAGCAGTGTTTCTGGTAAAAGTCTATCTCCAGAGGAGTTGGCAGATAGAAAAGAGTGTAGGATGCATGAAATTGAGCTGACCAAGCTCAAGTTAAGTGGGCAGTTAGAATTTGAAATGCAAAGTAGAAAGTTAGCCCTAGAAGAAAAGAAGCTACAGTTTGAACATGAACAGATTTTGAGGGAGTTGGAGTTGAAAGCCCAGAACTTAGGGAGTACTCCCTCTGGTGGCAGCACACCGTCAATGCCTGTGGAATCTAGAGTATATATCCCTAAAGATGTAGTGAAGGACTTTTTTAAAAATGATGATTTTGGGCAGTGGTTCAAGGCCAATGAGGTAGCCATGTCTTCCCACCGGGTCCCTGAGACGGATTGTGGAGCGGGATTGTGGGGGCGGTTCCTTAGTGAGGGGCGGGACACACTGCTAGACTTGCCTTCTGATGTCTATAATTCCTATTCCCACATGAAAGATGCATTGATGTCTAGATATGGTTTGACCCCTGAGATGTACAGACAGAGGTTCAGGGGTTGCACAAACATAGCAAACAGCACCTATGTTGAATATGTCACTTTTTTCTGCAGAGCATTGGATGGTTGGGTGAAGGGTAGCAAAGTCAATGATTTTCAGGGACTTCTTGATTTGATTGCATGGGAGCACTTGTCAAGTAACTGTTTTCCTGAGCTACGCCAGCACCTGATTGATAGTAGGATGACTAATTCTAGGAAGCTTGCTGAGGAGGCGGACCGCTGGGTCAGTACCAGGGTCCACAAGGGTCACGTGGGAGACTCAGCCAAGAGTGGGCAGGGTCCCCAGCAGAAGAGTGGGGGGGGACATGGGTAAACAGAGGGAGTTCCATAAGAGGCTCCAAAGTAATCCCCAAGGCAAAGGTTCTCAGCCTCCCCCCTAGAAACCGTCAGGGGCCCGACAGGTCTACCTGTTCAAAGAGGGCCCCCGAGATGCTACAAATGTGGAGAACTGGGTCATTTTGCCAATGATACCAAGTGTAGCCTGTTTGGAAAACCAGCACCCACTGGTGCAGCCCCCCGGCAGATGGCTAGTGTAGCCCTGGGTGAGGAGATGGGTGCCCAGGGTGGGTGGGGTCCCGCAGAGATGTCCCTTGTCTCATTAGGAGACTGTGAGGTGGTCCCCAGGACCCAGCTGCCTGATAACACTAAAAAATACAGGCAGTGGGTGACCATCAATGGCCATAGAGTGGAGGCTCTTAGAGATACAGGAGCCAGTGTGACAGCTGTCAAGTGTCACCTAGTGTCTCAAGAGCAGGTTGTCCCTGGAGCATTCTACCCGGATGTTGCTGCTGACAACACAGAGAGTCACTGCAATGTGGCTCAGGTTCCATTTGAGTGGGGGGGGTCTCTGGTACTCTTCAGGTAGCTGTGAGGCCCGCCATGCCTGTTGACTGTTTGTTAGGGAACGACTTGGAGAGCTCACCTTGGATGAAGGTGGAGCGGAATGCACATTTAGAAATGTTGGGTATGCCTGACTGGGAGTGTGTGACCACCCGGTCAATGGCAGCGAGTAAAGGTGCTCAAGAGGACCTGGAGCCTGAGAGGGAGGCCCAGGTACCTGCCATCAAGAATAGAGGCAGGGGGCGTGGGAAACCGGCCCCCAAAGTTCCCACGGTCCAGGAGGGAGCAGACCCTGAGGGGGATGTTCTGGAGCCTACAGGGGAACAGGTAGCCAAACTGGGGGACCTGCCTGAGCTGACCCATTGGCAGCAAGAAGGAGGACCCTCCAGGGAGGAATTCTGCCAGGAGCAGAAAGAATGCCCTTCTCTTGTGGGTCTGCGGCAACAGGCTGCAGACCAGGCAGCAGGTGATCAATCTGGATCACATTGGATCTACTGGGAGAATGATTTCCTGTATACAGAGCCTAAGGTTGCTGAGCCTGGGTCAGCCCGTGTGCTGGTGGTACCCCAGTGCTTCAGAGCCTTACTACTGGGGCTGGCTCATGATGTTCCATTGGCAGGACATTTGGGGCAGGACAAGACCTTTGAAAGGCTTGTCACCCATTTTTATTGGCCCCAATTGCGCAGGAGTTCAGACACTCACTGCAGGACATGTCAGACTTGCCAGGCTAGTGGTAAGAGTGGGAGGAAGCGCAAGGCTCCTCTCCAGCCCTTCCCTGTAGTCAGCACCCCCTTTGAACGGGTGGGTATTGCCATTGTGGGGCCACTGGACCCCAAGACAGCCATGGGCAACAGGTTCATCCTGGTCTTGGTGGACCATGCCACCCGGTACCCGGAAGCCATACCTCTGAGGACAATGACGGCCCCCGTGGTGGGACGAGCACTGATGGGAATTTTCTCCCGAGTGGGATTCCCTCACGAGGTAGTGCCCAACCGGGTAACCAACATCATATCCAAGTATATGAAGTCCCTGTGGCAGGAGTGTGGTGTAACCTATAAGTTCACCACTCCTTACCATCCCCAAGGAAACGGGTTGGTTGAGAGATTCAACCGAACCCTTAAAGGCATGATAATGGGTCTTGAGGAACCCATGAGGCGTAAGTGGGAAGTCCTCTTACCATGCCTGCTCTTTGCTTACCGTGAGGTGCCACAGAAATCTCTAGGGTTCAGTCCCTTTGAGCTTCTCTATGGACACCCCGTAAGAGGACCTCTAAGTCTGGTCAAAGAAGGCAGGGAGCAATCTCCCAGGAAACCTCCCCAGGATGTATATAGCTACATGCTGGCCTTTAGGAACCAGACTAGGCGTTTCAGACAACTCGCTGAGGCGAATCTGGAAGCCAGCCAGGAGGAGATGAAGCGATGGTACGACCAGAATGCCACTCTGGTTGAGCTTCAGCCTGGGCAGAAGGTGTGGGTCATGGCCCCAGTGGAGCCCTGTGCGCTCCAGGATAAGTGGACCGGCCCCTTTGAGGTTGTGGAGCGCAAGAGTCCGGTTACCTAGTTGGTGGACTTGCGGTCTCCCAGGAACCCCTTGAGGGTCCTGCATGTCAACCACCTGAAGCCCCACTTGGAGAGGTCTCAAGTGGGCATGCTCTTGGCAACAGATGCTGGGATGGAGGAGGAGACCGAGGCTCTTCATGACCTCCTGTAAGCCAGAGAGCAAGATGGCTCAGTGGATGGTGTCAACCTCTCTTCCACCCTGACCCCTGAGCAACAGAATGACTGCCACCAGTTGCTGGGACAGTTTTCTGATCTGTTCTCCCTGGTTCCTGGTGTCACTGATTGGTGCGTCCATGAGGTGGTCACTGGGGACAGTACACCTGTGAGGCACAAGACCTACAGAGTGACTGACAGGTTAAGGGCTTGCATCAAGGAGGAGGTCTCCAAGATGCTTGCGCTAGGGGTAATTGAGTCCTCTAGCAGTCCTTGGGCCAGCCCAGTGGTCTTGGTCCCAAAGGCTGCCGCGCCGAGTGCCACACCCGAACTCCGGTTCTGTGTGGACAACCGAGGGCTCAATGCAGTCACCAGGACGGATGCACACCCCATCCCCAGAGCTGATGAGCTCATAGATCGGCTAGGGGCTGCGCGGTACCTCAGCACGTTTGACTTAACGTCTGGGTACTGGCAGATCGCCTTGACCGATGGGGCAAAGGAGAGATCAGCATTCTCCACATCAGATGGGCACTACCAGTTCCGGGTGATGCCCTTTGGGATGAAGAATGCCCCTGCCACCTTTCAGAGGTTGGTCAACCAGGTGTTGGCTGGACTGGACTCGTTCAGTGCCGCCTACCTGGATGACATCGCAGTGTTCAGCACCAGTTGGGAAGAACACCTGCACCACCTCTGGGAAGTGTTGATGGCGCTGCGGAGGGCAGGCCTCACTCTCAAGGCGAGTAAGTGCCAGATCGGGCAGGGTTCCGTGGTGTACTTGGGACACCAGGTAGGGAGCAGCCAGGTGGCGTCCCTACAGCCCAAGATTGAAACCATCTGGCTTGGGAGCCACCCAAAACCCAGACAGAGGTGAGAGCCTTCTTAGGCCTCACGGGTTACTACAGGAGGTTTGTCAAGGGGTATGGCAACATTGTTGCACCCTTGACAGCGCTGACTTCCAGGAAGCAGCCCAAGAAAATGATTTGGACTGACACCTGTCAGGAAGCTTTTGAGGCCTTAAAAACTGCTTTGTGCACAGCGCCCGTGCTCTTGGCATCCAACTTCTCCAAGGAGTTCATAGTGCAAACAGACGCTTCAGAGCATGGTGTGGGGGCTGTTCTATCACAGGTGAATGAGGAGGGCCTAGATCAACCTGTAGCCTTCATCAGTAGAAGGTTACTACCACGGGAACAGAGGTGGAGTGCTATTGAGCGTGAGGCTTTTGCTGTGGTCTGGGCACTCAAGAAGCTGAGCCCCTACCTGTTTGGGAATCACTTCCGGTTTCAGACAGACCACAGGCCCCTCAGATGGTTGATGCAGAAGAGGGGTGAGAATCCAAAGCTGTTTAGGTGGTCCATTTCCCTACAGGGGATGGATTTCACGGTGGAACATCGTCCCGGTACACAACACGCTAATGCTGATGGTCTGTCCAGATTTTTCCGCCTTAGTGATGAGAACTCCCAGGAGGTAGGGTAGTTCTCCCCACATTTCAGCTGGAGGGGACACGTGTTAGACCTGGCACATTGGCGTGGGTCTCCCTTCCATTTTTCGCTGTTGCCTCATGTATTTTTTGCTGGTATTAGTTGCTCAGGGCACTCTGTCACTGCTGTCCAGTGCCACAGTGCAAGTGCTCCCTATTGTAAATTGATGTATGATTTGTGATTCCATGATTGGTTGGTTTGGTTTACCTGTCAGACCCTAGTACAGTGCACCAGGAGTGCCCAGGGCTTGTAATCCAAATACTGCTGGTGGGGTTGCAGCACTGATTGTGCCACCCACAGAAGCAGCCTGTAAACGTGTCTAAGGTCTGCCATTGCAGAGCCTGCGTGCAGTCTGGTACTGTCATGCTGAGTGGGCAAGTGCACCCACTTGCCAGTCCCTAAACCTTCCCTTTTCTTCATATCAGACACCCCTATGGTAGGCACAAGGGCAGGGTGCATTGTAAGGATAAGGTAGGACATGCCCTGGTGTGTGTGGCATGTTCTAGTAGTGAATTACCGCCATTTTCGTTTTTCACTATTGCAAGGCTACCTGTTCTCCATAGGCCAGAATGGGCAGTTTGGTTATTACATTTTATAATCCTTACTGACTCAGGGAACATGGTAGAAATTCGATTAAGTAGTCCTGAACTCAGAATGATAAAATACATGTTTTAGTGAAGTTGGTTTTACCATTCTGCGTTTGAAAATGCCACTTTTTGAAAGTAGGCATTTTCTTGTCTAACCATTCAAACCTGCCTCTGCTAGGCTGTGTATTCCGTTGTCTGGAGTTTGAATGACAGGACTGGGGAATTCCAGGAGACAGGGTGAGGTGCCCCAGTGGTGAATAGAGAGATCTGCATCTAGATGGGTGGGAGGAGTTGCACCTGGGACCTGAATAGGGCTGTGCCTGCCTTCCACAATGCTGGCTCCACCCCCTGGGGAGCAGCTGATGTCTCTGCCCTGCACAGTGAATGAAGAGAAGGAATTCTGCCAACAAAGTGCTCCAGGGTTGTACTTGCCTTCCACAATGCTGGCTCCACCTCCTGTGGGGCGTCTAATGTTTCTGCCCTGCACTGTGAAAGGAAAGGAGAAGTCTGGTAAACAGGGTGCTCAGGAACTGGTTTGGACTGGGCAAAGGCCCCTCTGCCTTCAGTGTGCAAAGGATTTCTGGGTATAAATATTGGGACCCTGATCCCAAAAATTTAGATCACTTTGGGAAAACAAGAAGAACCTCTGCTGAGGGAGGAACCAGAAGAAGCTGAGGAGGAAACTATCCCTGAAATTGGGGGATTGGCCTGCATTGGTTGCCTTACTGCCAAAGAGAGGAGAAAGGAACTTTGTGTGTACTTTTGCTCAACTTGTGAAGGATCTCCAAGGGCTTGGAAAAGAGCTTGCCTCCTGCTGAAGTCTCAGGAACAACAGACTTCACCCCCCAGCTCCCCAGAGTTCTTTGGAAGTGCCTGCTGCTGTTGTTGGGCCTTCTGAGGGACTGCATGTCGCAGGAGCTGGAAGCGCGACTCAAGAAGGAGAAGCGTGCCGCCGTCGGAGCTGTTGTCATCGCATCTCGTAAAGTGTGTCACCGCTGCCGCATCGCATCGAGCAGAAGCGTCTCGCATCATCCAGGAAGTGTCTCGCAACGCCGAAGAAGCGTGTCGCCATCGCAGCCATCGTAGCTGACGCATTGCACCGCATCAAGAGAAGAGTCTCGCATCGAGGAAGAAGCGTGTCGCCATTGCAGCCATCGTAGTTGTCGCATTGCACCGCATCAAGAAAAGTGCCTCGCATCCACGGAGAAGCGTGCGGCCGCCGGAGCTGCTGTCGTCGCATCACGTAAAGGGGTGTCACCGCTGCAACATCGCATCGAGCAGAAGCATCTCGCAACGTCGGAGAAGAGTGTCGCTGCCAAGGCCGCTGTTGTCGCATCGCGTAAAGGGTGTCGCCGCTGCAGCTGAAGCATCGAGTCGAGTCTTCTCGCAACATCGGAGAAGCGTGCCACATCTGGAAGATTTTCACGTCTTTATTTCTTTGCACCAAAAACTTCATCGCATCAACATCGTTGCAACACTTTTGTTGCCCTGCGTGTCGCATCTAAAAGGTACATTGACTTAAAGTGTCGCATTTAAGAACTAAAGAGAACTAAGCAAAATTCTACCATCTTTAGTAACAGTATTGTGTATTTTTGTTGTTTAATGGTCTTGTGGTAAATCTATATAAAGAATACTTATTTTTTATATAAAACCTGTGTGGTGTTCATTTGTAGTGTTGTCACTTGGTTACTGTATGTGTTCACAAATGCTTTACACACTGCCTCTGAGATAAGCCTGTCTGCTCGTGCCAAGCTACCAAGGGGGTGAGCAGGGGTTATTTTAGGAGTGTACCCCCTTACCCTGACTAGAGGAGAGGGTCCCTATTTGTCACAAGTGCATACCTGTGCCAACTAGAGACCCCCAAGTCTAACATTGGCCGTCCGACTGCCACCACCGCCAAGATCCGAGTGCCCACAGAGGTGGGGACAGCGGCAGTGAATGCTGACGGTCCCGGCATGGCCACCGCTGTGTGAAGTATGACCTGCCTCTCCGCCGATCTTCCAATGGCATGGACACCGCCATGATAAGGTTGGTGGAGTGGCAGGTAAAGGGCCATGAAAAGAACCCCATGGCGAATAAGCCAATGTGGATTGTGGCCGGGGCCCATGTTGTGCCTCCCATGCCTATATTGGTGTGCGCACTGCTTGCCATGCTTGACATGGTGCATGGAAACATTGTGCCTGACTTGCTGTTGGCGCTGCAGTGAGACCAGCATTGGCTTCAGGTTCTGTCCTAGAGCCGAAGCATGCCACCGCAGTGGCTGCACGGCAGACACACACCTCTAGCATTGCGGTAATGTCGCAATGTGGCGACTGGGATGCCGCCGGCTTGGCAGCGTGTTCCCAACCGCCGCCACGAAGTGCTGGCAATCCTCCCACAAAACTCATAATAGGCCTCTAAATTTGAACATAGAACTCTTCACTGCAACTTTGTCCAGCGGCTCCACAATGATGCATCCTCCTTTTCGGACACCGCAAGCTGCCTTGCCCAGCTGAAATTTACCTTCCCTGACATTTTTCTTCAATATTTCTTCTAAGTCCAAAGGTATGCAGAGACTTGTTTAAACACACTTCATCTATCTGAACCGCTCTCCATTGCGGTCAACCATAACTTTCAACTTTTCCCTGGTCTCACGTGACTAGATGTATGCAGTTGGTGCTTTGATCTTGCAGCCGTTATTTTTCACTTTAAACTTTACAAATTAACAACTCTGGCTCTACTGATTGGATTTTTGTAGTTTTGGTGCCAAATAATTTATTGAAATGTACTCAATTTTTCTAAATTGGTACGGGATTTTTCTTGTGTTGTGTTTTCATGTTATTGCTGTTTGAGTGTTGCATACTTTACACATTGTCCCTCAGCTAAGCCAGACTGCTTTTGTACCAAGCTAGCCCAGGTTCATTTTGTGACTCTTAGTGCTTCACCCTTAACGGGATTGTGGCTGTTACTAGATTAGTGTTTCACCCCCCTCCCCCCCCTCAACTATTATCAGGTCAGGACCTGAACGTAGGACCCCCAACAATCCCCTGAAACCACCTGATGCCACTGAAACCAGATTACCAATTACCAACCGATGGCCCCAAGGGAGAGGGTGTTGGAACAAACAACAAACTAACAAAATTAAGTAAAATAAAAAATGAAACAATAGGTGCATGTTGGTGCCTGTGCAGAAAACAAACGGAGGGTCAGCAGTCTTGTCCTTGTCTCCTTGGCTCCCTGCACTGTTACTCCCAAGGACTTCCTATTTTCAGAACTGGATAACTACACCTTCGAGTGCTGAATGTGTTAAGCAAGTACCTTCTGCACAATGATTACAATGAGGACGCCCAGTTGAAAGCTGAAGATGGATGGATCTGGTTGAGTAGTTTGCAAGGCCAGCTCCTGCAGATATATCATGTTACTTTCACACAATATTCACTCAGCATGTAACTTTGTCAGCAAGTACTCCACATCTTCACAAACAATGATATTGCCCACTCTCGATGCCAAAATAACGGGCATGTGTTACTCATGTTACATGCTGCGAGGATGCTTGTCCCTTATACAAACACATCTCAGCATGTGATACAAAGATAATTATACCCAGTGCTTAAATTTTAAAAGAATAAGGGGCATATTATCAAGAAATGGGGTTAAAATTATCGCCGCATTAGCGGCAGAAAACTGCCTCTAAAGCGGCGATAATGGGCTTGATAATATGCCCTTGAGAATTCCCATAGAAGCCCATGTTCTGGTGTCAACATGGGCTTCTATTGGAATTCTCAGCGGCATATTATCAAGCTCATTATCGCCGCTTTAGCGGCAGTTTTCGGGCGCTAAAGCGGCGATAATTATAACCCCATGCTTGATAATATGCCCCTGAGTGCCGGTGCCCAAAGCGCCACCCCAACGGTGTAACTGAAAATCAGTGCGGCAAATTCCAAGGCTGTGTACTGCAGAATTTGCTACAGGCCTCTTTAATCCGCTATCAAACACTGCTGCCCCTTTCTCTCACTCTTGCTGGCCCATTTTTAGGTCTCGGCTAGCGAAGGCTGTGTTTGCGCAGTCTCGCTCGCGAGATTTAATGACTTGGAGAAGAGGGGCTTGAACCCGCCCCTCTTCTCTCCTCTTCTCCATTGGCTGGCCTCTTAAATGCTGGCCAGCCATTGGAGAAGAGGTTCGTCTCGCAAAACAGGCCCCGTCCTTTTCGGATTCGGGGGCGTTTATTTTCGCTACTTTTCGCTGGGCGTGTTTTTCTCTCCTCCAGCCAATGGCAAGAGGAGAGAAAAAGAAAAACACGCCCCCGAATCCGAAACCGCCGCTGACTTTCTCCGAGGCATTTCTGCTTCACCTCGGAGAAAGGCGGCGGTGTTAATGGCGTCCTCTCCCCCTGCTGTCGGCTCCCGTGTTCGGCTGCTGATATACTTATATACTGACATGAATGTGAACTTTTGCTGCATCAGCGTGCACTGGCATGCATTAGAAATACTGATCCGAATAAATGCCTGGCATTGCTAGCCCCATCCCTGATCCCACCCCCACTCCACCCCTAGTCCACTGCGTAATTTGGTGCTGCAGCTGCACTTATTTTTCCTATGTAAATCACTAAGCAAGCTCTATAAATTCAATCACAATACAATATATACATAATACAAATAATGCATAATACAAAGACTGGTATATATTTTAGAATAATATAATCGTAAAAGCTTCATTTTTATTACACAGGCTCGATTTCACATCAATAACTTTAAATACCCTTACAAATCTTAATTTTATAGTAAGGTTTCTTTCGGAGTTATGAAAAAGTTGTAGTTTCAAGATGGCAGCCATATCAGTTTGCAACCTAGCGAACTACAGATTAGTGAGCGATCCACCAGTCTTCTCTTTCTTTTGTGTTTATGTGGGCGGGACTTCCTCCAGGCAGGGCTATTCACTCACGCGCACTCGTCCTTTCCTCCTGTTCATGGACAGTGCCAGACGTCGTTAAGGTGAGGCACCGTAGTATTGAAGCAGTAAGTGCCTTGTCTGATTTCAGAGCACCGTGCTTAAGAGAGTAGGAGCACATCACTCTTGTCATGGACGGAGTAAGCAAAGGAGTTGGGAGCGACGCTAGCATGGCTTAAAACGACACGTCAGCAAACAGTGGTCTGGAGCAAGGGGGGGCTTGTTTTGATGTTACAAAGGGACTTAGTGGCCGTGAGACAGTTTCCCGGGATACTTGGTGACTGTGGTAGAGCACACAGACAGATGAATGGAAGAGGAAGTATGTTGGTCTAGGTAATGCATGGGTGGAGGGTTTAGGATGCAGTGACTGTAGAGGCTTCACACTCTTGAGGCTTGTGGTGATCAGAAACGAGGTGGCTGATGTGCACGTAATTTTATGTGTGGAGTCCTTACACAGTGCGCTCACCGATGGGGTTGTGTTAGGCGCTAGGTACACGTCATCAAGGGCTGTGGGGCTGATCAGGCTATCACCAACATTCAGACATATTACATCTCTTTATGTTCATTCTTTTCGTGAGAAACCATGCGGTACAAAACTAATGTAGGTGCACATGGAAGAAGACCGAGTAGTAAACCCAACATCTCTTTACATTTGTTTTGGATGTGCATTTCGACGACACTCAATAGCTCTCCAAAGTGATGCATTTTACATCCACAAAATGCTAAAACATTTCCCATTTGGCTGGCATTGGGTGACAGTCTGATCGGCGCCACTTGCACTGGTCTCCTTCGGCCCTTCCGGCTCCTCCATTACCATACACTCCTTGGCCCCTCCCGGCCATCACCTACCCCCCCTGCCCAATGGCTCCCGGGCACCCCGCTGAAACTGTGACCCACCCAACCGGCCTCTGAAGGACGAAAGGCTTCGGGATAAATACCACGCAACTCCTGCCTACCCCCAGGTCTTCCCCCTGTTGCTCCTGAGCACCACCACGACCGACCCCCCGCTAAAGGCCGCATGGGTCTCCTATGCAACGGGCGAAGCCGGGGTGCAGCAGCAATCTGCAGCTCAGCTATCATCAAGTGCAACCACCCCCCGCCCTCTCCAGCATTGCTCCCTGTACCGCGACCCTCATCCCTCCCCAGAGAGCGCTTCACCCTCGCCCTCCCGGCTCTTATGCACCACCGTGGCCCTGCAGCTGTCCGCACCTTTATGCCACCCTGCTAAACGTCCCCCTTCCCCCGACCCACCGATCCCCCAGACCCCTCCCACCCTCACCTCACACCATGTAGCTCTGTGTGGGGGTGGCTCTGTGTGGGGGTGGCTCTGTGTGTGTATGGGTGGCTCTGTGTGTGGGTGGCTCTGTGTGTGGGTGGCTGTGTGTGTGGGTGGCTCTGTGTGTGTGGCTCTGTGTGTGTGGGGGAGGGTCTGTGTGTGTGTGGGTGGCTCTGTGTGTGTGGCTCTGTGTGTGTGGCCCTGTGTGTGTGGGTGGCTTTTTTGTAGGTGGCTCTATGCGTGGTGGGTCTGTCTGTGTGTGGGTAACTCTGTGTGTGTAGGTGGCTCTGTGGGTGGCTCTATGGGTGGCTCTATTTGTGTGTGGGTTGCTCTATGTGAGTGGCTCTGTGTGGGTGGCTCTGTGTGTGTGGGTGGCTTTGGGTGTGTGGCTCTGTGTGTGGGTGCAAATGCAATAGGTCTCACATTTGAGAGTGATTAAGCTATTGACATTGTAAATAACAATGCAGTTTCTTTAAATGTTTTAAAAACAAAAACATAAACAAAAATAATGTCATGAGCAATGCCAATAGCTCTAACTTTAACAATGCCGAGACCATTGCATTGTAAATGCTTGTTCTATCTTTCTCTTCCTCCTTATTTCCCATGTGTGTGTTTTTCTCTCTTGCTTGTATGCCATAGCGGATTAAGAGAAGGAAGTGTCGGACAGGGGATGTGGCCCCTCGGCTAGACTGCCGACTTTGGTACAGGCAACCAGGGTTCGAGCCTCGAGGTCGCGTCCACATCCTGTGATTCTGGGCAAATCACTTAATCTCTCTGTCCCTGAATGTGTAACGTAACCGGTCCTCATGTACAGCGCTCCAATACCTTCGGGTAGAGATAGCGCTATGTAAATATGCACAAAAAAACAGTGCCGGTCCGCTAAAAAGTGTACCGTTGGTCCTACCCGCAACCAGTGGCTCAAATTAAGCACTGCTTATACCCAAAACACTGCTCACATGCAATTTTCACACATAAACAGGGACACTGGTTAAACACAACAAATTACTTTTAAATACAACTTTAGGCATGATTCCTTTCAGAGGATAATCCTGTGCGAGCTTTGTAGTCGCCGCGTCCCTGGCTGAAGAGCGAGCAAAAGTTAAACGCTGGCGCCAGCAGTTATGGGAATTACGCAGTGCGCACCATCCCCTGCTTACGGCTGAGCAAACAGAAAATGCAGGCGCAACAATTACTTATCTGGATCCAAAGTGCGCTGGAGAGGCTTTGGCAATTCTGTTCCCCCGGCAAAAGGGAAACCGGCACTGGACTCCACAATGCTGCCTCCTCAGGGATTCCTCCATACCCTCGCACGAATGCCCCAGCAGCTTTGTGCTACTTTATATGGATTAGTCTCCACTGCTAGAATAATTGTTGAGCCTCACGAGCAGGAGGCATAATTTTTTGCGCTGCTTATTGTTTAATTGTTTCAAAACGTGTTTGCACTGTGATTTTAAAATGTTGAATCCTGCACTGTGATTCTATAAGAGTTTACTCTGGCAGCTATCATCGGGCACTGTTAAACAACTCCTTGTTCAAAGCCCTTCCACTGACTTAATTACCACACCCTGAGTTGTCAGGAGTTTAACAACCTGCAATTCCACAGCCACTGGGGTTATTGTGTGTGACTGCACTACACTTTAGATAAAGGGGCTAGGCCGTCGTCTTAGATCGGTTAGCGGTCTAGCTGTGGGCTGGGGAGTCCCTTCCCTCTATAAAGGAAGCCACTGCGCGGATGCGCAAGGGACGCGCACATAGGGCGCACCTTTAGCGGCCCTGTCTGCGCTCAGCTTAAGCTCCGCGCCAGCCATGCTGCCCAGTTCTTTTCCCATCTGGGACAGCACTTAACCTACTCCTCGGCTCAAATGCACTGACTGAATCGGCCAAGCCATGTACAGCTATGTGTGACCTCTGGAATTTCATTCCTTTGGTGTTCCCTCTCTGTTCTTCCATGATGCCAGGTCAGAGTCAGCCTAAGAGCGCCACATCACTGTAAAGTGGTCGGGCGCTAGGCCCACATACTTTAATAATGAGCACACAGACACTCAGTATAAGGGTAGCTAACTGGCCACGAGCACATGCGCTTGGACCCTTTTATTGTCAGGGTCACCTGACTGGTGACACCTGTGGTGGGTGGGTGTTCAGTGTGGGTTACAGCCTCTCAGAAACTAGAATGTATCCAACCGGATACTACATCCCTCCCAACTTTGGATGAAAGGAAATATAAGTCCAACCTGTAAAGAAAACAAATACCCCAAAGTATATCACAAGTGGCATTATCTTCAGGCCTCCGGCCCGGCACTGTTAGACTTCTTGGACCACTATGTCCGTGACGTTCAGGTTCGCCTTGGCAAAATACTTGAGACCGACCTGGTCTATCAGTAACAGTGTCTATGTACAAGGTCCTGCATCAGGATACTGGGAGCTGTGATGAGATCCACTCTGTGATGTTTCTTGTCGTGAGGTTTCTGCCTGGAGGCAACGTGCTTGATGTTTTTCCTGTATCTTGACGGCCAAGCTACTTCTGACTGGCCTCTCTCACTTGGGCTCCTCTCTCACCGAAGCCTCCGGGTGGGCTTTCCTGCTGGGCGGCCATGGGACCGTGTGGCCCGTGCGGGCTCCGCGTGGGCCGCGCTAAGGCGTCGCTTCCTAACTGCCAATGGGACTCACAGCCAAGTCGCTCATGTGTCCACCAAGGGTGATGTTTCCATCTTGGTGTCCTCGCCGTCAGAAATCTGGTTCCGTGTCTTCCTCTCAGGGTCGCAGGGCAACCAGTCCCCGGCTGCGGCCTCCGTGCATCCTGTGCATGTCGAGGAGCTGCTGCCGAATATCTCTACCATTCGGACTCCCATTTCACTGGAATTCCACTGAGGCCCCTTGCCCCTGGATTTCCACTCGACCGCGTGGGCTGTGCGGGCCTTCGTGTAGGCTGCGCGTAGGGGTCGCTTCAGAACTCCCAACAGGGCCACGGCCTAGTCTTGCTTTATCCCAAGGGGGTGGATTTTCTAATGGCCGGCTGTGCTCTACTTCCGTATGCTGCAAGCTGACAGGGGTGCACAGACGGTTGCTGAGTGGCTTGCCTTCTTGGACTCCGGTTGTCTGGAGTGTGTGGATTCACTCAGGTGTTGTGCTGCTCCTTGGTGGTGTGGATGACTTCACCATTGTTCTTCGCTTGGGCAGCAGGTGGCGGTCTGATGTCTTGGGGTGTTCTCATCTTGTGACGATGCGAGTACTCTGCCAGGTCGCTTCGCCTCTTCTTCCCCTGCACGCCTGTGGTGGTTGTCTGCCCTGCGGCGCTGTGCCACTGTACCTTCCTCCTTTGCAGGCTGACATCCTGTCATCCTCTTCTCCTCTGCTTCTCTTCTTTCTTCATGGCGTCTTGCCACTCACGCTTCCTTCATTCGCGACGCGGTCTGGTCTTCACTCATTCTTGTTCATCCTAACCAGGATTCTCCGTGTAGCGTGCACTCTACATGTTTCCATCTGGTCTTGTCCAAGCACTAGGACACTGTCTTCCCTTCGCTCTGTGACTGGACCGGTCATCGCGACCTTCTTTCCTTCGATTATTTCTAACTGCTGGTTATTGTTGTTGAACTTCTCGTCCGTCTTTTTCTGGTCCTCTTCGCGGACCTCTCCCGGGGTACTCTTCACGGACATCCCCTCGGTCGTTCACTTCGCGGACTTCTTCTCCATTCTTCTTGTCGGACCTCTTGTCAGGTCTCTTCTCTCTCTCTTTGACCTCTTCGTTGGTCACTTCGCTCCCTGACCTCTTGTAGGCCGGCGTCATCTTTGCGACCATCTGGCTGGTTGGCTTCTTCCCTCTGGTGACCATCTGGCTGGTCGGCTTCTTCCACCTTGCGACCATCTGGCTGGTCGGCTTCTTCCACCTTGCGACCATCTGACTGGTCGGCTTCTTCTCTCTTGCGACCATCGGGCCGGTCGGACTGGTCGGCTTCTTCTCTCTTGTGACCATCAGGCTGGTCGGCTTCTCCCTTTCGCGGGTCTTCGTGCTTCTGGTGGTTCGCGAAACCACCTCTTCTTCTCCGCAATCACGTTGCTGTAGCGTGCTTCTGATGACGCTCTTCCGTTTACCTCATTGGATGCACTTGCTGCGCATTCCTTTCCTTTATTCCTGGAGCAGTGTCCGCTGTTCTTGCGCTTCTTCGCACTTGCCTGGTGCTGAGTTCCTGAACCACCGTTTATCTGGTGGTGCTCCTGCCTTTCTTTACTGCTGCAGCGACAACCTGTGGCCATCAGGTACCGCTACACTCTCTGTCGGTCTCAGCTCGGTTCAGTGCTTCTGGTGGTCTGCGCCACCACTCCGTCGACCTGCTCCTGGTCACTCCTTGTGCGCGCTATTCGCTACGCCCTCCTTTTCTTCTTGGAGTTCCTTGCTGTATCTCGTTAACTGCTTTGGATAGCCACAGTTGCCCCTGTGCTGTGGACTTGTTCTCTTGGTGCTTTCTTGCACTTTGTCACTTTCTCCTCAGCAGTGTCGTGGCTTGGCACCACTCTAGCATGGCAGGTTAACTGTGCATTCACTTTTGCGCATTTGTCAGTCCTCCCTGTGTCTCTGCCAAGTATGTCCTTATTTTTCTATTCACAGGTGCTCTTTGTCCTTCAACTATATGCTGCAGCCAGCCGGTCCTGTGCTGCTGCTGTGTTTCCTTGGTTTGTCGCAGGCTTGTTTTTCCTCGTTCGCTGCAGTACCTGAAAGTGGCCACTAGGTGATGCTGCTGCTTTACTTTGGCTCTCAGTCTCTGCTGAACTCTACGGCAGCGTGGCCTCGTGCTTGGTTTGCGCATGGGGATTGCGCTGCCTGAATCCTCTCTGCAGGGACTCTCCCGGGCCACATTGCTGCCTCTTTGCTTTCCGGGCAGGACAGGGATCTTTGCTTTCCGGGCAGGACAGGGATCACACATGCTGCTGCCTGCCCTACGTCAGAGGAACACTCCGCCTTCCACGCAGTGAGTTGTAATATTTTTTCCTATATTGCCCACACAGCCGCCACTGCTTCGCTACCCAGTGGCCCTCTTGTTCATAATGGCTTGTACCGGTGCATACTGGGGCCATTCTGCTTCTTGCTGCGCACTCGTGCTTTCGACGGTCGCCTCAGAGGGCTGTTGACCAGACACTGCCTTCTCTCTCCTTCCCCTGCCGCCGCAGCCTTTCACAGCTTATACGCTGCGCGGGGAGGGGCAGGAGCTGCTGCCAGGGATTGTGTTCAGTAACTGCGGGGCACTGTTCATTGTCGCTGCGGGTGAGCTCTGCTTTATGCGCTTATGTCGCCAGCCCCTGTTAGCGAGGGCCGCCTGGGCCGGCCTGGCGTCGGTCCGCCAGGCCTCGGCAGCTCAGCACATGCTGCAGGCCTCGCTCTCACGGGCCTGCCGGCCAGCCGGCCTGCTCAGTCTCTCCTCAGGCGGGGCACCATTTCTCCCGGCTGGCCCGACGCTCTCTCCTTGTCCTCCACCCCGCCCCCGCAGCCTTGCATGCTGCACGGGGGGAATGGGGCCGGTGACGGAACCTCATTCTACCTTTCCGGGGTGCGCACTGGGGCTGGAGTCACAACAGTGATTCTCTGAAGACTTGCACCATTTACACCCACGCGGGCTCACCTCATGCCCCGCGGGCTTTCACATTTGTTCATGCGCGGGGTGGGCTCCCGCTCGACACTTCCACTTCTCTGGGCTCTCCACATGCCCCCAGGCTGTCGGGCATACAGCGCTTCATTGCGGGGGCTTAAGGAGCGGGGTGGGCTCCCGCTGGCCTTCGTTCGCACGGGGACACTCCTTTAACCACACAGCCCCTTGCTCACTCACCGGGCTCGCCGGGCTCGCCGCCTGCCTGGCGGGTCTTCGCGGCCAATGCGGGTGGGCTCCGGACGGCTCGCACTTCTCCACGGCACTACCACACAGGGGGGCGGCTCACAGCAGCTCATGAGGTGCGGGGTGGGCTCCCGGTCACCTCGCTTCACGCCTGGGGCTCTGCACATGCCTTCTGGAGATCCGGCGCACTCGGCTGCTCTGGGAGGTGCCCTTCACGCAGGCAGCTCTCTCTCCCTCTTATCCTTCAGCTGCTGGCCTGCTGCACGCACGGGCACAGCCCCCTCGTCGCCATTGTAAAGTGGTCGGGCGCTAGGCCCACATACTTTAATAATGAGCACACAGACACTCAGTATAAGGGTAGTTAACTGGCCACGAGCATGTGCGCTCGGACCCTTTTATTGTCAGGGTCACCTGACTGGTGACACCTGTGGTGGGTGGGTGTTCAGTGTGGGTTACAGCCTCTCAGAAACACTAGAATGTATACAGCCGGATACTACAGTTACCACTCCCTAAAGTTACTATTAGGTCGATGAATACTCTGGTGGTTGGGCTGCATCAGTCAATGTTCGCTTTCTCCACAAAAATGCACTTCACATTCACAATTTACTTAGGGAGGATTGCCTAGACATTCTTTTTGGTATTCAAACAAAAAATCGAAACCAAAATATCATCCTACCAAAATATTGTGTACAAAATATCGTGATATGGAAATATCACCTGCAAGAATATCGATTTTAAGATAACTAATATTGATTCTGAAAATATCAAAGTCATTTATAATGTTTACAAAATTATAGTTAAAAATATCGTTTTTAAATTGTTATGTATTTTAGTATACATTTTAAATGCATCTGATATACATTTTTGTATCATTGTTTTTTTTTTAATACAGTTGTCAAATCCTTAGTATTTATTAATTTAAATTTAATAAAAGTTTGTGATTTTTAGTACCGTAACGGGTTGTGGGTTTATAGGGGGTATAGGGTGGGACGCAATTTAATTATAATTAGTTTTTAATTATTATCAATTATTTAATTGATAATTATGGGCAACATTTTGATGGCGATGGGACCGCCAGGCCATTGGTGCCGGTCCGACTGCCAGCGACCCATGCAGAACCGTCTGTCGCATTAGGATGACGGGCGGCTGGTGAGCGGCAGAAAGACCGTCCGCACGCATCTGATGGGCTCAAGGAGCACGTTGGACGGTCTACAATTCCTACAATGGTGGCGGTGCCTGCTCATGCACCGCCATAGGGATTACAATGTCCCTTTCCACCAGCTGTTTCATGGCGGTTAACCCGCCATACAAAGGCTTGTGGAAAGTGACTTTTGGGAACCCTAGCGGGCCCCCCTTTCCGCCTGGCCCTCCGCCATGGGCCCTGGGGGGTACCTATGGTGTCCCCCTAAACATCCCTGCACCATGTGGCACGCACCGCATGGTGCCTGCCACATAGTGCATAGATGTTTACAAACATGCCTCGTAACATTGAGGCTTGTGCTGCAGCCCTTTTTCGGGCCGCAGCACAAGCCTTAATGCTACGAGGCATGTTTCTGACCTCCTACGCGGCAGTCGGATCGTAATCTGTCTGGCGTGACCGCCGAGTACCTGTCGGCCGGACCCGTTTCTGACGGGATGGCGGTCCGACGTTAGTCGGACCGCCATCATAATCAGGCCCTTTCTTAATTGTGCAATTAATGTTTATTTAATTACAATTTTGGGTGCGGGTTGTGGGGTTTATAGGGGTACAGTGTGAGAAGTAAATTCATTATACTTAATAAAAATGTAGTTTTAAATTATTCATTATTTAATTGATAATGTCAATTGTGCAATACATTTTTTTTGTTACATTTGAGGTGTTGGTTTTGTAGGGGTATAGGGTGGGAAGTAAATTAATTTTAAGTCATAATTAATTTTTAATTGATATTATTAAATTGATAATTATTATATAATAGTGTAAATACATTTTTTGAAAGAAAAGTTTTAGGTGTGGGTTGTGAGTTTCGTAGGGGTATACGATGGGAAGTAACCAGATAAGAATTATTAAATATATATTTTCTGTTAATGTTTAAGTAATATTTAAATTAAAAATAATTATGTAAATTGTGTAATATATATTTTTTGTGTGTTTTGTAGCTTTTGTATGTGTAAAGGGTGTATAGGAAATTAATTATACTAAATAATAAATAAAGTTAGTTTATAATAATTATAGAAATGAATAATAATCATGTTAACTATGTACATGAAATATTTTTTATATTATATATTAGTTGTGAGCTGAAGTGTTAGGAGTAAATAGTGGGAAGCTGCTGTCACGGAATATTGTGGGGTTATCAGCCAAGTTCACAGATTCCAATTGGGTGCAGGTTGTTAAATCTTATCAGATTATTTGCCTTCATAAACCAAGGGAGGTGAAGAACTTCCTTTTTTTTAGAAGGATACAAGACCTACTTTTCTCCAACATCACCCTCTATGGCAGGGAGGGCCACAGAGGGATTGATCACTTTCGTAGCAGTGGAATTGAGTGGGCATGTTTTGGTTTTGCACTGGGAAGCGCAGATGTTGCAGAGGCTAAATATATTGGTGCCGGGTATCACTCCCATGGGACTAGTTAACTTTAATAAAGCAAGGGTTGGGCTTGATGGGGTTGTCAGCCTTCATCGTTTCAACATGGCCCTGAATTCCCTGACGGAGTCTGGTACTGGGAGGGAGATGTAGATGTTAGTGGGGGATTTTAACCGCCACTTATGTGAAGGCCCTTTAGCGTCCGACATCCTCAAATCCAAATGCATGTGGTCGAAGGGGCTCCGTTTCGGACAGTCCAAGGAGGGCCTAGAGTTTGGTTCTATTTTAAACTCCTATAACCTGGTGTTATATTTCTGTGCCCTTGTTTCTGTGCATCTCCAATTTTAACATAATTTACAGCCCATTCAGTGATCACAATCCCTTGTCCCTAGCCATCGACGGGATCATTGCTGTTGTTAGCGTGTGGGCGGGGAATCATAAGGGGCTTGCCCCTGTTGATGAAGCCAGAAGACTTAAATGGTCCCAGGTAGACCCAAATCACTTCAAAGTCTCACTCTTCACTGGTTGCATATAGCAGATCCTCACTTTTCTGGACGCAGTTACCTCAGAAAGTGATGTTCTGGAAGCGTTTGAGGGTGTTGCCCATAAAGTACTCAATTTATTGACAGTACCGATGACTAACTCAGGCACACAAGACCCAAAGTAGTTCGATAGGGACTGCTCAAGGAGCCTCCTACAAATGAAGGCTGCTCTGAAGCAGACTCCAAGAGATAGGAGCCTTATTGCAGTCTGTAGTCAGGCATACAAGCAGGCCCTGGCCAACTGCAAATCTATATTGCAGGAAATAGCATGGGAGGATCTAAGTCAGGTTAGCGAGTGCGGCGATTGCTCTCATTCTTGGAGAGTGGTAAACAAACCCTATTTTGTGGAGGGGTCGGGACCACATTTCAGAGGCACAACTGGTTGACCACTTTAAAGGGGTCTCTAACTTTGTACCCTGACCTCACCCTCCGCCACCTCCTCAAGCAAGGACGGGGAATTCCTCTGTATTCTTTGCACTACATGAAGTTACCCAGGGCATTTGTGCATTAATACGCAACAAGGTCTGGGCCCTGATGGGATCCCTCTGGACCTGGGGTCCTCTTTTGACCCAGGTGTTGAATGTGGCTGTGAGGGCAGGGGTGCTGCCCTCAAGGTCGACGGTGGTGATCATGCCTGTGTTCAAGAAGGGTAATAAGGACAATCCCCAATGTTACTGCCCCATTTCATTGATGGATGCACTAGCGAAGGTCCTCGGGAGGGTAATCCTTAAACATGTTTGAATCTCTATTTGATTATTAAAAAGTACACTGTAGCCCAGCCCAAGTGTCACCACCTGGCATTTATGGACCTCACTTCTGCATTTGATAGGGTTAACCACACATAATTGTGGGCTCTGCTTCTTGTGTTAGGGGTGGACCTGAACATAGTGGCCCTTTTAGCCGACCTACACTCTGGCACTTCCACATCGGTGCGTTTTTCGCAAGACGCTGCCCATACTCTCTCCATTCCCATGTTAATATTGAGAAAGTCGATGTCAATGTGAATAACAATAAATTATGTATAAAAATGAAATCCCCATCTATATTGACAAATACACCAGTTGTGACCTCTGCATCAATCCAGACTCAGAAATACATGGTTTGGCAGGCCCGGAGATCCAGGCCCGAAGTTACTGACTGACAGATCACAGGTGTGGGTAGCACATAGCCAGCATACAAATGCACGAACAGGAAATCCCAGATCAATCAATCATTGGCATTTATAGAGCTCACGGCTACTCAAATAGAGTGTCCAGGCGTTACAGGAACTGTGAATGCTGAAGGATGGCTTAAAATGCTGAATTGTAAAGCGACATTTTCAAGTTACGTTTTAAAGATCCTGCATCTTTGATTCCCTAAAAAAGTCTGGGCAGAGAGTTCCATCCCCTTGTTGCCAACACAGAAAATGAGGAGTCACCCAAGGCCGATATTGCGGGCGCCTCTTACATAGGTATTTCAGTCCAAGTCCATAGTAAGCTCTGTGTGCCACCATCAGTCCTTCAAGCTGCACTCTCGTCTTACTGGGTATCCAATGCAGTTTACCAAGATCTTTGAATAAAAGTATACTTTGGAATACTAAGCAGAAGCTGAGCTGCCACATTCTGTACCAGTTGGAGTCTCTTTAGGAGGTACTCTGGGAGACACCAGTAGAGAGCATTGGAATAATTCAGCCGTGATGTTATGAGGGCATGGATCACCATCTTCTGACAAACAGTATGTAGGACGAACAAATACGTATGCAGAAGGAGAAAGAATGTCCCTATTATGCTCTCAACTTGCGGTTTAAAGGAGCGGTTGCTGTTAAATTTTACACCTAAATTTCTAACTGCTGTTGAAGGTGATGGTGGGGGAGTAGAGAAACTGGGCCATATCTCACCTTCCCACAGAAACCTTGTCTTGTTTGCGTTACATTGAAGATTACTCGGGGACATCCACTGGAACACTGCCTACAGACAAGATTTTACTCTGTCCTGGGCACATGAGATATCCACATCCAACGTTAGGATCATCTGCTTATCGGCGGCATAGGAGATTATTTGAACATCATATGATTCCACCATGGATGCCAAAGGCGAAAGATATACATTGAACATGAATCTCCCCTCCTCCCTCATAGCCGGGCCTCTCTCCCTCCATCCATCTCTCCCTTCTCGGACACCATCTCCGTGCCTTCTCTCCCGATGTGTCTTCCATCAGTTCTCCCTCCATTGCTTCCAGTCTCTCGCTGCCTGTCTCTTCTATCTCCAGAGCTCTCCCTTCACTTCTCTTGAACCCCAGCCTGGGGGATTAATTGCGCTGCACTCCCCCGCCTCTTGCAGCAGGCCCTGAAGGCACATCCTACAATGTGTAAATGGGTAATATCCCTCTAGACCTCTATTTCTTTACATATGGCAAGCTCAAACATGGGGCGCTAGAAGACACTTAACTGCACACAGAACTAATTTTTTCTGTTTTTCTCATTTTTATTTCATTTATATCATTTTTTGAATCATTCATCTAATATATTTCTTTTTTACAAATTATAAAATTTATAGCATTTGTAAGTGATTACATATAGCATCATAAAAAATGGGCCAAATGTACAAAAATATGCAAATCTTTTTTTTGGAAAGACAGAATATATACAGCAATATTACTCCTAAAAAATTTTTGTCAATAGAATACAACAAAGAAATATTCACAATAAATTGAGAAATACAAGCTCACCATCCCCATATTCATACACACCTCTTCTCATGCCATATGTACATCCCTTTCACTCAATACACGCATACCATACACCCCATACCCAGACTGCATACACAGTTGAAACCATCGGGGTGAGAAACTCAACCCTCAAATGCTGTGCTGTGTGATGGGGCTTCACACACAACCTTGGTCAACGCACGTTTCGATGGCCTATTTTCCTTTTCTTGCCATCTTCTTCAGGACCTGCTACTTTGAAGATTTGTAACGGGCAGGATGAAGGGGCGAAAAATAATTTTTTTCTACTCTGAAACGATATTGCAGAGCATTGATTATTATTACTTGCAAAAAACCCCATAGGAGAATTTTTACTAGTTCTACATAGCCTATACATATATTGCACAAATGTGTCTTACCAAGGCGTTCTCATGAAGTGGATAGACCCTCACCAGTGATAAGCATGGAAAGACAAGTGAAGCACCAATGATTGTGATGGAACATATGCTTTCCCTAGATTTACAAGAAAATAACCTTTCATACCGTTTATCCTCCTAAATTCACTTTCACAAGAATATCTGTCCCAAACATGATAGAATGGTGTGCGTCATAAACCATTCTTCACTGAATTTTAAAATCAAAAAGATTTTAGACAGAAATTGGCACATTTTAAACACACATGAAGAGCAGGTTACTATTCAGAAACCTATCGTTGCATACCGCAGAAAAATAAATCTCAAAGATAGTCTAGTTCATTCTAGGGACAGACAGAGCAACTTCAACAAAAAAACTACCATCATAGGACCTCCCATCTTGGGGAACCATAGATGTGGAACGTGTGTTGCGTGTGACAGTGCGATTGTCACCCAAGAGTGGGAATATCATGGCAAGAAAGGTAGACTAAGGGACTTTACAAATTGTAGAAGCCACAATCTTGTCTATCTCATCTTATGTCCCTGCTCTCTAGGATATGTAGGAGAAACAGGCCGCGAGTTCAAAACTCGGTACAGTGAACACAGATCGGCAATTAAGACACGCAAAACATTGTGCCCTATGGTCCAACATTGTATTGAAGCCAAGCACAACGAAAGGGAACTTAGGTGGCTTATCTTGGAGAAGGTAAGAGACATACTAGGTAAAAATATAAATGATGTTCGCAAATGCCGTGAAACTTTTTGGATCTATACCCTTGAAACGGCTAAGAACGGCCTAAATGAGGAAATTATTTGGCATACAGGATGATATATGAGATCCATCCTAAACCAGGAGTTTACATACCTCTGGTTAGTAAATAGCTACCAACACATACATAAGTCATGTATAAAATTCTTTGTATACTGTGACCATACTGCAGATATTAAATACATTAAGCTAAGGGCAATCATAAAGACCTTCATTATCCCTTCTATCTGGATTGGGATCTTTTTACTTTTTTCTTCTTTTTTGGGTGTCCCCATGTATGTATCGGGCAGACCCCACAAGCAACACAATATTGAAATGAGTTATATACACAGCAGCAGCGCCGTTTAGATAGAGATACCCATTATCCTATGGGGCATTCATTTCTCATTTTAAGTCTACATAGTGGCAATCATATTACAAATAGTTTCTTAAGATAATACTGAATCTTGAAACCTTGACATCTGCCATGCGCTGGAATACGGCAGTGTATCATACACAACGTAATAGGAACCAAACGTTTTATCTATATCAATAAAGTTCTCCACACTGTAGAGGTGTCCACTATAATAAATAATAAATAAATCCTTTCCCTTTTTTTCACTATACCAGCATTATTGTAGTATATGCTGTAATAGCTACTTCGAGATCGTATCTATCAGCCTTCTTGGCTCTAATAAACATCGCCCGTGGATAGTGTAGGAGTTTATACATTTTACCTCATAAATATACACAATGTTGTTTCTATATAAACCTATTTTATAATTAGAGCCCAGTTGCTTACTATTCCCCTTATATTTTCTGAATATCACCGCAGCACATGACGCATTTACTATTTCCAGGATTAGATTTAATAACTTCCCCCGCAACCATATACACCACTCCAAGAAGGCGCTGGATTTCATACATCCGACTTGACAAATTACTCTCGCGCCGTCGCACTATGGACAGTGTCATGACGAGCCGTGCTTCAGAGGATCCAATAGCCTCTGTAGTCAAGGATATAAACACGGCTAAGAAACCGCAGCAAACCTACAGAGATTTGACGTCATGGAGTAGTTCCGAAGACGCTGATTTACTGGCAGCGGTATGTAGGAGAGATTTTATTATGGGTATGCTGGGTGACACTGGAGTCGATAATGCGAGTCTAAGGGAATAGTGCTTGCTGGTAAGGGAGCTACGAGCGCTAGAGGGTGTAGTGTCCTGCAGGACACAGTCTAGTGTTCCTATTGCTGTTGAACCCACACTAAACACCCACCCACCACAGGCGTCACCAGTCAGGTGACCCTGACAATAAAAGGGGCCGAGCGCACGTGCTCGTGGCCAGTTACTAACGATACATGCAGTGTCTGTGTGCTCCTTTATTAGGTATGCGGGCCTAGCGCCCCCACCACTTTACAATGGCGACGAGTGGGTCCTATCCCATGTGTGCGGTGGCCTCGCCTCCCCCGGTCCTGGTGGGGGAAGTATGAGGCCGAGGAAAACGAGTGAGGGGATGAGAGTGCCGCGTGGAATCGGCACCCCCCCCCCTGCGAGGCAGGCGCCAGCCGCCGGAAGGCCTGCGGAGCATGTGGCGAGCCCCGGGCCTGTAGAAAGAAAATGAGGTGACCGGGAGCCCACCCCGCACCTCATGAGCATCCCGCCGTGACCCCGGTGGGGAATTGCCAGGAGAGGAGCGGACCGATCGGAGCCCTGCCGCATCGGCCGCGTTGAAGTGCCCCAGAGTGTAAGCGACGAAGTCGGGTGCCCACCCCAACCCCGTCGCGCCAGCCGCCGTGTGCTCCTGTGGGGAAGTACCCCGAAAGAAAGCGGACCGATCGGAGCCCACCCGCATCGGCCGCGGCGAGCCCGGTGAATGAGGAGAAGAGCAAGCTGATCGGAGCCCACCCGCATCGGCTGCGTCGTAGTGACCCCCCCAATGTGAGGAAGCCGAGCGGGAGCCCACCCCGCGTCGGATGAGCCCTGCCGGTGAAAAGGCGGAGTGAAGCCCAAGGAGTGGGCCGAAGGTGAGGAACTGCGAGGGGGACTGCGAAGAGAAGCGACCCTGCACAACAGGAGGCCAGCGGGAGCCCACCCGGCATCGGCGGCCAACCCGTAGTGAGGCCACGCAGTTCACAAGTAGCAGCTCTGACCCCGTGTAGCCTGCGGAGAGCGAGGCCAGCTGCGAGGAGCGCGAAAGTGTTAGAGAGAGACTTACTGTGAGAGAGTCCCTGGAGGGGCGCGAGTGAAGAGCAGCCGGTGGTGGTAGTGCCACACCCCCAGGAACAGTGAGCGCGTGGCTGGCAGCCACGAGAAAGACAGAGCCTGCTGTGTGGTCCCAACCCAACCGGACCAACCGAGCGCGGCGGGAGCGGCCGCGAGAACAAAGAGGCATCCGAGAAAGGCCCGCAGCGTGTGTAGAGCTGCGGAGGTCGGTGACAGCAAAACCCACGATGAGTGCACGCTGCTGAGGCCAACCGGAGCACTGAGGTTGCGAACCGCAGCTCAGGCGGAATGAAGTGGTAGCAAGGTGAGGCCCGCAGCGAGTGTAGAGCTGCTAGGGCCTGTGTAAGCACTGCAGGGATAATCTCAGCCCAGGCCGACTTCAGTCACAGGAGCCAAGGCGCATTAAAACTGCCTAGCGCATAAGTGATTGTACCTGCACCCATCGGAGGTGCAAAAGGGATAAGCTAAAATACGCACTGCATTCAGGAGAGCTGCCCCACGGCCTGGAGGGGTCCTGATGAATGGGTGCGAGCAGCGGCCATCGGTGAAAGTGCCCCGTCCATTAGGGGTGTGAGTATGAAGCCTGCAGCGTTGATAACCTGCAGAGGCTCGCAAGTCAAGGATAAAGAGACACTGCCACCCTGTGGCCATTCTGTGTATTGCAGCCGAGAACGAGAGGATGGTGCAGGAGAATCAGCCCTGCCAAGGAGGCAGCCAGGTGGCCCAGAGAGGCCCTGCAGTGAGAGGCTTCAGGCAGAGCAATCCCCGGAGGCAACCAAGCACAAGGGCACGCTGCCATCGAGACTGGAAGGCACAATTCAAGTAACACTGCCACCTGGTGGCAAACTGGTGGAACTGCACCTGCTGATCGTGGGAAGTGCAGCTAAACAAGAGACAGACAGCTTCACAACATAGCAGGGCAATCGCAAGAGTTGCCGCAAGCCAGTTCCCCGCAGGTAACGGGATACAGCGACAAGAACCCTTAGAAGAAAAGCAGAGCAAAGACACACGCGCGCCAAGAGGAGTACCCAGGAGCAGGTCGACGGAGCGGTGGCGCAGACCACCAGAAGCACAAAGCTGAGACAGAGTGAGAGCGCAGCGGTACCTAGTGGCCACAGGTTGTCGCTGCAACAGTAAGAAGAAGGAGCACCACCAGACAAGTGAACGAAGGCTTAGGAGCTCAGCACCCGGCAAGGGCAAAGACGTGCAAGAAAAGCAGACACTGCTCCAGGAACAAAGGAGATAGAGGAACGCGCAGGGAGTGCACCCAGGAAGGTAGCGGAAGAGCGCCATCAGAAGAGCGCCACTGCAACATGATTGCAGGGAAGAAGAGGTGGTTGCAAGAGCCACCAGAAGCGCGAAGACCCGGGAAAGGGGAAAGAAGCCGACCAGGCAGGTGGTCGCCAGTGAGAAGAGGAGAAGCCGACCAGGCAGATGGTCGCCAGTGAGAAGAGGAGAAGCCGACCAGGCAGATGGTCGCCAGTGAGAAGAGGAGAAGCCGTCCAGGCAGATGGTCGCCAGTGAGAAGAGGAGAAGCCGACCAGGCAGATGGTCACCAGGGAGAAGAGAAGCCGACCAGGCAGATGGTCGACAGTGAGAAGAGGAGAAGCTGACCAGGCAGATGGTCGCCAGTAAGAAGAGGAGAAGCCGACCAGGCAGATGGTCGCCAGTGAGAAGAGAAGAAGCCGACCAGGCAGATGTTCGCCAGCGAGGAGAAGAAGCCGACCAGCCAGATGGTCGCTGAAGAGAAGAAGCGGACCACTCAGATGGTTGTCAGAGAGGAGAGGCCTGACAAGCGGCCTGATCAAAAGAATGGAGAAGAAGTCCGTGACGTAAAGAAGGAAGAGGATGTCCGCAGAGAGGACCCCAGGAATGGTCCGCGAAGAGGACCAGAAAGAGACGGACGAGAAGTTTAATATTAGACACTAGAAGGAATCAGAGGAAGAAGGTCGCGAAGACCGGTCCAGTCACAGATCGAACAGAAGACAGTGTCCTATTGCTGGGACAAGACCAGAGGGAAACGTGTAGAGTGCACGCTACACGGAGAAGCCTGGTGAGGAGGAGATAGAATGCGAGAGGACAAGACCGCGTCCCAAAGGAAGGAAAGAAGAGAAGGACAGGGAGTGGCAAGATGCCATGAGGAAAGAAGAGAAGAAGAGTGAGTGGCAAGACGCCATGAAGAAAGAAGAGGATGACAGGATGTCAGCCAACAAAGGAGGAAGGTACAGTGGCACCGCGTCACGGGCAGACAACCAACACAGGCGTGCGAAGGACCATGAGGCGAAGTGATCGGGCAGAGTACTCGCATCATCACCGAAGAGAACACCCCGAGACATCGGACCGCCGCCTACTGCCCCATCAAAGGATAATGGTGAAGTCATCAGCACCATCAAGGAGCAGCACAACACCGAAGGGAATCCACACACTCCAGGCAATCGGAGTCAAAGAAGGCAGGCTTCCCAGGAACCGTCGGTGCACCCCTGTCACCCTGTAGCATACGAAGTAGAGCACAACTGAACATATGAAGACCCACCCCTTGGGATAAAGCAAGACTAGGCCGTGGCCCTGTTGGGAGTTCTGAAGCGACCCCTACGCGCAGCCTACACGAAGGCCCGCACAGCCCACGCGGTCAAGTGGAAATCCAGGGGCAAGGGGCCTCGGCGGAATTCCAGTGAAGTGGGAGTCCGAATGGGAGAGATGTTTGACAGTAGCTCCTCGACATGCGCAAGATGCACGGAGGCCGCAACCGGAGACTGGTTGCCCGGCAACCCTGAGAGGAAGACACCGAACCGGATGGCGACGACACCGAGATGGAGCATCACCCTGGCGAACACATGAGCGACTAGGCTGTGAGTCCCGTTGGCAGTTCGGAAGCGACGCCTTAGCGAGGCTCACGCGGAGCCCGCACGGTCCACACGGTCCCATGACCGCCCAGCAGAAAAGCCCACACGGATGCACCGGTGAGAGAGGTGCCCAAGTGAGAGAGGCAAGTCGGAAGCATTTTGGCCGTCACGATACTGGAACAGCTAGCACGTCACCTCCAGGCGGAAACCTCATGCCAAGAATCATCAGAGTGGATCTCATCACAGCTCCCAGTATCCTGATGAAGGACTCGTGTACATAGACATTGTTACTGATAGACCAGGTCGGTCTCCAGTAGTTGGCCAAGACGAACACGAACGTCACGGACAATGGTGGTCCAATAAAGCGAACAACGACGGACTGCAGCCTGAAGTTAAGGCTGTTTGGGGTTTTGCTTTGGGTTTCTGTTTTCCTTTACAGGTTGGACTCAGAACATTTCTTTTATCCAAAGTTGGGAGGGATGTAGTGTCCTGCAGGACACAGTCTAGTGTTCCTATTGCTGTTGAACCCACACTAAACACCCACCCACCACAGGCGTCACCAGTCAGGTGACCCTGACAATAAAAGGGGCCGAGCGCACGTGCGCGTGGCCAGTTACTAACGATACATGCAGTGTCTGTGTGCTCCTTTATTAGGTATGCAGGCCTAGCGCCCCCACCACTTTACAGAGGGTAAAGGAAAATCATCCAGACTAGCGGCTTTTGATTTCGAAAAAGTTCTCTTAAGCTGTATGACGGGCTGGCTTGATGGGTGTTATTTCACGCATGATTTTCTCGAGTTTATAGTAGCATGTCCCGAGTGTTTGTTTGTTTATCGGTAGGGCAAGTCAGACACGAGGAGAAGAGGGATTTTAGTTCAGCACGTAGACACATCCCCATCATTACTATTAATAATATTTACCATTTCCGTACAGGAATCTTTCGAGCAGAAGTATGTAGCCTTGAGCACATAGCGGTACACGATATTTTAAACAATATCTTTTCAGGGCCAGCATTGCCGTAGCGCACTCACATAGGATAGACTGTGAACTTCCCCCTTTTCTATGCTTATTCCTAGTAGAGCCAGCCAAAGAAGAATATACCGGACATCTTCACGGCTACTTCTGCTCTCCAAGTGTATCAAAGAAAACAAGTGCATTTCAGCAATACCCCTTTTATTAGGTATGTTTATACTAATTTTCCGAGGTATTATATCGATGAATCCTTGTAGATTATTGAGAGGGTTAATAGTAATTCTGACGATCTGTCTACTACTTCTTTTGAACAGAGATGGAGTAATAATATTTATTATATGTCAATTGGGCATACCATATTGGAAATGAACAACATATATGAGCGCTTTAAGCTGTACAGTGGATGCTAGCCAGATTATGGATGATTACAATAAAAGAGAAAGAGAACTATCGCAGGTAATTGGACCGTAATGTAGTATAAGACTGGGTTTCTGCTTGTGACCTTGCTTTCCTTCTTTTTGTTAAACACTTTTTTGCTAAACATTTTCTTGACTATATAAGGATTTTTTCCTTAATACAGTAATATTGAAAGTGGACAAACTGCATCTGATACTAGATGGTGGCAACACATCAATAATTGTAGGTGCAGCAGTTGCTGATATACATTAAGCACAAGGTAACTAGCTGCAGTCTTGTCACTAACTTCCCATAAGCATGCTCTCTTTATGGGTTTATGTACCAGGCTCTCTTGATTTTTGAGCCAACCAAATACTCCTCTCTAAATATTGGTTTTAGACACTTGTCTTCCTGATAAAACAGTGACAGATATTCTTGTAAAAGTGAATTTAGGAGGATAAACGGTATGAAAGGTTCTTTTCTTGTAAATCTAGGGAAAGCATATGTTCCATCACAATCATTTGTGCTTCACTTGTCTTTCCATGCTTATCACTGGTGAGGGTCTATCCACTTCATGAGAACGCCTTGGTAAGACACATTTGTGCAATATATGTATAGACTAAGGAGAACTAGTAAAAATTCTGCTATGGGTTTTTTTGCAAGTAATAATAATCAATGCTCTGCATTATCATTTCAGAGTAGAAAAAAATTATTTTTCCCCGCCTTTATCCTGCCCGTTACAAATCTTCAAAGAAGCAGGTCCTGAAGAAGATGGCAAGAAAAGGAAAATAGGCCATCGAAACGTGCGTTGACCAAGGTTGTGTGTGACGCCCCATCACACAGCACAGCATTTGAAGGTTGAGTTTCTCACCCCGATGGTTTCAACTGTGTATGCAGTCTGGGTATGGGGTGTATGGTATGCGTGTATTGAGTGTAAGGGAGGTACATGTGGTATGAGAAGAGGTGTGTATGAATATGGGGGATGGTGAGCTTGTATTTCTCCATTTATTGTGAATATTTCTTTGTTGTATTCTATTGATAAAAATGTTTTTTGAGTAATATTGTTGTATATATTCTGTCTTTCCAAAAAAAAGATTTGTATATTTTTGTACATTTGGTCCATTTTTTATGATGCTATATGTAATCACTTACAAACGCTATAAATGATATAATTTGTAAAAAAGAAATATATTAGATGAATGATTCAAAAAATGATATAAATGAAATAAAAATGAGAAAAACATAAAAAATTAGTTCTGTGTGCAGTTGAGTGTCTTCTTCCACCCCATGTTTGAGTTTACCATAAGCCATATGTAAAGAAATAGAGGTCTAGAGGGATATTACCCATTTGCTGGTGTTTTTTTCCCCCTGTTCCCTGACCTTGTAGTTATTTACTTTTTAGCGGGTTGCCTTTATTCTCCTAACATTCTATAATGTGTCACACCAACCACCTTCACTGACTCTCGCTGTCCACGGTAATCCTAGAGCGGGAGATAGTCCATACATTTTATTTGCATAGTTTTATAAAGCACCAACCAGGCCCGCCTCATGACATAAAACATGTAAACTGAAAGCTATAACTCTGTGCTAGATAGAGTACTTGATTATGGAAGGGAAGCAGGACAACCAGTTGAGAGACTTGTTTGTCACCTGTTTTTATTTTTCGATGCAATAGTCCCTTCATCACATACAAATTTGGTCCTAGCTGTACTTTTTAGGTCTCGCCTAGCAAAAGCACCGCATGCGCTGCCCTCGCTATTGCGAGAACCTTTTGGAAACGATTCTGCCGAGGACTTGCATGCACGCGTCTGCATGGACAAACATGGCTGCTCTTGCCATTTGTCCATAGCAAACAGCATGCGTGTGTCGGTAGTCCGTAGGGACTGTGGACAGCCCGAGGCCATTTTGCATTTTGGTGTCCTAGCTAAGAAAATGCTGTTTCCTGTACGGCATGGAAGGTGTCCTAGCAACGACAATGGTTGTTATTTATTTATTCTTAACCTGCACGTTTCTTAAAAATGCCGCTTACACTGAGTTTGTATTTATTTTGTTGAAACGCGCGCCATGTAACTTGGTGAGCATTTTTGTGTGTTTTTGTTGTTAAAAAGGCTGCTGTTAGTACGCAGCTTGCCGGGGTTTGATGACTTTGAAAGTATGCAGCTTGCCGAGGTTTGAAGAGTTTAGAAGTACGCAGCTTGCCGCATTTTGGTGTTATAGCAATGGGAATGCCATTTCCCGTACGGAGCTTGTCATAGTTTGATGACTGTATTTACTTTGTTGAAACGCACGCCGTGTAACTTGGCATTGGCATACTACTCACTCTCTACCCCTCTACTACCCCTCTACCCCACCCCTCTACTACCCCTCTACTACTCTACCCCTCTACCCCGCTACTAACCCTCTACCCCTCTACTACCCCACTACTCCACTACCCCTCTACTACCCCACTACCCTACTACCCCTCTACTACCCCACTACCCTACTACCCTATTACTACCCCACTACCTCCCTACTACCCTACTACCCCACTACTACCCCACTACCTCCCTACTACCCTACTACCCCACTACCCTACTACCCCACTACCCCTCTACCCCTCTACTACCCCTCTACCCCACCCCTCTACCCAACCCCTCTACTACCCCTCCACCCTATCCCTCTACTACCCCACTGCCATACTACCCTACTACCCCTCTGCTACCCTACTACCCCATTACCCCCTACTACCCCACTACCCCCTACTACCCTGCT
The DNA here is from genome assembly GCF_964204655.1 of Triturus cristatus. Taxonomy (NCBI): domain Eukaryota; kingdom Metazoa; phylum Chordata; class Amphibia; order Caudata; family Salamandridae; genus Triturus; species Triturus cristatus. The sequence continues at coordinate 380,076,379 of NC_140590.1, read as the reverse complement.
ACCAACCCCTCTACCCCACCCCTCCACTACCCCTCTACCCTACTACCCCTCTACTACCCTACTACCCCTCTACTACCCCACTACCCTACTACCCCTCTACTACCTACTATCCTACTACCCCTCTACTACTCCACTACCCTACTACCCCTCTACTACCCCACTACCCCTCTACTACCCCACTACCCCTCTACTACCCCACTACCACGCTACTACCCCTCTACTACCCCATTACTCCACTACCCCACTACCCCTACTACCCTAATACCCCACTATCATACTACCCCTCTACCCTACTACCCCACTACCCTACTACCACACTACCCTACTACCCCACTACCCTACTACCCTACTACCCCACTACCCCACTACCCCCCTACTACCCCACTACCCCCTACTACCACACTACCCTACTACCCTACTGCCCCTCTACCCCACCCCTCTACTACCGCTCTACCCAACTACCACTCTACTACCCCACTACCCTACTACCCTACTACCCCTCTACTGCCCCACTACCCCACTACCCCTCTACTACCCCACTACCTCCCTACTACCCCACTACCCCCTACTACCCTACTACCCCACTACCCTACTACCTCTCTACCCTACTACCCCTCGACCCCACCCCTCTACTACCTCTCTACCCTACTACCCCTCTACCCCACTACCCCTCCACTATCCCACTACCCTGCTACCCCTCTACTACCCCACTACCCTACTACCCCTCTACTGCCCCACTACCCTACTACCTCACTACCCCTCTACTACCCCACTACCACCCCACTACCCCTCTACTACCCCACTACCCTACTAACCTACTACCCCACTTTCCTACTACCTTACTACCCCTATACTACCCCACTACCCTACTACTCTACTACCCCTCTACTACCCCTAGTACCCTACTACGCCACTACCCCAATACCCTACTACCCCTCTACTACCCTACTACCCCACTACCCCCCTACTACCCTCCTACCCCCTACTACCCTACTACCCCATTACCCTACTGCCCCTCTACTACCCCTCTACCCCAGCCCTCTACTACCCCTCTACCCTACTACCCCTCCACTACCCCTCTACTACCCCACTACCCTACTACCCCTCTACTATCCTACTACCCCACTACCCCCTACTACCCCACTATCCCCTACTACCTCACTACCCTACTACCCTACTACCCCTCTACCCCTCTACTACCCCTCTACCCCACCCCTCTACCCTAATACCCCTCTACTACCCCACTACCCTACTACCCCTCTACTACCCCACTACCCTACTATCCTACTATCCCTCTATTACCCCACTACCCCACTACTACCCCTCTACTACCCTACTACCCCACTACCCCTCTACTACACCACTACTCCACTACCCCACTACCCTCCTACTACCCTACTACCCCACTACCCTACTACCCCTCTACCCTACTACCCCACTACCCCTCTACTACCCCACTACCCCTCAACTACCCTACTACCCCACTACCCCACTACCCCCCTACTACCCCACTACCCTACTACTCCTCTACTACCCCTTTACTCCACCCCTCTACTACCCCTCTACCCTACTACCACTCTACTACCCCACTACCCTACTACCCCTCTACTGCCCCATTACCCTACTATCCTACTAACCCTCTACTACCCCACTACCCCACTACCCTACTACCCCTCTGCTACCCCACTACCCCTCTACTACCACACTACCCCACTACCCTACTACCCCTCTACTACCCCACCACCCCTCCACTACCCCCTACTACCCCACTACCCTACTACCCTTCTACCCTACTACCCCTCTACCCTACTACCCCTCTACCCCACTCCTCTACTACCCCTCTACCCTACTACCCCTCTACCCTACTACCCTACTACCTCTCTACTATCCCATATCCTACTACCCTACTTCTCCTCTACTACCCCACTACCCGTCTACTACCCCACTACCCTACTACTCTACTACCCCACTACCTGTCTACTACTCCACTTCTACCCCACCACCCCACTACCATACTACCCCTCTACTACCCGACTACCCTACTACCCCCCTACTACCCCACTACCTCTCTAATACCCCACTACCCTACTACCCTACTACCCCAATATCCTACTACCCTACTACCCCTCGACTACCCCACTACCCTACTACTCTACTACCCCTCTACTACCCCACTACCCCACTACCCCACTACCCTACTACCCCACTACCCCTCTACTACCCAACTACCCCTCTACTACCCTACTACCCCACTACACCTCTACTACCCCACTACCCCTCTACTGCCCCACTACCCCTCTACTACCCTAATACCCCACTACCCCTCTACTACCCCACTACCCTACTACCCCTCTACTACCCCACTACCCTACTACCCCTCTACCCTACGACCCCACTGCCCCTTACTACCCTATTACTCCACTACCCTACTACCCCCTACCCTACAACCCCTCTAGTACCCCACTACCCCTCTATTACCCCTCTTCTACCCCACTACCCCGCTACCACCCCACTACCCCGCTACCACCCCACTACCCCTCTACTACCCCACTACTACCCCTCTACTACCCCTCTACTACCCCTCTACCCCTCTACTACCCCACTACCCTACTACCCCTCTACTACCCCACTGCCCTACTACCCTACTACCCCTCTACTACACCCCATTACCCCACTACCCTACTACCCCCTCTAATACCCTTCTACCCCACTACCCTACTACCCCACTACCCCATACTAGTCCACTACCCCACAACCCCCCACTACCCTACTACCGCACTACCCCACTACCCTACTAACCCTCTACCCCTCTACTACCCCTCTACCCCTGTACCCCACTACCCTACTACCCCTTTACAACCCCACTACCCCCTAATACTCCACTACCCCCTACTACCTCACTACCCTACTACCCCACTACCCTACTACTCTACTAAACCTCTACCCCTCTACCCCACCCCTCTACTACCCCTCTACCCTACTACCCCACTACCCTACTACCCTCCTACCCTCTACTCCCCACTACCCTACTGCCCTACTACCCCTCTAATTACCCACTAACCTACTACCCCTCTACTACCCCACTGCCCTACCTACCCCTCTACTACCCCACTACCCTACTAACCCCTCTACTACCCCACTACCCCCTACACCCCTCTACTACCCCTCTACCACCCCAATACCCTAATACCCCTCTACTATCCACTACCCCTCTACTACCCTACTACCCCACTACCCCATACTAGTCCACTACCCCACAACCCCCCACTACCCTACTACCCTACTACTACCGCACTACCCCACTACCCTACTAACCCTCTACCCCTCTACTACCCTCTACCCCTCTACCCCACTACCCTACTACCCCTTTACAACCCCACTACCCCCTAATACTCCACTACCCCCACTACCTCACTACCCTATTACCCCACTACCCTACTACTCCACTAAACCTCTACCCCTCTACCCCACCCCTCTACTACCCCTCTACCCTACTACCCACCCCCCTACCTACTACCCTCCTACCCCTCTACTACCCCACTACCCTACTGCCCTACTACCCCTCTAATACCCACTACCCTGCTACCCCCTCTACTACCCCACTGCCCTACTACCCCTCTACTACCCCACTACCCTACTACCCCTCTACTACCCCACTACCCCTCTACTACCCCTCTACCACCCCAATACCCTACTACCCCTCTACTATCCCACTACCCCTCTACTACCCCACTACCCCTCTACTACCCCATTACCCACACCACTCCTACTACCCCACTACCCTCCTACCCCTCTACTATCCCAATACCCCTCTACTACCCCTCTACCACCCCAATACCCCACTACCCTTCTACTACCCCACTATCCTACCACCCCACTACCCTACTACCCTAATACCCCTCTACTACCCCAGTACCCTACTACTCCACTACTCCACTACTACCCTACTACTGCCTTACCCCTCTACTACCCCACTACCCTACTACCCCACTACCCCCACTACCCTACTACGCCTCTACTACCCCACTACCCTACTACTCCTCTACTACCCTACTACCCTACTACTGCACTACCCCTCTACTACCCACTACCCCTCTACTACCCCACTACTCTACTACTCCACTACCCTACTACCGCTCTACCCCTCTACTACCCCACTACCCTACTACCCCTCTACAACCCTACTGCTATTCCACTACCCTTCTACCCTACTACCCTTCTACTACCCACTACCCCTCTACTACCCCTCTACCCTACTACCCCTCTACTACACCACAACCCTACTACCCTCTACTACCCACTACTATAAATATACTACCCTCTACTACCACCACTACCCCTCTACTACCCCACTACCCTCTACCCCTCTACTACCCTACTAATACTACCCCACTACCTCTACTACCCCTCTACTACCCAATATCTACTACCCTACTACCCCTCTACTACACCTCTACTACCCTACTACCCCTCTACTACCCCACTACCCCTTACCCCCCACTACCTACTACCCCTCTACTACCCTACTACCCTCTACTACCCCACTACTACCCCTCTACTACCCCACTACTACCCCTCTACTACCCCTCTATTACCCCACTACCCCACTACTTCCCCTGTACTACCCCACTACCCCTCTACTACCCCTCTACTATACAATCTATACCCCACTACTCCTCTACTACCCCACTAACCCTCTAATACTCCTCTACAACCCCACTACCCCTCTACTACCCCTCTCTACCCCGCTACCCCTCTACTACCCAACTATCCTACTACCCCAGTACCCTACTACCCCACTACCCTGTACTACCCCACTACTCCCTACTACCCCACTACCCTACTACCTCACTACCCTACTACCCCCCTACTACCCCACTACCCTATACCCTCTACCCTACCACCTCTACTACCCCTACTACCCCTCTACTACCCCACTACCCCTCTACTACCCTTCTACTACCCTACTACTCCTCTATTACCCCAATTCCCCTCTACTACCCCAATACCCCAATCCCCCTCTACTACCCCACTACCCCTCTACTACCCTACTACCCCACTACCCTACTACCCCTCTACTACCCACTACCCCTCCACTACCCCACTACCCCTCTACTACCCCACTACCCTACTACCCCTCTACTACCCCTCTTCCCCTCTACTACCCCACTAGCCCTCCATGCTACTACCCCTCTACTACCCCACTACCCTACTACCCCTCTACTACCCCACTACCCTACTATCCCACTACCCCTTTACTACCCCTCTACTACCCCACTACCCTACTACCCCACTACCCCTCTACTACCCCCTACCACCCTACTACCCCTCTACTACCCCACTACTACCCCACTACTACCCCTCTACTACCCCTCTACTACCCCACTACCCCTACCCCTCTACTACCCCACTACCCCCTCTGCTACCCCTCTACTACCCCTCTACTACCCCACTACTACCCCTCTACTACCCCTCTACTACCCCACTACCCCTCCACTACCCCTCTACTACCCCTCTACTACCCCACCCTCTACTACCCCACTACCCCTCTACTACCCCACTACCCTACTACCCCACTACCCTACTACCCCACTACCCCCCTACTACCCCACTACCCCGTACTACCCCACTACCCTACTACCCTACTATCCCACTACCCCTTTACTACCCCTCTACTACCCCACTACCCTACTACCCCACTACCCCTCTACTACCCCACAACCGCCCTAGTACCCCTCTACTACTCCACTACTACCCCACTACTACCCCTCTACTACCCCCACTACCCCTACTACCCCTCTACTACCCCTCTGCTACCCCTCTACTACCCCTCTACTACCCCACTACCCTCTACTACCCCACTACTTCTCTACTACCCCTCTACTACCCAATACCCCTCCACTACCCCACTCCACTACCCCACTACTACCCCTCTACTACCCCACTACCCCTCTACTACCCCTCTACTACCCCACTACCCCTCTACTACCCCTCTACTACCCCACTACCCCATACCCCCTACTACCCTGCTACCCCCTACTACCCCACTACCCTACTACCCTCCTACTACTACCCCACTACCCTACTACCCCCTATTACCTCACTACCCTACTACCCCTCTACTACCCCACTACCCTACTACCACTCTACTACCCCACTACCCTACCACCCTACTATTCCTCTACTACCCCACTACCCCATTACTACCCCACTCCCCCTCTACTCCTTTACTACCCCACTACTCCTCTACTACCCCTCTACTACCCTACTAGCCCTCTACTACCCCAATACACCTCTACTAACCCAATACCCCTCTATTACCCCATACCCCTCTACACCTCATTACCCCTCTACTACCCCAATACCCCACTACCCCTCTACTACCCAACTACCCCTCTACTACCCCTCTACTACCCCTCTACTACCCCAATACCCCTCCACTACCCCACTCCACTACCCCACTACTATCCCTCTACTACCCCACTACCACTATACTACCCCTCTACTACCCCACTACCCCTCTACTACCCCTCTACTACCCCACTACCCCATTACCCCCCTACTACCCTGCTACCCCCTACTACCCCACTACCCTACTACCCTCCTACTACTACCCCACTACCCTACTACCCCCTATTACCTCACTACCCTACTACCCCTCTACTACCCCACTACCCTACTACCACTCTACTACCCCACTACCCTACCACCCTACTATTCCTCTACTACCCCACTACCCCATTACTACCCCACTCCCCCTCTACTCCTTTACTACCCCACTACTCCTCTACTACCCCTCTACTACCCTACTAGCCCTCTACTACCCCAATACACCTCTACTAACCCAATACCCCTCTATTACCCCATACCCCTCTACACCTCATTACCCCTCTACTACCCCAATACCCCACTACCCCTCTACTACCCAACTACCCCTCTACTACCCCTCTACTACCCCTCTACTACCCCAATACCCCTCCACTACCCCACTCCACTACCCCACTACTACCCCTCTACTACCCCACTACCACTATACTACCCCTCTACTACCCCACTACCCCTCTACTACCCCTCTACTACCCCACTACCCTACTACCCCACTACCCTACTACCCCATTACCCCCTACTACCCCACAACCCCCTACTACCCCACTACCCTACTACCCCCTACTACTACCCCACTACCCTACTACCCCTCTATTACCTCACTACCCTACTACCCCTCTACTACCCCACTACCCTACTACCACTCTACTACCCCACTACCCTACTACCCCTCTACTACCCCACTACCCCTCTACTACCCCACTACCCCTCTACTACCCCACTACCCCTCTACTCCTCTACTACCCCACTACTCCTCTACTACCCCTCTACTACCCTACTACCCCTCTACTACCCCAATACCCCTCTACTAACCCAATACCCCTCTATTACCCCAATAACCCTCTACACCTCATTACCCCTCTACTACCCCAATACCCCACTACCCCTCTACTACCCCACTACCCCTCTACTACCCCAATACCTCACTACTACCCCAAAACCCCTCTACTACCCCACTACTACCCATCTACCCCCTCTGCTCCCCTCTACCCCCCTCTACCCCACCTCTAGCCCCTCTACTCCCCTCTACTACCCCTCTACTACCCCTCTACCTCTCTACTCTCTACCCCTCTCTACCCCTCTACCCCTCTACCTCTCTACGCACACACATATGCACATATATATATATGTATATATATGCATATGCACTTATATATATGTATGTGTATATACATACATACATATACAAACATATATATACATCTGCATATCTATATAAATATAAATATAAATGCATGCATACATATACATCTATGCACTACCTCTCTACTACCCCCTACTACCCCAATACCCCTCCACTACCCCACTCCACTACCCCACTACTACCCCTCTACTACCCCACTACCACTATACTACCCCTCTACTACCCCACTACCCCTCTACTACCCCACTACCCTACTACCCCACTACCCTACTACCCCATTACCCCCCTACTACCCCCTACTACCCCACTACCCTACTACCCCCCTACTACTACCCCACTACCCTACTACCCCTCTATTACCTCACTACCCTACTACCCCTCTACTACCCCACTACCCTACTACCACTCTACTACCCCACTACCCTACTACCCCTCTACTACCCCACTACCCCTCTACTACCCCACTACCCCTCTACTACCCCACTACCCCTCTACTCCACTACTACCCCACTACTCCTCTACTACCCCTCTACTACCCTACTACACCTCTACTACCCCAATACCCCTCTACTAACCCAATACCCCTCTATTACCCCAATAACCCTCTACACCTCATTACCCCTCTACTACCCCAATACCCCACTACCCCTCTACTACCCCACTACCCCTCTACTACCCCAATACCCCACTACTACCCCAAAACCCCTCTACTACCCCACTACTACCCATCTACCCCCTCTGCTGCCCTCTACCCCCCTCTACCCCACCTCTACCCCCTCTACCCCCCTCTACTACCCCTCTACTACCCCTCTACCTCTCTACTCTCTACCCCTCTCTACCCCTCTACCTCTCTACGCACACACATATGCACATATATGTATATGTATATATATGCATATGCATTTATATATATGTATGTGTATATACATACATACATATACAAACATATATATACATCTGCATATCTATATAAATATAAATGCATGCATACATATACATATATACATACATATGCATGTTATGTACATGAAAGTTTGAAAAACACTAATAAAAACAAAGCTAAAAAGCAACCTAATTACAAACAGAATTGCTTTAACTTAAGCGAGGGCGAGACCTATTGCATTTTCAATGCCTGTTCTTCTTTTATGACCGCATGACCCCAAGCCTGAATTTGATTGGTGTCCTTCCTCGGGGCGGGGCGGAAACTAAGCTGCCTCTACCATAGCTCTTCTGTGGAGGAAGACAAAGGAAGAATTGTTTTCCTCTGCTAAGACATAAAACTTTTCGTTAACACGTCTCTAATTCCCAGACATCAAGCATTTATTCTTACCCCCATCTAGTGTTTCTCCTTGGAAAGCAGCTTCTTCTAACCATTCATTTTGTCTGTTACAGTCCCCTCTTGCTGAAAAAGGTTTAAGAAACTCAGGATAGTCAGTGGCCTTCGCGAAGTTGGGAATTACTTCCACACTCAGTCTCTCACTAGGACCATTCCACCTTATAGCTACCTCAGCAACTGGATCCATTTTCCTCTCCCAGTGAACACAAGTGATGGCAACCCTTTCTCTTGCTTGGATCTGTTGGGGTGCCACCGACTCGTGACTGATTACTGAAGGGGGTACCCAGAGTCGACTAACGCTATTGCCGGGTTCCGATTAAGTTCTAGTGTTTTCCTGTATTTCCGGGGACTTCCTTCCATCCACAAGACATGTCCTCTGGTATAACCCACTTCCATGGGTTTGGGGGGCTGAATCTTCTTGGGGCAGTTCCAGGCTATGTGACCCCTCTCTGCACATTGGAAACATTGTGGTCCCTGACTGGTTTCTTTTCCTAGATTGCTGGGCATCACGTTGTTTTCAGAGTGGGGTTTGGGTATAGGCTTTGGGATACTTATCCAACTCTGGACTAGAGAGGTTTGGCACAGGGGTGGGTCGCTCTGAACTTGTAGGGATCTGTGGTAGGCACAGGCCAAGTCAATCGTCACAGGCACGGTAATATTAGGATGTTGACAAATCCATGCTCGTGTTGCACTTGGCAAGGCTTCCAAGATCTTCTCCATATACACTTTTTCCAGGACTTCTCCTACAGACGAGGAGGTTAAATTTAGCCACCTGCAGCCCAAGTGCTTTATATGGTAGAATATAGCTCTTGGGTTATCATGGGGATTCCATTTCTCCTTCCTAAACTTAACACAGTAGTACTCTGTGTCGTATCCCAATCGTTCTAATATAGACTTTTTGATTCATGCATAGGGTGTTGTTCCAGCTGGATTAGTGGCTTGGTAAGCCTTCTGCAGCTCCCCTCATAAGAGGGGTGCAACATACTGACCCTTCCGCTCAGAAGGCCAAGCAGCTGTGGTTGCCAACCTTTCAAAATTTGTAAAGAAGAAGTCCGGGTCATCCCCTACTTGATACTGCTGCAAGACTGAGCTGGGGATGTTTGGGGGAATCTTAGCACTAGATATTGCATCCATATGTTTCAGTATTGCTTTGTCCTGCCCCTGTTGGTTATCAGCGATCACTTTATGGCAGTCTGTAGGTTTTCCCTATCCTGCTGGGCCGCTTTTGTTTGTTACTCTACCACTAGTTGTAAGTGCATTTGACCTTCAGAGAATTGCTTTGTCATGTCCTTCATTGTAACGGTCTGAGTCATAACTGTAGCCTGATAGGACTCCATACAGGAATCCCACTTCTGACACCATTTTAACAAGCTTTAGTATATGACACATGGTCAGTGTGGGTGATGGAATAGTTTTATTCTTTTTGTTAGGGCTTTTAACCACTATAAGCTATAGATCGACACAAAGATGTGTTCTCTTCGTAGTGTCACTCAGTTTGTTCTTGCTGGAACCCTTCACGGCGTCTTCCTAGTCCTCCCCACTTTTAGCTCAGAGTGGCCCTCTGGGAAACAAAAACATACCGGCTTTAAGAGATCAGGCCTGTTTCAGTCACTAAATCCGTCACCAATAACGATGTGTCTAACACTATCCCGTCAACAAAAGTACAAAGAAGAAACAAAACATAACCAACTAAAGGATGTCTCCTGATAATCCTGGAGACATATTCATTCCAGAGGTTGATATCCACCAAGTAACCCAGTTCTTCAGAGCTCTTGTAGGGAGGTTTCAGTAAAAAGGTATACCCCTCGTAACCCCACCAAATACTTCCTAAGTAGTGCCCGCCATCAAATACTATTTGAACCCCTTCCAGAGACTTGCCTGATGTCACAGCTCCTGAATGGAATCGCAACGGTCTGGCCTGTAAAGCCTTTTACTGGGGACAAGCCGGCTCCTCTGCTCCTTGCAGCAAATCTCTCTGGGCTTCCTGCCAGAAGGGTCAGGCTGCTTGCCTCCTACTTGACTTCCTCATCACTCCTCCTGCCACCTGATGTCTGGTTGGTCTCCTTCCTGATATCGGTGATCCGTATGGCTCCTGTCTGCACTGGTTGTGTCTCTCTCCTTCGAGCATCGTCTTCTCTTGCTTGCGGTGCTGCCTCAGCTTTGCCTCCGCATCCCCGCCAGCTAGTCCGGTCTGCTCCTGCAAAGAAGGCCAGCAATGACCATGAGGAGTGGTCAGTCCAACCACTAGAAACCTGTTAATAGAGTTCCTCGGACCGACGATGTCGGCCGTCATGGAATCCCCAGCTGTGTCTACGGCATCCTGGCCACATTGAACTTGTTGCTGGCTGTGAAGATGGGGTCGACGGAGTGACATGCATTGTGGGTGGGCCCCTGGAATTTCCTGGTGAGTCCTAGGATCTCAAGGCTCTCGAGTAGGGCTGTGGAGTTGGAATCTATTCGGACTTCGAAACAGAAGTTGAGGTTGCAGAGTAAGATGTATTAGTTTGAGCTGATAGCAATGAAGAGTGTGAGGAGATTGCTGGGTCCTCCCGGCCTTGGTGTGCAGCCCCAGCCACTCATGACCTTTTCAGGAGAATACTGCAGAAAGGTGAAGTCAGTCCCCGCTGCTATGGGACCTGTCTTTCCACAAAATGCTGCACATTTGCCTCCAGTGGTATCTAGAAGCACATAGTGGCAAGGAAAACGGGTTAGGCACATTGGTAGCACTGCAGTAAGTTAGTGCTTTTATTTTTTAAGAATAGGGGGTTTGGTGCACAGCACATCCCTTAAGAGAGATGTGTATGGTGTAGGTAAAACCCATGCAGGAGAGAGGACCTGAAAGTAGTAAGAGCAGGTTTCTTGGGCATTACATAGGTTATAGGTCAGACCCTATGAGATGTTGGCCAAAGGAGACTCCTAGGTGAAGCTTCCCCCTGCCCCCGGTAAGTGCGTGGGCATCAAGCTGTCCACACTAGACACTAGCACCTGGGAATGTGTCAAGCAAGCAGATCCTTGAGCAATTGCAGGATATAGGATTGAGGAACTATGGTTAATAGCTCATTACAGGGTTGGCTTTAGCGCTGGTGGCGCCTGGTGCAACAATGTTGGCATCCCCCATCCATGGTGGAGGTGGTGATCACCATGGATTCCCTCACCACCACTTTTTAACAGTGCCCCTCAAGTCTCCATAACCACTCTCTTTCAGATGCATTTAATTAGTTTTATAGCGCCACTCAAACCAGTGTAGGGTGTCAGAGCTCTTTGCATCACACACACATTACACAGAGACAATCAATCATGTGTAGGCTTTCCTGTTTTCAGTTTCTATTTTTGGTAGTTCTGGTGGTGTTTTGACAGTGTTTTCCAGTGATTTCAATACCTAATAAAAACCAGTGCTTTTCAGTGGTTACTCATTGACGCGCCATAAAAAACAACGGAAACGGTGTTTTACCGGTGTTTATGGAACGCTTTGCTTTTATTATTGCTGGGTTTCTTCATTGTTGCATGGTATATAGACAGTGTACGTACAGTGTATATGAGGGCCAAATACATTTTTACAAGTCGCATATATTGTAGTACACCATACAATATTTCTTCAGTGATTCTTTGGTCATTCGTGCTCTCTCTTTCCTTCCCATGTACACTTTTATTTGTGAAAAGGCCCTCTCGACATTGGCACTTGAGACTGGCAACGCCAAAACAGCCAGTACACAATTTGCCAACTCTGGCCACTGACGTAGCTTTCCATGCCAGTACTTGTGCACCTCAAGGTTGAGATTCTCTGGGCCAGGTTCTGCAACATATGCGTTGAACTGGGTGCATATGGCCTCAGAGGTATTAAAGCAGTCAAAAATTAAGCTGTACTTTTCAAAGTCCGGAGAAAATTCCCCTTTATGGAAAGGATCTAACACATGTGCAGTGTACCAAAGTGAGGCTTCATTGACTTCAAATGCCATGGTTGGTGAAGGGACATTTCTATGCATCATAGCTAGCCATTTTTCATGCATTGTGAAATAAAATTTCCTGAATTGATCCTTAACACTTCTTTGCTTACCAAGTGGCAAGCATTCTTACAGGGAACATGTTGCAGTGCCAAAGTCACTAAAAGTTTCGCCAAGCCTACTCTCGAGGAGATGTTTGACATCTACACCAATTATGCCGAACACTTGATAGACAAGGGTGTTTTCTTACTCAAGTTTTTTGATTATGTCCACTACAGCAGTCATGTTTTCCTGTAAAAATCTAAGAATGCAGTATATTGTACTTTTTTTGACATCACTATCAATATGCACCCGAAGATCCTCACATTTCTTGCCTTTTGCATCATCACTAAGCAAAAATTCAGTAAACAGCCGCCACATAGGTAATATTGCATTCACGGCCTCTAGGACTGAGAACCACCGACTAAATGACACAATTGGGATGACTCTTTCTTTGCTGCCACACAAAACACAACATGAGAAATATTTGCGTTTGAGTTCCCGCGCATAACGAAACAGTGCGCCTGAATGGACTACAAAATCAATAGTATTCTTAATTAAATCAGAAGATTGTAAAGATGCTTTCAGCATACCACCTAGCAAGTGGCAAGGATCTCTTACAGGGAAACACTTCAGCTCAGGCATTGCTTTTGACAGGTCATCACATAACTTTTTCATATATGTAGCTGAATCGCTGCAAATACAAACAATATCACTCCATCCTTGTTAAACTGGGTAAGAACTCTCTGCAACAGGATTCCAAATGACACTGCGTTGCATGTTTCCAGTACATCTAGATCTGCCATGATGATACGTCTGTACCATCCATTTTTTGCATCACAAAATGTGATTAGCACTGCCACTGCTGGGTCGCCACGGATCTCTGGAGTTTCATCAATGGTGACAGAGATCTTTATATCACCTTGGAGTAACTCTGAAATATGTTCAATATCTGCAAGGAACACCTCTGGGAGGTATTTCTCATACATTTGTGTTGCTTTTGGTAATGTTTTGCATGCTGGTGCACACTTGCGGAACAGATTCCCAATCGGTCCATCGGCTTGGTGTAAGCTGGTTCCAGATTGCACTACGGCACGTAAAGATTCATGTGCCACATCCTTTTCTTCCTCACGTTTTCTTTTGAAGCGTGTCATTGTCTCAGCAAGAGACATCTGGCATAGGCTGTCGCTATTAGGTGTTTTTTTCAATTTCAAGTGGGTCTTGGGGACAAGATGTTCAGCAATTCGGCTTGCAGTCTTCCCAGTTACAATTGGGACAGTCACTCTGCAAAACCTGCAAATTAACATCTTTTGCCCACGCACTTCTTCAACCATGAAATCTTTGTTTTCCAGCACATAATCTGCTGCCGTCTTTATTCTGCGGAGCATGTTGAGATCAATAAAAAAAACACTTAGAAACCGGTTGCGTACTATTGAGAAAATAATGATGCCACTAAACAGGCTGCCAACCAATTGGTGAAATTAAAGAACACATATTTGCGGCATAGCATAAGAATCCATTTTATGTTTTAAAAAAAAATTTGATTCTGGATGTATCTTGTAATGTGTTCCTAACTTTAATGTTTTTGGGTACGTATCACATATTTCTCTGGACTGTAGCTACATGCTTATGCCAAAGATACCAGGATTTCAGTAGAGTTTTCTCAGTGAACTAAAATCCTGTCTCAGTCACTCAGTGGTGGCTAGCGATGTTTGAAAGTAATGGGGTGTAACATTCATCTTCGACTTTCAATGAATGCGCAAAGTGAGTGACACCAACTGTCCGAAGGGATTTGAAGATGAAGGATATTGTCACATTCACTAGGCATACAAATGTATGCAGACGGGCTTTACATTATTATCGTTAACTCACAACATAATTCAGAAGTGGTGGGGACTTACTGTTTCTTTTCATTTTACATTATTGCTACAGCACTAGCAAGATTTTTTCAGATTTGCGCTTTTTGTTTGTCAGACAATGATGATGGAGTTTAACTGAGTAGCCAGATCCTAGTGACTAGTGGCAGAGGCTATGTCATGAAATCATTGTGTGTGCGCTACGATGAAGCAATCGTTTTATAAGCCTCGTGGGAGCAGTTCACACTGAAATACACCAAATGCTGCTTTAATTACAAAAAAAGCGGTGCCTTTCAGTTTATACGCGCATGGGTTAGAGCCATCTATACCCAGAAAAAATATCACCATTTCTTTTGAGATGGGCAGAGGCGCAACTAGAGCCAAATTTCGAGGAGGTTGTGGGCTAATAAAACTTTTGGGGGGTTGGGGGGGTAGTAATTCTTCCAGCAATCTGCAGAGTGAAGATGCAGGGTTAGAAGAGGTTGTAACGCAACTGGTGCTCATGTAAAGCGCTCTGATACCTCCGGCTCTTGTTGGCGCTATATAAAACACTCCCCCCCCTAAAAATGTAATAATAATACATGCCAGATTTTCACGATAGCTATGTAGCAAAAAAAATCACACACCAATTATATATGGAACATACTGGGGTGCCAAAAAGCATCACTGCGGCACAGAGCAACCCATGTCAGCACTCCTGCTTACAAGAGGCGACCAGATCCATGTGCGTCCTCCAGTCCCCGCCTACACAGCATACCCAGCACTTTTTCAAAGCATAGAAATTAATTACATGTATTTCTTCTTGTTTGTTTACATTTTAAGCAGCAGAGCAGCCCTGTTATTAAGTATTAGAGCGGTCCACACTTCCTGGCTCTGTAAGGCCATCTGTTTTACTTCCAGTGTTTTTGTGCATTATAGTTTCAAAAGCCAAACAGGACAGACTGAGAGATTTGACCCATACATCCACGAAAGGCCATAGACAGACAGATCAAGTGCACCAAAAAATTTGTACTCTTAAATAAGATACTTCAGCTGAGGCAGAGGCGCAACTAGAGCCAAATTTCGGGGGGGGGGGTGCTAAGAAAACATCTTGGGGGGGGGCTAATTCTTCAAGCAATCAGCAGAGTGGAGCTGCAGGGGCTCTAGGGAGGAGTGAGAAAACAACAAGGCCTCACTAACAAGCAAATGGTCTTTTAAAGACCTCCGAAGTACTTGGATGCGGCTGTGTTTGTGCCTGGGAAGCTGTTTCATCCCGGGCTGACACACACGACGGTGGAGGAGGGGGGCTGAAGCCATTTGAGTTGCGCGCCTGATCTGATGCCCTTGGAATTGCCGTGCGGATACTTCATTCTACCCAAGCCTGGCACTCTCTTTCTGAAATGCTGCATTTTTCGCCTTCTGGAAATGGAGTGAGTAGGTCCAGCAGTTACACAGTACGCACTGTAGACCGAGACACCTATGATGCAGAGGGACAGAGTAGGCAAATTACCTAACCTCCAGGGTGCCTAATAATGAGGAGACCCTGTCGGAGTAAGTGGAGGCGATACCTGCGATCTGAGAGTGGAGGTGTGGTGTGGAACAATTCCCCCTGGTGCGTGGTGTGGTTCCCGGCAGCGCGAACATTCCCTGCCCGGACTACAGTCCCCAGCAGCACTCGCGGCGGATCCGGAAGCCGCAGGACACTTTGGCGCGCCCGGAGGCGCTTAAATTGCAGCAACGCCGCTGACAGAGCGGGAGACCCTGTCGGAGTAAGTGGAGGCGATACCTGCGATCTGAGAGTGGAGGTGTGGTGTGGAACAATTCCCCCTGGTGCGTGGTGTGGTTCCCGGCAGCGCGAACATTCCCTGCCCGGACTACAGTCCCCAGCAGCACTCGCGGCGGATCCGGAAGCCGCAGGACACTTTGGCGCGCCCGGAGGCGCTTAAATTGCAGCAACGCCGCTGACAGAGCGGGAGACCCTGTCGGAGTAAGTGGAGGCGATACCTGCGATCTGAGAGTGGAGGTGTGGTGTGGAACAATTCCCCCTGGTGCGTGGTGTGGTTCCCGGCAGCGCGAACATTCCCTGCCCGGACTACAGTCCCCAGCAGCACTCGCGGCGGATCCGGAAGCCGCAGGACACTTTGGCGCGCCCGGAGGCGCTTAAATTGCAGCAACGCCGCTGACAGAGCGGGAGACCCTGTCGGAGTAAGTGGAGGCGATACCTGCGATCTGAGAGTGGAGGTGTGGTGTGGAACAATTCCCCCTGGTGCGTGGTGTGGTTCCCGGCAGCGCGAACATTCCCTGCCCGGACTACAGTCCCCAGCAGCACTCGCGGCGGATCCGGAAGCCGCAGGACACTTTGGCGCGCCCGGAGGCGCTTAAATTGCAGCAACGCCACCGCCTCGCGGGTCCGCGCGCGGGGCCGCGCCGGGCTAAGCCCGGGCAAAGGGCGGGCCCTCTTAGGCCCTCAGAGGCCGAGTGAGGCTGGGCTGGGCCCCCTCCCATTGGCGTGTGATCGTGGGACACCATTTTTTATCTATAAACGGACCTCACCCATTAGGTAAAACTGTTACAACTTCTTTTTGTTTGCAGTTATCTTAGTGCAGATATTAGGGGGCGGGCTGTATCTGTATTCCTTTACAGTAGATAATGAGCTCCAAAACTTGCAAAAGGAATGGGGGATTGGGGACTCTAGACAGTTATCTAAAACACGCTGAATCTGCCATTGTAAAAGAAATAGCGTCAGTGGAACGCAGACTATCACTCGAACCCCCCAGGTTAGTTGCATCTTGCATTCCTCCTACGACCATTGCAGCTGTTGTACCCCCCGATGATGCCAATTCTTGCACGTCCCAAAATGGGTCCGAAGTGGTGGAGACCCCTTTAGTTACACGTGCCCTGCTGACAAACCCTAGTCCTGTCCCCTCTCCCGTAGCCGTTAGAACTAGACAATCAAGAGGCGCTTCTAACCAGCCTTCTAAGGGGGGCAAACTCACGGCAGGTAAAAGAAAGGCTAATAACTCTCTGGGAGCACGTAAACAGGCAAAAATCCCCAGAAAGTGCAATCCTGAACAGGGGTTGCCCCAAGTTAATCCTAGTGTTCCCTGCTTAGTTGGTGAGTCATCGTGCGGGGGAGTCAACCTCAGTACATCTCAGGGCCCCGACATTGGTAACATGTGTATAGGGTCAGAGATAGCGTCCATTATTGATGCTCGCCTCAAGCTATTAACTGTACCGCTAATGGCTATCTTGAAACGTATAGAGGACCGCATCACCAAAATTGAGTCTCACTTTCAAACTAAGGCCCCAAATGCTGATCCAAGACATGCGGTAGTTAACTCCCTGAATGCATGTACAACCTTAGTTGACAACATGCTGGATTCTATGATCACTACACACCAGCAACCTATACTTCCTTGCACTACACCAGCTATAGGCTCTTCCATCATTTCCCAACCCCCTATTGTTGAAGGCATATCTCAGGGTAGAGAAATACCCAAACTGAATCCAAGGGGGAGGATCCGTTCTGCGGATCGGCCCCCAGGGAGGGACTCGACACTACACTTACCTCCAGAGGCCTGCCCTTATTCTATCATTTTAGCTAATGTTCCAAAGCTTGTGGACGGGAACAGCGAACATTGGACTTCATTAAAAAACAAAGCCCTTCACTATTTGTCAAATAGAACTGTATTGGGGCAACACTTACACAATAATTTTTTGATGATTAGACGTGTACCTTGGGTGGGTAAGACTAATAAGTGCTTAGATGGTGACTGCATCGTCATAAGTTTTAGATCTCCAAGGCTGGTTGAGGACATTCTGAGGCAGGCAGGTTCTGCCAGAGTTCATTACGATTATGTTAATGTCTTCCCCCTGGGTTTTTTCTATCCCCCCGCTCCTGACACAAGGATGACCGATAACTATCAAAAGAGCCGCACATCCCCTGATTATGTCGTACCTATTTTCAATAGATATTCTGCCCTTTCCACTTTGGATGACAACGAGTGACTAGGGCAGCCTGAACTAAGTGTAGTGCTTGAAACCCAGCCTGCAGCTCAAGACATGGTTCCTCTGACAGTTAATAGTGCCTATAATGGTCCCACAGGCCCTCTAACCAGATTGTTGTCCTGGAATATAGCAGGGTTAAGAAATAAGTCAGATGACCCGGCCTGGAGACAACTTATCTGCTCAGCTGAAGTAATCTGTCTCCAAGAGACTTGGGATACGGACAACTCTCTGAGTTTAGACGGATTTAAAAGCTTTTTTGCACCTGCTGTACCATCGCATAAGGGGAGGGCCAAGGGAGGTTTGGTCACCCTGATCTCAGCTAGCATTCCCGGCTCGCTGACTCAACTCGATACAGGCTCATGCAACTGTTTGGCAGTTCAGATCTCCCTCAGTGGGGGTAGTAATTTTTTAATCGTTAATTTTTATAACTCCTTTCACAGAGACACCACGGTTGACCATCTTACCGCATTACACTGTTTTTTGGCTAAATTTAGAGAGAAAATAGAGACAATTTGTCCCATCATTATCCTGGGTGACTTTAACACTCACAGATGCCTAGAAAAATGCTATCTGGCGGATCCCTTAGGCCCAACTGAATCACGGGAGGCCCATTTTGAGCACTCTTCACAGGGTGCACTCTTGGAAACAATTCTTGCTGACCATGGCTTGTTACTTCCTGCCATGGTGGATGAGAACATCCCAACATATAAAGGGAATGGGAAATATTCTGTGATCGACTATATCTTTATCAGTTCAGGATTGAGGAACATGACTAAGGAATATTCGGCAGGTTGGACACATTTCAGTGACCATAATCCTGTGGTCCTAATCTTGTCTGATCTCTTTTCACAGCCTGCTACAGTCCCCGATAGAACGGACAAATCTCTTATTCGCCCAACTGATCAGGATCGCAGAATCAGATGGGATAAAGTCATCCCCGATGATTTCTTTGCTAATTTGAAAAAGAAGGTTGGCCCTGAGTTGACCACTTGCCTTGACCTGGAAGCAGGGAACATGGAAGTACTAGGGGCGTATTCCGTAATTTGCTCCCAGATCTCAGCTGATCTTCGGTGCCCAGCAAAAACAATGGACAAGGCAGACTTAGGCTGGTTTGACAAAAAGTGTTCCTTGGCCAATAGAAAATTGAGGGCGGCCTTGAGTAGCAAACCTTTGAACCGGTCTAACATAGCCCAACTCAGGAAAGATTATACTAGAACCTTGGATATCAGGAAAAAGGAGATCCGGGAGGACGCTTGGGAGGAACTTTCTTCCGTTGACGTCCTTCGCAACAGTGCAAAGTTCTGGTCTGTTGTTAATAAACCTTTCTTTCGCGATCCCTGTAATACTCAATTAGACTGCGGTATTGGAGTTCACCAGTGGCACTCTCACTTTAAGTCAGTCTACGAAGTGGGTATGAATGGTGGATTAAATCCCCCTCTTCCCACTATTAAACAATATACTTTATTCGTAACTAAGGGCGAGGTGGTTGAGGCCATCGGTAAGATGACGAGCAATAAGGCTCCGGGTCCCGATGGCGTCCCCTCGGACCTTTTTAAATCAGACATTGAGACTTGGTCTACAGTTTTGCTGAACGTTTTTAATAGGGTCTGTGTCGCAGGCATCCCGGACACTTGGTCCGAGTCTGTGATCATACCCATTTTTAAAAAGGGTAATAGAGGGGACCCTAGTTGCTATCGCCCCATTTCACTCATCGATTCCGCAGTTAAAGTCCTGGGGCGCGTAGTTCTGGGTAAATTAACAGATTGGCTGGAGGATTCCAACACCCTTTCGTGCCTACAATACGGGTTCCGTAAGGGCCGTGGCACCGTAGACCAAAGCTTGAATCTCTACCTCTTAATAGGTAAATACACTATAGCTAAGAAAGGGACGTTATACCTGGCCTTCATGGACTTATCCTCGGCTTTTGACCGAGTGAATCGGTCGAAATTGTGGGAAATCCTCCTCAAGCAGGGAGTAGACGAAAATCTTGTCTATTTTTTGGCAGATCTCCATAGAGATCTCTCTGCAACTGTCAGATACGATCGATTGGGTAACTGCACCGGTAAGATAGGAATCTCTAATGGTGTAAGGCAGGGCTGTATTTTAGCTCCCCTCCTTTTTACACTCTATATCAATGACCTTGCCACTGCCTTAACAGAGTCTTGTAAGGATATTCCCAAGGCCGGAAAGTATCAAATTCCTGCACTATTATATGCAGATGACGCTGCATTGTTAGCGCGTACAGCAGTAGGGCTTCAAAGTCTTTTAGACACATTTGCCGACTTCATGAAAAGACTTGACCTAAGCGTGAACTTCTCTAAATCTCACGTCATGACTGTAGGGTGTAAACCCAAGAAAATAAAGACCATGCTATGTGAGGGCCATGTTTTATCCAGAATCACCAGCTTCCCATACTTGGGGGTCATCTTTGACGACAAATCATCTTGGGCCCCTCAATTAGTTGCAAAACGTAACGCTTTTGCTAGATCCATTATAGGCGTTCTGGACTTTGCTCGTAAACTGGGGGTGAAACCCATGCAAGCTATACTGAATATTTACGCAGCTAAATGCATTTCCATAGCCATGTATGGTGCGGACCTGTGGGGTTTCAAAAACGTGAAGGAACTTCAGGTGGTAGAGGACAAGTTCTTAAAATCCATTCTATCACTTCCCCAGGCCACCTCGGGTTATATTGTACATCAAGAATGTGGGGTTGGTTATCTAACGGATCGGATAGCTTTAGCTCCCCTACTAAAATGGTTATCAATCTGGCTAAATCCGGAACTCGATTTAAACCGTGAAATTATAACAGACTGTTTATCACTCGAGTTCGGAAGGGCTATTCCATGGCTTCGTTACGTCAAGAACTTAAGTGACGATATAGGTCGCCCTGACATATTTGATAACCCCAACAATCTATCAAAGGCAGACCTTAAATGGGTAAAAGATATATACAAGCGCAGAACCACTTTAGCCAGAGAAGAAAAGGAGTTAATGAAACCTACAGTCAAAGCCCATCAGCTAATAAAAACCACATGCAGCATAGAACCTTACTTGACCATTGTGAATAATATGAATCATCGCTTTTTATTGACAAGGTTTAGACTGAACAAATACCATCTCTTGTTCACTGATTCTGCAGGTTGGATGAAGGACAGGGACTTAGAGATCTGTTCATGTGACAGATACTCCCTTAAGGATACTGTTCATCTTATCTTTTTTTGTGAACACTTGTCCCCTCTCCGCAGAAAATTCATCATCCCTCTTATCAAGAACAAGGGATTCAGACAAGTCAAACCTGCCCTTTTGTATCTCCAGCTGCTAAGTACTACTTGGGAGATTTTTAACATTGCAAATTTTTTGACTATTGCGATGAGATTAAGGAAAAAAATCAAGTGGTCCTAGTCTTTTTTTTTTTTAAATTGATTGTGATTCATGAGCAACTCGACCTTGTCCTATTTTAATGTAGTATTTTTAAATCATGTGCACATGTGTATTTTAATTGTAATATATATTGTATTTATTGTGATGTTTTGCACTTTTATGGCTCTTGATATGTGCCGAATAAAGTAATTTTGACTGACTGAGTAACACTTTGTGCTCGAATGCCCTTAGGCCAATTTCACGCTAAGACACAAATAGGCCAACCCTTCACACACACAGAACTTACCTTCTGGGCGTTGGAGCACTTGGAGCACTGGCAGTCGTCGTCTCGTCATCGTGGCGGTCGGAAGTGTGGTGCGGTGTGTGGGGCCAGACAAAGTACGGGCAGTATTTTCAATGGGACCTGGCCCCACCCACCAACCTTGGCAACCAATGTATCTCCCCGAATTTAATGGGGATGACTCACGTTTGGAGCTGCTCCCTTCTCGGGCCTAAATTGCAGCTTGGTTTGTAACGATTTGGCTCTATCAAGTGGCCAAGTGGTGCAACAACGATGAAAATCAGTGACACAGGTTAAACCGGGTCAGCTGATTTTCATCCAGTAGGATACTATCAGTCAGAGTCGGTTTTAACCGATTTCTGGACAGCCTAATCATATGTATATTAATCAGCATATAGGAAATGTTACATAAGCCATTGGACTACAAGGTGTAGGAGCGGCATGTCATCCATAATAGTAAGCAGTATAGTTTCAGAGTGCTTGGTCTGGAGAAGCACAAACACAGAATTGAAAACGGAACACTATAGTTGAGGGTTCACTTTAATAATAAGAATCGATTTCTACCCAAATGAACCGTTTTTGCAAGATTAATCTATACTTTACAGTGTGCATGCAGTTCTTGGATGACAGTTAATAATTCAATGTTCTATATTGGGATTTTAACTTATAAACTGCAAGTAACAAAAGAATGTCTCTTAGAAAAGCAGTAACCCACTGACCTATTTACATTATATGGATTTTGTGATCTGCATGGTACACGTTCTTTTCAGCAGGCATTTCAATCATCCTCTGTGCTATTTTATGATCAGTCAAAACCTAAAGTAGACAAAACTCAGATTTCTCTCCAGAAAGAACATTAATCACCAGAGTTATCTTGACATTTCTATTGTTGCCTTTAAATTGCTGGAGGCAAGGAATGCGGCAGCAGGAGCTTTTAAATCCAAAATAAACTTGCAAACACAGCGCCCCTGGAGTCAGCACCCGCTGGCACCGGTTGCACCGCCCTAAAGCCAGCCCTGGCTCATCATGATATAGACAAGAGGATTGTGATTGCCAATGCTACCATAAAAACAAAGGATGAAAAGTGGCTAGTACCCCATTTAAAAATAGAACTTCAAATTATGTGTTTCATATGCATCAGGAGTTCACCAGGTATGACAGTATCCACACAGATTGTGCATGATGAAATATTATGCAACAGCACCTGCCACTAATACATTGACCTGTCACCTCAACACACTGAGCTTCAAGGGATTATAATAGATGCCCCATAAGTGATGAAATACAAAGATTTATTTTTATTTGTAGTCATAAGGCTTATATCTACCTGCCCCTGGGATGGTAAGGGCGTTGTTACTCGTCGTTTGTCACGCCTAGGATGTTTCATGTACATCATCAACCCACTACTAGGGCGAGGCTTAGGATATTGGCTGAATGGTTGAACAAGTTCTTGAGTTGCTTGGGAGTGATACTTCCACCCTTGGGAGTGGTACACAGTAGTCCCAGAATAAATGGATTGGCCTAATTAATTGAAGATCTTTCTGAGAACACCACATTGGCCTTGGGAAATATTCCAGATGAGATGGTGGTCATTGGAGCATTGTTATTCAGAAAAGAATGGCACAAGATGTTTTCTTGACAAAGAAAGGCGGAATCTGTAAAATGATTGGGCAGACATGCTGCATTCACATTCCAGACAACAGTAAAAACTTTTGCCAGACAATGTGGGAAATTCAAGATGTTGGGAAAAAGGCCAAAGACCTTGAGGATGGGGGTCTTTGTGATTCTATGGCTGTCTAGCTGTCTGGCTGGGAGGATGGGAGAACAAGAATACTTGAGGCTGCCCTGATAGGGCTTGGTATCCTTGTTCTCTGGTGTATCATCATTAATGTTGTACCACAAGGTATTTCCTCCCTCACATAAATGATGTACAGACCAAGGTAGCCACAAGGACAATATGTAGAGATGACTGTTATTTACCATGCTCAAAGAACAGTTTTAGCTCAACCCATCAATGAACAGGCAACAAAGGAATTGATGACAATAGAGATAAAGTAACAACATTAAGGGCCCGTTTCCGATCTCATTCGGGAAGCATACCGACCAAATCGGTTTCAGAATGCTTCTGTACAATTCGGTTCGGGGGAGTCTGACCAAACGAGTATGATGCATCCCTATGCATCCGGATCCGATTCGGTCGGAGTCCCATTGACTTCAATGGGAGCCTGTGTTTGAACGTGAACACAGGCTCCCATTGAAGAAAGGGGTGGTTGGGGAAGACCTTGCACCCTGTGGCAGGTTGGAGAGGGGGGGCCGTGGATGCCCCCACAGACCCGATTCGGAGGGTCATGGGTGAAGGGGGGCCTGCTACAGGCCCCCAAAGACCGATTCTGGCAACCGTTTCATTTTGGGCAAACCGAATCGGAATGGCTGTCCGAATTTGTCATTGTACTCGCTCGCTCGGAAACTGAGTCCATAGAGCTGTACAAATCGGCTACGGAAAGACTCGACCTGTCCGAATAACTTTCAGAAACAATTCGATCAGCCCTAAAGGTTTCCAGGCACTGTATTTGAATCGGTCAGAAACATGGGCTCCGGATCAGATTCGGCTAACCCGAATCTGATCCGTTGCCCTTCCAAACAACATCGGAATCGGCCCCTAAGTGTTAGAGGAGGGAATGTAGACAAAACATTTTTGGGCCTATTCAGTGACCCTTAGCAAGAAAGCTTGCAAAATGTCCTCAGACAGGTTGACCCATGAAGAGCTTGCAGAAACCACAAGATTTTGAGAAATGAAGGAATCAAAAGTTATATGCCTATATGTCATTCTGCTGTTTTGGAACAGTTGCACATTTCATAATTTAATACCCAAATTTACTTTGACAGTTGTAATCAATCTATGATTGGATGAAATTCCTGAAACCCCCCCCAGCACCTTACAACAGGGTATGTCCTTTATTGGCTGTGTAAATGTAGTGAGATGTGCTGAAAGGTATAAAAACCTCTATGAATTGTACAGTGACAAGTTAGCACCCTGATAGAAAGTGGACTCACACCATTGTGTACAGATAAATATTTTACTTTGAACTCTCACTGCCAATTTGTTTTATTGATTATTAGGCTTGAACAGGTTAAAGAGGCTTGAGTTGGATTACAGACAACGTAACATTAGTATTTGGCATGATGACATGTAATAGCGCTCACTGCTGGATTCTGGGCAAAGCTTTGGGCACTGGCACTCATTCTTTTCCAGATTATGTAAAGGATAGTACCCAATATAGAACATTTTCAGATATCTCACGTTATATATCTGATGGAGTGGGTGCAGGGATGTGAGGAAGACCCTGGGCTTACGATCACGAATATCGCCCAAGCCCCAACCGAGACCGCGTGGACACCTTACTGCGTTGAGGATGACGAAATGCCCCCATCGAAATTAACTCACGGCTTCTCCTTCCCACAGGAAGAGGCCTGTAACCCGGAAGCCAAGCGTCCCGAAGGAGGCGGAGCGGATATCCCACCCCACCAATCAGCTACACTGGGCCGTGGTCACGAGTGGCAGAAAAGCGGAGAAGAGACCGCATCCGGGGTCTCAGCGGAAGGAAAGAATCCGGAAGGGGAAGACGCGGCCGAGTGGAGAGATGCTGAGATGCCGCCTGACATCGCTGCAAGCACCGGAGCTGAAACCACCGAGGAAAAAGACGCGAGGCTCCCGAAGCGTGGACAGAAGACTGGTGGAGCCCGGAAAACGCACAAGCCGCCACAACTCTGGAGAGTTGTGGCTTTTAGTGGTACGTGGCGGGACAAAGGGGGCGGAGGGAGGGAAACAGCTGATACAACAAAAGAGAACACACGGGCAGGACATTCTGGTGACGGGTGTTCTTTACTTTTGCTGGTTCTGTTTCTTTACTCTTACTTCACCTCTCTTCATCACAATTATCCTCACCCCAAATACTAGATAAAGAGTAAAACGAGCATTATAAAACGCTACCACAAGAATCCACCAGTCGGATTAAACTCCCCATCTCATTCTACCCTCCTTTTTGGTCGTCTTCATCTAATCCCCTTTATCTCTTACAACTGCACGTGGTTAGGTGACGATGCAAAACTACGTAGGACACAATACTGACCGCCACTTTTCTTATTTCTTTTTGTTTTTGAGAGAATACCGGGACCCCAGCTGTCTTCCACAGAAGCACCAGAGCCGATTGGATCTCCGACCCCAAAACAAGAGAAGGACTATTATATAAACCCTGTGCTGGAACAGACATTCAGAATATTTTTATTATTTTTTTTGGAGAACTTTACGAATTCTCTGAAATCTAATGTACAAGCCCAAATAAAAACCTCATAATTAACCCTATACGGCCTCCCCACTGTGGAAGCACTGGGACAACCCCGGGGTATATGGCCCCTCCCTCAGTAATAGTCCAGAAGTATGTACAGGGAGAGGATCCAGACTTCTTCCTCTCCAATTTTGAGTGGATGGCAAGGGCTGCTCAATGGCCAGAGGACCGCTGGGGACAATATCTTGGTCCCCTTCTCAGTGGGGATCTCCAGGCCGCTTACCAAGCCGCCAACCCCCTTGGAACCACGCCCTATCCGGATATCAAACGGTGTATTCTAGAACGCATGGGTGTAGATGAAGAAACATACAGGATCCGCCTCCGTAATATACGCGAAGGACCCCAGGAAAACCCCAGAGCACTTTGTTACCGTATCCGCGATACAGCTGACCATTGGTTGAAACCTCTTACCTCCACCAAAGAAACTATACTGGAAAAAATCTACTTGGAACAATTCCTCTCCTCTTTGCACCCTCCCATTCAGAAATGGGTCCGCCAACATACAGACCTGTCCCTAGACAAAGCTGTAGAGGTTGCAGCAGCCTATTTTAGAATGCAATAGTAAAGAAGAAGGGTTCTGGAAACAAGCCAGTAGTCATCCCATGAGACCCCCTCGACCAAACCATACTCCCCGCAGACCTGAAACTGTCACTATAGCACCCGGTCCTTTAACCCCAAGTTCTAGACCTCCTGCCCCTGTAGGACCTCAATGTTATCATTGCGGGACATTCGGTCACATAGCACGATCCTGTCCACAAAAAGAGGAACCCATGGAAGTTGGATACACCCGAGCACTCTTATGCTCCCTAAAAGACGATCCCCATCCCTTCCACCATCAAGTACTCATTAACGGAAAACACAGAGATGCCCTTATAGACACAGGGAGCCACCAGACCCTTATGAGACCACAGGTCAACCCTGGCGGAACCTCAACCCCCACAGGAGTTGTGAAAATTCAGTGTATTCATGGTGACAGTAAAACATATCCCATGACTAATGTAGATATACAACACTGCCTAGCCCAACCTCCTGTAAACATGAAAGTTGGGCTCCTCCCTCACCTACCCGAACCGGTCGTCCTGGGTACTGACTATCCCCACATCCATATCTTACTTACGGAAGAGAAGAACAAAGAGATTGACTGGAGAGAAGAAGCACCCTTCTTCAATGAACTAGACCCGGGGTGGGTCCCTGGGAAAGATAGGAAAAGCAGGCAACAGAGAAGACGGGAAAAGAAACATGGGAGCCCTGCCTATCTGATCAATACCCCCTTCCCTCTTTGGGATCACGATCGGAATTTTCGTGCAGCCCAAAGATAGGACAACACCCTCCAATAAGCATGGAAACAAGCGAAGGAAGGAGAGGACCCTTTTCAAGTAGGTCCCGTTTTTTATTCACAAGGGTTTATTGTACAGAAAGGGGAGAAAAGATCTACCCACACAGCTTTTGGTGCCCGTCCCCTTTAGAGAGAAAGTCCTTTATTTGGCCCATAGTCATCTGTTGGGAGGTCATTTCGGTGGGGAAAAAACTGAAAAAACCATACTGGAAAGGTTCTATTGGCCTGGTATTTATCAGCAAGTCAGGAAGTATTGCAGAGAGTGTGTCATCTGTCAAAAAACCAGTCACCATATTCCCCCTAGGGCTCCCCTGAAACCCCTACCGGTAATTGACGTCCCTTTTTCGAGGATGGGAATGGATATCATCGGTCCTCTTCTACCCTCACGCAGCGTTATGTGCTAGTCCTAGTGGACTATGCTACGAGGTTCCCCGAAGCCGTAGCTCTTAGACAACCCAATACCACCCAAGTGGCTAAGGCCATGATTAACATCTTCGCTCGCGTAGGGCTTCCAAAAGAAATACTTACGGATCAGGGCACCCCCTTCACCTCCAGGCTTATGAGAGAAGTATGTCAGCAATTGCACATTAAACAGATTCGCCCTGCCGCTTACCACCCCCAGACAGACGGTTTGGTGGAACGGTATAATGCCACCCTAAAAGATTCCTTACGGAAGCTGTTAAATTTAGAAGCCCGAAAGTGGGAAGATATGCTTCCCTTAGCCTTGTTCGCCATAAGGTATGGACAACAAAAAAGTCTGGGATACTCCCCCTTTGAGTTGCTATATGGGAGGCCTCCATGTACTCTTTTGGATATGAATAGAGAGGAATGGGAGGAAGAGACCAACACCACGAAACCGCTGCTAGAGTATGTGGCTGGTCTGAAAACCCACCTGAACCAGATACGGGAGATAGTACAAAATAATCTAGAGCAGTCCCAGACAGCCCAAAAGAAACAATACGATAAGGCCACGAAAGAACTAACCTTGCAAATAGGTGATCAGGTCCTCTTGTTACGCCCAACATCGGAACACAAACTACTAGGTCAATGGCAGGGCCCCTATAAAGTTATCGACAAAGTGACACCCGTCACGTATAAGCTAGAAATGAATCCCTCAAACAATTCCACACAAATGTTTCATGTCAATCTACTAAAGAAATGGGAAGGTCCCACTCCTGCTTTGTTATCTGACTCCCAGAGTCCCCTATATGAGCCGAGTATAGACAGCGAACTTACAGAATCCCTCAAACAAGAACTCCGAGAAACCCTGACCCCAGTCCAGGGGGTATTCTCTTTGACCCCGGGCAAAACCCCCTTAATAGAACATGCAATCCATACCCAACCAGGAAAAATTGTCCGTTTAAGACCTTACCGAATTCCTGAAGCTCGAAGAGAGGCTATAGACCAAGAAATACAACAAATGTTAAGATTAGACATCATTGAACCCTCTAAAAGCGAATTGTGCTCCCCGATTGTCATAGTGCCCAAACCTGATGGGTCCATACGCTTCTGTATCGATTTTAGGGAGGTGAACAAGATATCACAGTTCGACGCTTAGCCCCTCCCTAGGGTCGATGAGATGATAGAGAGACTCGGGAAGGCACAGTACATTAGCACACTTGATTTGTGCAAAGGATATTGGCAGGTACCGCTCAGACCCCGAGATCGAGAGAAAACCGCTTTTTGTACTCCCAAGGGTCTGTTTCACTTTAAGGTCCTACCCTTTGGATTACACGGAGCGACTGCAACATTTCAAAGGCTCATGAACATTGTGTTACAACCTCACCACAGTTATTCAGCCGCTTATTTGGATGACATAATCATACACAGTAACTCTTGGCAAGAACATCTACATCACCTAATTCACGTAATCCAGCCCTAAAAGAGGCTGGATTAACTATCAATCCGGCCAAAAGTCACCTAGCCGCTAGGTCATTGAAATACCTAGGGTTTCTGCTGGGGAAAGGGGGTATTAGGCCACAGGAAGAAAAAGTAGCAGCAGTCGACCAAGTCGCTTTCCCTAAAACCAAGAAAGACCTTAGGGCCTTTTTAGGATTGCTTGGTTACTATAGGCGCTTCATCCCTTGCTTCTCCCACATAGCCACCCCTTTAACAGACCTACTAAAGAATTAGAAAAAAGCCAAATTTGTACATTGATATATACAAAAGAACAACCTATTGCAATAAAGATATTGAGAGTGAAAAACATCCTCATGATTAATTTACTCTTAGTAATGGACTTCATGCTAGTAGACCCTAGACCGTTGATATTACCTTAAGCTAGATAAATGTATTAATAGCTTATGTGTACATTGAGTTGTGATATTTCTCGTTGACGAATGTCGTTATAATTAATGCAGTTTACACAGTGATGTATTCTTTTATTTCGTTTACCCCGCTATTAGATTCTCTAATATCTTAGACAGTACGTTACGATGCAATAGTGTAACATTTATGCACACAACCAGGTGCAGTATTAACGGCTTTTTGAGACTATTTCCTTTTTCATTATACTCATTAGGATATTTGGCGACGATATTGCCTTAATATTAGAAGTCTCTAACTTTGGAATCTGATGACGACTTTTCGTAGCAACCTATCTACTTTACTCTCAAGGTACACGCGTTTTCTCAACTTATAGATTGGATTTTATTAATTATTTAGATTAGCTCGTGTAATAAGCTTTAGTACTATGCTCATTTAAACTTACCAAGCATTTTATTACGAACTATAATGCTATTTGGTTACATGAACTTTGGATGTTCGTTGTTATTCTATCAAGTACTGTCTTTAGTTAGGATATGCTTACATGATTCACTACGTCCTCTGACCCTACAGGGATAGAAAACTGTTTTTTCACTTCATTCTTCGATATTTGTTTGTTCGAGTGGGTAAGTGTTGTACTCATGTACACATCACGTTTCTCTGCACTGATGCATGGTTACTGATCTAGAGTATTGCCGGTTAACTTTAGCCTGCAATCTGTTTGACGTTCCCCTTTGAAGTTTCACTACCAGGGACTAGTATGTTACTTTCCATGAGTATTTTCGTTACTCATGTTCATCTATATATATATATCCTTTTCGTTATATATATATTGTTTTCGGAAAAAAAATTATCATTATCTTTTTCGTCTTTTTACTTGCTTGCACTGAATTACGGGTGTATGGTGATATGTTTCTCTGTTATACAGAATAATTTCTCTAATGACTAATTCACTGTTGCTTTTTTCTGCTATATGGGGTGCATGATGCACATATTTGGTTATCTCCCCTCTTTGTTCCCTTCTGCCTTTTCAGTTGAAATTTAATCATGAGGATGTTTTTCACTCTTAATATCTTTATTGCAATAGGTTGTTCTTTTGTATATATCAATGTACAAATTTGGCTTTTTTCTAATTGTGCAACTAATCAGTAAGAATGTACACATGTGGTGAGGGAATAAGTCATGCTCTTAGTAATAACCACATGTGTATAATTTTGAATTATGTAATACAATGTAGCCTATCCTTTGTTTCTAGCCCTGATGAAGTCCTGGGCTGACAGCCATAAGGACGAAACACGTGTTGGCGTTGTTCGAAGGCTTTGTTTGAAGGCACCAGCTTGAACCATATGTATAAGGATAAGAAATACACGAAACACGATTGAATTAAAAGAAGAAGAAACGATTATATTACGGACATTTGTTTTTTACGTGATTCTCGATACATGAGCTGCTCTGCTTGGTTTGCCTCATTCTAATGGACTTTTAAGTGGGCTTGCCCATAATCTTACGACGAGGGGTGGTCATCGTAAGGTTGACCTGGAAGCAGCAGCTCAATTAAGATATTTCATTCTCTCAACATTATCACTTCCCTGCGCAAAGTTTTCCCAACCACCTCTTCCTGTTTATTAGACCTACTAAAGAAGCCTGTCCACATGGAAAAACATTTAAGAAATCCCATTCCATCAGCCCTACAGGCATTTCAACGGCTAAAACAGCTCATCACCTCCAAACCTCTTCTCGTCCATCCAGACTACGAGAAACCCTTCATACTCCAAACAGATGCATCCGACCAAGGCCTCGGAGCCGTATTATCCCAGAAAGACGAAAACCAACAGGAGCGACCCATTCTGTAAATCAGCCGCAAGCTATTCCCCAGGGAAACCCGATATGCGGTTTTAGAAAAAGAAGCCCTAGCCATCAAATGTTACAGCAAACAAATGATGGACGGAATGCTGACAATGCATACATTCTCCCCCAGTCAAGAGATCTGGGTTAACCATCGTTCTTTTGCCCACTACACCACCCCAGTTTAGACATGGCCATATGCAAATCAGTCTTGACCCTGTGCCTCATGGGAACAGTCCAGCCCGAACTGCCAAGCCATGTCTTCCCTGGACCGGAATCAAGCATCCTAGGACCGGTTTCTGGCTATCAGCCGTCATCAGCCAGGATAGCTTGACTCCAGTGGCGTAGTGAGCACGGGTCCCACGTCTGGGAATACCCATCCCACTTGTGGCGAAAAGCGTTACAGCAAACAAATGATGGACGGAATGCTGACAATGCATACATTCTCCCCCAGTCAAGAGATCTGGGTTAAATCCATCGTTCTTTTGCCCACTACACCACCCCAGTTTAGACATGGCCATATGCAAATCAGTCTTGACCCTGTGCCTCATGGGAACAGTCCAGCCCGAACTGCCAAGCCATGTCTTCCCTGGACCGGAATCAAGCATCCTAGGACCGGTTTCTGGCTATCAGCCGTCATCAGCCAGGATAGCTTGACTCCAGTGGCGTAGTGAGCACGGGTCCCACGTCTGGGAATACCCATCCCACTTGGGGCGAAAAGCGTTACAGCAAACAAATGATGGACGGAATGCTGACAATGCATACATTCTCCCCCAGTCAAGAGATCTGGGTTAAATCCATCGTTCTTTTGCCCACTACACCACCCCAGTTTAGACATGGCCATATGCAAATCAGTCTTGACCCTGTGCCTCATGGGAACAGTCCAGCCCGAACTGCCAAGCCATGTCTTCCCTGGACCGGAATCAAGCATCCTAGGACCGGTTTCTGGCTATCAGCCGTCATCAGCCAGGATAGCTTGACTCCAGTGGCGTAGTGAGCACGGGTCCCACGTCTGGGAATACCCATCCCACTTGGGGCGAAAAGCGTTACAGCAAACAAATGATGGAAGGAATGCTGACAATGCATACATTCTCCCCCAGTCAAGAGATCTGGGTTAAATCCATCGTTCTTTTGCCCACTACACCACCCCAGTTTAGACATGGCCATATGCAAATCAGTCTTGACCCTGTGCCTCATGGGAACAGTCCAGCCCGAACTGCCAAGCCATGTCTTCCCTGGACCGGAATCAAGCATCCTAGGACCGGTTTCTGGCTATCAGCCGTCATCAGCCAGGATAGCTTGACTCCAGTGGCGTAGTGAGCACGGGTCCCACGTCTGGGAATACCCATCCCACTTGGGGCGAAAAGCGTTACAGCAAACAAATGATGGACGGAATGCTGACAATGCATACATTCTCCCCCAGTCAAGAGATCTGGGTTAAATCCATCGTTCTTTTGCCCACTACACCACCCCAGTTTAGACATGGCCATATGCAAATCAGTCTTGACCCTGTGCCTCATGGGAACAGTCCAGCCCGAACTGCCAAGCCATGTCTTCCCTGGACCGGAATCAAGCATCCTAGGACCGGTTTCTGGCTATCAGCCGTCATCAGCCAGGATAGCTTGACTCCAGTGGCGTAGTGAGCACGGGTCCCACGTCTGGGAATACCCATCCCACTTGGGGCGAAAAGCGTTACAGCAAACAAATGATGGACGGAATGCTGACAATGCATACATTCTCCCCCAGTCAAGAGATCTGGGTTAAATCCATCGTTCTTTTGCCCACTACACCACCCCAGTTTAGACATGGCCATATGCAAATCAGTCTTGACCCTGTGCCTCATGGGAACAGTCCAGCCCGAACTGCCAAGCCATGTCTTCCCTGGACCGGAATCAAGCATCCTAGGACCGGTTTCTGGCTATCAGCCGTCATCAGCCAGGATAGCTTGACTCCAGTGGCGTAGTGAGCACGGGTCCCACGTCTGGGAATACCCATCCCACTTGGGGCGAAAAGCGTTACAGCAAACAAATGATAGACGGAATGCTGACAATGCATATGCAATGCAACGATGGATTTAACCCAGATCTCTTGACTGGGGGAGAATGTCTGCATTGTCAGCATTCCGTCCATCATTTGTTTGTTGTAACGCTTTTCGCCCTAAGTGGGATGGGTATTCCCAGACGTGGGACCCGTGCTCACTACCCCACTGGAGTCAAGCTATCCTGGCTGATGACGGCTGATAGCCAGAAACCGGTCCTAGGATGCTTGATTCCGGTCCAGGGAAGACATGGCTTGGCAGTTCGGGCTGGACTGTTCCCATGAGGCACAGGGTCAAGACTGATTTGCATATGGCCATGTCTAAACTGGGGTGGCGTAGTGGGCAAAAGAACGATGGATTTAACCCAGATCTGTTGACTGGGGGAGAATGTCTGCATTGTCAGCATTCCGTACATCATTTGTTTGTTGTAACGCTTTTCGCCCTAAATGGGATGGGTATTCCCAGACGTGGGACCCGTGCTCACTACCCCACTGGAGTCAAGCTATCCTGGCTGATGACGGCTGATAGCCAGAAACCGGTCCTAGGATGCTTGATTCCGGTCCAGGGAAGACATGGCTTGGCAGTTCGGGCTGGACTGTTCCCATGAGGCACAGGGTCAAGACTGATTTGCATATGGCCATGTCTAAACTGGGGTGGCGTAGTGGGCAAAAGAACGATGGATTTAACCCAGATCTCTTGACTGGGGGAGAATGTCTGCATTGTCAGCATTCCGTCCATCATTTGTTTGTTGTAACGCTTTTCGCCCTAAGTGGGATGGGTATTCCCAGACGTGGGACCCGTGCTCACTACCCCACTGGAGTCAAGCTATCCTGGCTGATGACGGCTGATAGCCAGAAACCGGTCCTAGGATGCTTGATTCCGGTCCAGGGAAGACATGGCTTGGCAGTTCGGGCTGGACTGTTCCCATGAGGCACAGGGTCAAGACTGATTTGCATATGGCCATGTCTAAACTGGGGTGGCGTAGTGGGCAAAAGAACGATGGATTTAACCCAGATCTCTTGACTGGGGGAGAATGTCTGCATTGTCAGCATTCCGTCCATCATTTGTTTGTTGTAACGCTAGCCATCAAATGGGCGGATGAAGCCCTACGTTATTACCTTGAAGGCAGGGAGTTTCTGCTCTTTACTGACCACGCCCCACTTGAATGGCTCTCTCGGAATAAGGGACACAATCCTAGGGTTTTACGGTGGTTCCTTGCCCTTCAACCCTTCAGGTACACGGTACACCACCGAAAAGGGAAAGATCAAGCTAATGTTGACTTTTTGTCTAGGTATCCCAGGAGTCCTTTTCTTGTAAACAAGAACGTTAGGGAAGGGGGATGTGAGGAAGACCCTGGGCTTACGATCACGAATATCGCCTAAGCCCCAACCGAGATACCTTACCGCGTAGAGGATGATGAAATGCCCCCATCGGAATTAACTCACGGCTTCTCCTTCCCACAGGATGAGACCTGTAACCCGGAAGCCAAGCGTCCCGAAGGAGGCGGAGCGGATATCCCGCCCCACCAATCAGCTACGCTGGGCTGAGGTCATGAGTGGCAGAAAAGCGGAGAAGAGACCGCATCCGGGGTCTCAGCAGAAGGAAAGCATCCGGAAGGGGAAGACGCGGACGAGTGGAGAGACGCCGCCTGACATCGCTGCAAGCACCGGAGCTGAAACCACTGAGGAAGAAGATGGCGAGGCTCCCGAAGCGTGGACAGAAGACTGGTGGAGGCCGGAAAACGCACAAGCCGTCACAACTCTGGAGAGTTGTGGCTTTTAGCGGTACGTGGCGGGACAAAGGGGGCAGAGGGAGGGAAACAGCTGATACAACAAAAGAGAACACACGGGAAGGACATTCTGGTGATGGGCGTTCTTTACTTTTGCTGGTTCCGTTTCTTTACTCTTACCTCACCTCTCTTGATCACAATTATCCTCGCCCCAAATACTAGATAAAGAGTAAAACGAGCATTATAAAATGCTACCACAAGAATCCACCAGTCGGATTAAACTCCTCATCTCATTCTACTCTCCTTTTTGGTCGTCTTCATCTAAGCCCCTTTATCTCTTACAACTGCACGTGGTTAGGTGACGGTACAAAACTACGTAGGTCACAATACTGACCGCCACTTTTCTTATTTTTTTTTGTTTTCATGAGAATACCGGGACCCCAGCTGTCTTCCACAGAAGCACCAGAGCCAATTGGATCTCCGACCCCAAAACAAGAGAAGGACTATTATATAAACCCTGTGCTGGAACAGACATTCAGAATATTTTTTTTTTTGGAGAACTTTACGAATCCTCTGAAATCTAATGTACAAGCCCAAATAAAATCCTCATAATTAACCCTATACGGCCTCCCCGCTTCTGTTTACGACCATCCCTCTGACAAGGGAGAATTGGACAAACAAAGAGTGGAGCTTAATAGACTCAAATACCTTTCCGTAGATAGTCTCAAATCTTTCCTTAGCGAATTCGATCTAACCCAGATATGTGACAGCCCTACGCATGTCAAAGGAGCTACCCTATATCTAATCATTGGCAATACGAAATCCATTCAACTTGATTCTATTGTCCCTTGTGACTGGACTGATCACTACTGCATTACCTTCCTCATCTCAGAATATGTTGGCACTAGCAAAACTAAACCCCCTCAAAAAAAAACATTGCCAAAGATTACTGCAAAACATTAACCTTGAGGCCTTGGCAACTCTCTGTAATAACATACTACCCCCCCCGATGCCATAACCGAGGTCCGCGAACTAACTGAACACTACAATGGGTCCATGACAACCATTTTAGACATGGTAGCCCCTTTACAGCTAAAAAGATTACCTTCCAAAGTCTCCAAACCCTGGTACAACGGCAGTCTAAACACCGAGAGAAGGAACCTGAGACAAGCGGAAAGACTGTGGAGATCCTCGCTGTCCCTTGCTTATCTCAAACATCTGAGATCATTTAGGAACATCTATAACAAACGCATAAGACCATGCAAAGCTAACCTTTTCACAAACCAACTGAACCTAGAGAAAAATTGACTAAAAAACTGTTTGAAATTGTTAAAACTCAATCGAACAGCAATATCAACATCCCCCCGATTGGATCGCACCGTTTGACGAATAGTGAAGATTTCTCCTCTTTCTTCATCGGAAAGACATCTAAGATGGAACTTGAGCTGCAGACTGCTTTGGAGCTATTGCCAATCTCACCTCCTATCAGTTCATACCCTCTCGATGTTTGGCACCGTCGCTCACTCCAGCTCTTACCCTCAAGAACAATGTATCTTGGAGTGCTTTCAAAATCTTCGACGATAATATAATTCTCCAAATGCTCTCAGCACTGAAACCATCCAACCACTTCAATGACCCTCTTCCATCTAATTTCTTCAAGGAGATCAAATTATCCCTACTCCTTCTTTGGGCTAAGATCGTCAATGCCTTGACGATCTTGAGTCTTAAGTTGGACAGGTTACCCCCATTCTTAACAATTTCTGCCCAATCTCCAACATTTCGACCTTGGCCAAGCTCATTGAGAAATGTTTCCACCTTCAGCTTTGCAATCACATAGAACGCTTCCAACTACTAGACCAATTCCAATCTGACTTCCGTCATGGTCATAGTACAAAATCCGCCTTCACCCACATTGTTGATGATGTGCTCAAAATGCTGGATCAGAACAACTCTTGCCTTCTAATCCTCCTCGACCTATCGCCAGCTTTAGACACAATAAACATGACTGCTTACTCGACCTACTGGAATATAGGATGGGGTTTTTAGGGCCGTCCTTCAATGGTTTGCATCTTTTCTCCACAATAGAACTCAAAGATTCAAGGTCAACCAATCTCTTTCTAACCCTTCCTCAGTCAATATCGAGGCTCTGCAAGGGTCCACACTCTCTCCAACTCTCTTCAACCTGTTCATGAAGCCTCTAACTGAAATCTTAAAACTATCCAATATCCATTATCATATGTATGCTGACTATACCAAACTGTACCTGAAGGTCTCCTCCCCTGATGATATCAGCGCCCTCAACACTACCCTACTGAAAGCCCAAAACTGGTTAACTCTAAATCATCTCAAACGTAATGCTCTGTAAACTGAATTTCTTTTAATCGCCCCACCCAACCATTCTCCTGTCATTTGTGAATGGACGAATCATCTAACAGCTCTTAACAGCATACAACACTTCATTGAATCCATGAGTTCCTTTGGCATAATGCTCAACAAGAGCCTGAACATGCAGAAGATTATTGTGGTTCTCACCAAGGGAGCCAGTTTCCAAATGAGCATCCTAAGGAAAATTAAACCTTTTCTCCCCCCCAACAACTTCTAATCAGTGGTGCAATCTCTGGTGATCTCTAAGGTGGACTACGGTAGTGCAACCCTCGGGGACTCTCGAGATCGAAGATGGCGCCACTCAGGGCCTCTCCAAATTCTGCTGCTAGACTCATTACTGGTTCAAAAAGATACCACTATATTACACCGGAGCTTAAAACCCTAAATTGGCTCCCTTATGAAGCAAGGATACAACTAAAAATTGCTTGCATGACTCATAAAGCCTCACACTACAACTCCCCACTATACCTCGCACATAAACCTGTACTATCAGGTGGCTCCAGGTGCTCCAGAAGTACTGACACCCTTCTGCAGAAGTCGCAGAAATTCCGTAAATCAAAAACTTATGATCGAGCCTTCCAGGTATCGCCCCGAGATTTGGAACTCCCTGCATCCGGAAATCAGGATGATCCCTTCTACTATTAACTTCAAAAAGGAAGTTAAAGCGCTTCTGATGAACACATTTTTGCCTTGAATTCCTGTGCCTTATAAGCATTCAAAGACTTCGTCTCCTCTCTGGTTTTACCTGTCTTTACTTTTATTGTACTTTTATTGCATTGTTTGGATTCACTTTTGTATTCATTTTATGGTCAGTTTTCCCCCCAAGCCAGTCCTTTAGGACCTCGTAAGATGTACTTTTATTGTATTGTTTGATGCACTTTTGTACTCATTTTATGTTCAGTTTTCCCCCAGCCACTCCTTCAGGGCTTGTTGCTTTATTCTCCATGCCTTAGACTGTTTATGTTTATGTATACCTTGCCGATATAGAGTTTCTCTGCCCTCGCACTCCTGACCACCCTGTTGTTTGATTGTTAGGTGTCCTCTCTTTTTCGCTCACCTGTAAAGCGCTCTGATACCCTCATGGGTCTTGCTCGCGCTATATAAAACGTTTAAAATAAATAAATATATAATAGTGCACAGAAATCCCTGTGGGAGATACCATGGATACCAAAGTCCCAGAGACATGAATACATATGTCTGTCACTAATAGTATCCATGTTAATGAAGACAAGGTAAATAGCAAAGAGAAACTGATAATAAACCTATCACTGTTTACACCTCTGTGGGAAAACACTGGGGCAGATTTACAAGCCCCATGCGCCACATTTACACCGCCGTAGCGACACTTCTGTGACGCAGTGGCGGCATAAACCATGCACCATGTTGCGCCTTATTTACAACGTGACGCATCTAGGGAGATGCGTCATGTTGTAACGCCTTTGCGCCACACGAAACCTGCATTAGGTTTCATGTGGGTGTTCCGGTGCAGGGTGGGCGTTCCGTCGCAGGAACGCCTCATAAAAGTGATGCAGTGAAATCTACAAGATTTCACTGAATCACTTTTACGTCCATGCTACGTCAAAACCCTGCGCCTTATGTATGCAGTTACTAAGCACCTGTGGTTACAACACTTACTTGCCTCCTACAGAACCAACTGTCCAGTGATGGCCCGTGTAGGGCGTTTTACTGGGGCGGTGACGTGGCGCAGAGGAATTTCGTTGCGCACGCTGCATCGCATTTGGCGATGCAGCGCGATGCAGCGCGCGCAACGAAATTCGTTTTATTAATTTTTTTCTTAACTTACCTGAACTCGGCCGAATGCCGCATTTTGCAACCCCCCACCCTGCCCCTCCTCTGCGCCACGTCACCGCCCCGGTAAAACGCCCTACACGGGCCATCACTGGACAGGTGGTTCTGTAGGAGGCAAGTAAGTGTTGTAACCACAGGTGCTTAGTAACTGCATACATAAGGTATAAAACTCTCATACATTAGAGCATAATTCAAACAGTTTTAAATTTGAATTACAAAACTTATTCATGAAAGCTGCTTCGTAAGTGTAAAGTGATGACCCTGTTCAACATCTATATGAGCCCCCTTGCAGAATTCGTAAGATCCCATGGACTCAACATAATCTCCTAAGCAGACGACACTCAACTGATCCTCTCACTCACCGGGGACCCCTCCAACGCCATTGCAACCTTCTGCAATGCCATGAACAACGCAGCCAAATGGCGAGTGACACTGCCTCTAACTTAACTTCGACAAAACTGAAGTACTGATCTTCGGGAAGAACCCCTCTGCATGGGACCACTGCTGGTGCCCTGCAGAACTCAGACCCACCCCATCACCGATCCACCATGCACGCAACCTCGGCATCATCCTCGACAGCCAACTGACCATGAAACGACAAGTCAACGCAGTCGCCTCATCCTGCTTCCACATACTTGTCATGCTTCATAGAATCTTCAGATGGATCCCAACCAACATCAGAAAGACCGTCACTCAGGCCCTAGTCACCAGCTGCCTCGACAACAGCAACACCCTCTACACAGGCATCTCCACCCTGCTCCTCAGAAGACCCCAGATCATACAGAACTCCGCAGCCAGACTCATCCTGAACTTCCCCAAGCGAACCCACATCCCCCCATCTGAGAGACCTCCACTGGCTCCCCATACAGAAGAGCTGCCAGTTCAAGAATCTCACAAACGCCTACAAAGCCTTCCACGACCTACGACCTGCCTACATCAACCATCGACTGAACTTCCACCTACCCTCTAGACACCTGTACTCCTCTTCACTCACCCTCGCACTCCTTGCATCCATCACAGCCACAGTGGTGGCTGCTCCTTCTCCTACATCGTTGCCAAGGCCAGGAACAACCTTCCCCTCCAGCTCTGTACAGCCCCTTGCTGGCAGACTTCAGAAAGAGACTCAAGACCTGGCTCTTTGATGAAGACACATCACCCATATACCTCGAGGGGTAACAGTGTTGTGCTTTACAAAATGCTGATTGAAGGTGCCCGTGCAGTGCATCAAGTGAAAAAGTGTGACTGATCATGTACAAACAAAAACAAGCATTGGCATAGCCAATAGGGCTCGCCTTTAGGACCTTATAAGTGTTTAGCCATGCAACAGTTGCATAACTAA
Organism: Triturus cristatus; assembly: GCF_964204655.1. Taxonomy (NCBI): domain Eukaryota; kingdom Metazoa; phylum Chordata; class Amphibia; order Caudata; family Salamandridae; genus Triturus; species Triturus cristatus. The sequence goes on along the minus strand of NC_140590.1, from coordinate 380,034,714 downwards.
ACACTTTTAAGGTCCCAAAAGCGAGACCTATTGGCTATGCCAAGCGGCCGCGAAAATTGAAAGTGATCGCGATTGCGATCAAACATCAAAGCGGCCATGCGGCCGTGAAAGTGAAAGTGAAAGTAATCGCGGTAAAAGCAGCGCGCGCGCCCGCGCACATGCACTGTAGCTCTAGGCTGGCCTGGTAGCAGTTTTTGGAGCCCTCTCAATAAGTCTCGCCAGACCAGCGCATGCGCTGGGTCAGGCGAGACCTATCAAAATTTGACTTCAAAGAATTAGTACAGAAAAATGCTAAGGTGAGCCTGGCCAGAATAATCAAGTTTGTAAGTCTTAGTTTCCAAGAGCAGTAGGTTAAAACTTCTCTGCTGTGTGCCGGACTTTGTATTAAGTTCAGGCAATCTAATTCGATCGCCGACATTTCGACCCTCAAAAGTTGTGGTGACTATGAAACCTCATTATGGGTCTTCATCAGGACTGGGTGCAAAGCAACCTCTGTATTGGAAATATGCATTTAGAGTGTAGACCACATGTGGAAGAGATTTTAAATTAAAAAATGACTGAATTCCTGGCATGACTTACCTGGAATTGTATGGTGCCTTGGGTGCACTTATTTTACAAGTTGGACTAGACAGCGTATGAAGTGTACATGGAGCTTTGATGATCACATCCAGAAGGCTGGGTTGCTCGTCTGTAAAAAGAGTCCTCTGTGAAAGGTGACTCCTGTAACATACCACAAAAACACATCCGTCTGCATGTTCATGAAGTGAAATCAAGGAGGTTATAGGGTATTAAGTACCCTCAATTGAACACTCACCTCGTGTTTAAATCGGTGTGTGTACAAAAGTGAATCAAATGCTTCCAGTTTCTCCAAATGTAGTGAAGAAATTGTATAAAATAAACAGAAAGGACAGGGAGAATATTTTTCTGTTTGCTGTATGTAGCTAGAATTTAGTCCTATACAAAGGCCTCGCTGGAAAAGTGTTAGATTTGCGGCATCAATGGACTGAAAGATAAAGAAGATATCTGTAGAAATTAAAGTTTAAACACAATGAACGCATCTAAATGCTTAAAAGTCACATGAACTGCAAAGGAAACCAACATGATGTATGCAATAAAATGTCCAATTGTCTTTTTATCAGGTCGAGCCCAAACAGCGCTTGCGCTGTAAATCAATCTGTTGTCTGTAGTTTGTGGGGATCTGACTCCTCCAACACTTTGGATTGGCTTGGGAGTGTGTCTTTTAGAAATTGTAGCCTGCAAATGGCTACTGGTTGGTGCATGTCCCACCTGTTCTCGCAAGTATACTCCCATGGAGTACTGCCGCTGGAGCAAGCAGGGACATGCACGCTGCCTGCATGCTTTTTTAAAATCTCTTCGCTCCTATGTCATGTTTAAACTTCAATATTGGCGTCCGCGACGCTTCCTTATAGCGTGCACCACCAAAATCCTTTTGTTTTTTAATGTATAAATTTTCCAAAAATGCGGCACGCCAAGATTGTGCATTCTTGATGGCACGCCGCTGATTTCTGAGGGTGCTTGACCATCCTTAGTCTTTCAATGCAGACGCATGTCAATATGGCCTGGTACTTACCTAAGTCCCCTAAACCTCCCCACACTATAGAATCACCTGGGATAACACCTCCCTCCCCTTAGTTACACATTTTGAGCCAGACATGAACTTTGGATTGGGGGGGGTGTAACCCCCCCCGGCCGTATTTATTAAAATTAAAAAACATAATTAATAACATTTATGTACAACAATATCTACGCAGAAAGTACAGCTACATTGATAGACAAATGTTCTCAATTGGCTAACCTTAACAAAATTCTAATACACAAGACACTCCTACCGTGCCAGCTGCTCCATTGTGGACAAGAAGGTAAGGGTCCGGCGGCCGCACTTCCTGTTTCTTCTGGCAGCGATCATTCATACATTACATGGTATAGTGCTGAGAATCGTTTTCTTCTCACAGTGAGAATGTAATGCGTGCATCACACGTTGTAGTGCAGCTGCAGGGACAAATGTAGTGGCAGCCACTAGTGTTCAAGGACAAGGGGCCCTACTCCTGAGGGTCCTTTTAGTTCTGTTCTGGGGCTGCACTTTTTAACAACCTGGGTAACCTGACCTTGTATGCGGAAATGGCTGCATTTCCGAGTGGGGTTCATTGTTGTACTTCACCAAACCTGGTTTTGCATGACATTGCACCAGTAATGGCGTTTTATGCTGACTAATCTCACCCTAGATATGGGGTACATATTTCCTCCATCAGTTGCACACATCTGTAGAAGGCACACCCTCATGCACAGTTATGCGCCATGCTACCTTCATGCATCGGTCCCCTGAGAACACCCGTGCTCTTCCTGGGCCTTCTGATGTCATGTTCTTTCCTAAGTGACGTCAGCTGCGCGGCCCTGATGTAACAAACAAACATACGTGCAATGCTGACACTTGCACTTTTCCACATTTTTGACTTTGTTGTCTGACTGCTGCTTTACAGATCGATTTCAAAATCATTGCGACTCCACAGCAAAACGCGCTGAGACAGGGACAGTATTCCAAGCCCGACTGGTGGACAAACGCCTCCACACCAGGAGTCTGTCAGGGGTCCACTCAGACTTTCATCCCACACACAAAACAATACCAGCTGCTGTGAACCTGGCCCTATACACGGAGCAGTGGGTCAGCTGGAATTCCTTTTCTTACAATGTGGTTTAGGCAAAAACATGCATTCTTTAAATGTAATAATGAACATTGTCACCGTCTTGCCTCGTGAGTGGTTTTCATGTGCTTAAAGAATATGTGAACCAGAACCAACGACAAGTGTAAACATTGCTGGTGGTGAGTGTACAGAATGAAAAGTCCAAACAGATGGAATGTGTCCATCCTTCCGAGGGTACCACCAGACCACGGATGTGCCTGCGAGGCCGTTTGAATGCCTCAGGCGGCCCTACCAAGCTTTATCCTGATGGGAATTCGGTGCTACCAGCGAGTTGGAACTGCCCTTGAATAAACTGCCGACAGAAGGCGCTATAGTTCTCTGTTAAAATGAATACTGGAAAGTTTTTTTCTTGTGCTGCACGATTACATTAAGTGTAGGCCCTGATTTTCTTTTTCTTTGCCAAAATTGCAATATAAGAAAATGAGTTCCAGATGAATCACTGCTCTTTTATATATTTCATCCGTCTGAGGTAGATAACATGAGTAACATGGGTAACATGAAGCTGGGTAACACTAAACACCCGTTATTTCAGCGCCAACAGTGGAGGTGTTCTGTGCACAGACACCTCTCAAGTTTTGGAGCGCTTGGTGTCTGGTGGTCTCTCGACCCATCGGCATGTTGACAGCGGTCACCCTCCTGCCTCCTCTCACCCTCCTGCCTCCTCTCACCCTCCTGCCTCCCATCACCCTCCTGCATCCTCTCACCCTCCTGCCTCCTCTCACCCTCCTACCTCCTCTCACCCTCACCACTGATCCACCCAGAGCTCAGGGAAGGACCCATTATTAGATAGTTTCCGGCATACCAGGGATTAACCCAGTGCCCAGCCTCATGCCAGGCAGGGCATACCAACCCAAACATCATCTCCATGGAAGCATGGGAATTATGCACCAGTGCCAACTCTGATGCCTCAAAGCAGTAGAAAGCCATGCTGGTGCCACAGACTGTGCACCATTCAAATGATAGAAACATTATTTCTCTCAGCCTTTCAATAGAGTGTTGCTGCCACCCATCTCCAGTAAGTCTGGTACTATGGGCCTCTTAAGGATAATAGGCGGAGTTATCCCAGCTTGTAGAGACTCAAACCTAAGACCATCAGGATTGAAACAGAACCTTAAGGAGGTGTGTAGACCATTGTGGTGTCTTGCAGCCTGGTGCTGCCCCCTGCTGGCTTGAATCTTGCAACAGAAAGTTATAAGGCCAGAGGGTTTCCTGGGTAGGATATTCTTTGAGGGTGCAAACAAGTGCTTAAGAACAGGTGCCACATAAAGGTTGTCTATAGCAAGTGACCAGATTTTCAGAACCCAAAACTGAAACGGCCCCAGACAAACTAAATAGGGCTGTGTCCACTCATACCGTGGATACTAATGGACCATAACGCTAACGTACACGATATAGGCCTGCAAAGGCACCCCTGCCCTATCCTCACACACAAAGCCGTTGCAATGCTCAAGGTCTCGCATTTGCGAGCATTTGAGCTATTGGAATTGTAAATGACAATACCTTTTATTTGTGTTTTGAAAACCTGCAAGCGGTGCGTAAACACGCACTTAGTACTTATAGTCGTTGCTTACGAGAAGCAAGGCTAGCAATAAAAGGGGCACAGTTACTGCCAGCCTTGCTTCAGCCAAATGCTGTACTACTTGCAGCTAAGCAGGAGATCCTGGCACTGAGGGAAGGCCTGGAGTTCCAACATTGGAACCCTGGTGGATGGGGATCTGGGCTCTAGCAGGTATGGAACAGTTTCCAAGTTGTATACATAAAAAGAGAGAATATGTTTCTGTACATATGGGGCCTTTGATAAAGTATCTGGCAAAGGGCTTTAGAGCACTCCGATGTCCAAGAAGATTTAAAGTGCTCCACATAGTAGAAGCTCCTTGAGGACTATTTAGATTGACTATGGGAGACTTTGCATGTGAAAAGGGCACTTAAAAGCCTTGCACTTGCAAAGCAACATTTAAAAAAAAACAAAAAAAAATTCACGCTCAAATGCCGTATGGCGCAGTCGGAAAGAGACACTCTCAGCAAAAAACACTGTCATCGAATCAGATGTCTTTTAACAGTTGTCAAGCAGGGTATTAGGATATTTAGAAATAATTTGAGATTAGATGTTGTGAGTTAATGCAGTTAAACAGTCCTTTCCAGTGCACCAGTGCTAAGACAGTTAAGAAGCTTTGCTGTTCGGACAGTCAAAGGTTGTTACGCAGCTTTTTTCTCTCTCTTTAATGGTCTCTAATGGGCTGGTAAAATGCAAGCTAAGCACTTAAGGCTCATTCAGATGAGCAATGTTTTCTGCCAACACAGAAACAAGGAGAGGCAGTGCCTACTTAGTCATTGCTCCTGCAATAAAGTCCTTAGTATTGATTGGAGGAATGATTGTTTTCTATTGTCGTCTCTGGGAGTGAACGTGCACCAGCTTCCTTCCCCTACAAGTACTTTTCCAACGGGGAAAGTTGCATCTTTGAAGGCGCACTCCGGAAGTACAGCAGATAACAAAGGCGCACGAGTCACATTTCGCGAAATATTTAAAAAAATGCTGTTCAACGAGTGCATACACATGTATTCGGGTCCTTGTTCTAGGGGAACAAAGAAAAATATTTTCCGAATTCCCAAACTTTGGGCCATATTTATGGCCAAGACATGCGTGACAGAGAAAAAGGCAGACATGGACAGTATTTAATTCAATACGGCACATTCCTGCCTTTTCCCCTGCTCTTTTAAGTTTTAAGGAGGATTGATTTGATGTAGTAAGGGGCACCCTCCTGTACAAAAACGATCCCCTGAGCCTTTTTACTCTTTCTACATCGGCTGAATACAGCACACATAGAAAGAGGAAAAAACAAGGAAAAATAAATATATTTCTCGTTGTTATGCCTCACCTGGGAAGGCATAGATTTTTGGAGCATTACCAGATCTACCACTTCTGGTAAATCTGCGAATGCATCAAAATCCCTGGGTATTGCATGGGAACACACATGCAATGCACATGGAAACGCCTCCCTGGTGCAGAGTAATGCAACACTCTTTGTGTTCACAGCAAGCATGGCCTTGTGAGAACACATCAAATCGGGATGCCGATTTTTGGCTTCATTTTCAACACCTAGAAGGATTAAACCCAGTAAGTTTTAAATTAAATACTATAATGTGGGGTCAATCGTAACAGTAACAATGCTGTTGTTTTATTGCTAAAAGAACAAGAAACTGATGTGAGTAATCAATGTTTTTGAAATAATGTTTTTGAAATAATATGCACGCTGATATTTCAAAACAGCACTGTGATTAGACAGTAGTTGAGGAATTGACATGATAATAACGATGTGTATGACCTTAAGATGGCGCCGATTTGAGACAATAAGGTGTTTGCCCGTTTTAGCTTGACGAGACCACAAACGACAAAAAACCACAATACTGTACTTAAAAATTTTTTTAAATAGCTTAGTTCTCTTAAGATGTAAAATGTGACACTTTGAGTTCATTGTACCTTTGGATGCGTAACGCTATACAACGAAAGTGTTGCAGGGAAGGTGATGCGTTGGTTCCTTACATGCAAGAACGGTGATGCGTCGGGTCCCTACTGATGCGTAGGGGATGCGTCGGTTCTTCTCTGCAAGCGGAGGAGATGCGACCGTTTCTTACTGCGATTTCGTGGTGATGCGACCCGCAATGCCGTGATGCGATGAAGATCTGGGGCGATGAAACAAAGATGGCATCTTCTTCTTGATGCGACACGATGCGCGAACGCCCGACAGCCGTGCGGCGACTCAACAATTCTTCTGAGCCGCGACAGGCCCTGCGACTCGCTTTCCGGTGATGCGGCGGTGTCTGATGTGACGTTGATCCTCTTCTCCGGTGATGCGAGGCGCTTTCGCGTTGTGAAGCGGCAGTTCGGCGACATGCTTCTTCTTCGTGCTCCGCGCTTCCAGCTCTTTGCGACACGCAGTCCCTCAGAAAGTCCAACACCACTGCAGGCACTTCCAAAGAACTCTTGGGGAGCTGGTGGGTGAAGTCTGTTGTCCCTGAGACTTCAGCAGGAGGCAAGCTCTATCTCAAGCCCCTGGCGATTCTTCACAAGTTGATAAAAGTACACACAAAGTTCCTCTCGCCTTTCTTTGGCAGTCAGGCAACCTCCTCAGTCTCTCTGGTTCCTCTCCTTGTTTCCCAAAAGTGATCTAAAGTTCTGGGGTCTGGGTCCCCCTTTTTATACACAGTTTCTCTTTGTTCTCAGAAGGCAGAGAGGCCTTTGCCTAGTACAAACCAGTGCTGGTCAGTCCTGGAGCACTCTGTTTACATGACTCCTTCTTTCCTTTCACAGTGCAGGGCAGGGACATCAGACGCACAACAGGAGGTGGAGCCAGCATTGTGGAGGGAAAGCACAGCCCTATTCAGGTCCCAGGGGCAACTCCTCCCACCCATCTACATGCAGATCTCTCTATTCAGCCCTGTGCTGACTCACCCTGTCTCCTGGAATGCCCCAGTCCCTGTCACTCAAATTCCAGACAAGGAATATACAACCTAGCTGAGGCAGGCTTGGATGGTTAGACAAGAAAATACCTACTTTCTAAAAGTGGTATTTTCAAACACAGAATGTTAAAACCAACTTCACTAAAAGATGCATTTTATCATTCTGAGTTCAGGCATACTAAACTCAAATTTCTACATAGTTCCCTGAGTCAGTTAGGATTATAAGATGTAATAAGCAAACTGCCCATTCTGGCCTATGGGGAACAGGTAGCCTTGCAATAGTGAAAAAACGAAAATGGCTGTAATTCACTATTAGGACATAACACACACACCAGGGCATGTCCTACCGTATACTTACAATGCACCCTGCCATTGGGCCTACTACAGGGGAGTCTGATATGAAGAAAAGGGAAGGTTTAGGGACTGGCAAGTAGGTGCACTTGCTCAGTCAACATTACAGTACCAGACTGCACACAGGCTCTGCAGTGGCACACCTGAGAGACACTTTTACAGGCTGCTTCTGTGGGTGGCACAACCATTGCTGCAAGCCCACCAGCAGCATTTGGTTTACAAGCCCTGGGTACACTCAGTGCACTGTACTAGGGCCTGACAAGTAAACCAAACCAGCCAATCATGGTATCACTAATCCGTACATCAATTTACCAAAGGGAGAGCATATGCACTTTAGCACTGATCAGCAGTGGTAAAGTGCCCAGAGACATAAAACCAACAAAAAAAGGTCAGAGAAAATACAGGAGGAAGGCAAAAAGTTCAGGGATGACCCTGCAAAAAGGACCAAGTCCAACACAACCCCCTTCCAGCCAAAACGCAGGGCAGACCAATCACTACCTTGATGGGCTTCCCTGCTTTGGGCGATAGAACATGGACCTGGCACGCAACTGCAGAGGCATATTTCAGTTCTACGCCAATCTGAACCCATTTCAATCCCTCTTTCAATACTCTCAGGATGCACCAAGCTAACCCATGGGGAACACTTCTCATCACCTGTGGACACCATCTGTGCAGCACTTAACCATAGCCTCCTCACTGGTGTGTCCCAACAGACAGACAGCAAGCAGTAGTGGCCACTGACAGTAGTCAGTGATGAGACCCAGGCCTTATGCCTCTCAGGGCTCTCAAACCTCTGTGGCATCAGAGAGCTGGGGCAGTAGCCCCAGGTGGTTGGCACCCTTTGTCCACTCTCCCTCCTGTCAGGTCAGGTATGACAGGTATGACATCCTGACACTGACCCACCAGCCCCAGGCTTGTACCCAGCGGCTGGACAAGACACTGGGGTGGGCTCTCCCACACTCGGTCCTCCTCCTTGGGGCTCTGTACCCTGCCCCCTGGAGCGGTACCCCCTTCCAGATTTGTCAGGGTGCCTGTAGCAGGTATCCTGCACAATTCACCCACCAGTTCAGGGGTTCTATCCTGCAACTGGGCTTCCAAGTCAAGGGACCCACCCTGAACCTGGCCCTCCACCCTAGGGTCTAAACCCTCAGGCTGCACCGGGTCAGAGGTGAGGACTCCATCCCTCTGCACCCCCTTCCAGACCACTGCATCCTCCCAACTGGAGTGGTACCCCTAGAAGCTACATCGGTCAGGACACTGATTACAGTTGCCCCTTCCTCCAGGCCAGACAACACCTGAACCTTGCTTCTCAACCCAGGGACCAACCCCTGCGGTTGAACACTTGTCTGGCAAACCAGGACATCCTGGGGAGTGCATATACCCTCACCGAGGGTGACACATAACTAATGTGTCGCGTGACAGTCTGCCCAGAGCAGATCTCCCGACCCCAGTCCATCTGACAGTACGCGAAGATCCCCCAGGACAGAAGTGGTGTCACCATGGTCATTTACTGGTGACGCAGCCCTTCTGTTTGGCCCCTGACCCACTGGTTCTTCCACTGGAGACTCTTTCCCCCTCTCACCCCTCAGTCTGGACTTCTGCACCCTCCACTTAGGAGTGGTACTGCCAGACACCAGAACTGAGGGAGGCCTGCTTACAGACACTCCTAGTTCACCAGACACTAGGGGATGCCCCTTGTTGGACTTGGCCCTTTTTGCAGGGTCATCCCTGAAATTGTTGCCTTCCTCCTGTATTTTTTCTGACCTGCTGTTGGCTGTTCTATGACTCTGGGAACTTTACCACTGCTGATCAGTGCTAAAGTGCATATGCTCTCCCTACTGTAAAATGTATATGTTGGTTGGATTCCATGATTGGCTCATTTGGTTTACTGTCAGACCCCAGTAAAGTGCACCAGGAGTGCCCAGGGCTTGTAAATACAAATGCTGGTGGTGGGCTTGCAGCACTGGTTGTGCCACCCACAGAAGCGGCCTAGTAAAATGTGTCTAAGGTCTGCCATTGCAGAACCTGCATGCAGTCTGGTACTGTCATGCTGACTGGGCAAGTGCAACCACTTGCCAGTCACTAAACCTTCCCATAACTTCATATTAGTTAGGGCAGGGCAGGGTGCATTGTAAGCATAAGGTAGGACAAGCCCTGATGTGTGTGGCATATCTTAATAGTGAAATACAGCCATTTTCGTTTTTCACTATTCTAAGGCTACCTGTTCTCATTAGGCCAGAATGGTCTGTTAGAATTGTTACATTCTATGATCCTAACAGACCCAGGGAACATGGTAGAAATTCGAGTTTAGTATGCCTGAACTCAGAATAATAAAATACAACTTTTAGTAAAGTTTATTTTAATATTCTGTGTTTGCAAATGCCACTTTTAGAAAGCTGGTATTTGCTTGCCTAACCATTTCAGCCCGCCTCTGCTAGGATGTGTATCTGCTGTCTGGTTTCTGTGAGTGACAGGGCTGGGGAATTCCAGGAGACAGGCTGGGGCAGCCCGGTGGTGAATAGAGAGATCTACATCCAGATGGGTGGAGGAGTACACCTGGACTCTGAATAGGGCTGTGCTCTGCCACCACAATGCTGGTTCTACCTCCTGTGGAGCGGCTGATGTCTCTGTCCTGCACTCTGAATGGAAAGTCAGAGACATGTCAACAAAGAGCTCAGGAACTGGTTTGGACTGGGCAAAGGCCCCTCTACCCCAGAGGAACAAAGGAATTAGGGGTATAAGTATTGGGACCCTGCTCCAAAGAAATTAGATCCTGCTTGACAAGAAGAACCTCTGCCTGAGGAGAAGGAACTGGGAAAGCTGTAAGGAGGACTACTGTCCCTGACCAGGGGGATTGGCCTGTAGTGGTTGCCTTGCTGCTGAAGGAGAGGAGAAAGACTACAAAATACTTTATTTCAACTTGTGCTTAAAAAGATCTCCAAGGGCTCGGAATAGAGCTTGCCTCCTGCTGAAGTCTCAGGAACAATAGACTTCACCCCCCAGCTCCCCAGAGTTCTTTGGAAGTGCCTGTTGCTGTTGTTGGGCCTTCTGAGGGACTGCGTGTCACAAGGAGCTGGAAGCGCAACTCAAGGAGGAGAAGCGTGCCGCCATCGGAGCTATTGTCGTCACATCTCGTAAAGTGTGTCGCCGCTGCAGCATCACATCGAGCGGAAGCGTCTCGCATCATCCAGGAAGTGTCTCGCAACGCCGAAGAAGCGTGTCGCCATCGCAGCCATCGTAGCTGACACATCGCACCGCATCAAGAGAAGAGTCTCGCATCGAGGAAGAAGCGTGTCGCCATCGCAGCCATCGTAGCTTTCGCATTGCACCGCATCAAGAAAAGCGCCTCGCATCCACGGAGAAGTGTGCCGCCGTCGGAGCTGCTGTCGTCGCATCGCGTAAAGGGGTGTCGCCGCTGCAACATCGCATCGAGCGGAAGCGTCTCGCAAACGTCGGAGAAGAATGCCGCTGCCAAGGATGCTGTCGTCGCATCGCGTAAAGGGTGACGCGGCTGCAGCTGAAGCATCGAGTCGAGTCTTCTCGCAACATCGGAGAAGCGTGCCGCATCTGGAAGATCTTCACATCTTTATTTCTTTGCACCAAAAACTTCATCGCATCAACATCGTTGCAACACTTTCGTTGCCCTGCGTGTCGCATCTAAAAGGTACATTGACTTAAAGTGTTGCGTCTAAGAACTTAAGAGAATTAAGCAAAATTCTACCATCTAAAGTAACAGTTTTGTGTATTTTTGTTGTTTAATGGTCTTGTGGTAACTCTATATAAAGAATCCTTATTTTTAATATAAAACCTGTGTGGTGTCCATTTGTATTGTTGTCACTTGGTTACTGTATGTGTTCACAAATGCTTTACACACTGCCTCTGAGATAAGCCTGTCTGCTTGTGCCAAGCTACCAAGGGGGTGAGCAGGGGTTATTTTAGGAGTGAACCCCCTTACCCTGACTAGAGGAAAGGTTCCCTGCTTGACACAAGTACCTACCTGTGCCAACCAGAGAACCCGGATTCTAACTTTGGTGGTCAGCGGTGAGGATTCTGGACTTGCATTTGTGACTCATGTACAGTGATTGGTGAACACTACTTAGTGAGTGCAGACCTTAACGCAACCAATACTTGTTGGTAGATTTCTTTTTGGGACTGTCTATTTTTGAGTACTACCAAGCTTAACCATGGTGGAGAAAGCAGCATCCATAGTCTCTGTTAATACTGAATTTGAATGGGAAGAAGAGAAACTGGACAGCTACCCAGTAAAACAGCTAAAGTTCTTCTGCAAGAAATTCAAGGTTTCTACTACTGGATGCAAAAATAAGGCAGAGTTCTACAAGGCGCTGAGGGCCTGGGTAGAAGCAAGGAATGCCACTGATGATGATAATGCAGAGGAACAGCTGGAAGGGCCAGTAGGTCCAAGAGAAAGGAGAACCCCTTCCACTGCCGGTAGCAGTATTTCTGTTAAAAGTCTATCTCCAGAGGAGTTGGCAGATAGAAGAGAGGGCAGGATGCACGAAATGGAGATGGCAAAGCTCAAATTAAATGGGCAACTGGAGCTGGAAAGCAAAAAGCTGGCTCTGGAAGAAAAGAAAATGCAAATGGAGCATGACTTGATAATGAGGAAGCTTAACTTAGAGATCGAGAGGCTTGAGACCATGAGTGTCTCAGCCCAGCAACAAGAAATGTGTGTAGCTCAGAGATTGAGCTTTGCTGAGTGGGAGGAGGAATCCAGCTCAGATGGCGGCAGCAATACTGAATTTTCTAGTGCTGAGAGATTAGTACACACACACACAGAGATGTGGCGCCTGACTTGAAGGAGGGGGTTAACATACACCAGGAGGTTCAAGGACATGAGGTAGCTCCAGTAGTGTGCAGTGTCCCTGAGGGGAATAGGGTAACTGGCGCAGGGGTTCATGGTCCTAGTGGTAGGAGGGACACTCTACTGACTCTAGATGAGAGGTGCAGGGAGAGGGGCTCCCCTAAAATTAAAGTCCTGGTATGTGAGTGTGAAGACCGCCCAGAAGAGTGTGGGTTGTGTGACAGAGACAGTCAGATACTGTCTTGCCAGTCTCAGGATAGTGGTGTGGAGTACATGTGCGAGGCACTGGATGGTGAGGTGAAGGATAGTTTGGTTAACCCTGCTAGGGGGCTGTGTGATCCAATTATGGGAGAGCATATTGTAAGTCCCTGTTTTCCAGAGATATGCCAACACCTGTGGGAGAGTGAGTTCTCTGACCGCAGGGAGCTCACATTGGAGGCAGACCTTTTGGTGGAGTCCAGAGGGTCTGGAAAAGCATTGGGGAGTTATCCCAAGAGGAGTGGTTCAGGTATCTTCCAAACCAGCGTGGTGGAAATGGCTCAGAGTAGCCCAACTAGGTCCAGTAGTAGTGAGAGGGATGTAGGGCCTCACGTCCTGTCTTTAAGGGGAAGGAGTGAGAATGAGCTATGTCCCGGTAGTGCCCAACCTCAGTCCAGAGCCTGGATGGTTCCTTAAGGGAACACCAGGTGGGGAGCCTAGTCTGTCCTCAGGGGCTGCCCGTTGTGCGGGATCCCCTAGTGTCTAGTGAACGGGGAGTGTCTGTAAGCAGGCCTCCTTCAGTTCTGGTGTCTGGTAGTACCGCTCCAGTTGGGAGGGTGCAGAAGTCCAGATTGAGGGGTGAGAGGGGGAAAGAGTCCCAAGTGGAAGAACCAGTGGGTCAGGGGCCAGCCAGAAGGGCTGCGTCCCCAGGGAATGACCATGGTGACACCACTTCTGTCCTGGGGGATTTTCGCGCACTGTCAGATGGAAAGGGGTTGGGAGATCTGCACCAGGCAGACTGTCACACGACACATGAGTTATGTGTCACCCTCAGGGGGGGCATGCGTGCTCCCCGGGAAGTCCTGGTGCGCCAGGCGAGCGTTCAACCGATGGGTTGGTCCCAGGGTTGGGAAGCCAGGTTCAGGTGTTGTCTGACCTGGAGGGTGGGACAACTGTAATCAGTGTCCTGACCCATGTTGCTTCTAGGGGTACCCCTCCAGTTGGGAGTGTGCAGTACTCTGGAAGGGGGTGCAGAGGGAGGGAGTCCTCGCCTCTGACCCCGGCTCAACTGACGGGTTTAGACGCTAGGTTGGAGGGCCAGGTTCAGGGTGTCCCCCCTGACCTGGACGCCCAGTTGCAGGATAGAACCCCTGAACTGGTGGGCGAATCGCGCAAGGCACCTGCCACAGGTGCCCTGGCAATTCTGGAAGGGGGTACCACTCCAAGTGGGAGGGTGCAGAGCCCCAAGGAGGAGGACCGGGTGTGGGAGAGGCCACCCCAGTCTTCGGTCCAGCCGCCGGGTACAGGCCTGGGGCTGGTGGGTCAGTGCAAGGATGTCATACCTGACCTGACAGGAGGGAGAATGGACAAAGGGTGCCAAGCACCTGGGGCTACTGCCCCCCGCTCCCTGGCGCCTCAGAGGTTTGAGAGCCCTGAGAGGCATGCGGCCTGGGTCTCATCCCTGACTACTGGCAGTGGCCACTGTAGCATTTTGCTGTCTGTCTGTTGGGACACACCTGTGAGCCAGTTAAGGTTAGGTGCTGCACAGGTGGTGTCCACAGGTGAGGAGAAGGGTTCCCCATGGATTGGCTTGGTGGGCCCTGAGAGTGTGGACAGAGGGATTCCAATAGGTTCAGATTGGCGTAGAGCTGGAGTCTGCCCCTGCAGTTGCGGGCCAGGTCCTTGTTCTATCGCCCGAAGCAGGGAAGCCCATCACGGTGGTGATTGGTCTACCCTGCGTTTTGGCTGGAAGGGGGTCGTGTTGGACTTGGCCCTTTTTGCAGGGTCATCCCTGAAATTTTTGCCTTCCTCCTGTATTTTTTCTGACCTGTTGTTGGCTGTTCTATGACTCTGGGCACTTTACCACTGCTGATCAGTGCTAAAGTGCATATGCTCTCCCTACTGTAAAATGTATATGTTGGTTGGATTCCATGATTGGCTTATTTGGTTTACTGTCAGACCCCAGTAAAGTGCACCAGGAGTACCCAGGGCTTGTAAATACAAATGCCGCTGGTGGGCTTGCAGCACTGGTTGTGCCACCCACAGAAGCGGCCTAGTAAAATGTGTCTAAGGTCTGCCATTGCAGAACCTGCATGCAGTCTGGTACTGTCATGCTGACTGGGCAAGTGCACCCACTTGCCAGTCCCTAAACCTTCCCTTAACTTCATATTAGTCACCGCAATGGTAGGCCCAAGGGCAGGGTGCATTGTAAGCATAAGGTAGGACAAGCCCTGATGTGTGTGGCATGTCCTAATAGTGAATTACAGCCATTTTCGTTTTTCACTATGGTAAGTCTACCTGTTCTCATTAGGCCAGAATGGGCTGTTAGAATTGTTACATTCTATGATCCTAACAGACCCAGGGAACATGGTAGAAATTCGAGTTTAGTATGCCTGAACTCAGAATAATAAAATACATCTTTTAGTAAAGTTTATTTTAATATTCTATGTTTGCAAATGCCACTTTTAGAAAGCTGGTATTTGCATGCCTAACCATTTCAGCCCGCCTCTGCTAGGATGTGTATCTGCTGTCTGGTTTCTGTGAGTGACAGGGCTGGGGAATTCCAGGAGACAGGCTGGGGCAGCCCGGTGGTGAATAGAGAGATCTACATCCAGATGGGTGGGAGGAGTACACCTGGACTCTGAATAGGGCTGTGCTCTGCCACCACAATGCTGGCTCCACCTCCTGTGGAGCGGCGGATGTCTCTGTCCTGCACTCTGAATGGAAAGTCAGAGACATGTCAACAAAGAGCTCAGGAACTGGTTTGGACTGGGCAAAGGCCCCTCTACCCCAGAGGAACAAAGGAATTAGGGGTATAAGTATTGGGACCCTGCTCCCAAGAAATTAGATCCTGCTTGACAAGAAGAACCTCTGTCTGAGGAGAAGGAACTGGAAAAGCTGTAAGGAGGAGTACTGTCCCTGACCAGGGGGATTGGCCTGCAGTGGTTGCCTTGCTGCTGAAGGAGAGGAGAAAGACTACAAAAGACTTTATTTTAACTTGTGTTTAAAAAGATCTCCAAGGGCTTGGAATAGAGCTTGCCTCCTGCTGAAGTCTCAGGAACAACAGACTTCACCCCCCAGCTCCCCAGAGTTCTTTGGATGTCCCTGTTGCTGTTGTTTGGCCTTCTGAGGGACTGCGTGTCGCAAGGAGCTGGAAGCGTGACTCAAGGAGGAGAAGCGTGCCACCGTCGGAGCTGTTGTCGTCACAGCTCGTAAAGGGTGTCGCAGCTGCAGCATCACATCGAGCGGAAGCGTCTCGCATCATCCAGGAAGTGTCTTGCTGAAGTCTCAGGAACAACAGACTTCACCCCCCAGCTCCCCAGAGTTCTTTGGATGTGCCTGTTGCTGTTGTTTGGCCTTCTGAGGGACTGCGTGTCGCAAGGAGCTGGAAGGAGGAGAAGCGTGCCGCCGTCTGAGCTGTTGTCGTCACATCTCGTAAAGTGTGTCGCAGCTGCAGCATCACATCGAGCGGAAGCGTCTCGCATCATCCAGGAAGTGTCTCGCAACGCCGAAGAAGCGTGTCGCCATCGCAGCCATCGTAGCTGACGCATCGCACCGCATCAAGAGAAGAGTCTCGCATCGAGGAAGAAGCATGTCGCCATCGCAGCCATCGTAGCTGTCGCATTGCACCGCATCAAGAAAAGCACCTCGCATCCACGGAGAAGCGTGCCGCCGTCGGAGCTGCTGTCATCGCATCGCGTAAAGGGGTGTCACCGCTGCAACATCGCATCGAGCGGAAGCATCTCGCAAACGTCGGAGAAGAGTGCCGCTGCCAAGGCTGCTGTCGTCGCATCGCGTAAAGGGTGACGTGGCTGCAGCTGACGCCTCGAGTCGAGTCTTCTCGCAACATCGGAGAAGCGTGCCGCATCTGGAAGATTTTCACATCTTTATTTCTTTGCACCAAAAACTTCATCGCATCAACATCGTTGCAACACTTTCGTTGCCCTGCGTGTCGCATCTAAAAGGTACATTGACTTAAAGTGTCGCATTTAAGAACTTAAGAGAACTAAGCAAAATTCTACCATCTAAAATAACAGTATTGTGTATTTTTGTCGTTTAATGGTCTTGTGGTAACTCTATATAAAGAATCCTTATTTTTAATATAAAACCTGTGTGGTGTCCATTTGTAGTGTTGTCACTTGGTTACTGTATGTGTTCACAAATGCTTTACACACTGCCTCTGAGATAAGCCTGTCTGCTCGTGCCAAGCTACCAAGGGGGTGAGCAGGGGTTATTTTAGGAGTGTACCCCCTTACCCTGACTAGAGGAAAGGTTCCCTGCTTGACACAAGTACCTACCTGTGCCAACCAGAGAACCCGTATTCTAACACCCCTCAACAGGCGGCCCATCAGGACAGCCTAGGCTCCCTACCTGGTGTTCCCTTAAAAAAACTATTAATGCCCTGAGACTGGGTTTCAGGCACCTTGGGACATGCAGCCCCACGCTCACTCCTTCTACACTGAGACAGGACGGGAGTCCCTACACCCCTCCCACTACACTGGGACCTAGCTGGGCTACACCGGACCTCTTCCCCCACTCTGGGCTGGAAGATACCTGAGCCACTCCTCTGAGGGTCACTCCCCAATGCCTCTCCAGACCCTCTGGAATCCACCAAAAGGTCTGCCTCCAATGTGAGCTCCCTGGGGTCAGAGAACTCACTCTCCAACAGATGTTGGCATAGCTCTGGAAAACAGGGACTTACAATATTCTCTACCACAATTGGATCACACAGCCCCCTACAAGGGTTAACCAAACTATCCTTCACCTCTCCATCCAGTGCCTCGCACACATACTCCACCCCACTCTCTTTAGATTGGCAAGACAGTATCTGACTGTCTCTGTCACTCAACCCACACTATTTTGGGTGGTCTCCACACTTACACAACCATGGGGGAAACCCCCTCCCTGCTCCTCTCATCTAGAGTCAGTAGAGTGTCCCTCCCACCACTAGGACCATGAACCCCTTTGTCAGTTCCCCATTCCACCTCAGGGACACTGCGCACCAATGGAGCTACCTCACATCCTAGAACCTCCTGGTGTAAATTAACCCCTTCCTTCAAATTAGGCGCCACATCTCTGGGTGGATGTACTGCTCCCTCCGCACTAGATAACTCAGTTTTGCTGCCACCATCTGAGCTGGATTCCACCTCCAACTCAGATAAGCTCACTTCCTGAGCTACACACTTTTTCTTTTCAGTTAAGTCTTAATCCATGTCCTCGCCCCCCAGTCTAGCTGCCTCAACCTCCGGTCAGGAGCATGAATCCGATTCCTCTCTTCACAAGCCAATCTTTCCCAAAATGTTTCCTCCTCAGGGCCACTGCCCTCTTGGTATTCTGGCTGGGGATCCTCCCCCTCAGATTCCTCCCCAGAGTCATCTGCTAGTGTTGCTTCCCAGCGCAGCACCTCATAGCTATACAGGGCTGCCTCAAGAGCCTGCCTTGTGGATCTCCTTTTCGCAGGCAGCCCCCTCTCCTTGCAAAATAGTTTTAGCTCCCCTATCTTGTAGATGTACAGGTGGGAAAAGTTGACTTCTATCTTGACAAGGTCCAACAGGTGCAACAACTAACCAGAGTTCCAACAACCAAATTCCAAAGGGAAACAAGGAAAAATAGTACGTGGTTGAGTTTGGTCTGCACTCACTAGTAGTGTTCAACAATCACTGTATACGAGTCACAAATGCAAGTCCAGATCCTCACCGCTGACCACCAATGTTAGAGCTGGGGGTCTCTAGTTGGCAGAGGTAGGTACCTTTGATCAAATAGGGACCCTTGCTTCTAGTAAGGGTAAGGGGGTACACTCCTAAAATAACCCCTATTTACCGCCTTAGTAGCTTGACACAAGCAGACAGGCTTATCTCAGAAGCAGTGTGTAAAGCATTTGTGAACACATACAGTAACCCAGTGACAACACTACAGATGGACACCACACAAGTTGTAGTATAAAAATAAGTATTTCTATATAGACTTAACACAAGACCGCAAACGACAAAAATCCACAATACTAAATGGTAGAAATAGCTTAGTTCTCTTAAGATATAAAATGCGACACTTTGAGTTCAATGTACCTTTGGATTCGTAACGCTATACAATGAAAGTGTTGCAGGGAAGGTGATGCGTCGGTTCCTTACACGCAAGAACGGTGATGCGTCGGGTCCCTACTGATGTGCAGGGGATGCGTCGGTTCTTCTCTGCGAGGGGAGGTGATGCGTCGGTTTCTTACTGCGCTTTCGTGGCGATGCGACCCGCAATGCCGTGATGCGATGAAGATCCGGGGCGATGAAACAAAGATGGCGTCGTCTTCTTGATGCGACACGATGCGTGCACACTCGACGGCCATGTGGTGACTCAACGATTCTTCTGAGCCACGACAGGCCCTGCGACACGCTTCCCGGTGATGCAGCGGCGTCTGATGCAACGCCGATCCTCTTCCCTGGAGATGCGAGGCGCTTCGGCAACGATGCAACAACTGCAGCGGCGACACGCTTTCCCAGCGATGCGACGACAGCGGCTGCGGATGCGACAACAGCGGCTGTGACACAACTCGGAAATCAGGCGACCTGACTGTGGGCAGCAGCCGAGTTATGTTTTTTCCGGACTATACCGCAGCCGTGCAGCGGCGCAGAAGCAACTATATGGCGGTGAAGCGTCAATTTCGGGAGCTGGCGCTGCCTTACTCCCTGCTGTTCCCGGCCCGGCTAAGAGTGGTTGCAAAGGAGGGGACCCGCTTCTTCGACTCCCCAGCGGACGTGTGGGACTGGCTGGAAGAGTCGGGGCAGTGGACAGGAACAAGACCCTCGGGTTTGGATGCTGGCAGCCGCCCAGAGAAAAGGTCCAGAAGGCGCAAGCGCCGGGGATTACGCCAGTCTGCACGGCCGGGGCCAGTAGCGCCTAGCCCGGAGAGAATCAGAATGGAGCGGCGGGAGGTCCTTGAGGCGGTGGCGACACTTGGGACACCACAACACAGTGATCGCAGGGAGGTCCGCACGTTTAGTGCTCCGGGCACCAGTGGGGCGTCGTCTCCATCCACCGAGATCTTGGAAGACTTGAATTTGCCAGCGGTGACCCCACAGACTGCTGACCTGATTGTGTGAGATTATGTCAGTATGCCCTTTTACATATGTAAGCACACATGTCATTGATTCGCACTGCGTGCTGGGGGGCTCTTGGGGCCTAGCGGGGGCGTATTAGTTGAGCCGGGGGCGACCTGCTGCGCGGGGGCGGGATGCACACGGCATTAGATGCCACACTCGTCTACACTTGCAGGCTCCTGTCGCCGCGACTCGCACTGGGCCTGTGCGTCAGTTTCATTCTCGACACGATACTGCACCTCCTACATTCAGAGGAGATATGGGAGGGGGAATAGTACCAACAAGTTGTTGTTAGCACACAAACCCCATCAGGCACCATACTGAAATAACCCACCACTGATTAGAGTCTCTAAGGTTTGGACGGATGCCCTGTTGGGGATACGCCCTATTTGTTATACTGTTCACAGTAGTTATATTGTTTGCATGGCAGCGCATTAACATGCTCCCCTTGGACCATAACACACACCCCCCCTCACCGGCGCGGACACTTCGACCCAAGTCTTGCCTGACTAATCAGCTTTATGATGGCACACACCAATATCGTGACCAGGAATATACGGGGCATGCACACACCGTCGAAGCGTTACTCCATCTTTTCCTACCTGCAGCGGCATTCTGTTGGGATTGCCCTCCTACAGGAAACACATATGACCCAGACGGAGCTTGACAGACTCTGTAGGCGTTGGAGAGGGCAAATATACGGCACCACCTTTTCAGCACATGCGCGGGCACACTGATCTGGGTGCGGGCGGGCGTCCCCTTCAATTGCGAGGAGGTGGTGATGGACCGGGAAGGGAGGTACACGCTGGTGCGGGGGAAGCTGAATGGTCAAGAGTTGTTGCTAGAATCGTTATACGCACCTAATGTGGACCAGTCGTGCTTCTTAGTACAGCTGACGCAGCTCCTGCACCCCTATGCCGGCCTCCCCTGGCTGCTGGGAGGAGACTTCAATATGGTGCTGGATGTTCAGTTAGACAGGTCTTTTCCCCCCCCTCCGTGCCACAATATTGGAGTCCAATGCTCGGGCGCTCAGGGACTGGCTCACACACTTGGCGCTGCAGGACCTGTGGCGCATACTTCACCCGAAGGACAGCATCTACTCCTATTATTCAGCAGTACATGATTTGCATGTCCGGTTGGACAGGATAGTGGGTTCCCAATCATTGCTCCCGCTTATTGCGCAGTCCGAATATTTGGGGCGGACGCACTCCGACCATAACCCCCTGTGGTTTGGGATCAGCTGGGAGGCGGACCGACCGCTGGTGCCCACTTGGCGACTCCAACCAAGTGCGCTGGAGGACTTGGAGTTTCGCTCTTCCCTCAGTACGGCTATATTAGCATACTTTGACATGAATGAAGGGACGGCGAGCAGCGCATTATTGGAGTGGGACGCCCACAAGGTGGCCGTCCGGGGGCACTGCTTGGGGGCCACGTGGAACATACGTAGGACGGTTTCGGACTCCCTGGTGCGTTTATAGGACGAGCTCTTGCAGTATGAGAGGGAGGGGGAAGGAGGGGGTAGGCATTCGCACAGATTAGAGGACCTCCAAGGTAAACATGCAGAGCTTCTGGAGCGACTCCGCTGTCATAATTATGCGGCGCACACGGCCAGAACGCACGCCAGAGCAGATAGGGCGGGCCGTCTGCTGGCTTGGTTGATACGGCAGGAGGACCGCCGTGCCCCGATAGGTGCAATCCGAAGGGAGGATGGTGCGATGGTATACACGCAACGCGAAATTCACCGGGCATTCACCGATCACAATAAAACATTGTACACGGCCAAGAGTTTCTAGCCTCTATCCAACTGCCCGTGGCCTCAGAGGAGCATGGTGCAGCACTCGGTGAGCCCCTCTCCCTGGAGGAAATTGGGGAGGCGATCCAATCACTGGCATCCGGGAAAACGCCGGGGCCAGATGGATTGCCTGCGGAGTACTATAAAGCATGCCGCGAGTCACTGGCACCGTTGCTTCATACGCTCTACAACAAAGCGTTAGAGGAAGGGTTGCGGGAGGCGTTCCTAGTCTCTCTGCCCAAACCAGACAGAGACCGCACAGCTTTGGGATCATACAGACCCCTGGCGATGCTTAACGTGGATTATAAAATCCTCACAAAAGTACTGGCGGAACGGTTGGCGCCAGTGGTCCCCCACCTGGTACATGCAGACCAGAACGGGTTTGTACCTGCGAGGTCCACGTCATTAACCCTTAGGAGGTGTTTCAGGGTGGTAGCCGAGGCCTTACACGAGTGGCCCAGAGCGGGATGCCTCATTCTAGATCTGGAGAAGGCGTTTGATTGCCTGTCGGTGGTGTTGTTGCGGTATGGGTTGGACGGGGGGGGGTTCCTCCAGATGGCTGCCCTGCTCTACAGGAGTCCCACAGTCCGTGTCCGGCTGGGCTCATATGTCTCGGAGGCAGTGTCGGTGGGCAGGGGCACCCGGCAGGGGTGCCCTTTGTCCCCGTTGCTGTTCGCCCTGGCGATGGAGCCCCTGGCGGCGGCTATACGGACGACTCTGGGGGATGGTATACCGCTGGGGGACGCAGTTCACCGGGTGTCGCTCTATGCTGACGACCTATTGGTCTATGTGAAGGATGTGGGGCGCATGCCGGAGCGACTGACCCAGCTGCTGCAGACCTTTGCCACTATCTCGGGACTTCGTGTGAATGCAGGTAAATCCTGTCTTTACGCTTTCAGCGCAGGGACTCAGGACCCGGGATATTGCCTTGATGGTACGCCGGTCCAGTGGAAGGAAGGCACCTTCCGATACCTAGGGATACAAATATACCGCTGCCCGGCTGACTTATTTGACGGGAACCTGGGAAGGGCGGTCATGGCGCTTCAGTCACAGGTGAGCTTTTGGAGTACACTTCCGCTGACAACCACGGGCAGGGTGGCGCTCGCCAAAAAGGTCATGGTCCCCTGCCTCCTGTACTACTTTGTTTATTTGCCAACATATATCCCGCCCCCCTTTTTTGGCAGGCACAACAGGATGTTGCGGGACTTTGTCTGGGGCACGGCTAGACATAGGTTGGTGCTCGTGAAGTTATTCCTGCTGACAGACCGGGGGGTCTGGCTGCTCCTTGCTTCAAACACTGCTATTTGGCCGCTCAGCTGCAATGGGTTGCCCGCTGGTTGGCTGATAGGGGCAGGGAGGATACAGCCACAACAATGACGCCTTACTCCCTAGAACGAATAACCAGATTTTTCCACCCTCTTGCCACAGTCACGCGGCCGATGCCGCTCCTTTTGGCTGTGGCATATAAGTGCTTCCGGAGGGCCTTATATCTCACCTGCGCTGCTGTCCCATATGTGCCGGCTATACCTCTGGAGGGCTCCCCCAGTGGTGGAGGGGTGCTCATGGCTCCTGCGCTCGCGGAATGGTGGGAAGCCGATGTACGTATGCTGGGGGATTTATATCGGGATGGTGCGCTCATATCATACGAGACCCTAGTGACGGACGACGGGCTCCCGTCCGGGGGGTTCTTGGCGCACCGCTCCCTGATGGCGAGATTGACTGCCAAATGGGGAGACGTGACCATGGAGCCCAGCCAGCATCTAACCATGCAATACTTGCACGTCATGGGAAGAGGTAGACACCTGGTTCGCTGGTTTGCGGCATCACTAAGGGAACACACGGCGATCAGCTTGGACCCGCTTCGAGGCAAATGGGAACTGGACCTGGGACGGCCACTAACAGATAAGGAGTGGGAGAGGATACTTAAAAGTCTAGTGCGTATCCCCAGGAACATGCGGTTCCGCCAAATCCAGTTATTCATTGTCCACAGGGCTTACCTTACGCCAGAGTTGATTAATAGGTATTTCCATCGCAACGATACACTGTGCCCGAGGTGTAAAGAGCTGGGGGCGGGGTTCCTGCACATGCTGTGGAGCTGTCCTGGGTTGGGTACCTATTGGAGCATAATCAGTGGGTTGTTACAGGGTAGTGTGGGTCGTACCATACCATTAGACTTGCCTGAACACATTTTGCACCACTTTAAAAGATCCCCTAAAGACAGGGTAACGTCCCGATTCCTGGACCTGGGGCTCGTAGAAGCAAAGCGCCTCATTACGAGGAGGTGGAAGGCACACGACCCGCCACACACACGGGCATGGAGCTCCTCATTTCAGGCATGGGCTAGGGCGGAAGGGACGGCCATTCGAAGGGAGGAAACCCTGGGGTTGCGGAAGCAACCTATGGCAGACCGCTGGGAGCAGATGCTTTGTGAGTTCCGGCGTCTGGAAGGGGAGGGCCACACGGGACATGCAAGGGAAGCTGGCAATGTCTGCGCGGGCGGCGGTATGCCACAGGCTGCTACACCGACGGGATAGCGCGGCCCGCTTCTTCCGGTCCAACACTGGTCCGAGTGCAACCACATAAGGGCGGTTATGGCTGTGGTGCATACAAGTGTCCCCGGGGGGCGAGGGGTGGAGACAGAGGTGGAAGGGGGGGGGAGTTCAGCATGCATAACTAGTTTACGCTGCCATTGTTATGGGTTTTTCCTTCTTTTTTGATTCGTAAGTAATTCATCTGTTTACATGATTTGAGCTGACTGGTCGGCATAAGACTGCATGCACGGCTAACAGGTTGACACAGGGTCTCTCCTGCCAATTCTTAGAGACTACACCAGAATTGACAACGGTAGTACAGCTAGCTCCTGAGTGAGCATTCATCATGTAATATGCTGCACAGTTTGAATGCATGTTAACCTAAGGTGGCCAAAGGCCCAGGTATTTATTAGCAATTTATACATGCTTACGAACTTCTGTATGCGATGTAAGTTACTAAAGTGTATACTCTTTAAAAATAATAAAAACAGATTTGATAAAAAAAGCCCTGACTGACATCGCTGGAGTCATGACGCGGAGCGTAGAACAGCTGTCCGCTCAGAGTGGCTCCAGCGATACCAGCTGTGAGCTGGCACACATGCGGAGGCTCATGGAGTACATGGTGCATATGGAGGCGGAAAGGATGGCAGCCACCGCTGCACATCATCGAAATGTAGCTGGGATCTATCATGCCCTGCAGACCTCAATCATGGCAATGCCGCCACAAGGCGTGGAGCTGATGAATGCTGCTGCCCACACACCATCCACATCCCCGCCCCCTGGTGTGTCAGTGCCTCACAGTGCAGCAGACGTATCCACCCAGGCCCCTGATGTGTCAGTGGCACACAGTGCCACAGCCGGACTGCAACACCCACACGGGGGGCAGGCACACATCCAGGGACGGGGACGTGGATGGGTTTGTGATCAGGAAGCACTAGCATTCATTTTTGCCACCTGGCCTGTTTCTTCTTGGTGCCGCACATGGCCTCATGACCTTCCACTGACCCCCGATACACTCTGATGCACTAACCTTGGACAGTGACATGGACTGCCACATCCTGTTCGACGACCAATGACACGGCAGACAGACTGCGGACTGTACCCTTCCTCTTCCGCAGTACATGTCATCCCCGGATGGACTCTGGCTGGCCCTCCACAGGCCCATATTGTGTAGAGTGCTCAGCATTGGCCTGTACCGCTCCAGCTGCAGAACTGCACGGGATGTGCAAATAAACATCCAGTGACACACTGCTGTGTCATGTCTTACATCATTCAGGAATGGATGTGTGGATGAATGTGGGGAAAGTGCCTTCCCTTGCGTCAATGATGTTCATCCTGTGGGATGCGAGTCAGAGGGTGCGACATTGCATTTTGTGTACCTGGTCCCGTGAACACTGAAACAGGGACACACGCATCAGTCACTTCCTTGTCCGGACATGGACTGGACCACCGCCGAGCCCATGAGTCATTGTGGCAAGCCCTGCGCTGGTCTGGCGTATGGCAGGCCAGACCACTCCGATGACGCACCGAGGGGAGGCAGTTATTGCTACCCGTCGCAGGCGTACTCGCTGGTGGTGTGCAGGTTACTGGTCTAGTCATCAGCATGTCACAGTCCCTCCCTGAGGGCAGGTTTGCACACACACCACACCCATCCGGCACAGGCGTCACTGGCCATGTGACTCCGCCAACAAAAGGGGCCGAAGACGTCACATAACCCTCTTCCCGTGGTGATTGGATGACGGCCGCTCCACGCTTCTCATTTATAAAGGGCCCATGAGTTGTTGCCACAGAGTTGGTGGCATTTGAGGCCTGGCGCATGAAACGGGCCTACCGCCACATGGCGCTGACTGGGGTTGCACAGGGTTAGTGGCAACCGAGGCCTTGCGGCCGGTACATGCACCCTGCAACGGGACGGTGACTTTGGGAGCACTGAGTCAGTGGCACCTTAAGCTGCTGAGCGGGTGTGCAGCCTGCGATGATGCCCCATCCCGGCGGTCCGGACAGCTCAGGTTTTGTGTGCCCTGTTGGACCGCAGTGTACTTCAGAGCCATCAGGCAGCGCGGGCCTACCGCCACGTGGCGTCGCTTCCGGGATCCCAAAGTTAGTGGCACCCATTGGGCTGAGCGGGTGTGCAGCCTGCGATGGTGCCGGGTGCACTGGTATGTCCTCTGCCATGGAGTAATCAAGACACAGGCACCAAATGTGAGACCTGTTGGCCTGCGGAGTGTGGCTGCATGGTGTCAAGGGTGCCATCTCCGCGGGCCCCGGGCTTGTGGCTTGCAGCGGCACTTGGTGGGACCTCCCGTCTACGCGCCGGTGGCGGAAGGTGAGCAGTAAGGTCTGGGTGTGCATGGGCGGGCATGCTCCGATCGTCAGCGGGAGGGGTTGGGGTGTCTCGGCCTGGGTGTGCGTGGGTGGGCAGGCGCTGTTGTCTTGTGCAGGTGTGTGTACTGTGCCAATCATGTATCTGGACTCTGTTTCAGCTGGCAGCTCTGACTCGGATGTGTGACCAGGTGAACTGCGATACATACCAGCACGTGGTTGGAGACACACCAGTGGCAGCAGGTGAGCAGTGTGGCCAGGGTGCGCAGAGGCGGCACTGTCTCTCTCTCCCCCTCTCTTCTTCTCTCTCTCCCCCTCTTCTCTTCTCTCTCTCCCCCCTCTTCTTCTCTCTCTCCCCCTCTCTTCTTCTCTCTCTCTCTCCCCCTCTCTTCTTTTCTCTCTCCCCCTCTCTTCTCTCTCTCTCTCTCCCTCTCCTCTCTGCGCAGGACACACCTTCTCATCATGATTTTTGTCTTGCAGGCTGGGACCTACAGATTGTCCCAAGGGACAGGCTGTGTGTCTTCATTTCATTTCAGTGTTTATTTTAATAAAGTTTCATTTGTTGCTTCGAAAGTGAATGTGTGCTGCTCTTTTCTGTGTCGACACTTGCATGTCACCAGTTGTGATTGTGCGACGTCAGGCGGATTATTTTGTGCATGTTTGGGTGTAGCTGATGTGGCATGTCTTTGGTCGAGGGGTGCCAGGGAGGCGTGGTCCTGGGGGTGGTGTCGGTGGGTGTTGTGGCCCTCTTGGGTGTCCGGGTCGCATGATGGGTGGCTCCATGGCTTCTGTTGCCCTTCGGGTGTGGCCATGGGCTGGTCTCCCTTTTGTGGTGCAGGCTGCCTTCTGACTTTACACCAGGTCAGAGCAGGTGTAGATTTCCTGGTGCTAACGCGCCTTATCGCCTGTTTTGTGTTTTTATTGCACTTCTGTCTGGTCGTTGAGAATGTTGAGATGTGATGTTGTCGCGGCTTTTGGCATGGGAAAACCCACTCTGCATCTCATTAGTGATAGTTGCACGGGTCCTCTGTGGCCATGTTTTTTGCGGCTGCTATCGCGGGTAAACTGGTGCTGTGGGCTGTTAACACCAAGTTGTGAATGGGGCGATGGATTTATCGCAACTTTGGCTGCGATAAAGTGTCGTTGACTCAGCGATAGTTTCTTGTGAATATGACCCCTAGTGTTTTGGTGAATTGACGTCTATGATGATGCCATTATATGTAATGGGAGAAATGATGAAACGCTTGCATTAAATTACCTTCTAATGGATTCTTCTAGAGCAAATTCCTCACCTCTTGAATACCTCTTGGTGCCGGACTGGATCTGGAAACGTTGCAACAGCTCTCCCACTTCGGCAGGGGGCGTAATAACTTTATACCCACTACTAAAACCACCGCTGACAAGAAATCAAGGAGAAGCACAAGACATCTTCATGGCACACTGACATCAGTTCTTTTTTCCCACACCCTTCGGGAAAGATCAGGAGTTGCTGTATTACAAAAGTTGTCCCAAAAAATGTATTTTAGCAGATAAATAGGAAGAAATATCTCCTCCAAAGTCATCAGGGTTTAAGTGATGCCTCTTTTGTGAAAGGCAGATTTTGCTCTCGGACCTGCATGGTCTACTTGTAGTGCCTGGGTCTCAAATATGACTCCAAGGTGTCAGAAGTGCAGCTGCATGCATGTCAATGCTGTCTGGGAGCAGAAACCTAAACATGTCGCGGTGAAGGCCTGCGATGAACACCAGGGTAAGCAATGCCGCTCGAGCCAGGTACTGTTCGACTCACCTAGGACAGACAAATCCTCAAAGATCTTTTCCAGCAGTAGAAAAAGGACTTCCAAGAGGAAGCACATGAAGAAACTTTCGCCCTTCAGACATCTTTCCCGCTCCAGGGGTATGGCTCAAAGTTGAGGACTTTTATCCCCAACTGCAGCCTCCACGTCAACTTCAGAGCTGGATTGGTGGAACTTTATAAATCCACTTTTCCAGCCCTTGGTGTTGCCCCTACACAGATCGCAGCCTTCCCTCAGCTGATGCTGCCTTCTCTCAAAAGCACTCCACCCTGGCGCCCTCATCGGGGCCTTAGAGCACAAAGGAGCCTCCTGGGGCCCTGAGCAGACACCGGCCAGTGGCTTCAGTTTCGCCACCAGCCAACCCGGACACCAGGTGACACCACCAGGACTCTCCTTGATGCCATTCCAGCACTTACTGTGCCAATACCTTTGCCAAAGGCCCTGTCAGTTGCCACTCCATCAGCGCCATCTTCAGATCCATTACACTCTTTGACAAACTGTAAAGAACTTTGAGAAGACTAAGGCCATCCTGGTCAGGTCCAGACACAGGGTAAAACAGTGTTGGGAGGAGATTCTCACAGGTCTTTGTCTCGTAGTGACTACTTTGGCAGGCCTGAGTAGCTCTTTGGCTCGGATTCAGACCACATTCAGATGCCAAACATGTTCTATCATGGCGAAGATGACAGCAGGGAGGCGGATCATCTTCTCCCCTCTACTGGCGCAGATGCTGGAAACAACCTGGCTCTGCAGAATGCAAGTGGGGAGGACACCTGTCTCGAGTTGGACCCTCAGCTCTCACTGAGAAAGTTGCCTCGTTCATGGGGGTCCTGCCCAGGACCCTCGCGTTACAATTGCCGCCACAAGAGAACATGGTCAATTTGCTTAAAGAGTTTCAAGTTTATTTAATAATTTGATAACATGCCAATACGGCAATAAAAACAATTCATATTCCATACTTTACCTAAAATTGATAGTACATCATAACACTTAAAATTCCCATTCATCAATAATATAGATTGTTCCTCAACTCTCTGTGCGCATACATCTATAACTATGAGCAACTCATGGTGACTAGCCAGTCTAAAACCACAAACAGGAATTTACATAAGGTAGGACACAATCTCCTACTATTACATTTTTAAATTGCGTTAGCCAAAACACTGAACCGGCGGGCCTGTAAAATGTTGGTAGCAGGGAGCAACAAACCTCTTCTTATTTTATAAAAAACGTGTGCAAAATACACTTATATGAGGTAGAAAAAATGAGGCACCTTCACAATTCACACTTCATGTTGTATAATATACCATAAAACTGGTAGTAAAAACATAATACTTAAAACCTCAGTTCACTAATAAATAGATTGTTCCTCAATATTCTGTGAGTATACATACATAACTGTGAGCAACTCAAGTCGACTAACCATTCAGAAACCACAGAAATAATTTCCCTACAGCATAACACAATCTTATGTTATTACACTTTAAAATTGCTGTCATTAAATCAGTAATTCAGCATACCTGTAAAATTCGAGAAACAGGGAGTAACAAGCATATTATTTGATCAAAACAAGTGCAAAATACAATTATATGAGGTAGACACTGAAGGATATTCACAGAAAGGGTATATACAACCATCCACCCGACCTGTTTGACCAGCTTCCCCTTTATAAAGGCCGAGGCCTGTCCCAGCTGAACCTTCAGTACCCACTTCCTGATGCTAACACTTTTTATATCACACAAATATGGCGGATGTACCCTCCACGGTCTGAATTCATTAGGTGTAGCCAGTTATCTGTATTCCCCACATCTAGGTCGCTCCTCCTGGAAGTTTCTTTTGTCAATCATTTTACTATTTGTTTCTGCTGGGATATATACATACTGTGCAAATCTGACCCTGGAAGAATACCCCCAGTGAGTCCTGAATAGCTTGGAGGTTGGCAACCCATTGGCCTGAATCCTTCACCTGCAGATAACATGTCATTATTTGCCTCAGGGAGCCATCACGTGACTTCAAAAGACAGGCCCAATAATGAAGGTTCTTCTGCCTATATTTGAGTGTTATATTAGTGAGGTCAAGCTCTAACCTCAAGGCACTGTTCACAGAGCCTCTAGGCAAACCAAGACATCTTCTCCAGATATTAATTTCTATGATCTGCAGTCGAGCTACGTCCTTTGCGAACATAACCTCACAACCATACCGTAGTAAACTTACAATTTTTCCATCATTGGTCTCTCTTAAAACTTCGACGGGCTTGTGCCCAAACAGTGGGATCCAACCCATGGCAGGCACGTGCAAAAGCCTTGGAGTGAGCTTCCTGAGAATCTATATGAGCTTTAAAATGTGATTCAGGTTATATCTAAAAGAAGGCCTAAATAGCTATATTCTTTTACCCCCTCCACTTGATCGCCATTAAGCTACCACTTGATCGCGAGCCTGACAATATCCTGAAAAAGCTTATAGTTGCCTTTGAAGGCCAACTGGTGCAAGGCTCAATAGCACTGCGCCATCATCATAAAACATAAAACAGTGGCAAAGTGGTCTCTGCTCCTGATTGAGGCGAAAATGAGTGAACCTGATTTAGTACTGTCATTGCATCAGCAATATAAATCGAGCACAGGAGTGAAGCCAAAATGCACCCTTGTCTAAGGCCATTAGGAGTAGCTATTTTTCTGGGCGAGGCTCCAATGCCCTCTATTTCAACCCTTGTCCACAAACCCTCGTGAATTAGAATTATCAGTTTTTTTAAGCCAGATGGGATATTCCTGTTATGCCTTTTGTTTTCTAGAATAATGCTCGATTTATTGTATCCAAGGCCGCTTACAGATCTATATATGACACATAAAGGGGCTGTTTCCTTTTGAAAGCATATTCTTCAACCAAAAGGTTTCAAATTAAACAGCTGTCAATTGTTGAATGTCCTTTAGGGAAATCCATTTCGACCTGGAGGAGAACTCTAGGACTAGTTACCTAGGGGCATATCATTAAGAAACAGCGTTAAAATTATCGCCGCTTTAATGGCAGAAAACTGCCGCTAAAGCGGCATTAATGGGCTTGATAATATGCCGCAGAGAATTCCCATAGAAGCCCATGTTCTGGTGTGAACATGGGCTTCTATTGGAATTCTCTGCGGCATATTATCAAGCCCATTATCGCCGCTTTAGCTGCAGTTTTCTGCCACTAAAGCAGCGATCATTTTATCGCCTGTCTTGATAATATGCCCCAGTGTTTTACAGTAAGCCTAGCAGATGTTCTAGATTGTACTAGAAATGTCCAAAAAGGTGATCATACGATATCTCAAGGGCAAGTTTCGCCCCCCTTATGCTAAAGCTTTCTTTCCAGGTTTCTGGTAAGTCATGGACATTTATTATCGCTCTAAACACAGGAGTTTGCACTTGGGCCCACAATCTAGGATTAAGCTTGATTGTGTCTGACATAAGACTATCAAGGGCTTGGGCCCTTGAACGTCTTAAAGGTTTCATCACACCCTCAATACCACTTACTAAGGGGAGTAGCTTGCTTTCCGCCAGCCCATTCTCTGGAGAACCATATTGCATACTCCCTTTTTCTCCTCTGTTGTTTTCTTTTAACTTGCATAGCTTGGATATATACCTGACCCACGCTTCTTCATTAACAGACATTGCTTCTATGTTTTTTAGACAACCCAAGGGCACTGCTAACTGTTTTCTAAAACCCCTTTATTCTTCCTTTTCAAAGGGAATCAATTGCCTTCGTCCAGACACGGTTTTTTTTTCTTCCAAATGATTTGTCATTTGTCTTTCCTATAGTTCTTCCTATGTTGTTTAATTAGGAACTCCCTATTAGCTCCACCTACTTTAAAGCCTACCTTATGTTCTTATGTAATGCACTCTTTGTCCTCGTCCTGTAAGAACTATATGTACTCTTCCTTGCCCTCCCACAGCCGGAACCTACCTTTGCCGCCTCCCAAATAGAGACAATCAAGTTTTCATAGTCTTTCAAGATAGACTGAGGCGTTTCATTAGCCTGAGATTTCAAGAGCTTTATATACTTTTTATAGTTCGATATTTTAATTTAGCTGACCACAATAACCTATGCTCATTCCTACAATAAACTGACTGTTTAGCCAGTGCTCCATTCAATATGCAGCCGCATGAAATGAGAGGAGGAGCGGCTTGTGGTCGCTACGACTAAATCACCTACTGCTAAATTCTTTACTATGCCAACATTTTCAGAAGAAATTCTAGCATAGTCAAATAATGTAGCCACACTCCCATAATCAAAAGTAAATTGGGCCGGATGATCCTCTACACTACACATCTACCATTTATGAAGGTCATATTCAAACTACCAAATGCTGTATCCAATTTCCTACCTTTCTCATCCCCCTCTGGCATGGCAAAACCTGGCATGGAATCCCCAGGGCATTTTCTTTATCCAGTTGTAACTCAAGGGTATGGGAGAAATGTTTGCATTAAAATCACCTACCAATAAGATTGGCACGTTGGGGAAGGTCAGGTAAACCTTACCCATTAATACTACCAGATCTTTTAGCCGTTTATGCTGGCTAGTTATCATAGGGAAATGTATTATATTTATTAATATTAATTTATAGCACCATAATTTTTCCCCTCATGGCACTTCTTTTTTTAATGACAACCCTGATATTGTTAAAAAGTTAGTAAATTCCAGAATATAACGTGCCTTTATATTTTACAAACATCATAAGAGCTAAGCTCCCTGCAGGGCAACTAAATTGCCCCTTGACACTGAAAACGCTATAATCACTCATCACCACATCCACCAGCTCCCGTTTCTTGCAGCGCAATAATCCTAACATTTGCTTACAGAGATCTTGCAGTCAGCTTCTTCGATGGGCAAATCATTGCTACCCTTCAATAAGGCGTTAACGGATCCCATCTTTGTGGCATGGAAAAGCCACCCTATGTCCTAGCGGTAAGCTGCTGGGTTCAACAGGCCTCCTAGCCCACTACTTCCATATGTTGTGGTAAAGGAAACAGTTGGTCACACCAAATACTTTTAATCATCTGCATGATCATTTTGTAGAGGTTGTTTGAAATGGGCCATATGTGGGGCTAAAAATCCTGTGCTCTGGATTAGACACGGTTGATTCAAAAGTGTGTTCCATGGTCTCCTTCTTTGCAATCCACCTCCATGTTTGGAGATGCTTCACCAGGTTACTGTATGATGTACATGCATACCTCATAGACATGCTCTTCAACAGTGCTTGCGTTTTTTGGTGACAAGGCAGACTCAGCCATGGAACAATTCAAACAGGAATGGGTCACAGCCCAATCCTTGGAACAAGATTCTCCTTAAGGCCAGTTCCACCAGCAGCACCTCGATTCATGGAATATTTCCACCTTTCAGCGGCTTTAATGATCATAGCCTGTGCAGCAACTTAACAAGCTCTTTCAGAGATACAGGGGGGGGAGTCACGGTTCCAGGAGCAGTCATGGAAAGCAGCATCTATCCACTTTCTCGTCCTCCTTGAGAGGGTGTCCAATCACTGGCATTTCATCACATCTGAAGGCTGGGTCCTGCGGATTGTTGGGCGCGGTTGCGCTCTTTCCTTCCAGGAATTGATTCCTCCTATCCGCTTGCCCCTTTAGTCACCTCAGATGAGAATGCTTGTATTTTGGCACAGGAGGTTCTGCTCTTCTGAACAAAGGCGCTGTGGAGTTGTTTCTGGAGACTAAGATAGTAGGAAGATGCCATTCTTGTTTTTTTCCTTGTTCTCAAGGAAGATGGGGACCTCTGTCCCTTTCTGGACCTTCCCATACTGAACGCATTTTTCTGCAAGAAGTTCAAAATGCTGTTTCTGGTGCAGGTTCTCTTAGCTCTGGAACTGGAAGGCTGGATAGTATCCTTCGACTTGTAGTATGCATATTTGACATAACAATCCTGCAGTCACAGAGGAGACATTTGTGTTTTGAGCTATCTCTGGTGGGTTCCACCCTCTATCAGTTCGCTGTCCTAACATTTCGGCTAACAATTGCGACTCGAGTCTTCAGAAAGGTGATATTGGAGGTTGCGGCTCATCTTCATAGGTAGGAGAGCTAGGTATTATTCTAGCTCAATGACTGGCTTCTGTCAGGGCACCTGCAGGCCAGGATCTCCATGCTATTCAACATGTGGTTTTTCATCAAACGCCCCAAGTCGCTTTTTCAGCCCTACCTGCATTTCGCTGTTTCTCTCAAGGCCTAGCCACCTCCCTGTCTCCCTGG
The DNA here is from genome assembly GCF_964204655.1 of Triturus cristatus. Classification (NCBI taxonomy): domain Eukaryota; kingdom Metazoa; phylum Chordata; class Amphibia; order Caudata; family Salamandridae; genus Triturus; species Triturus cristatus. Next base: position 380,000,415 of record NC_140590.1, on the reverse strand, counting down.
TGGGTTCTGTACATTCAGGTTATATGCTCTTCTTCCAGCCCAAATAGTTCTGTGCCTTCTGGGCCTGCTTGTTTTCGTGCATAGTGCTGATGCCTCACCCTCAGTGGCGCACGCGTGTACTCAAGCCCTGCAGTGGTGGTTTGTGTCAGATTGCATCACATGTGGGAGCTCATTTTGCCCTCTGCCAATAGTGGTCATGGTGATGCCTCCTCCCTCGATTAGTGCTGTCATCTTGAGGCTCTGGAGATCAGAGGTCTTTCGTCTCCCTTGAAGCAGAAGTCTCAAATCAATCTGCTCTATCTTCATGCTACCCATCTGGCCCTCAAAGCATTTCGTCCCTCTGTCCACGGTTGGTCAGTTCAAGTACTAATAGAAAATACAGCCATGATGGATGCAGTACATCAGCAAGCATGGCACCATGGGCTCAAGCCCCCTGTGTCTGGAGACTAAGGATATAATCTTGGGCTTAAACTGCAATGCTTGACTGGTCATGAACTATCTGGTGGGCTCCATGATCGTGAGGGTTGACGATCTCATCCAGCTCCATTTTGCCAATCACAAGTAGTATCTTCACTCTGAGGTTGTCCAATCCATCTTCACTCCTCAGGCACTCCGCCACTGGACTCTTTTGGCACTCATGAGTTTCCCTGCAGGGAGCCCTGTGAGATGCTTTTTATCTGACGTGGAGCATTAAAAGGAAGCTCTAAACTCAGGTGAGAGCAAACCTTTATTAAAGCTGATGTCTCAATGGCCGGGCAGCAACCGCCTCAGAACCCTCATCCCCCAACATTCCCCCCTAGAGTCTGGAATGTCCAGCCACCACATTCTAGACACCAGCGTGCACTTCATCACACCCCCTTCCTCCAAAACAACGAAAGAAGAACCAGAACAAGGAATCAAATAACAAAGGCATGTAACAAAATAGCAATGGCAACAATAACAAAGGTATGCAATAAAATAGCAATGGTAGACTAACAAATAATAACATGCAAAGAGATAACACTATTTTTAAAATTGCTTCAAGCAAAGCATGTACAAATGTGAATATTTGCTAACATAATAATAAATAGCATAATCTGCAAATCGTCTCGGGCTCAACCTCATCCTACCAGAGACCCTTTTGTTGGAATTCTGCTCGACATGCTCAATGTCGGATTGCACACCCATCTTACTGCGAATGTATGCAGATTTGGACTCGGCCACCACTGAAACAAAACATTTATTCCCCACCTTCCCATTCTCCAAAATAACTACATGATCCAGGACCTCCTTCACTTGCACTGGTGCAGAAAAGCGTGACAAACCCTTGTGCACAAGACCAGGTCTTCGAATCCTCACCCAATCACCGACCTGAACTACCAACGTCCTTTTGTGATCCTTTCCAGTACTGTACTTTTCATGCACAGCAGACCTCCCATCCACAACTCCCGCCATCTTATGAAGATCAACAGTTTTCCTAGACCTCCACTCCATCTTTATTTTGGACCCGGCAACCCTCTCCCTCAGTGTAGGAGAGTAGGGTCTGCAATCCTATGGTCACCCCAAATTTTTGCTTTTGCTTCACTGGTTTTATGACTTAGTGTGGCTGTGGGCCTGCTAATCAGACCCACAGCCCTGCTGCTCTCTCCCTAAATTAATGCCAATGCACGCTAGGTTAGGTGCATTATCAATTGGAACTGGTTCACCTTATTGGACCCTGTAACAGTGTACCCCAGGTACCCAGGGCATAGGTGGATCCAAGGCCTACCAGGGGCTGCAGCATGTATTATGCCATCCCTGGCCTGGCCTCACTATTTGACACAACTGGCTGATCACTCAGATGGGGTAAGTTGGTGTAATCACCTCTTACTTAGATATAGTATATCTATATCTAACATATATGGACACATGGTAACCTATCAGTCACACCCTATGGCAGGCCTTAACAATCCTGGAGGCAGAGTGCTTGGTTTCATGTGAGATGGTGCTCTGGCATGAGCTGAGCCTGTCTGCAGCTTTCGGAACAACGTCCTTTAGCTGTTTCATGATATTGCCATACCATATACTCTTAAGTGCATTATGTACCTCGTGGTCAAATGCTAATTCTGGTTTGGCTTTATCAAAACATGTCGAGTAAGGTGTCATACGATTTGGAATACTACCCCCTTGCCAATTCTGGCGACGGGGGTAGCATTCCACCCTTCTAAAGGGACACGACATGTACCTAACCTGAAACCCGGGTAAAGTTAGACAGAGCCTCAGCATCACAAAATTGATGCTGCCACCACAGACACAAGTCTGCCCTCCTGCTTCTGGGAGTCCTTCTAGCTTGGGAGGTGTGGACAAAGGGTTTCCTGTCAGGGGAGGTGCTTGCACCACCCCAGACAGGATTTTGTGTAGTGGGTTAGGGAGGGCTGAATAGATTGAGACATGCCTGGGGCACACAAGGTGTCCCTGTGCATATGCCAGTTCAAACCGGACCTGGGGCTCTCCAGCCCCAGTCCTGGCGCGAAACTGGACAAAGGAAAGGGGGTGTAAGAGCCCCCCTTCCTGGTCCCACCCAGAGGAGGGACCTAGCATGTAATCCGGCCCCTAGATTTGGAATAAGAGTAGGAGCTGTGTCCCAAGACTTCAGATCATCCTGAAACTCGACTTTAATACTGGACTTCGACGTTCTGCTGCACAGAAGACTGAAGAGAATCTCCCTTGTGGCCAAGGAGTGACCACCCTGTGAATACAGGCACCATCCAGCAACTCAACGACTGCTTTGCCGCTGCCTCCCGCCGGAGACCAAGCCCAGAGCCTGACAAGACCCAGACTCCCAGACATCTCTGAGCCAGATCCACAGTCCCTGCAAAGAAGAGACCCGTGGAGGCACCGAGAGACGTGGGACCGGCCATCTTGGAAAGTCCACGACAAGCTGACTGCGCAGCACCTGAGGCATCCTCAATGCTGTGCTTTGGGCCCTGAGAAGCCCCAACACTGAGCAGCATTTGCACCAAAGACCAGCCCTCCAGCATCCACGAGATCTGCGTGGGGCCCTTTTGCTTTTTGCCACTCGACGCGTCATCACGGTTACTGACCCGTTGGCTAGTGGCCATCTTGGTGATGAAAACTACAACTAACACTGCTGGTCTGGTTGCTCCAGACTGGCCCTTGCTCCTGTGAAAAGGAGCAGCCCCTCTGACCTTGCTGGCCAAAGCACCAAGCTTTCCTTGATTCCTGCGTGGCTTGCATTAGCCAAGGCCTGTTTGCTCCAATCAAGAAGCCGACACCGCCATCAGCTAGAGCCTTCATGGGACAGGAAGAGGACGTTGTCGAACTCTTCACTTTCACGTGGCTGCAGAGACAGGCTTCCTTTCTTCACCTGTTGGCACCCGACATAGCCTGGTTCCTTCCTGGTGCCACGCCGGTCACTGGCTAGTGACTTTGAACACTGTCCCCTCTGCTTGCAGGTCGTCTACTCTTCAGATCCATCCTTGGATCCACCAGAACTCTTCCTGCCTGGCCGCCTGCAGCATCTTCATCCTAAGGCTCCATAGACCTGCACGACGAAACCCGACGCACTTTGACCCCTATGCACCCACTTCCTGTGGGTGAGGTAACGCTGGCACTCCGATGCTCCTGGGTAGAGAAACAGCTCTAGTGTCTAGGTTTCAAGTTGTTAGGTTCTGGTCCATCCGGAAGACTCCTTTTCCTTTAACTTTGTGACTTTTACGCACCCATTGAAATCAATAGGTGCACGCGAGTAACTTTTAACACTGCACACGCATCCTGTGGGCCTCCTGGTCACTAACTACAGTTAGCTCCTTGTCATCCCAGCGATTCCCAAGGCCCTAGGCCTTCCTTCCTTTCTATTCGTGGTTCTTATATCATTATTTTAGTATGTGGTTTAGCTGGCCACCTGGCCCATCCATAATTGTGCAACTTTTGTATATTTAAACACTGCCTTGTTTTAAACGAATGTGTTTCTGTGTTCATAAAGAGTTTAGGGGATACTTTTAGTAAATAAATACATATATATTTTGAATATATATCTGTGTGGTGTCCTTTCATTTGGTATTCAAGGAGGTTACATATGGTAAAACAGCTGGCTTCACATGCCCTCAAGAGTTTAGCCTGTAGACTGCACTGTCCACGCTACCACTAGGATAGCTGGTCTATCAAGGTTGACTTCAACCACCACCATAAGGGTTGTTTGGCATGGTACAAGGTGATCACTAGAATTAGTGAGCAGCATATACCAGGCCAACTTCTCACACTCAGTAACATAAAAGGAGACATGCATGTGCTAATGTGTGGTGTTCTCATGCCCCATAATATGTTATCAATCACGTCCCTCCAATGCAACCCATCAATAAGTGCAAGCTGCAGCTGATCCTTGATGACACGGTTGACTTTCTCAACCAAACCATTACTGCAGGGATGGTACAAGGAAGTTAAAACGTGCTTGATACCCGACTTGTCCATAAAATTCTCCATTTCCTTGGATACCATTATCCGTTACTACCTCTTCTGGAAACCCCTCACTCAAAAACACCTCTCTGAGAAACCGGATAATAGCTTCAGTATTGACATTGTCCACAATTTTAACTTCAGGCAAATTGGTCATGTAGTCCACAAAAAAAACTAATGCATACTTGGGTGTGCTGCCAATTACTCCAAACGGCCCTAACAAATCAAACGTCAGCTTGGACCATGGCGTGTTCTTAACCGTGACTGGTGAGACAGGAGACCGACATGTCACTGAGAACACACAAACAACATTCATGGACATGATGATCAATAGCATTGTCCACACCAGGCTACCAAAAATGTTCTCTAACCCTACGCTTCATGGGACAATACCAATGTGACCTTTCTGGGCTAAACCCAGAACCTTATTCCGAAGACACACTGGAACAATCAACAAACCACCCCTATGCATGACTCCCCCAATAGAAGATATTTCCTCAGCAACCCTCCTGTAGGGAACCAGAAAAGAAGAAATCGCCTTGGTAAAGGGCCAACCATTTGCAACATAACCCGCCACCTCTTGAAGCTCCTTATCATTAGATGTGGCCTCCAACCATTCCTGTTCAGACAAGCCCACCCTCGTCGCAACTAAGAGGAAGCTCTAAACTCAGGTGAAAGTACACCTTTATTAAAGCTGACTTCTCAATGCCCAGGCCACAACCGCCTCAGAACCCTCAGCCCCAACATTACACCCTGGAGTCTGGAATGTCCAGCCACCACATTCCAAACACCAGCATACACCTCATCAAGCATCCATTCGCACAAGGCGATTCCTCTCGTCCCTCTGATTCTTTGGGTTCACAGGCAACTACACCAGGACCATGTGCAAATGATTTTTCTTGTGCCAGATTGGCCAAAGTGAGTGTGATACTTGTATCTGCTTTGTCTGTCCCTGTGCCCTCCACTTCCACTACTGCCCAAGGCAGAGTTCCTCTCGCAGTGGAAGGGGACCGTTCTGCATCCACCTTCATGCCTGGAAATTGAAGGTGCAGTCTGAGATCATTCGATCTGGCTGCTAAGGTGGTGGTCCTGATTTTGTCAGGTCCCCACCCCTCTACCAAATTCATATATTCTGGCAGAGGTTGACCCTCGAAATATGCGTTTGTCTGGGGTGCTGCATTCTGTCCTTTCCTTGGCCTGGCAAGGCTTGGTTGAGGGCACTGGTAAGGGCTATGTGTCAGCCTTTTCAGCTTTTCTTTGTTTACCAGACCAGCGGTTTTTGGTATATCTCCTATATTATGTGTTTTGGTAAGGGGTTGGCCCTTTTCTTTCTCCCTTCTCATTTTGTTATGCCTGACTGCGACCTTAATTTGTGGCCTACATTTTAAATGGGTTCACTTTTTGAGAACGGTTTGTCCTTTGCCATTGCTAAATTTGTGCTTAATCACCATTACCTTGGCTCACCATGTTAGTGAGATGCAGACTTTGTTCATTCGTCTGTCTTTCTGAGGACCAGGGCTTCTTTCTTGCCAGATGTTGTCACCTCATTTCATGTCAATCAGTGCATCACTCTGCCACATCATATACACTTGCTCAGCCCACCAACAGGGAGGAGAGACTGTACCGTCAGGATCCTCGCAAAGTCCTCAGTTTTCAGGTTTACAGAGCCTGTGAGCACTGGATTGATGATCAGCTTTTCCTTGGTTATACTGTTTCTAAGAAGTTGATCATATCTGACTTAACATGCCATGTATCATATATGCTACACTCTTCAAAGAAGAAGCCTTCTGAGTGCATCAGAGCACATTCCTCGCGGGTGAAGGCTACTTCCCTGGCATTGCCCCAGGGTGTCTGTTTCCTGGATATTTTTGCTGAGCAGGAGTGTTTGAGTCAGTCCACAACTTAACCAGGCATTATTGCCTTGACTTTGACGTCTGCAGTGATGTCCATTTTGCCAGATCTATGTTGCAGGTGCTCAGACCCATCACCCTGGAAGAACTGCTTAGTATTGATTCAAGACGAGACAAATCTGTTGGTAGAAGTATCCATCAGAAGTACAAATTACTTACCTTCAGTAATAATCTTTCTATTGAATACTATCTCTACCTGGAGATTACTCACTGATCCTGCCTGCCTCTTCATTCGGAGGTGTGGTGAGGCCGGCACAGGAGAGCTTTTGTAAAGTTTCCTGATCCAGTCTGGGGCCTGGAGGGATTCAAAAGGTGAGGAATCTGCATATAGGGCATTCAGCAGAAAGATCGTTACAGAAGGCAAGTCATTTGTTCCCCACAGGAGGGTCAGAACCTAAAGTTGAGGGGCAGTCAATAGGAATATGCACAAGGCTTCAAATGATGGCATGTTAAGCCTTATGTATTAGTCTGTCATGATTTACTGTGTATTTAATAACCATGAAAAATTGCACTACAAATCGCATGAGCAGTAGCACCTCAGATAGAATGTCCTTTGCATGATTGTTGCGTTTGAGTAGTGATGTTAGGCACTTGTGTGCATGAATGATTGTGGTATCTCTGTAGGCTGTTCGCATGTGTCCCTCTCATATACTGCACTGGTGGCTTACCTATTGTGGTTACCCCTGGAACTGAACTGTTGGTGGTACTAGCAACTGTGATGTCTTGGTGAAAGGCTGTGGCAGCCATTTCTGCCATTGATGTGCGAGGGACAGGAGTACCAGCAGCCTCCGCTCTTCTTGCTGTGCTCTCTCCTCGGTACATGATCATAAACCATACCAAAGCTTCTAAATTTCAACAGTGATCACTCAAACCTTGCTAAATATTGTCACTCGCTGCACACACTCATCCACTGAGATTTCTAATTCAGCATCACTAAACTTATACTTCCGTTTATGTAAACCGTCAACAGATGCAGGGCTTTAAGTGGGCCGGGTCCCTCCGGGTCTGAGACACTGAAGTAATTAAAAACGGACATTGGAACCAGTACCTATCAGACTCTATGTTTATGTTTGCAGTAAAAAAAACGGATAGATTTCTGAACTATGAATGTAAGAAATGTTAAGGTGATCCAAGTCAGCAATTTAGTTCCAGTTTATATTTCACATGGTTTACACAATCTTGCATTCCCTGTTGTGTTAGGTATGTCCAGAATGTTGGATTTCTGTATTTTTTTCATGCTGCATACTACTCTTGGATAGTGCATACTTTGAACCCAGTTGCCTCCAGGTGTTTAGAATGGGCCGCGAGTGAGAGGTCTGAGTTGAGCCTGAAGGCAGTGTGAAGTTTTCAAAGTGGCTATTAGTGGGGCAAAAGGGTATTCAGAATGCTTGGCCATACAATCTTTGGCCTCTCTGCAGAGTGCACAGAACAATGGTCCCATGTTCCGGTTGCAATTGGGAGTCTGTGCAAATGTGTTGAAAGAGGTATACAGTTTTAAAAATACTGACAAGGCGAAACTAAAAGAAAATGCAGTGCATTCAAGTGAGTGAGTGCATTGTTTTTTTGGGGGGTGGTGAAGTGGTGATGAAAGGGAGTGCACACAGTAGAGAGTGAAAAGAGGGTCCTGAATAGGCAATGTGTAAGATAAGCATCATCGTCCTCATCAAGATACTTTATTCGGCTCTTCTGAGCCGCAAAGGTCACAGCAAAAAGACAAATACAGTGTAATACACCATCAAATAAAAGAGAAGTTTGTTAAAATCACTCAAAACAAGTATTAGGAACATCAGTCTGATGGAGTAAACATTCATTAATTAGACCGTACCTTTACAGCACTTAAGATGTAATTGAACCACGTCTTTAGTTGGTTCCTGCCCTCTATTCAAGGATTTCTTGGGGAATACCGCCCGACTGCCTGTCGCTGCCAGCTTTGTTGTTTTTATTGTTATGTTTTCTCTCCGCGTTACTCACTCCGTAGAGAGTTGTCCTGTGTGTTATTTAGGGAGATACATGCCTTGCAATGTCGCCTGGAGCCGAGTACAAGGACAAACATTGAGGCTGCTGTGATAACCTGCATAACCACCTGAAATGTAAGGTGAACAGTGATTCTTTTTTTGTTGCTCTGTGACCCTGTGGGACAACATGTAATGCGATCCTTGTGCAAATCTGAATAAAAGACAAGTTAAAAAAAAATGTAAGTGAAAACAGCATAAATAACAGTTTCATTCCCCAAACAGTGCAAATAAGTAAAATAAGTAAAGTCTGCAACATGAAAATCTGTCTCTCATTTGCAATTACCTGTAAATAAAGTGCTGGGCGTACAGGCAAGACCCTGAAGGTCTTTTCTATGCCAACACCTCTAGTCTCTGTCCATGACCTCTGTGCCATAATAGAAGGGGTTGTAGTTGAAAATGATCTTCTGTAGAGTCAAGCCCAACCTCTTCATGGCAGAAGGCCGTTGGAGGAGTGTGTGGAACTGCCAGAAGCCTCCTTATAACCCTCTTCCCCGCAGTTTGTAAAGATCTGCAATTAATATACACCTATATGCCCACATCAAATGTGGCGACACGCATTTACTGTTAACAATACAGAGCATTTCTCTAGTTGGCTTGTGCCCTAGTGTTTTGGAAACATTTTAAACCATGTCAGTTGCTCTCTGGAACTGCATGGCTCTTACATTCAGGAGAACTTTCCAGCTAAAATCTACATCTATCAGAATTCCCAGATATGTGTAATGCGAAGTTTTCATGATTTCTTCACCACTAAGTAAGAACTTTTTGGTCTTAGCTAGTTTGAGGCCACATTTTGTCACAAAGGACTTAGTGTGGCTTATCTTTAGCCCCAACTTTCTCATAAAACTGTTAAAAGCACCTAATTAAATCTGGAGACCTTTAGCAGTTTGGGCAATGAGAATGGCATCATCTGCATTAAGCAGCACAGGAATTTCACTCAAGTTGATCTTTGGGATGTCTTTCCTCACCGTTATCAGATGCTTTCTCAGAGAGTTATTATAAATTAAAAAGAAAAAAGGTGCCAGGAAGCAGCCTTGTCTGACCCCAGTGATTGATGGAAAATCCTCAGATAGATCTCCGCTCCTGTTATACCAGACTCTGGCTGTAGTATGTTCATGGAGACTACTGAGCAGGGAGATAAATCAAAGGCGCATGCTAAGTCCATGAATGCGAGATTGAAACTACCTTTTTTAGCCTTAGTATATTTTTGAACGATCAGGGAAAGATTTAAAGATTGTTTAACAGTTCCCAGGTGTAGGAAAGTAAGATCTGCTTTCATGGTCACCCCCGCTTTTTGCTGGTGTCATTATGTTTTCTGACTAGTCTGACTGTAATCCTGCTAATCATGACCCCCAGTCTCTGTGCTTCTTCCCTAAATTGGACACGGTGAGTACTTGGGTTCCCCCCAGACTGGCTACTGGTGTGCCCTTGTAAGTCCTTACTATATGGTGCTAAGGTACCCAGGGCATAGGTACACAGTGGTCTCCCATGGGCTGCAGCATGTATTATGCCACTCATGAGCGACCACTCACATGGGGGCGTGGCTTGACGCTGATGTAGGGAGAAGCGGACCTCGGAGCTCCTCTGTGGCCTCCCTCCATTGAGACTGATCCTGACAAGCTGTGGGAGCCCCTTGTCGCTCATTCTGTGGTGGAATACCTGGTGCCACTGTGGGAAGTCTGCCGATGAACGAGGTGGCTGTGACACGGAGTTAAAAGCAATTCCTTGCTGCGCTCGTACTCCGATCGTGGCGACCTAAGATGGCGGCTGCGCCCTGACGAGGAGGTGTCTGCGGGCTGCGGTGCAACCCCTGGAATCCACCTGGGACATCGGTGAGCTCTCGGCTGTCTTGACGCCCACCCACCTGGTTACGGGTGGACGAGAGGTACAGGTGAGGGAGGGGACCCCTCTGCTGATATAAGAACAGGACGCGGGTGCTGACTGAGAGAGACTAGGCCTGTAGACTAGATCGCTGTGTTGGTGGCGAGTTGCGGAGGACTTGGCGGATTGAAGGGTCTTGATGAGTGGGCGCTGACTCGCCTGCAGTGGGGACGGCCACCCTGTTTTCCCGCTGAACTGGCGCTCCTGGGCAGTGCTTACTCCCTGCTGTGACTTCAAAGGAGAATGGTTTACTGCGCCGGGGTGCATCCCCTGACGCTCCCAGTGCTCCCTGCCCGCACTGAACTTCCCTGTGATCTCTACCTGGGGGCCCGGTGCGCCCCAGCACAATTGATCAGAATGGTCAGAGTGTCTCGACGGAAGGGCTTCACGGCCTTACATGTGGAGTCAACGGAGCACTTAACTGATGATGAGGAGGAGGAGGTAGTCACTCGGGGAAACGAGGCAGCAGAGGGCCCTACACTGGTGGACATAATGCAAGCAATCACCTCCTCAAGGGAAGTCTTCAAGACCAAAATGGACGCCATAGGGGTGGATCTTAACCTGCTGAAGGACGATCACCGCAAGCTCAAGGAGCGGGTGAAAGCCACTGAGAAGACCTTAGAGGAGGTGCCGGACGCACTATCTACCTTGCAGCGCTCCCTAAAACTGGTGGAGGACAAGGTCAGGATCTTAGAGGTGAGAGCGGAGGACAGCGAAGGGTGCTCTCACAGGAATAACCTGCGCATAGTGGGGATTCCAGAATGGGAGTAGGGAGAAGATGCTGTTCAATACATGGAGAACTGGCTCCAGACTGCAGTGGCCCAGAGGGTGTCTCCGCCTTCTTCGCCACACAGAGTCCCGGCCAGGCCTCCTAAACCGGGTGCACCCCCACGGCCGATGGGCGTGCGCTTGCTTCACTACTGCGATAGGGACCACATCTTACAACAAGTGCGGGGGAAGCAGAATCTCCACATTGCGAATGCCAGGGGAATGATCTTCCCGGACTTCACCAGGGAAGTGCAGAGACAACGAGCTTCCTTCCTTGCGCTGAAGCGAAAACTCCTGCAGCTGCCGCTACCATACGCCATGTTATTCCCAGCACGCCTCAGAGTGGTAGACGGACCCATCACACACTTCTTCACCACCCCGCAAGACGCATGGCAATGGCTAGAGGCGCGCAAACCAACAACAAGGCCTGCTTCTCCGTCAAGCACTGCGGATCACGGATCGCCTGCACGCTTGGGGTCACAGAAGCCCATAACGCCGCCGGATCTTCAGCTTGAGAGGACCAGGGCTGTGCGGGAGGTTGCAGAGATCAGCCGTGGTGGGGCTAGCCCGGTCTCCGCTGCCACTATCCCTGGCATGGGCAACCTTGAGACTTCTTCTACCAGCAGCATGGCTGCGGACATCGAGACTGAACTTCCCGAGATTACACCCCAGACGGTGGACCTACTCATCTAAGGTGGGAGCAAGAAGTCGGGTGAGAGAGGGCTCAGTTGGTGCCAGGGACTGGCTACTGTTTATGCAATTCTCCGGGAGTGGCAGGAAGATGGCACCAAAGTTGAACTGAAACTGAGGGCTCTCCTGTCTGGTATGAGCGGGGGGATGGCCGGGGGGGCTTTGGGTCCTACTGGTCAGCACACGCCTCACCACGTTTCGCAAACAGTTGATTGTTGCACTAGTTTGGATTGGAGCTAGTTCGAATGTACCTGTCCTGGGGAGTGGGAGTTGGGGAGTTCAAGGGGTTGATGGGGTTCTTAACAGGGTCAGGCATGCCGCTGGGGGGGTTCAGAATGGGAAGACGCTGTAGAAAGTGCCATGGGATCCACAGTATGTATTAAATGTATGGCCTGGAATGTCAGGGGAATGCATACTATGTCACGTCGCCATAAGATACACGCTTACCTTGTGCGGAGAGGGGTGCAGATTGCACTACTGCAGGAGACGCATCTCACGAAACAAGAGGGGGAGACTCTACAGCACTGGTGGCAGGTGTTCTGCACAGCTTATTCGGCCTTTGCCAGGGGCACCTTAATTTGGGTTCGTGCGGGGGTTCCATTCCAGTGTACTAGACAGCTGATTGACCCAGACGGGAGGTATGTGGTGGCTGCGGTGCACCTTGGCGGCAGGGACATTGTGTTGGGCAGCCTATATGCCCCTAACGTGGATCAGGCTGCATTTATTGCGTGTCTCTAGGGGCAACTGGCGACCATGCTAACGGGGTCGGTATTACTGGGGGGGGGGGTTTCAATTGCACTGAGGATGTTGACCTGGACCACTCGCATCCCCCTCTAGCGGATGCCCCAGCGACCAGGCAACATCAATGGGGACTGACGGATACTTGGAAGGCATCACACCCAGGGGATAGGGACTACTCCTATTTCTCTTCTTTGCATGACTTACTTTATTGTCTTGATTCCATACTCTGTTTGCCTGACGTCCACGAAGGGGTTGCCCACAGTGAATACTTAGCTAGAACAATAGCTGAATTGGCTGCGGGGTCGCCCCGCTATTCTGACTTGGCGGCTGCGGCTGGAAATATTGGAGGATCCGGTGTTTCGGAATACAATAGGTGCAGCGATAGAGGGCTATTGTGGGGCCAACGCTGGGTCGGTGATGAGCCCACTAACGGAATGGGATGCCTTTAAGGCGGTGATCAGGGGACGCTGCATAGGGGAAGTGGTGGGAGTGCGGAGGGTACTGCTACGGGAGGTACAAAGTGCAGAGCATAAACTTAGGGATGTGGAGAAAGAGAGACCGGAACATCCTGATAAGCAGGAGGATCTCATTGAAGCTCGCGAGACTCTAGCGGTACACATAGAACGATTGAGATGCTTTGACTACAAGGCTTATACTGCTCGGGCACATGCCGGCCGAGACGAGACTAATGGCATGGCTGGCAACTCAGCAAGGAGGGGGACGTCGATAATGGAGTTGAGGGACCCCGATGGTGATACAGCATATACTCAATGTGCTATTAATGAGCAGTTCCTGCTGTACTACACGGGACTATACCAGAATAAACTTACCCCGGGGCTCCCAGGTGACGAGGACTTCCTGACTGGTGTGGAACTCACGAGGATTGAGGAAGAGGAGGCGGAGGCGGAGGAACTAGGCAGGGACATAGAGGTGGGGGAGGTGCACAGCGCCATCAAGCACATGGCTAGGAACAAGACGGCGGGAACCGATGGGCTTCCTGTGGAATTCTACTCTGCATACATCGATGCACTGGCCCCGCGCTTGGTGGCACTGTACAATAGAGCAAGATGGGAAGGCGTCCTCCCGGCCTCTACGCGAGAAGCAATAATTGTCCCCCTACTGAAGCCGGGTAAACCGGCCTGGGATCAGACTTCTTACAGGCCACTGGCCATGCTCAACTTGGATTACAAGATACTGAGCCGTGTGTTAGCTAGTAGATTGTTGGCCCAAATGTCGACCTTAATACACATAGACCAGGCCGGGTTTATCCCGTCTCGGAACACAGCGATGAATGTTCGGAAACTTCTACGCATTTTAGGGGCCGATACCTATTGCAAGAAAGAGGCCTGTATTTTCACGGCCGATATAGAGAAGGCTTTTGACAGCATGGAATGGCTGTATCTTTTTAATGTTTTGAGGGCGTTCGGTTTGGTGGACCGATTTGTGGAGTGGACAGGGTTATTGTACAATAATTCCACCGCCAGGGTCAGGATGAGGGGGGACTGATCTCTGCTACCTGTTCAGTGGGAAGGGGCACGAGACAGGGGTGCCCGCTGTCCCCCCTGTTATTTGCCTTGGCAATGAAACCCATGGCTGTCCATGCCAGGATGGGTAAACATTATAAGGGGCTGCTGGTAGACGGCCAGGTGCAACATATAGCGCTTTACGCAGATGATCTGCTTCTGTTCCTAGCCAATTTGGGCGAAGCGTTTCGGGGCGCTAAAGATTTGTTAAACATGCTGGGGAGGATTGCGGGGCTCGGTTCAATTGGGCCAAGTCGTGTTTGTTCCCTGCCAGTCCTGGGAGAGCTGAAATGCAGAGTGTGGAAGGGGTTTCATGGGAGTCCAATTGCTTGCCGTACCTGGGAACTCGGATCTACCACGACCCTGTGGATCTCCTGGAGGGTAATATAGGGCGCGTGGTGCACAGGGTTAAGAGCTGCTTTGAATTCTGGGGGACACTCTCGCTGTCTGTGGCAGGTAGGGTCGCACTTGTGAAGATGATCACCTTACCCAGGCTTATTTATCTCTTTGGGACACTCCCTATCTGGATCCCGCGCAAGATCTTTGCGCAACTCACCTCCTTGCTCACGGGGTTTCTATGGGGCAGCGGGAGGCGCAGAGTAGCACTTGTCACTATCCAGCGGCCCAGGGCAGAAGGGGGTTTTGCTCTGCCGGACCTTGAAGCCTACTATCATGCAGTGCAGCCTCAGTGGTTCACGAAATGGGCGGCGCAACAAATCCGGGATACGGAGAATTTGGGTAGGCAGGACCCCAGTCTGGCCCAGCTTTCTCAGGTGCTGCTGCGGTTGCCCGTGAGCGATAGAAAGCTTTCCCCTGACTTACGAATGATGAGACAATGTTGGACCCTCATGGCTCGGAGGGCTCTGTTACGGATTCCATAAGCACCAGAGATTCCGCTGCGGATATGTGAAGTACTGCCTCATGGAGGTGACTGGAGCAAACTGCGCCAATGGGAAGATGCAGGGGTCATCACTATATGAGACTTGTTTGAAGAGGGTAACTTCCTCCCCTTTGATGACCTGTTGGAGCGCCACGATCGCCGACGAGGAGACTTTCTCTTCAATGTGGCACTGACGGCAGCCATTAGAAAGCACTGATGAGAGGGGTTGGTGGAACCTAAGACATTCCTGGCCAGTCAATACGTGGTGATGGCAGCGGGGACTATCAAGGCAGTTACATGTCTCTATAGGCGGATCACACATGACTTGCAATAGGTATTGGTAGACCTAAGCCGTAAATGGGAGGCAGACTTGGGGGAGGCCATTGGGGAGAAGCCATGGGGAGAGATATTAGAACGGGCCTGGAAGGGCACCAGGAACGCGCGCTTTCAGCTAATTCACTTCTATGTGCTACACAGGGCCTACCTTACACCTGGGAAAATCAACGAGTACTTTGGGGTATCGTCCACCTGTCCAAGATGTAACCTGGAGGGGGCAGGGTTTTTACATATGTTTTGGGAGTGCCCATGCCTGGGAGTTTACTGGAGAGGGGTGACGACTGGACGGGCCACAGTGACGGAGAGAGAAGTAGCATTGACGCCTGGTTGGTGCCTGTTGCATTGGTTCCCACATACTGCTAAGACAAAAGTTACTAGTAAATTTATCGATTTGGGGTTAGTATTGGCTAAGAGGGAGCTTACTACCCATTCTGACTGGTTGTCTGTAAAAAGATCTCTATGGAATGCTTCATTATTAATTTTTTCCCATTTAATACACAATCCTTTGTTCCTACTATATTCTATCTGGAGCAGGGTGATTTTCCATGTAACTAACCCTGGCTGAGGGTATTTTAAGCTCCAATATAAGCAGATTATAGTAGCTTATGTAAAAGGACACAATTTTACATATCACAAACACTGATATCAGTTCCTTAGAGATTATCACATGAGCAATGATGGAATTTGAACTCAGGTCCATGTATGACGAAAGCTTTGGCACGCTCGGCGTTCAGTATTCTAGTGCAAATATTAGATTGTTTGCAAGAATCATTCTATTTACTGAGCCGCCATAGGAATTATGTTTAAAGTGTGTGAGGGGTTGATTAAAATCATCACTGATTCCGCATATTGGGGATACTCCCTAGGCACACATTTCAATATTAAAATATCCCACCCAGATGATTGACACCTCCTTTGTTTGGTCACTTAAAACCTTATGCTGGGCATCCACTATACCATCCACCATTTTAGTTTTTGTATGGTCAAATATATTACAGTAAAAATTCACAAGTACCAGATCAAATGGTTTCTGCAAAGTAATCAAATATATGGTAAAAAAAAGTGTAATAGTCTTTTTGTACACTGTACAGTTGATCAAGGAGACGGATATGAAACTAACCAACCCGCCTTTAGCGCGACCTGACTTTGAGGGGGTGACTGGAACATGGTTGGTGTCAAACCCATTTATGTGTCGCGGGTCCAATAACCTGGTATCTTGGCAACAAATTATTTGGTGGTGGTCCATTACGTTCAGCCATTCTGGAGCCCCCTGTTTAATGCACAGACCAGCCACATTCCACCAGATTAAGCCCAAAGACCCAGCCCCCATAGGTGAGTCAAGAGTTGTTTAGGTACTTTTGGTGTGTAACAATTAAGCGTGTCCTCAGTTGGGGTTACCCAGTGGTGTCAGTCAAGTTGCTCTAAAGTGGACAAAACATCAAACCTGTTAGATAAAGATAAAGGGGAGTTGCAGTGGGGGTGATGAGATGCAATTTTCTTCTTATAATATCTGATTTAGAATTATTATGAGCGTTAACCAGGAGCCTGTGAGCCTCGGGGGAGGGGTAGAAGAAGCCCAGCAGGAGGGCTCTGATACATTCCAGGGAAGAAAGAGTATGGCAAAGGGAGTGTAATAAAGCCCGGACTACACTTGGGGGCATATTCACAAGGATCTATCACCGAGTTAATGGCACTTTATTGCAGCCACAGTTGCGATAAACTTATCGTGCCAATCACAAGCTGGTGTTAACATCCCACAGCACCAGTTTACCCGTGATAGCAGCCGCAAAAAACATTGCCACAGATGACCCCCGCAACTATCACTAATGAGATGCAGAGTAGGCCTTCCCGTGCCAAAAGTCGCGACAACACCACTCCACAACATTCACATCGGCCAGCCAGAACTGCGATAAGAACACAAAACAGGTGATAAGGCGCGTTAGCAGCAGGAAAATAACACCTGCTCTGACCTTGTGCAAAGTCGGACCACAGCCTGCACCACAAAAGGGAGCCCAGCCCACAGCCACATCGGAAGGGCAACAGATGCCATGGAGCCACTGGTCATGCGGCCTGGACACCCAAGAGGGCCACAACACCCACCGGCACCACCCCAGCACCCCAAGCCCAACCCAGAACACCCCCCCCCGACCACCACAGAGGCAGCACAGACAAAGACAGCGGACCAGCACCAGGAAACGCACCAGCCTCACAGACCCAACACCTGACAATGTCATTGCCCACTACAGGCTCAAAAGGACAACCATCGTACGCATCCTGACCAACAATGCCCAACAGGCCGACGGCACCAACACAGCGGACAACCAACATCCCACTCCACACAAAGCTGCTTGATGTGCTGCACCTGTTGGCCTCTGGTACCCCCCAACCAACACCGGCCAGAGTCGGAGGAGTCACACAGCCAGCCACATCCAAGTCCCTCACACCTGTCCTGGACATCACCATCAGCCTGGTAACCCAGTCCCTATCCAACACAATGCGCAGGATCCGCAGGAGACCAAGCAAGGACCATACGCCATAGCTGGATGCACGCACGTGTTGGGGGCAATCCACAGCACACATGTTCTACCTGTGCCCCCTGGTGACACAGCACACAATCACCGCAACAGAAAGTACACATCTCACATCAATGTGCAGGCAACAACCGAACACAGTGGAACCTCCACCAATGTCGCCTCCAAATACCCAGCCAGTGTGCATGATTCCTTCATCCTCCGACAGTCCATCAGCAACCAGCGTTCCCAGAATGGCACCAAGGAAAATGCACAGCCCCTTGGCAAGTTCCAAATGAACACCCCACTCACCTCAACTCCACAACCATGCAACTCACAACTCTGGCAATGCACACGTCACAAAATCACAACCAACATGCAAAACAACATGCCGACCCACCAGACACGACAGAACAACTCACAATAGTAACCTGGGCAAGCCGTGAAAATGAGTTATCAACGGCATGGCACCTCAGCCACACACTAGCCGAATGTGGGGAGAGGTGGCAACCAGGCCTGTGTGAAGGATGCAGGAGAACCATGATTGGGAAAGTACACAATGCCAAGAGTGGCGGAGATGTGCTGAACAGACCACAGTATGCCGAACATACCCATATCCATTGCGACATACACCGCTGGTGTATGGAATGCAGTGGACAGTGGACGCAACCATGTCACCCCAGCCAGAGGGGGAGTTCACGGAAATGTTGCCTGTTATGTCCCCCCCCCCGTAAGCGTGAGCGGAGTGGGAGGGCCCGGCGTACACCAGGCCAGCGTAGGGGTGTGAATAAAAAGCACGTAGCCCAGGGTGTGGTCCTCTTCCAGAAAGCCCAACGTCTTTGCCAGGGCGGCGCCTCTCATCCCGCCACGAGGCCGACGCCATCCTTGTGAGCGGAGTTGCCTGCGATCCTGTACGCCTGCCTTACCCCGGCCCGCTGGACCCCGAACCCGTCAGGCCCGCCCCTGTGCAGCCAGGCCACACTGATCACCTTCCGACACCGGCGTGTGTCAATGAGGGCCCACCACATGCCTGCGCAAGCTCCAAGCCCGAGGCCCGTGACCTTGGCAGCCTCTCAGACCATCACGGCCTCCACGACACAGGCCCGCTGTAGTCCTTTCTTGTTGACGGACTCTACTGCCGCCTCCAGCCTATACCACGGTCAAGTAGGTCACACATTTGTAACTGAGTCTTGATTACACCATGGCAGTGAACATTATTTAAGGCACAGTTCATGTCACTATATTCCTTTCGATGTGGTGCCACCAAGTCTGTGCATAGCATTACAACCACACATGTCTGTGGGCCTACGCGGACTACTGCCCTTGGCCTACGCTGCGCACAAGTTGGTCACAGAATTGGAACTGAACATCGATTATTCAAAGGCGGAATACATATCATCGCACGCAAGGAGAGGCGCAAGAGGATGACACTTTGCAGTCCGGAGGGAACAGGATCATCGTTACGGTGGTGGATGAACACTACCGACAACTGCCCTAGTGTCACTAACGCTATGCATCGCGAGCCAAAGACAGGTGAGTGTGGTCCCCTGCTGACTACTTCCTTTGGCCCACACTACGGACAAGTAGGTCACACATTTGGAACTGAGTCTTGATCATACATTGTCCGTGTACGCATAAAAAGGAAGATTCAACTTCACTGTACTCGCTTTGGTCAGGTGGCAGCAACCATGTGCATAGCATCCCAACGACACATGGCTGTGGGCCCTTGCTGACCACTGCCCCCGGCCTGCACTGTGGTCGACTAGGTCACACATACCTTTGAATTCAGCCTTGGTTTATTTATGGCAGACTTAATGTCATTGTGCAGGCCTCATCGCAGACTGCATCCCCTTTCAGCACCGGTGCCACTATGTCTATTCCCCGAGACCCATGGACACTCTCTGGTTGGACTTTGGTGGCAACTGAGTCCATGGACTTGGGGTTGTCGTCGCCATCATGGCGGTGATACTGACTTTGCGGCGAAAACGAGGCTGTGGCATTCCACCCCTCCATTTGCTGCTTCCGGACAGCTTCCACCCTCTTCATCATGCCTTGGAGGACACCTTCCACTGTCCCCAGCAACCCTCCGCAACATGATGAGGACCTGCTCAGGTCACATGGCCCATCTGACTGCGCCACAAGTCACCGTCCCGTGGCTGGGTGCCTGTGCCGGCCGCAGTGCATCCGGGGCCACTAACTCTGTGCTAGTCATGTCCGGGACCCCTTCCTCTGAGATATTGGATGGCCGCTGAGGCGATGGCCTTAGGGTCATCAATGCCATGTGTGTGTGGCCCTGCGCTGACCACTGCCTCTGGCCTCAACTGCGGCCCACCAGGGCTCACACATCAGATCGAGTCCTGACCGGCCCGGACGTCGCATCACTGCAGATGGCACATGCCCCCACCGCCAAGACCACCTCCAACCGCCATCTGCCAGAGTCGAAACAGTGGTCCTGACAGACTTACGGAGTTGCTCACACCTGTCGTGGATGCCATCATCAGACTGATACACTGCTCGGCATTCCAGGTGCCACTGACTCAGTGCACCGCAAGCCATTGTCCGTCACTGATTGAGTTTTGTGTTGTTGAGAGGTTTCGTAGCAATGTCACCTCAAGCAGTGTGGGAGACCTGAGACGAAGATGATGCAGGTCTAACACACCCCACTGCATCTGCATCAGGAATATCTCGTGGGGACACAATCCGAGACTTTTTCTTCACAGGGGCGCGCTCAGCTGTAGTGCCCCTACCTCAGTGCACTGCAACTCACGACACTTCTGTTTGCATGTTGTGTGTCCTCTGGACTTTCTCCAGCTCTCTCCATGTTGCTCAGCAGTTGACTCTGTTATGTAGGTGTTTTCAGTTTCCGTTGCACTGGTGTCCACTGTTCAAGTGATTGCCAACACCAAGCTGGCTTATACTCACCCCACACACATCCAGCACAGGCGTCACTGTACATGTGGCCCTGCCAATAAAGGGGCCGGGCGCACGTGCCCGTAGCCAGTTCAACATAATATCTGCGTGTGTCCCTGTGGTCTTGTTGTATTCATGAGGGCACTGGGCCCTACGACATTACATTGTGCTGTGTACAGCGGATGCATACATGTCACCGCGGGCAGCGGGTTGGAGCTTGGACATGTAGCTTTGTCGTCACCCACTCAATTCGTAAGTGGAGTAGCCTGGGCCGTCGTACGCAGAGCCTACGTGGGTGTGTGACTGCTATTTGCGTGCCCCTGGGCGTCGTTCTGTACTGTGAATGTGCATCTGCATGTGTCTCTATGGCAGTGTAGGTCTTCTTTGTGGGGTGTAGGTGGTCTCTGACGGGTAATAGACACCAACGTATGTGATGTAGTTCGCCTTCCATGGGTTCGGACCCCACCCACACCTGTTCGACCACCTCCTTTTGGCGTGCTGACACATGGCATTGGGGTGCCATGTGTGGGTGGGTGAAGTGTCGTGAGCCAGCTGTGCTTGCGGGTACTTCCTGCTGTGTGGTCTGTTGCAGGCTCTGTGTTCTCCTCTAAGTAGCTTTGCCTCCCGGGTCCTGGTGGTGGGTTGCGTGGGATGTCCATGGGCTGTTGTAGGGCGTCGGTGTCGAAGGTGAGGTGGTCCTCTCCAGTATCACAGATGTGTTGTCTTCTGTGCTCTGCTGGAGGTGTTGTGTGCCCCTCTGCAATGTGAAGGGGAGATGCAGGTTGACATTGTGTTGACATGTATGTTGGCGCATTGTTCTGGTTTACATGCAGACTGTATGACAATGTACATTGTGACTGTTTGGAAGGTGCTGGATTCTGCTGCGGGACAGTGTACATTTGCAGCTCTGGGCAACAAGCTTGCTTAATCTCCACAACGGCCCCCCTGCGGCGGGATGCCTGGCTTTCACCTTGGGGATGCCCAGTACGGGTTATCTCACAGGGAAAAACCAGGACGGGTTCCCAATGCAAGCGCCGAGATGCCCAAGGGTAAGTTGAGCGCTATATAAGAACTCACATACATACATACATACATACTACATGACAGATGTGAGGTCGTACGCGTACATTTCCATTTCACAGTTTCCAGCTCTGTCAGATGTAGTAGGCATGTTTCTGTGCATGCGCAAAGCCAGTTGTGTCCTCTGTTATGCAGTGTTGGCTATGCGTGTTGTCGTCAATGTGGGTGTGCTGTTCTTGCTATGTGTGCGTGCTGCAGTGTGCCAAGGGGATCAGCGACATGATCCTGGGTAATTTTGGGTGTGCAGTGTGCTACACCTTGTTGTGCATGTGTGCCATTGTGCCCATCTCTCCCTGTCCCCCCAGTCCCCGTTCGTTACTCTCCCTGTTGATGTTGTGTCAGGTCCTCTTGAGCTTTGTCCGTACTCCCTACTCCTTGCACCACCTCCACACTGATGACTTGGTTTCCTCCAGCTCCTCCTGTGGCGCAGGACTGCCACCTCCTGTCGCCGTTGCTGCCTTCCTGTTAGCAGCGGGTTTGTGCCTAGTTTAGGCTGTTACGTCATGCCGGCGCCGATTGGCCTTTTCAGCATTTCGACTGCATTCCAGGTGGTCTGCTTGTGGGTCAGTTGCTGGTAGTGTTCTGTCGCCTCCGTGACGCTGGTCTTGTTTTCCTGCGGTCTGCACCCCGTCTTCCTCTCCCTTTTCTCCATGGCCTTCCCCGACCCCATTGTTCCTTGCTAGTGGTCTGTGGGGGTTGTGGGGTTCGCGTTGCCTCTGCTCTGGGTCAGGGTGCATCCATGTTGCTACGTGCTTTGGCTTGTTTCTGGTGTGTTGTTTCTGTGGTTTTTATGGTGCATTTTCCCGCCAAATGCGTGGGATTTGCAGGCCTGTGGCTGTTTTTCGCTACTTTTTGTATCGCAATTGGCTTCGTCGCATGATTTTTTGCGTTCACATTTTTGCGGCGTGGCGTTGAATTTTGCGCTGCCATTTGACGTGTTATCTGGTGACTATCGCATGCTACCGCCGCGTTGTGAATACTTGGTTGGTACGGCGTAATTTTCCCACGATAGGCTGCGATGTTGAGAGTTGCATTCAGCTACTCTTGCGGTAGTTATCACACGTTCTTGTGAATATACCCCTTGGTCTTCTAAAATTGATTACGCACAGTCACCTTGTGAGGTTTTCAGCAATGGACCGACCTAAGAAACCCTCCATGTCGTGATATCATTTGAAAGATCACAGGGCCATCCAGAATGTTTCCGCATCCAGCATGAGAGCCTCTTTGTGAGAGAAACATGTGATTCGGGCTGTGAATGTTCAATTTTGGGAACATGTTTCAGCACAATGATGTATGGGGTGGACTCATGTGGAATGTGGGGTCGAGTGGTGTTTGATTCTTTCCTGCGTTCCTCAGTCAAGGGCCTTGTCTCCCTATCATGTGTGCCTCTCAGAGAGGCAGGTGGCCCTCTTGACTTCAGTGGTCCGGGCGTCAAAGGATTAGAGTTGTTACTACTACCACTGCTCATGCATAAATTACTGGAACCAGGGTCTCCCACTGCTTGGCGAGGCTTTGTACAGCTTCTCAAGGTGGTATTGGCTCGAAAGGGGAACGGTCTTGTTATGTTATGTATTGCTAAAGGTTTTTATATAGCGCACATACACAAAGTGGTTTCATGGTGCTGGGGTCCAGGAGAAACTGCTGCAACAAAGATTTTAGCCATATGGTTGTTGGAACAACCAGGTCTTTAACTGTTTCCTAAACGGAGCAAGGGAGGTCAAAGAACGAATCTCCACAGGGAGAGAATTCCAGAGCTGAGGAGCCAGGACAGCAAATCTTAGTCCCCCATATTTCTTCAGTTTGGAGGACGGAATGACCAACAAATTCAGATGGGAAGACCTAAGGTCCCCGACAGGAACATAGCTCTGAATCCGGGAGGATATGAATGCTGGACTGTTGCAATGGAGAGCCTTAAAAATGATGCACCCCAGCTTAAATGTACATCGTTTGGCAACTGGAAGCCAATGAAGTCTGACCATTAATGGCGTAGCGTTGTGCCGTTGAGGCTGATGGAAAATCAGTCTAGCTGCCTGATTTTGCACTAATTGCAGCGTTTAAGTTGGTATGCCGGGATGCCCACGTACAGCGAGTTGGCGTAGTCAATATGAGAGATGACTAAGGCCAGCACTTGAGTCAGGGCTTCAGTGGTAAAGCATCTACTAATCTTCCTGATAATACGCAACTGGAAGAAGCAGGAAGAGACCACTGTCCCAATCTAGGCTTTCAACGACAGGTCTCTGCTAATGGTGATGTCCAGGCTTTTAGATGAGCATGCTGGTAGTGGAGGGGTTCCTAGTTCGGATGGCCAGAAGTTGGAGTTCCAAGGGTTAGCTGGCCCGCCAATAAGGATAAGCTCTGTTTTATCGGGATTCAGCTTCAGGTGGTTTCTATTCATCCACTCGCTAATAAATTGCATAGTGGATTGGAAGTTGAGAACAGACAAAGCTGAATGATTGATATCAAATATCAGCTGGAGGTCGTCGGCATAATTAAAGATGCTGATCTTCCTTTCTCCAAGGGAGCAGATCAGGGGCAGTAAGTACAAGTTAAATAAAAGCGGCGAGAGAGAAGAACCCGGCGGAACTCCACAAGCCAGTTTAATTTTGAGGGAAGAAATGTGAGCAATTCTTGGGTACACAACATCTCCCCTAGTATTGCTCCTGATTCAGACACTGGTGCAGGGAGGGGGGCCATTGATGGCTGGGAGACAATGCTCTTATCCTCATCTGGCACCCCCTTGAGTTCGCTTCTATAGCAGCTCTATAGCAGCGAGACGGTCCAAGATAGGTTTCAGCTTTGTGTCCAAAGTGACTGTGACTATTTCATAAACAGAGTCCGGTGTAAAGCTCGACTTTTCCTTTCACCTACCCAGGGAGTCCTTCTTTTTAGATGACTAATTTTGACCCTGGGGCATTTAGATTGGGATGCAATGCAACTTCCTGTCTCTTTCTTTTCCCAGCCGCACCTTGTGTTACAGGAGTAACTACTGTAACTTCTGGCTCCAAGGGGGATCACCTGCGGATGGTGCCTAGGCCAGAGTGATTTAAAGATCTCTAAGGTGGGCTGACTGTTCACCGTACTCCCATCCTTCCGTCAATTCAGTTGGAACTCCTGATCTTATGTCTGAGTTTGTGGGGCTAAAGAAGTGCCCTTCTAAAGAGTTTAATTGGTATGAAGTTTGGGAAGAAAGGGAGAGACGACGTTCTGTCAATATGATTTCTTTACTTAGTTATGTCCACTACACGTGTCAAAAAATGAGTTAAGTAGTTGTAGTGGTAATTGTAGTGCCGGTGGCTGTGGGGGCACGTGGTTGACGTGTCCCTATTATGACCCAAGCGTGGCAGCAAACAGAGGTTTTAGCCCTGGTGCATTGTCAGGGGTGGACTGGATGGTCAGAAATTACATATTGCCACAAAAGAAACAGTTCTCACCAAAGGTACAGAAATGAGGATGAATTAGACCAGACACCACTCCCGTAACTAACTTTGACTGACAGCTTCCTTCTGTACCATATTTTGTGGCTCCACCTTACAACAGTAAGGATATTAGGGCCCATGGTGGAGATAACATTTGACAGCCAGCCCAAATAAGCTGGGAGAGAATGTGGCCTAACGGCTAGAGTGGTCGGCCTCAAAGCTGGGTACCGGGTTCGAGTCACGGCAGAGACTCTCAACATCCTGTGATTCTTGGCAAATTACTTAATCTCCGTCTGTAACACAACTGGTTCTCATGTAAAGCACTCTGATACCTTCGGGTCAACTATGCGCTATATAACCCCCTCCCCCCCCCCCCCCCCCCCCCCCACCAAAAAAAAGGTGCCTGGGCCCAACCTCGCCCAGCCCTTAGCCCGAGCCTCACGCCGCCGATTAAATGGCAGCACTAGATATGCAATGTTAGCATCTCCCTCGCTACTCGGCTAGCGTGAAGGGGTGAACCCGCACGTGGGGTCATCTCCCATACCCTGGAAAGCAGTGTGAGCCTCCCGTTATTTCCGAGGCTCCCAAAGAGTTAACTAGATTAGGCCCGCCATGATAGCACATTGTCAGGCCAGCACATTGGCGACGAGGGATGCAGTGACCCTCGCCTCGTTCAGCTGCCCCATCTGCCTCGACGGCCACAGTGCGCACCCCCTGCCGCACCGAAGAGCTGCGAACACCGCAGTGCCTGGATCGTCGCTGGCAGGGTGTCGCAACCCCGCGGGTAAGTGCTGCCTGCTGTGGTGTCCCGCTGCTTTGGGGAGGCTCCCCAATGATCCCCGACACCCGCCCTGCTGCCCCGACAAAACGCTCTGCTGCCGCGCCGCTCACTAGTTGAGCGCTGTCTCCGCGGGGGTGGTGTGCTGGGGTACACAGATTCAGCGTGTGCACGTGAGGAGCACATTGCCAAGTGGCTTGAAGGCGCGGAGTGGGCGCATGAACTCCCAGCATGTGTGGAGCACTCCTAAGAGGAAGCGTGTGCAGCGTATGCCCTAGCAGCAAGCCTCCTGCAGGACTGGGCACAGTGAGAGGGAATAAAAAGGAAAAAAACAAGAAAAACAAAGGAATAAATTAACCGCCAAGGGAAAAGGGAGGAACAGCAACCCACAAGGGAAACCTCAAGGAAACACAGACTGGCACAAAGTGATAAGCCTCAGCAGCAAGGTGGGAAGCCAAGTGCCCACTCACACACTAAGACAAGGAAGAGGCTCAGGCCACTGGTGAGGCTGACAAGAAAATCAAGGCAGTGGGTGGCACCCAAACCTGACTTTCCCCTGTCTTTACGGCATTCTGAATGGCGATGCTGTTGCCCCTGGCGCCCTGGGTGTGCGTACGTCGACGACCCGCTTTGTGATCAGCGGTGTCGTGCCCTCCTCCCTCCGTGGTCATGTGGCTGCCTCCCCCATCCGACCCTGCGTTAAGCCTTCTAGTCTGCTGCCTTGTGGTTTTTGTGTTGGATTTTTGTGTGTTCAACAATTTTGGGTTGATGCTGTCGGTTTCCATGGCCTGGGTCCTCCATCTTGGCGGTTTCGACCTATCCTCATTGTTGCTGGACTGCTCCTGGTTACCCTGTCTGTTCTTTTCCTCTAGTCATCCCCCCCTTTGGTCTCCTACTCCCCTCCCATCTTATATTATCATGATTGATGTTTATGATTGTTGGTCCCCAGCCGGTTTGTATGTCTTTTACTGTGACTGTTTTGTAAGTACTTTCCCTCTTGCCGGTCTGCCTGACCCGTTTATGCATTCCTTACCTCTTTTTACCCTTCCCCCCACCTTCAATGCCCCATGTGACATGTGTCTTGGGTATGCTATGCGCTAATAACCCATGTTATTGTGTATTCACTGTTTTTCTCCTATGTTATACTTGGATCCTGTAACTGATGTAATTTTGTAACTTGTAACTTACTGATCCTCGTGTAAAGCGCTCTGATACCTCCGGGTCTAGCGAGCGCTATATAAAACACTGCAAAAAAAAAACAGGGAGCACACCAGGCGAACAGCACACTAACGTGGGAGACAAGAGGGCGCACAACCAGAGAGGAGACACCAGGAAATGCCAAGACGCAGATCGCCACACATATGAAGGGGACGAGGACAGAAGAGAGGAGTGAAGACACCCACCCACAGGAAATATGGGTGACGAAGACCCAGCACAGGCACCACATAGACTTCCAGTCCAACATGCACTTACCGGGGTATTGCCACCCTTCAGCAAAATAGAAGATCCGAGCACAGCGTCCCCGAGGTGGAAGATATGTATAGAGCGCCTGGATAACTATTCGTAGCCACCAGGGAGACCGACGGAGCAGTGAAGAGGTCGCTACTTCTCCACTATGCCGGGAACTAAATATTCAAGCTGTTTAAACATTTGCCGAACACAGGTCTGGATACGGATTACAACGCTGCTGTGGCAGCATTAGACAGACACTTCGACCCCCAACTTTTTTTTTTTTTAACACACTTTATTGGTGACCGCTGTATATCATGTACTTTCAAAATATAGACATTCAAATACAGTCTTTTGGTTTTCTCTCATCATATACCATATACATCCCCATGCATTTGTATCAATCTGGTTTCTCCTATCTGCATTAGAGGGGAGTCCTATATAGGGCATTATTACCTTGAAATAGTGCATTGGTTAAGTTCAACCCCCAACTATTCCCCCTCCCGCTCTCCTATCCCACCCTAACCCTCTCCTGGTCAGTCGAACTGTCACTATGTCAGTGATAGCAGGGAGTCACTATAGAAGCGTCTGCTCCGGGGTACCATGTACTGGTCAGATTCACGACCTCTCTGTTCCTTGAGCCGTACAGGCACAAATGGACTCACACTCTTCATTTTACAGTGACGTGGTGTCTTGTGTGGGGGCCAGGTCCAGTGCTTCCAGTGCAATCAGCGTGGCCTCCCAATCTAGGGAGATGTGTTGCTTCCTCAGCCCTCTCTCCTCCTCTCTACGAATAGCCGCCCCCTCTGACCGTCCCCACTGGAGCACGTCAGCCTGCCACACCGTGACCGCCGGGCATCTGGGAGACTTCCACCTCATAGTGATCACCCTAATTGCTAAGATAAGGGCAAGATCCACAAACCTGAGCCTCGCCTTCTGTACTTTGGAGCGTTTAAGAAGGCCCACCAGGCAATTCAGGGCATCGTCTGGGACCGGTAGGTGCGTCACTGTAGCTAGGGAGTGCTGCACCCCCTCCCAGTAGTCCTGCAGTCGAGGGCAGGACCATAGCATGTGGATAAAGCCCGCCTCATCTTCTCTGCATCTGGGGCAGCTATGGGGGGAGTCTAGGAGCATACGATGGAGTCGCTTCGGCGTAAGGTACGATCTGTGCCACCATCATCTGTATAAATTTAAGCCGTGCATTGTGCAACACTTTTTTGGGATGCTCCAGAATGCATTGCCATGCGTGGTCAGTGATTTCCACCCCGGAGTCCGTCGTCCATTGCTCCCTAAAGGAGGTAAGAGCTATTGCTGCGTGTGCTCGTACTCCAGTGTATAACCAACGCACTAAATGTCCCCCAGGTCCCATGTAGTATAGGAGGTGTACTAGGGTGTGCTGTGGGGGTTCAGTCTTCTGTGGGGCCCAGGTGGCTCTGATGTAGTGTGTGATAGTGGCATGTAGTAGATAGAGGCGTGGCGGCGCCCCCATGGCCTGGATAAAGGTATCATGGTCCATCAATGTGCCATCTCCAAAAAAGGCTCCCACCTCATCTATCCCGCTGTCCATCCAAGCCTGGAGTCTAGTCAGTGTGAGTCTCCCTTGTGGCGTGGGCATGCCTAATAAAGGTATATTCCCGGCATACAGGGTTGCCAGAGATGTGTAAGCCAGGGCCTTCCTCCAACACATCAGGGAAGTCCGCAATAGGGGGGGGCAATCGTGAGGAACATGGGCCCTCGGCAATAATAGGGTATGTAGCTCCCCTCTATTCAGCCTCTGCGGTGTGAACCCAATCTCGCCAAGATTCCTCCCTGCAGTCCAATAGGACAGCCACTGCAGTTGGCTGGCCTAGTAGTATCCTAGGAAGTCAGGGACCCCCAGGCCGCCACTCTGCGTCCCCAGCTGAAGCTTCCGGAGACTTATCCGTCTCCGACCCGCGCCCCAAATGAGGGTTAGCAACAGGCTGTCCAGCGTATTAAAGATGGATTGTGGGAGAATCACCGGTAAGTTCACAAAATAGTAAAGCAGACGAGGCAGCATCACCATCTTAGCGATGGTGATCCGTCCCATTACGGAGAGGGGCAAGGAGGACCAGAAGCCCACACTGGCCCGGAGCCCTGTTATTGCCCGTTGGATATTGCCATCTATCTGGTCCTCCTGTGTTCAATAAACCTGTATACCAAGGTATTTAAAGGTAGTGGGAGCCACCGTGAAGGAGTAAGTGACAAATTGCAAATGAGTAATGTGTGCTGTTTCTTGAAAGAAGTAACAAGTCGATTTGTCGGGGTTTATAGCCAGACCCGATAGATGCTCAAACACCGCAAATATGTCCGGTAGGGGGGGCCGCATCAGCCATGAGGTCTCGTAAATATAATCGCATGTCGTCTGCATAAATAGACAGTAAATGGTACATGCCGTCAATGCAGATACCAAGCTGGGCCGCTGATCTTCGAAGAGCCAGGGCTAGTGGTTCTAATGCCAGAACGAACAGCAAGGGGGACAGAGGGCAACCCTGCCTTGTACCCCAATGGATGCTATATGCATCAGCGATATAGCAGCCCGTGCGGGCCCTGGCCGTTGGGGACGTATATAGTAAACGGACCCATTGTAAGTATGTGTCCGGAAACCCAAAGCAATTTTAGCGTCGCAAACATAAAATCCCATGATAGGGAATCAAACGCCTGCCGAAGGTCCAGTGCAATACATCAGGCATGGTGGTGAGTCCTTGGGGTAGCCGCCATTATTGCGTGCAACCGTCTAGTATAAAGTGAAGTGCTACGGTTTGGGAGAAAGCCGCACTGGTCACTGTGAATAAGTGCGGGGAGGTGCGGTTGTATGCGGTTGGCGAGGGCCTTACTCAATATTTTGTATTCGGTGGCCAACATAGAGAGAGGTCTATAATTTGACATGCCCAACCCTGGAGGGGGGCGCTTGACTGCTCGGCGCCTGAGGTGTTGGTTGCCGTTTCCTGCTGGGGTGGCTGAGGCGGAGACGGAGGCTGGTGACCACAGCCCCCAGAAGCCCCTGCAGCGGCCCCGCCCCAAACAATCTCGCTTTCGCGCCCGGAGGCGCTCATTATTGGCAGACTCCCTCGGTGGAGTGGGAGCATTAATTTTCCGGAGCCTGTGCCAAATAACGTTACCTGGACCCTGGAGGGGGGCGCTTGACTGCTCGGCGCCAGAGGTGTTGGTTGCCGTTTCCTGCTGGGGTGGCTGAGGCGGAGACGGAGGCTGGTGACCACAGCCCCCAGAAGCCCCTGCAGCGGCCCCGCCCCAAACAATCTCGCTTTCGCGCCCGGAGGCGCTCATTATCGGCAGACTCCCTCCGCGTCGCGGGACGCGCGCGGGACCAGCCGGGCTAAGCCCGGGCAAAGGGCGGGCCCTCTGTGGCCCTCAGAGGCCTGAGGAGACTGGGCTGGGCCCGAGACCCTGGTTCCGTGAACTGAACTCTCCATTTTAAGTAACAAGTGAGACTTTAATTCATTTTAATACTTGTGTATAGTCGCATTGCAACTCCAACTCGTACTGTCATTATCTAGGATGTCTAAGGCTAAAAATGATAAAACTGTAACTGCTCATAGCACTCTTGATAATTACATGGTTAAAAAAGTCACTCTGATTAATAGCGAACGCAGGGCATCTCTAGGGAAAGGGCCCCCTGCAACAGCACTGGTTGAGACGCCGCCTCTGATAGCGATGGTCGCCGAGGGAGAGGCCAGTGGCAATGGTGCTGTGGGAGAAAACCCGGTCACGCCAATTGTGGTAAGGGCCGAGGTCCTTATAGAACACCAAGATATATCCAGCCAGGATTTGGAAGAAGTTCCGCCAGCTATAAGGCCGGTTCGCAACTGTAGGCAAACACAGATAAAAGGGGGTGGGAAACAGAAGAAAAAACCTACTGCTGTAGACCCTGCTGATGTTAATGTCCCACTTAATAATCCCTTTGTGTTTACTGGAACCAAGGAGAATAACTTTAATGCTAATATTGCACAATTGGTTGCCCTTATAAAAAACCTTGAGTCTAAATTAGAATCTAAGGTAGAGGAGGTTATTAGACATTTAACCATTAAGATAGACACTTTAACAGCTGAGGTGTCCAGGTTTGGCGGCCTGGTATCTTCGTACCAGGCTGCAGTTACTGGATTAAGGGATAAACCTGGGGAAGGCAGACAGGCAGGGCCTGTGTGGGGATTAACTCAGTCAAATCCCGTCAATGAGACGGCAGTACATACCACTGTGAGTAGGGCACCTACATTAGTAACCACAATAGCCAACCAAGTAACAATGGATCCACAGATTCAATCTGACCCTGTATCAAGACAGGGAACAGATAGCAGGTCGCACAGAAGTAAACGTTATCTTAATTTACCGCCTGACTGTGCGCCATTTGTGGCAGTCCTAACTAATGTCCCACCCTGCGGTATTCATCCTGCCTCACCTTATGACGAGTCTCATGCTTCACTTAAAAATAAAACAGTGTCCTGGCTTAACAAAAACTGTGGCTTCCCAGTTGCATATTCTGTTCAGATTCTGGCAGTCAGACGGGTGAACTGGGTGGGCCCTTCGAAAAAAATGGGAAGTGGAGACTGCATTGTTGTGAACTTCAAACATCCCCAACATGTGGCCACCGCTCTCCTAAGAGCTTTGTCACTGATATACAATGAGAGCAGTATATGTGTTCGACCTCTGGGGTATTTGTATGCCCATCTTTGTCATGACTTCCCCCAACAAAGGCTGTTTGGTCCAGTGGCTGAAACTCAGACCCAGGCCATGAACACCCGCTTTCAGTATAATATTGTTAATCGGAGGGGACTGGGAAACGTTACCAATACACAGAACAGACCTAATCTCTCGGCCAAACCTAATCCTGGGTTTAACATCAACACATTGAACAGGTACGATCTTCTATCTGGCCTGGACATGTGCGACTGACATGAGATCCTTGTGGGTCAGGGCATCTCAAACTTCGATGAATTGGTGTCTATTCCGAACTCACAGGATAAAAACTATGGTAGCAATGTTGTCTCGTGGAACATTGCAGGGTTGGCTGCAAAAATGACAGACACAAATTGGGTCAACTACATTAAGCAATTCAAAGTTATCTGCCTACAAGAGACTTGGCTGGTTGAATGTGACCTTTTTCTAGAAGGGTATAAGGCCTTCTATGTCCCGGCCACACCATCATTAAGAGGCAGACCTAAGGGTGGGCTGGTGATTTTTGTTTCTATCCTTGTTACCTGTAAAATTAGCAGAATTGATGCAAATGATCCTGGCATGATGGGCTTGGTTTTAAATGGGGCACACTGCCGAGTATGTTTAGTGAATTTTTATAATGCTGTCAATGTCACTTCAGTACCTAACTCCGTATCTGTCTTGCATGCCTTTCTCACATCCTCTTTAAAGGATTTCAATCACAACCTCATGATTGTGGGGGATCTCAATGTTCACTTGTGTGGAGACCCTCTGCATAAGTGCATAAATGACTTAAGTTGTGACCGTATGGAGGGACTCCACCTGGATCATACAATGGCTGGCGAACTATGCAATGCTCTCCTGGATAACCTGGAACTTTCTCTGGCCATGACATTTAAATGTTTTGATACCCCCACCTTTAAGGGGCATGGGAGGGGCACCTTTATTGATCACATGCTGCTGTCAGCAACACTGCTGCCTTTACTGGATTCGTTTGATATTGTTCCTAGCGAATTCAGTGACCATAATCCTTTAACAATTTGTTTGAAGGGACCCTGGTTTACTAAGGAAAGATTGATATGTAACTCCGGGAGGCTGGGCACCACAGATGGAAGGCGGCGACTTAAATGGTCAATGGTGACTCCAGATCTACTGTATAAAAACATTGTAGACACATGTACTGAGGATATTGTGAACTGCACTCAGGTGGGGGCAGACCCTCGACGGGTACTTACCGCTTATCAAAATCTGTCGGAGAAGGTGTCAGAACTGATGTTGGTCCCAGCAAAGACGAGTGTGGGAAAATGTGGGCCAAGATGGTTCAATCATGATTGCTCCAAAGCTGCTCGTAACCCTAGGCTAGCACTGGCAGCTATTCCAAGAGTGCAGGAAAATGTCAAACTGTGTCGCAGGGAATATAAGACCATTCTAAAATCCCATAAGGAGTCGCTAAGAGCAGAAGCGTGGAATGAGTTACTTGATCCCTCCACCTTAAAATCCAGCACCAGATTTTGGTCAATAATTAAAAAACCATTCCTGGCAGAAGAACCGGGTAACGGTCTGGATTGCTGTATTACCAAGGAAGAGTGGGAACTTCACTTCAAACAATTATACTCTTCTGGGTTATCTGACACAACTGAGAAATTGCTTGATGCTAGGGGAGGTGCTATTAGGTTTACTAATGTTGAAGTTATGGTGGCCATTGAAGGTCTTACTGCTAGAAAAGCTCCAGGGCCTGATGGGATCCCCCCAGACTTGTATAAGTCTGATCCACACTTTTGGGTGCCCATCTTGGCTGCAGTATTTAATGCAGCTGTTAAAGTGGGCTGTCCCATCTCCTGGGGACTATCAACGATTGTTCCCGTTTTTAAAAAAGGAGATAAGGGCAGTCCTCGCTGCTACCGGCCAATTTCACTAATTGACTCCATGGTCAAAATTATGGGGAGAATTCTGCTACAGAGAATAACATGCTGGGCGATCGAAAATAACATCATGTCGATTTCTCAGTATGGTTTCTGTGGGGGGCGCTCCACCATAACCCAGTGCCTTAACCTATTCCTTGTATTGAGCAAATATACCACTGTACAGAGGGGAACTGTCCATCTTGCCTTCATGGACCTTTCTTCAGCCTTCGACTGTGTTAACAGGGGGGGGCTGTGGAGGTCCATGAGGGAGAAAGGTGTGGATCCAGGGATGGTTGACTTTCTGGTGGATATGCACAGTAACACCAGTGCTAACGTCAGATATTCTGCAAACGGGGATACGACTTGTAACTTCGATATAAAGAAGGGAGTGCGTCAGGGTTGCATTCTTGCCCCCTTTCTTTTTAATTTATATATTAATGATTTAGATGACTATCTACAGAATGTACAGGCAGATTGCCCTAGAGTTGGCTGGCGGGGTATTCCAGTTCTTTTATACGCAGATGATGCGGTTTTAATTTCAAGAACGGAGAAAGGACTCCAGGCGCTTTTAAATGCTTTTAACACCTTTATGTCTGACCGAAATCTATTGGTCAACAATTCTAAATCATATATAATGCATATTGGCCATAAACCCAAAAAAAATTACATCTTTAAATTGGATGACGTTTCAATACCAGTCACAGAAACATTCTCATATCTTGGTATCCTGTTTGATACCAAGCTTAACTGGGGCCCACATTTGGCCAAAAAGAAAGGTGAATTGATAAGGGCTAATGCTTCTGTTTTTAACTTTGCGAGAAAACTGGGTAAGAAGCCAATAAACGCAATGATTAAGTTGTATAATGCTAAATCTGTTGCTACAGCTGCATATGGTAGTGAACTTTGGGGATATGTGGCTGGAGAACAGTTGCAGGTTGCTGAAAACAATTTCCTAAAACGTCTACTTTGTGTCCCCACCAGTACACCCAACCTGACAGTACACGAAGAACTGGGAATCCAGTATCTAAGTGATATTTTTTCCTTAAGGCCTTTGATTTGTTGGGTGAAACTGTGGATAAATCAGGACATACCTCTCACCCATTTGATTGTAAGAGATCTTATATCTCAGGATAAACATATGTGTGTCCCCTGGTTAAAATATCTGAAAACCTGCTTTTCCAGGCTTGGCCGCTTGAATTTGTTTGAAAACCCTAGCGGAATTGTAAAGGGGGATATAACAGCAATCAAACAAGCCTTTTATAAGGATAAGTTGGCTCACAGGGAATGTGAGGAACTTATGAAACCAAGAATTAGGAAATATGTGATGTTAAAAACTTGTGTAAGCATGGAGCCATATTTAATGAGTAGTTTCACCTCTCATGAGAAATTCCTGTTGACTAGGTTTAGATTTGACATCTTCCATCATCTTTTAATACGACCGAAGTCAGACATTTTTAACGAGGTTGCAGCACC
This sequence comes from Triturus cristatus, assembly GCF_964204655.1. Taxonomy (NCBI): domain Eukaryota; kingdom Metazoa; phylum Chordata; class Amphibia; order Caudata; family Salamandridae; genus Triturus; species Triturus cristatus. The sequence goes on along the minus strand of NC_140590.1, from coordinate 379,965,031 downwards.
CTGTGGCTGCGACGGGAAGTCTCCTCAGGATATGCTGCATTTTATGTTTTTATGTAGGTTTTATGAATATCCCCGCAAACGCTATCTTGTTGCACTCTTAAGGAAACTTAATTTTAATCAAATCAAACCTGCCTTTTTTTATTTGCAGCTGTTGTACAGTGATAGCGTCTTACAGGTTAAAGAATTTTTAAAATTAACTGTCAAATTAAGGAATTGCTTAGATCAATGATGTTGTACCTACTATCTGCACTTTACCATGTATCTGGATTAAGTTTTTGGCAATGGGCAACGTGTAATAAGATTTTTTGTATGTGACTATGAACTATTGTAATAGTATGAATAATGTTTTTTAATCGTATTGTATATGTGTGTACTTTTATGGTGTGAAATATAACCGAATAAAGTCTATATTGAATTGAATTGACATGTCCAACCCGTCTCTTCCCAGCTTGGGTATAGACATAACCAGCACCTGCATCGTAGAATTCGGTAAGTGGCCCGTCTCCATGGCCGTCCTATAGACGGTCTCCAGAGTAGGCACCAAGGACTCCGCATATGTAAGGTAGAACTCAACTGGGAGTCCGTCCAGGCCCGGTGTTGTATGATGATTTAAACCTTTAATCGCGGCCCGGATCTCCTGTTGGGTAATTGGTCCATCTATATTTTTCTGTACTTCCTCCGAGAGGGTTGGGAAGGGGAGATCTTGGAAGAAGTCGGCAATAGAAGAGCCGTCCACCAGGGGAAAGGGTGCATAGAGTTTTTCCAAGTGATCTCGGAAGGCGGTATTTATTTCTACCTGTGTGTGGACTAATGGCCCGCCATAGTGCGAATACTAGATATGATCGGCGGGTCAGGTCTGTCTCTAGCCATGCGGGCAAGCAGGGTACCAGCCCTGTCCGCCTCCACATGCTTACGCTGCAGGTATGCTCTGTGGTCTATTATTCTCAACGTCTCCAGGGTTTCCGCATGGTCTATGTGAGTAGATTGCAGCCGCTCACGCTTTGTAGGGTCTAATATCACCTCCCTCTCCAGGGCGTGTAACCTACTTTCGATATCTCACAGCCTCTGGTGCGTCTCTTGGCGAGCCCCACCAACTGTCCTATCGTTGCCCCTCTGATCACTACCTTCAGGGCGTCCCATTCAACCAGGCGCAATGTCGCAGTATTCCAATTATCGGCTAGGTAATTGGTAACAGTGTCAGAGAGTGTTGCGCGGAATGGGGCGTCTTCGAGCAGGCATGGGTGTAGCTTCCAGGTAGGCACCGGAGTAGGCACCCCGCCCCATTGAAGTGTGAGCTCTAAGGGGCTATGGTCAGAGAAGGTCTTAGCTAAATATGTGGAGCTTTGTATTTTTGCGATAAGTGAACTGGAGCAGAGGAACCTGTCAAGTCTGGTGTGCAGACCATGCACCGGGGAGTAGAAGGAGTATTCCTTATGTGTTGGGTAGAGACAGCGCCACGCGTCCGAGAGGGTCCACCCGCTTGCCCATGTGGTGAATTGGTCCGCGATCTTACCAGCGGCCGTACCGTGCAGGGGGGGATGTGATCTATCCAGGCCAGTGTCTAGCACCGCATTCCAATCCCCTCCCAGCACCCATGGGGCTGACATTGCTGAAGGCGGAAATTAGGGGCATAGATATTCGTAAGGACCACCAGAGACCCATCAAGTGTTCCCTTCACCAGTATATACCGTCCCTGATCGTCTATCCGGCGTTCCAGTGCAACAAAGGGAACCCCATGACGTACCCAGATAGTCGCCCCTCTAGCGAAAGCGGAATAATCAGTGGAATAAAGGGTACCCCTCAATTTTTGCCGCGTTTCAGAGTCAGTGAGGTGAGACTCTTGAAGGAATGCTATTTGTGTCTTATGTCTGAGGAGGAATGCGTGTATGCAATGTCTTTTCTGTATTGCCCCCAGGCCCCTCGCGTTCCATGTGAGCAGGTTGTACGACCCTATTATGGCAGCAGTCCCCGGCATTGTCTCATGTAGTAGCGGAGCGCGCCTCCACGTGACCCTAGCGAGGCAGTACCGACCAGAAGACCCTTTTCCCCAACAACTTGAACAGAACTTGGCACAACGCCTAAACCGCGTTGGGCCCAAAAAAAGTGCACAAATGGTACATAACAATTAACAGTGCATACGCCATGAGGGAGGTAGCCAACTCTATATCCAAACATAATCCTCAAATGGCCCAAGACCCAGTGGCTCGACGGTACCCTGTCTCCCGGGGGGGGGGGGGGGGTGGAAAGTGTACAGCAGGGTAGGTGGGGCGCTAACATCAGCATAGTTAGGATACCATTGCATATCACATAGTCCCCCAGTGAACATCTTAAGCTTAAGGTAGCACACATCCTTATGAATATGGTGGCAGAGCCTACGGCCAGCAACGCACCCCACAATCACTAGCTCCGTCAGTGCACCAGTCCACCCAGTAAGCTATCTCTTTTTAAAAAAGGATACAGCAGTTGTTCAGTTGCTGGGTGCGTGCTCGCCGCATATTAAAGTCGCTAGTAGGAGTCTCAAATGTCAGTGTCCCAGATTCTCACCTTATTCATCAATCAGGTCGTCTGCCGCTCTCGGTGTGATGGTGGGAAAGAGTACGATACTATGGTCAGAGTCTGAATGAACCGTACCATCCTCCGAGCCCGTGGCAGTCTTGTTCGAGTCGTCGCGGAAGGAGCCGGCCACCGTCAGCGCCCCCTCCTGGTCCCTCCGCTGCTGCTCTCGTGAGGGTCCCGCTCCGCCTTTTCCTCTGTTAGCGCCCTGTGGTCTCCTAGAGGACCGCTGCAGGTGCTTTTCCAAATCCTGGGAGGAGTCCTCCGGGCGATCAGCTTGGCTAGAACTGATGCACATGACCTCCATCCATTCCTCCACGTCTGCCGGGCTTTCGAAGAAATGGGTCTTGTCGTGCATCAGCTTCAGGCGTGGGGGTTATAGGAGTGCATATTTGAGTTGTGCAGCCTGTAACTTTTTCTTTACTGCCTGATGGGAAGACCTCTGTCTCTGTACCATCGCAGTATAGTCCGGGTATAGTGAGACACAGTGGTTTTCGTACTGGATTAGTGTTTGTTCCCTAGCCTTCTGCAAGAGCATGTCGCGGTCTCTGTAATTGTGTATTTTGACAATTAGAGAGCGGGGCGGCGCTCCAGGTCTTGGCTGCCCTGTCGGTATTCTGTGCGCTCTCTCGGCGCAGAAGTAGGGAGAGAGTCCCTCCTGGGCTACATGTTCCTGGAACCACATTTCCATGAAGTCAGCCGCCCTACTCTCCTCACAGCGTTCCGGCAGTCCTATAACGCGGATGTTGTTGCATCGGTTTCTGCCTTCCGCATCCTCCACTCGATCCAGAAGCGAGGTGACCTGTTTCTGGAGCCGCTGCATGGAGGAGGAGTGGTCAGCCACTGCAGGAGCGAGGTCTGCAAGGGATTGGCCGTGGTCTTTGACAGCAATGTCAGCCCCGTGGTCAACGTACCCATTTGCAGCTCCATTGCGGCCCTTGAGTCCCGTATCTCTTGCAGAATGAGGTCCAGTTTATCCGGCGAGCCCTTCGTGGGGGCAGCCATGGGTGTCCCCTGAAAGAGGGGGCCGCCAGCCCGGTCCGGCATTATTGGGGGGGGGGGGGTCAGTACTCCGCTGGCCCTCCTTAGTCCTGGTCCTCCCCATGGCCCCACGTCCCCACCTAGCCTCCCGGCGGGGCGTTCTTGTAATTGGTCCTATAGGGGTTACGCTCCCACTCCTAGGACTAGTGCTGCCCGACTATGCTCTTCAAGTGTGTACCAGTGGAGGAGAGGGGGGCTGATTCTACTTCCAGAGCGTTCAAGGCCCCAGCCAGGCAGCGGGGGCGACGACTCCCTCAGCAGAGTAATGAAGCACAGTGGCTCCCAGGGCCAACCGAATCCTCCTCCACTCGTCTCTCCCCCTCACAGGTTCCCCCACGGCCGCCTCGTAACTCCAACCGTGGTCTCCAGGCGGGTCTTCGGGCATTAGTAAGTGTACCTCAATCTGCTGTACCCCATGAAAGGGGCCTCCGGTAGTTATGGTCTCAGGGGGGGGCCGATGGCAGGACAAAACCTCAGAGCCCCCCCCGGTCTCAGCTTCCAGCAGTCTTCGCATCTGCAGAGCCAGGGGGGGGGGGGGGGGGGGGGTGCACATACAGGAAGGCTCAGGGCCGAGCGGCCTTCCACCCCACCGCCTCCGGCTCCAATGCGCTCCCCAGTTTCTCGCCGCCTCTCCTGTTCAGCCCCCCGGCCGCTCACCAACAGATCCCCGCTTCCTTGTGGGGGGGGGGAGTCATGTAGTCAGCTTCCAAAGCGCAGACGGGCTCAGGTCACCCCCGCAGCTCTAGCTAGCGAGGCAGCCCTGTCCTTCACGCCTCGCCTCTCGCCACCGGCCCAGCGCTGTCATCGGGGGCCAGTGTCAGGAAAAGTGTTCAATCGCCCCAGTCGCGGCTCTGGTCGTCGTTTCGCACGCCGGCCCGGGGGGGGGGGGTTTGCGTCTATAAGGGAGCAGGGTCGAGCGACCTTGCAGCCCGCCGAATCTGGCCCCTGCACGCACCTCCATGTCTCGGCTTCAATCCTGTTCCACCCCCCGGCCGCTCACCGGTAGCACATCGACTGAACTTTGGGATATCCTCGGCGGCAGAGGTATTCCAGAACACTATCCGCAAAATGCTGTCTGGGCTGCCCGGAGTGATAAACGTCAGCGATGACATCTTGATCCACTCTGCCAGGGCGGCTGACCACCACAGACATCCGAAGAGCACATTGTGTCACCTCAGTGAACATGGCGCGACACTACACCGAGAGAAGTGTCAATTCTTGCAACCATCTTTGGAGTTCTTTGGTTACGTGTTCAGCAAAGAGGACATCCAAGTGGACCTCAAAAACTCACAAACCATCCGGAGTGCTCCAGCCCCAACCACACCTACTGAAGTAAGAAGCTTCCTTGGCATGGCCACTTATTGCGGGAGGTTTATCCCTGATCTGGCCACCCGTGCTGAGCCGTTGAGGGCGCTCATGAAGACAGACGTCAAATGGCAGTGGGGACCGCGAGAAGAAGAGGCTTTTCAGAGTGCCAAGGACGCGCTACTGGGAGAATTCACCCTCGCCTACTTTGATCCGGCAAAGTGGACAGAACTACTGGTAGACGCCAGTCCCATCGGACTAGGGGCAGTGCTTGCCCAGGAACAGGAACCAGGTCGGTGGGCCGCCTTATCGTTCGCCAGCAAGTCGCTGACCCCCACTAAAGCAAGGTATGCCCAGATCGAGCGGGAGGCGCTCGCTATAATGTGGGCCTGCAACCATTTCCACCTGTACCTGACGGGTCAGCCATTCACTGTGTTCACCGTGCATCAGCCTCTGGTTGGGAACGGCCCCTCACCCACCTCCCTGGATTGAGTGATGGGCGGTACAACTCCAGCCATACCAGATGGACGTGGTGTATCGGCCTGGGGCAAAGAACCCTGAGGACTTTCTGTCCCGACACCCAGCACCTAAAGAAGAAGGGAACAACCATGAAGGGTCATAGCAATATATAAACATGATCTCAGCAGCGGCGTGGCCCCAGGCGATGACGCTCGAGGAAATTAAGGAAGCCGCCAAGCAAGACACTATCTATACACGGACTCTCAAAGCGGTCCAAGAAGGGTCGTGGAGGAACTACCTCCAGCTGACTAACACATGGGTGCCAGAAGACCGAGAAGACCTGATGAAGATTTGGAGAGTGAGGAGTGAGCTGAGCACCACAGCAGATGGAATACTCCTGAGATGCTCGAGGCTGGTGATACCGAAGACTCTGAGGCACCAAGCAACCTAGGGGCATATTCTCAAGGATTTATCGCCGAGTTATCGGCACTTTATCGCAGCCAAAGTCGCAATAAATTCATCACCCCATTCACAAGCTGGTGCTAACAGCCCATATCACCAGTTTACCTGCGATAGCAGTCGCAAAAAACATCGCCACAGATGACCCCGGCAACTAACGCTAATGATATGCAGAGTAGGCGATCCCCTGCAAAAAGCTGCAACAACACCACTCCACAACATTCTCAACGACCAGCCAGATCGGCGATAAGATCAAAAAACATGCAATAAGGCGCGTTAGCAGCAGGATTTTAACACCTGCTCTTACCTGGTGTAAAGTTGGACGGTAACCGGCACCAGACAAGGGAGCACAGCCCAAAGCCACACATGAAGAACAAAAGAGGCCCTGGAGCAACTGATCATGCAGCCCGGAGCCCCAATAGGGCAACAACACCCACCGCCACCACCCCCAGGACCCCACCACTCCCCCCCACCCGGGCCCTACCCCGGGCACTCCCCTCCTCCTTTGGACAAAGATATTGCACATCAACTCTACGAAATCATGAACCAAACAATTCGCCTGAAGTCGCACAACTAACATACATGTGTGGTCAGAAAAAGGGAAATCATACATTCATCTCAGAATATCCAAATAACACATTTATTACAGAATAAACCCAAAACAACAATTATGAAGAGTCCTGGCGGGTCTTCTCAGGACATTCTGTAAGTCGCAGACTGCAAGACAAAAATGTATATAAGAAGGTGTGTCATGCGCTCATCAAAGTACAGAGATAGAGAGCGAAAGAGAGAGAGAGAGAGATAGAGATAAGGAGAGAAAGAGAGGGAGAGAAAGAGAGAGAGAGAGAGAAAAAGAGAGAGAGGGAGAGAGGGAGAGAGGAAGAGAGAGTGAGAGAGAAAGAGAGAAAGAGAGAGAGAGGGAGATAGAAAGAGAGGGAGAGAGAAAGAGAGAGAAAGTGAGAAAGAGAGAAAGAGAGGGAGAGAGAAAGAGAAAGAGAAAGAGAAAGAGAAAGAGAAAGAGAAAGAGAGAGCGAGAGTGAGGGAGAGAGAGAGAAAGAGAAAGAGAGGGAGAGAGAGTGTCAACACTGCGGACCCAGGCCTCACTGCTCACCTGCTGCCACCAGTGTGTTTCCAACCACGTACCGGTATACACTGCAGTCCCCCAGGTCCCTTATCTGAAACAGTTTCCAGAGACATGAATGGCAGAGTCCATACAGTTGTACATGTCATCATCGCTTGCCCGCCCCTGCGCACACAGGCTGCTGTAGCCCAGCCCCTCCTGCCGCCCAGCGGTGATCAACCGCCCCTGCGCAACCAGGCCTCACTGCTCACCTTCCGCCACCGGCGTGTCTCCAAGAGGGCCCACCACGTGCCGGTAGGAGCTCCAAGCCTGGGGCCCGCGACCATGGCACCCTTCACATCATGCAGCCCTGCACCGCGGGCCACCAGGTCACACAATTGATTCTGGGTCTTGATTTCGCAATGGCAGAGACCATATCAGTACACACGGCATCATTGCAGGCTGCACACCCGCTCAGCTCTTGAGGTGCCACTAACTCTGTGAACCGCGAGGCAACGCCACGCGGCGGTGTGCCTGTGCCTGCCGCAGTGTATCCGGTGCCACCAAATCTGTGCACCGCAAGCCATGGACCCTTTATGATTGAGTCTCATGGTGCGGACGCCATCATGTCACCCCCGGCACTGGACAATGTGAGGTGGCAGGGCCCCTGGCCCTCATGTATAAATGATAACCACACGGAGACATCCAGTTAGAGAGTGGAAATGGCGTCCAGCACGTGTGCCAGGCCCTTTTTATTGGCAGGGTCACATGTCCTGTGACGGCTGTGCTGGATGGGTGTGGTGTGGGTGTAAACCAGCCGTGAGGAAGTGGCTGTGACCTGCTGACAACTAGAACTGTGAGCAGCAGATCCCTACAGGGAAGACGTGGGACATGTAGCGTTGTCGTCCCCCCCCCGTGAGCGTAAGCGGAGTGGGCTGTCCTGGCATATGCCAGTCCAGCGTAAGGGTGTGAACAATGACCCCGGGGCTCTGGGCGTGGTTCCGTCCTGGGCTGGACAAGGAAGTAACTAATGCGTGTGTCTCCGTAGTAGTGTCGGCGCCACCCGGACCGCAATCGGCAATGTGTCACCCTGTGACCCAAGTCCCACAACATGAGCGTAAGGGGGAATCACTGACCCTTCATTCATCCATACTTCCACACTTGAAAGATCATAGACATGGCACATCTGTGTGAATATGAATGTTTATTGCACATTCAGTGGAGTGTTGCAGCTGGAGCAGTACAGGGCCATGCCGTGTCACACCTCAATGGCCCCAGGCTAACAGGGATGTAGAGCGTTTCATGCGGTCCCTGAACAAAATGCTGCACATCACAAGTGTGGAACAAGCGGATCCGGAGCGGCGTCTTCACGAGTTCCTCAGGGAATACCGGAGCACCTCACACTGCACAGGAGTCCATGGTCCCTTATGTTCAACGGCCCACGGAGGGACCTGTCCCCACATGTCCAGGGTGGACACCCCCGTTGCTGGATGTCCAGGAAACCCAAGCAAGGCGAGAGCGACAGAACCGTTGAGCAAGCATTCAACGCCATGCTGCACCCAGGTCACTCCGAGCCGGTGCCACACTCATACTCAAAAAACACCATCCTGGGGGAAAATTCCGGACCACCCATGAACAGGCACATGGACAGTTGTTGCCACCAATGGAACTATGGTGATGGTGATGGAGCGGGTAAAATAAAACTTTTTAGTATACCCAATCCATTTACATATGTCATATTAAAATGAATAATATTTAATTCTAATGAATAATGGAGTGTTGTGATATTAAATTAATCAACCTTATTAACCAAGAGAATACACGTGGCAATGCATTTGCATGGCTAAAATAATAAGTGAACTAAGATTGTACGCATATTAAATTTATATGTTTGGTTAAGCAGTGTTAATGTGATTTGCGCTTAAATAAACCAGCATTAACGGCTTTAAATGTTGCATATGGCTAGATAAATGCATACACATAAGGGTATTAGTAAGGGAATAACACTGTTTTAATCATTTCTATGTATTAATTACGATTTTGTGTTTCTTTACTTAAAGTTGACTATTTCGGCCTACTAAAAGATGGCTGCCGACTGAATCCTAACCAAAGTACATGACTTCATAATTTGAGCAATGGAGAAGGCGCCTGCACCAACTTCGTCGTGGCCTTTCCATGAACTATCGAACCAGGTCCATGAAGACTACCCTGGGCGAGATGCCAATGTCCCTGAAAATGGAGCAATTGTTGCCATTTGGGAACCAAAAGCTACCTATTCACAATAGACTGATACTTTCCTGACCTGGGATCAGCCTTTCCCATGCGCCTAGTTTATTCATCATCCGTATGTGAAATTTGGAGAATGTTTCTTAAAGTATTGGGACGTGGCTGATTTCAAAGTGCCTGGAAATAAAGAAAAATGTTACTGTTATATAAAAATTTGGTATAAATATTAGTAGTCTAGAGGGGGAAATTGCGCTATTCCCTAGAAGCTAGCAGAACGCGCTCTTGACCCTAGCTGATCGATGCTACTCTACGCGACACTTTATGCTGCTCTTCGCTAGGAGATCTTATGCTGACGGAAGAGGACGGGACTTTAGGATTCAGATGAACTCTCTGAGGACTGGTGCTGACTTAGAAAACGACAAATAGCCAGAATAGGTAAATATGACAAAAGATAATATGGCATTGTTAGGATTTAACCTGCAATTTAATTAGATAAAGAAAAAAAATCATTATTTGAAGAACTGTGTCGGGTGATTATTTCTTGTGATATTTTATTGATTAATATGAGAGTTAAAGTGATTTCCATCAAATTCCAAATCAACTAAATGATCTATTTGACCTCCGGATGGAGGAACTGTTAGGGTAAGTCAATAGATGTGTTTCCTCTATCCAAAGTGAATAGCTGTAGTTCGGGATCAGGATATCTCCTCTGTAAGGCACAGATAGTTGATGAGAATGAATGTTGGTGTTATGGGCCCCACCAGCGTGTGATGTGTGTATGTGCGTGTGTCTGAGAAATCATTCTGTCCGTGGAAGCAGGAGGAGATTTTGTGTTCTGAACTGTACCAGTATTTCTGGTAGCAAGATGATGGTTTTTATTGTTTTGGTTTGATGATTTTGGCATGTATATATAGCTTATCGATTATTGATTGGTATTGATGTATGTACTAACACTATATGTTGAAGTCGTATTGAGTTTTATGTAGTCTGTACGGCTTCTGGGATGTAAGAAGTCGGTGACAGTTATGGACGGGTGTAGCACCAATTCACGTTTACTAATTGCATCATGGATATCTCCTCCCAGGTCATTGGTTGGGTCAGTTAAGTGCAGCAGCAACATTACACCGAGCTTGGCCTGTACCCAGCAATGGGGACACCTCATACCATGGCCCTGCATACCATGGCCCTGCATTGGACAGTTCCTTACGCCACATACTAAGTATGGTGGACACGCACTGGGGGAGTACAGTTCTCATTGGAGTTAAAAGTTGGTTATAATTAAATGAAAAACGAAACCTCACATAGTCACTGGTCGCGTACTCCTTGATGTTATCATTGCCAATGTATGCATCCATCAACAGCCTCAATGTATTACTCCACGGCCGGCCTATGTGGGTTGTAGGCGACATGCTGTGTTCATGAATTGCTCCTGTCTAACAAGTGCTATACGTCTATTGAACTGCATGTTGTTGCTGCCGGCCGGGTAACATGGTTGTAGGCAAGAAGCTGTGTACTCTCTGTTACTGACTAATAAAGGTTTTTCAAAAAAAAAAAAAAAAGAAGTCGGTGACAGTTCCGTAGCAGGGCAGAGGTAAGCGCTGCTCTCGGGAAAGACGGGAATGTGGTTGCCCGTAGGTACACGGGGAAAACGTGTGACAATTGAAGTTACGCGTCGCATTGTCTGGGTTCGATTCGGTGACATCGCTGTGTGTTACCATTAGAGACACTTTCTGTGTGAGAGAAGTGTGAATGATAGCAAAGGGTTACCTGTGAAATTTTGGTCTTAGGTACCAGGAAACCAATTGGTATGCCGATAACGCTTATCACTGAAAAGGTAGCAGGTGTTCTCTGAGCTTGTTAGAAGGATGAAGTAGAGGTAAGCGCTGCTTCGTTAATGTATGTTATAATTCTGTAGTAGGACAGACTGATCGCTGTTCTCGGGAAAGCAGGATTCTGTGTGAATGAACTATATTTTCTTGTGTAAAAATGCGTGAATAAAATAGCATTCGGATTGATTGCGGAACTCTGGTTTTATATCTCAGGAGCATTGCGTTTCCACCTATGTGTTTTAATTCTGGAGAAAACAGTTAATTGATGCTTGAAAGAAGGGTGAAGTAGAGGGATTCGCTATTTTGCCAACGGACGTATTAATTCTGTAGTAGGGCAGAGGTAAGCGCTGCTCTCGGGAAAAAACAGAATTCTAGTGGGAAAGGTCTTTTTCTATTCTGTGGTTAGCGGAACAGACAATGGAGATGTTTGTATGTTGTAACTAAACAGTATTGTAAAAATTGAAACAAAGTCTACCGAGTAGTTTTGTAAAGGAGGGGTAGATTGTAGACAGGAGTTAGGAGCAGGAGCTGCTGCAGCGACTGTTGACGTCAGAAGGACCGCACTGGCATTGGACAGTTAGTCAGTGACGTAGACGCTCCAGGATTGGTGCGTTAGTGTGAGTCGCACAAGGATTGGAGATGGTTGCAACAGTGACGTAGACGCTCCAGGATTGGTGCGTTAGTGTGAGTCGCGCAAGGATTGGAGGTTGTGACAGTGACGTAGACGCGCCGAGATTGGTGCAGGAGTAAGAGTCGCATTGCTATTGGACTAAAGATCGTACCGTTGCAGTAAAGATTAAAAGGTTCACGAAAGAAAGGAAAATGTATTATCATTCACCCGAAAAGAAGAAAAAATCTTTATTTAGTAAAATGAGGAATTGGTTTGTGAAAGACAAAGAGATTGTGACTAGGGAAGGACAGTTACTTCCCCCAGCGAAAACCCCCGCATCCTTCATGGTTGCAAAATATGGGTACCATACGTGCATCTGGTTAGACAATTGGGCAAAGTATACAAAGGAAGACGGAGTTCTAGCGTTTCCAGAGGATGGGTCCTTTATTTGGCAATATTGAGGAACTTACGGGAGAGGATGATGAGCTTAGATCCGTGACCTAGGCCTACGCAGTTTGAGGCATTAATCGAATGGGAAGATGAGATGCATGAGCGAGAGAAACAGAGAAATGGCAGTAGGTATCGGTACATGTTCGGACGGCCAAATGATCGCGAAACTCATTGTGATCGAATGAGAAGGTGGCGAGATGCTAGTATGACTGAAGGATTGTTTCCCGTTAGAACAGAAGGAGAAAGTGGAGGAAGGAAATGCCTAGAAAAGAAAAATCATGTAGAAACCCGGAAGTATGGGGCCAACGAAACAGACGACGATGTCCTAGATGATATATTTTACAAAAGTCCACCTCTATACAGGCAGGAACCAGAAACGCCAACCGCAGATACACCAGTGAGGGAGATTCTGAGAATCATTAAAACAGAAGTTGTGACTCCAGAAGTAAAAAGAAGAAATTCTCTTAAGGAAAAGGGAAAGGAAAATAGGACAGAGAGTGAAAATTCTAGGGAACTAGCAAAAACCACATTAGAACTGACAAAGAAAATAAGAGAATTGACGAAAAATCTAGAAGCAGTTACAGTCCCTGTGACCATAGGTCCTGTTATGCCCATCTTTGAGAAGCAGAAAGACAGTGAGCACGGACTAACAGTCCCGTATGTGAACAACAGACAGGAAGAACAACCCCTGATGAGAGCAAAAGAGAATTCCTGGGGACATACTATGGGTAAAGGTGAATTGCATGTGTCAAAGAATCCATTTTATTGTCCTGATACTGCCGAGAGAAGCAGAATGGTAGGAGGATCAATATTAGAACCACAGAGATTGACAGAAGCAGGGAATGTAGAGAAATCAGTGAGCATAACTACTGAAGAATTGAATGAATGGCTGAAAGGCTTGCAGGATAAAGAAAAAGAATCTCATACCGTTGATGTGGCGAAATTACGGATGGTGTTAGAAGAGTTGATTGTAGGGACCATCCCCACAGAAAAGCTGAAAAAATACCAAGATGAGGAATTACTGTTCTTATGCAAAAGTGTCACTTGGAGAGCGAAGAATTTACATGACAGACTAGCAGAAATAGCGAGTGAAATGGGAATTGACATGGACAAGGTAAAAGCTTTACAGAAGCCATATCGAGTGGATTTCACAGAAAAAGACATTGAGAATCTGAACGCTGCAGGAGGAATAGGGCAGATTAGGGACATAATCACGGTATTGAGGAAATGGGGAGATGTGGACAAATGGAAGAGCAGGTGGTATAGGAAGCAGGATGACACCTCAGACAGAACATTTCCAGCGTTTCCTGTGAGAGAAAAGGAGAAGGTGGTGATGGAGTTCCCTATGAGAGAGATTCCAGGAGGGGGATATGTGCATGTCCCATGGACCAGACAGGACATTTTGTCATTTACAAATGACTTCCCTCGATTACGGGAAAAGCCGGTCGAGTGGTACAGACAGGTAGACAGATTTGTGAAATTGTCAAAAGTGCTGTGGATTGATCTGAATAGTCTGTTTGATATAATAGTGCCAGCAGACTTGTGGGCAGAATGTAAGATAGTCATAGATTGGCCAACCAAAGAATACCCGGGAGATCCAAAAACAGGAGCCCCAGAGGTAATGAAGAAATATGAACAGGTCATGGTATTCTTGAAAAACAAAGTGCCTCCAAAAGAAACAGACTGGGTTAAAATAGATCGAACAGATCAGGAAGCGAAAGAGTCAGTCCACGCATACTATGAGAGGCTAATTTTGGCTTTCAAACAGTTTAGTGGGGATGACAGTCTGGGAGAGAAGGACCTGAGTCATTTTGTGTACAGATTTGTGTATGGTCTGCGTCCCGAGATTGGGGACATAATTAAGCAGCACACCGTGGACTGGCAGAGCAAGAAAATAGATGAGATCCTGAGGCATGCTAAATACTTTAGTGATGAGATTGAGGCAAAGCAGCGAAAACTAAAAGAAAAGGCAATGTGGGCTCAAGTGAAGGTTGCAGAGAGACAGGAAGCTCAGCTGGTAGAACAAGCTAATAATCCAGGCATTAAATCAAGATTTGGCCTAGGAAAAGGAAAGGGTAATATAGAAGAAGCAAAGAAAAAGTTCCCATGTCACAATTGCGGAAGATTAGGGCACTGGAAATCCGAGTGTAAATATCCACCAGGTACTAACAATGAAAATCCGTCATTGAATCCACAGGTGCAGTGTGAGGGGAGTGGCCCACCGCCGCAACAGCAGAAGGCTGTTAATCCACAGAATCAGGTGCCAAAACCGCCCTTACCACAGAGCCGGAGTAACACAGAAGTATAGTAAAGAGACGGGATTCTACAATGAAGAACAGGTAAACAAACCGCAACGCGCGAACGCTGTGTCACAGTATTGGCTGCAAAATGACGAAAGTGAGCCAGAAGAGATTTATTGACGGTGCCGAAAAAAGGAAGCAGGGTGCGTACTTGGCGCATCTCTAGAAATAGATCAGACAGGACCATTTGTGGATGGGAAAGTTAATGATGAAAACATTACTTTTCTAGTAGACACTGGAGCTACACGATCCACTGTCAGATCAGCAGATGTGAAAAATCTTCCTCTTTCGGATGAAATAATCCAAGTAGTTGGTGTGTCTAACACCCAGATTAAAACGTACTTTACTGATCCTGTAAAGGTCAGAATAGGAAAATTTTCAGACATGCATCGATATGTGGTGTGTGACACCAGTCCTGTGAATTTACTAGGTAGGGATTTGTTGTGCAAGATGAATTGCACCATATTCTGTACACCAGACGGAATAGCCTTTGAAATACCAGATGAGGATGTTCTGTATAAAATGACCATAGCTAACAGAGAGTGTGAGGTTGCTGGAACCTATGCAGTATTCAATCCAGATGAATTGCCCCCAGAATTGAAACAGACAGTGAAAGCAGCAGTCTGGGATTTCACTGGAGAAGATGTAGGCCTGATGAGAAATGTAGACCCAGTGAGAATCGCTGTAAAGGAAGGAGCAGTTTACCCAAACATTCCACAATACAGACTGACACCTGAAATAATAGCAGGAGTAACCCCTTTGATTGAGAAAATGATCCAGCAAGGAGTGTTGAGAGAGATAATGAGCAGTCCATGTAATTCGCCTATCATGGGACTGAAAAAGCCAAGTGGGAAATTCAGGATTGTGCAAGATTTGAGAAAGATTAACAAGATTGTTGTCTAATGTTGTCCCATTGTTCCGAATCCCTCAGTAATTTTGTATCAGATTCCACATGATGCAGAATGGTACACAGTAATTGATTTGTGTCATGCTTTCTTTTCCATTCCGTTGCATCATGACAGCCAGCCGCTTTTTGCATTTCGGTTTGGAGACCGTATTTTGGCATGGTGCCGAATCCCACAGGGGTACACAGAGAGCCCCTCCATTTTCAATCAATTGTTAAAGAAATCCCTGGAAAGTCTTACTATGCCTGAGAGTTCAGTTTTAGTCCAGTATATTGACGACCTATTGGTGGCGTCAAAGACACATGAGGCCTGTGAAACAGACACCATAGCTTTGTTAAATCATTTGGCAGATGGAGGACTGAAGGTATCTCCAACAAAATTGCAATACTGTAAGAAGGAAGTGACATACTTGGGTCATAATATCGAAAAAGGCCTGAGAAAAGTAACCATAGACAGGATCAGAATCATTAGAGGAATGAGAGCTCCAATGACCCAAAGAGAGGTGAAAATGTTCTTCGGAATGGTTGGTTACTGTCGTCAGTGGATAAGTAATTTTTCCCTGATTGCCAAACCATTGGTGAAATTGACAAAAAGTGAGGTAAAAGACCCCCTTGAACTGAACAAAGAAGAATTGGCAGCATTTAAACAGTTGAAGAACAGTCTTTGTGAAGCCCCTGCGCTGGGTATGCCAGACTATGAAAAAGAGTTTGAGCTATATTGTAGTGAGCGAAACGGATGCGCACTTTCAGTGTTAATACAGAAACATGGAAGGCAAAGGAGACCAGTGGCATATTTCTCGTCAATGTTAGATCCAGTGGCGATAGGTCTACCAGGATGTCTGAAAGCAGTAGCGGCTACATGCCGAAGCCTAGAGCAGAGTGAGGGAATCGTGATGGGATATCCAGTAAGAGTGTTTGTACCCCATAGTGTGGCGATCCTTTTAACAAGGAGTCGAACACAGTTCATGTCACATAGTCGGCTGACTAAGTATGAAAAGGTCATTCTAGGTGCAACCAATGTGAGTCTGGAAAGATGTGTGAATGTGAATCCAGCTACACTTTTGCCTGATGCAGAGAGAGTGGAGATAAGAGAAGAGGTTGATCATGATTGTCTGGATGTGCTTGACTACTGCACAAAACCTCGACCTGATATAAGAGATCTGCCACTGCCAGAAAGTGATTATGTGTTTTTTGTGGATGGATCCTGTTTGAGAACAGATGAAGGAGTGTTGAGCGCAGCCTATGCAGTATGCACAGTTTCAGCAGTTATAGAAGCATCGCCTTTGAAAGGAGTTAAATCCGCTCAAGTAGCAGAAATAGTGGCATTGACCAAAGCACGCAAAATTGGGAGGAATGCAAGAGTGACTGTGATGACTGATAGCCAGTATGGCTTCGGAGTTGTCCACGACTTCGGCCAATTATGGCTGCAGAGAGGTTTCCTGACCTCAAGTGGAACTCCCATAAGGAATGCAGAAGTGGTTGGAAAATTGCTTGAGGCAATACAGATGCCCAAAGAATTGGCTGTGGTAAAATGTGCTGCTCATGGACAAGGTAGTGATTACATCACTACCGGAAACCGTTTTGCAAACGACATGGCTCAGTATTGTGCCCGAAACAAATACTCAATTAATCGGTCAAAAGAAAGGGAAATGTCTTCTTGCTCCATAATGTTTACTAACGTTGTGGGAACATGGGATGAAGTGAGGCAGTTGCAGGATGAAGCAGTTGATGAGGAAATGAGGCAGTGGGTAAAAGCAGGATGTGCACCCAGGGAAAAGGATCATGTGTGGGTCTATCGGGATGGAAGACCAGTAATGCCTGATAGCATGATGTCAACCATGGCACGGATGTATCATGGCCAAGGACATCTGGGAAGAGATGCCATGATAAGGGCTTTTAAGCAGACCTGGTACAACCCAAAATTCAGGTTGATAGCAGAAAGTCTCTGTCAGAGATGCCTGACATGTCAGCAGTACAACCCTGGAAGGAAAACTGTGGTGAGTCTAGGCACCATAGGCCGGGAGGGAGGACCTTTCACCAGAATGCAAGTAGATTTCATTGAAATGCCCCCTTTTAACAAACTGAGGTATGTTTTGGTGGTAGTTTGTCTGTTCTCTAGGTGGGTGGAAGCATACCCGACCAGAAGAAATGATGGAATCACAGTGGCCAAGCTATTGTTGAGGGAATTCATCCCAAGGTACGGGTTCCCAATAACCATAGAATCAGATAGAGGAGGTCATTTCTACAATGAGATCATGAAATTGATTTGTGAAGCATTGGGTGTACAACAAAAACTGCATTGTGCCTACCGACCAGAGGCTTCTGGTGTGGTCGAGCAAATGAATGGTACTATCAAAAACAGAATTGGGAAAATGTGTTTAGCCACAGGTATGAAATGGCCTGATGTCTTGCCTCTGGTTTTGATGACCATTAGGTCTACTCCAGACAGAACTACAGGTTTGAGTCCACACGAGATCATCATGGGACGCGCCATGAGACACGTGTTTGTACCAGTCAACAAGCTGATGACTATAACTGATGACATGATTTTGGATTACTGTAAAGGCCTGGCTGATGCAGTTCATTCTGTGTTTCACCAGGTTGGAGCGGATGCCACCACACTTGAAAAGAAACCAGCCCATGATTTGAGCCCAGGGGACTGGGTGAGGATAAAAGTCCACAGAAGAAGAAATTGCCTGGTCCCAAGGTGGGGAAGGCCAAGGCAAGTCATCTTGACCACAACAACTGCCGTGAAGTGTGCTGGACTGAAAAACTGGATACATGCAAGTCACACTTTGAGAGTTCCAAATCCAGCAGACGGCATTGGAAAAGAATACTTTGACGAATCAGAATCAAGTGATGAGTCAAGCAATGAGAATATAAAGTCAAAGGAAAATCCTGAAAGGGAGAAAATGAGCCAAGACTAGTTCAGACTCCCAGAGAAGAAATTCCAAGGAAAAGATTGCAGATTTCAGATGGTTCAGAATCTGGGGATGAGCAAAACGCCAATGGTGAACACAGAAAGAAGAAAAGAAAAGAAAAGAATGTCCAGTCAGAAGTAACATTTACACCAAAGAAGAGAGTAGAAGAAGTTCCACCTGAGAAAATACTGGAAGAAGAAGAAGGGACAGTCACAGAAAGAGAGGGACAGATTGCGGAAAAACCCCGAGGAGGTGTAGGGAACTGCAACACCCAGCTAGGTGAAGGGACAAGTAGTCAGCAGGGAGATTGCGTGCCGGAGACCCGAGGAGGGACAGAAGTAGGGCCAACCCAAGAGGTGGAAAAAGAGATTACTGAAAAGGAAAAGGCAAACGAGACAGAATCTGAGGACAGTGAAACGGAAATAGCAGAGGGTCGAGTTCTAAGAAAGAGAACTTGGATTGAGGAAAGAAACGGCAAAACAAGAAGAAATGCTAAAGGTGATCTTTGGCCAAACAAAATTAAGAAGCTGAGATATCGATTGACACGAGTTAAACCCTCAGAGGCTGAACAAGTGAATGAAGTAACCAGTCAGCATCCAGAGAAAGAGGGAGAAGCAGAAGTGTCAGAAGTAAACAAACGAGCAAGAAAACCAAACCAGAAGTATAAGTCGCCTGAATGGACGTACGTGGCACTGCCTGAACAAAAAGAAGAGGCAGATAGTCAAGGAAATCCAGAAGAGACTTTACTGAGATTTATAAAAGAAGAAGAAACAGGGGAAATCCTGAGAGTTATCTTATCCGACATTGGAGAAGAAGCGGAAGATTAGGAAATCCTGTATGTGGATGACGAGAAAGAAGTGAAAAACGATGAAAGGCCAAGCTGAGTAAATTAAATCGATCCTTGTAGGAATACACAGGATTGAATAAGAAATTGAAGTATTTAGATCACCTGATAAGGTCTTAGATCTTGTAGGAAAGCTACAAGAGGAGGAGTAGAAGAGGCTAAGTCAAAAGACACGGTTAATTCTAACAAGATGGCTAATATAGATGATAGCAAGAGTAGATGTACCTTCATGAGAAGATGGTGCAAGACATGTTGTTGTTGTACAGGACTATTAATGCTTCTTTGGAGCGTACTCGCTCTTTTGATCTCTTTCAAAGTAACTTTAGATACACTAGCAGGACATACTGAGAATATGACTAACATAGTGAAAGGCTCGCAAAAAGTAATACCAGTTAGAACAAGCACAGAGCATATGCATCAAGATAGGTCAATAACTGATTTTTCTAGCAATGTGTTTTCAAAATTATTGTATGAATATGTAAAAACAATGGACGTAAGGGATTGCTACGCATGTATGTAATTACCTGCATCTGTTTCAGAAGGGGTGACTTATCATCACCTCCCAGCAACTTATGGAATAACATGTAGCGTTTTAACTAGTATATTTTATCAAGTAGGAAAATTAGAGTATAATTTGTCTAATATAGATAATATTCTTGGACGATTGCCCATGAATAAAGAATTAAATCCAGCTAAAGATGCTAATGTATTAGGAGAAAATTTTATAGAAACTAAAGGTCTAACTCTAGAATATATTTTTAAGAACAATTTAACTTGCAGTTTGAAAACAGAAGAGAAAACATTTTTGGATATGGTTGAAGAGAGAAGACTAAAAATACACCAGAATGCAGAGGGACATAAAGAAGGGGAAAACATTTGGGAAATAGATGGAAAAAAGGAGACACAGGGTGGAGTTAGACCAACAATAGCTATAGACTCACCCCAGAAAGGCAAATTATGCATTATGAGGGAAAGATCCCAATATGATTATATTTATATAGGGACAAGTGAGTGTCATGATACATATTTCATTGCATCCGGATGGGGATTTAGAGGTGGAGAAGATCCAGTTTTCCCTGGACTGTACTATATTTGTGGGAACAAGGCTTACTACAGGTTGCCCGACCATTGGTATGGCACATGTTATGTTGGCCTGGTCTTTCCAAAGATCTTTCACATGGATAGAGTAGAAAACAGTGGACCAAATAACCTACTAATGCGTAGCAGAAGAGAAATTTGCCCGTAGGTACACGGGGAAAACGTGTGACAATTGAAGTTGCGCGTCGCATTGTCTGGGTTCGATTCGGTGACATCGCTGTGTGTTACCATTAGAGACACTTTCTGTGTGAGAGAAGTGCGAATGATAGCAAAGGGTTACCTGTGAAATTTTGGTCTTAGGTACCAGGAAACCAATTGGTATGCCGATAACGCTTATCACTGAAAAGGTAGCAGGTGTTCTCTGAGCTTGTTAGAAGGATGAAGTAGAGGTAAGCGCTGCTTCGTTAATGTATGTTATAATTCTGTAGTAGGACAGACTGATCGCTGTTCTCGGGAAAGCAGGATTCTGTGTGAATGAACTATATTTTCTTGTGTAAAAATGCGTGAATGAAATAGCATTCGGATTGATTGTGGAACTCTGGTTTTATATCTCAGGAGCATTGCGTTTCCACCTATGTGTTTTAATTCTGGAGAAAACAGTTAATTGATGCTTGAAAGAAGGGTGAAGTAGAGGGATTCGCTATTTTGCCAACGGGCGTATTAATTCTGTAGTAGGGCAAAGGTAAGCGCTGCTCTCGGGAAAAAACAGAATTCTAGTGGGAAAGGTCTTTTTCTATTCTGTGGTTAGCGGAACAGACAATGGAGATGTTTGTATGTTGTAACTAAACAGTATTGTAAAAATTGAAATCAATCAATCAATCAAGCCATTTATAAAGCGCACTACTCACCCGGAGGGTCTCAAGGCGCTTGGGGGGGGGGGGGGGTGCCGCTACTGCTCGAACAGCCAGGTCTTGAGCTTCTTCCTGAAGGAGAGGTGGTCTTGGGTCAGGCGCAGGTCGGGAGGGAGGGAGTTCCAGGACTTGGCGGCCAGGTAGGAGAAGGACCTTCCTCCTGTTGTCGCTCTTCGGATGCGGGGGACGGCGGCGAGGGCGTGGCTGGTTGATCGGAGATGGCGTTTGGGGGCGTAGAAGTTGAGGCGGTTGTTGAGGTAGCTCGGGCCTTGGTCGTGTAGGGCTTTGTGTGCGTGGGTGAGGAGACGGAAGGTGATTCTCTTGTTGACGGGGAGCCAGTGTAGGTCTCTCAGATGTCCGGAGATGTGGCTGCTTCGGGGGATGTCGAGGATGAGTCTGGCTGAGGTGTTCTGTATCCGCTGGAGTCTCTTCTGGAGCTTGGCGGTGGTTCCGGCGTAGAGGGCGTTGCCGTAGTCCAGTCGGCTGGTGACAAGGGCCTGGGTGACCGTCTTCCTGGTCTCGGTGGGGATCCACCGGAAGATCTTCCGTAGCATGCGCAGGATGTTGAAGCAGGACGAGGAGACGGCGTTGACTTGTCTGGTCATGGAGAGGGAGGAGTCCAGGATGAAGCCCAAGTTTTGTGCGTGGTCTGTCGGTTTGGGTGCGGTGCCCAGGGCGGGGGGCCACCAGGAGTCGTCCCAGGCGGAAGGCGAGGAGCCCAGGATGAGGACTTCCGTCTTGTCTGAGTTCAGTTTCAGGCGGCTGGTCATCATCCACTCGGCTACGTCTTTCATCCCTTCGTGGAGGTTGGCTCTGGCGGCGGCGGGGTCGTTGGTCAGGGAGAGGATCAGCTGGGTGTCGTCTGCGTAGGAGATGATGTTGAGGTTGTGTTGGCGTGCGATGGCCGCAAGGGGGCTCATGTAGACGTTGAAGAGGGTGGGGCTCAGTGATGATCCTTGGGGGACGCCGCAGATGACTTTGGTGGCCTCTGACTTGTACGGTGGTAGGCGGACTCTCTGTGTTCTTCCGTCGAGGAAGGAGATGATCCATTCCAGTGCCTTCTCCTGGATTCCGACATTGCTGAGGCGCTGCACTAGGGTGCGGTGGCAGACAGTGTCGAATGCCGCGGAGAGGTCTAGGAGGATGAGGGCCGCTGTTTCTCCGTTGTCCAGCAGGGCTCGGATGTCATCGGTGGCAGCGATGAGGGCGGTTTCGGTGCTGTGGTTGGCTCGGAAGCCAGACTGTGAGGGGTCGAGGGATCCATTCGTCTCGAGGAAGGCGGCCAGCTGCTTGTTGACGGTCTTCTCGATGACTTTGGCTGGAAATGGGAGGAGCGAGATGGGGCGGTAATTCTTGAGTTCGGTGGGGTCCGCTGTTGGTTTCTTTAGTAGAGCGCTGAGTTCGGCGTGCTTCCAGCTCTCAGGGAAGGTGGCGGCGTCGAAGGAGGTGTTGATGATGTCCCGCAGGTGGGGTGCGATGACAGCGTCGGCCTTGTTGAATACGTGGTGAGGGCAGGGGTCGGTCGGAGAACCGGAGTGGATAGAGTTCATCGTGCGGATGGTGTCTTCTGTGTTGATCGGGGTCCAGGCGCTGAGGGTGGTGGTGGGGGGCGTTGGTGCGGTCGTGGGGGGCGTTGTTTGTGGGATGAAGCTGTTGTGTATGTCCGCGATCTTGTTGTGGAAGTAGGAGGCGAGGGAGTTGCAGAGGTCTTGCGACGAGGTGATGTCGTTGTTTCCGGCGTTGGGGTTGGAGAGCTCTTTCACGATGTTGAAGAGTTCCTTGCAGTTGTGTGCGTTGTTATCCAGCCGGTCCTTGAATGCAGTTTTCTTGGTGGCGTGGATCAGTTGATGGTGCTTCCGGGTGACGAGCTTGAGGTTGGTCATGTTGTCCGGTGTTGGCTCCCTTCTCCAGGTTTTCTTGAGGGCTCGGCAGTTCTTCTTGGCGCTCTTGAGTAGTTTTGTAAAGGAGGAGTAGATTGTAGACAGGAGTTAGGAGCAGGAGCTGCTGCAGCGACTGTTGACGTCAGAAGGACCGCACTGGCATTGGACAGTTAGTCAGTGACGTAGACGCTCCAGGATTGGTGCGTTAGTGTGAGTCGCACAAGGATTGGAGGTTGTGACAGTGACGTAGACGCTCCAGGATTGGTGCGTTAGTGTGAGTCGCGCAAGGATTGGAGGTTGTGACAGTGACGTAGACGCGCCGAGATTGGTGCAGGAGTAAGAGTCGCGTTGCTATTGGACTAAAGATCGTACCGTTGCAGTAAAGATTAAAAGGTTCACGAAAGAAAGGAAAATGTATTATCATTCACCCGAAAAGAAGAAAAAATCTTTATTTAGTAAAATGAGGAATTGGTTTGTGAAAGACAAAGAGATTGTGACTAGGGAAGGACAGTTACTTCCCCCAGCGAAAACCCCCGCATCCTTCATGGTTGCAAAATATGGGTACCATACGTGCATCTGGTTAGACAATTGGGCAAAGTATACAAAGGAAGACGGAGTTCTAGCGTTTCCAGAGGATGGGTCCTTTAATTTGGCAATATTGAGGAACTTACGGGAGAGGATGATGAGCTTAGATCCGTGACCTAGGCCTACGCAGTTTGAGGCATTAATCGAATGGGAAGATGAGATGCATGAGCGAGAGAAACAGAGAAATGGCAGTAGGTATCGGTACATGTTCGGACGGCCAAATGATCGCGAAACTCATTGTGATCGAATGAGAAGGTGGCGAGATGCTAGTATGACTGAAGGATTGTTTCCCGTTAGAACAGAAGGAGAAAGTGGAGGAAGGAAATGCCTAGAAAAGAAAAATCATGTAGAAACCCGGACGTATGGGGCCAACGAAACGGACGACGATGTCCTAGATGATATATTTTACAAAAGTCCAATTCTATACAGGCAGGAACCAGAAACGCCAACCGCAGATACACCAGTGAGGGAGACTCTGAGAATCATTAAAACAGAAGTTGTGACTCCAGAAGTAAAAAGAAGAAATTCTCTTAAGGAAAAGGGAAAGGAAAATAGGACAGAGAGTGAAAATTCTAGGGAACTAGCAAAAACCACATTAGAACTGACAGAGAAAATAAGAGAATTGACGAAAAATCTAGAAGCAGTTACAGTCCCTGTGACCATAGGTCCTGTTATGCCCATCTTTGAGAAGCAGAAAGACAGTGAGCACGGACTAACAGTCCCGTATGTGAACAATAGACAGGAAGAACAACCCCTGATGAGAGCAAAAGAGAATTCCTGGGGACATACTATGGGTAAAGGTGAATTGCATGTGTCAAAGAATCCATATTATTGTCCTGATACTGCCGAGAGAAGCAGAATGGTAGGAGGATCAATATTAGAACCACAGAGATTGACAGAAGCAGGGAATGTAGAGAAATCAGTGAGCATAACTACTGAAGAATTGAATGAATGGCTGAAAGGCTTGCAGGATAAAGAAAAAGAATCTCATACCGTTGATGTGGCGAAATTACGGATGGTGTTAGAAGAGTTGATTGTAGGGACCATCCCCACAGAAAAGCTGAAAAAATACCAAGATGAGGAATTACTGTTCTTATGCAAAAGTGTCACTTGGAGAGCGAAGAATTTACATGACAGACTAGCAGAAATAGCGAGTGAAATGGGAATTGACATGGACAAGGTAAAAGCTTTACAGAAGCCATATCGAGTGGATTTCACAGAAAAAGACATTGAGAATCTGAACGCTGCAGGAGGAATAGGGCAGATTAGGGACATAATCACGGTATTGAGGAAATGGGGAGATGTGGACAAATGGAAGAGCAGGTGGTATAGGAAGCAGGATGACACCTCAGACAGAACATTTCCAGCGTTTCCTGTGAGAGAAAAGGAGAAGGTGGTGATGGAGTTCCCTATGAGAGAGATTCCAGGAGGGGGATATGTGCATGTCCCATGGACCAGACAGGACATTTTGTCATTTACAAATGACTTCCCTCGATTACGGGAAAAGCCGGTCGAGTGGTACAGACAGGTAGACAGATTTGTGAAATTGTCAAAAGTGCTGTGGATTGATCTGAATAGTCTGTTTGATATAATAGTGCCAGCAGACTTGTGGGCAGAATGTAAGATTGTCATAGATTGGCCAACCAAAGAATACCCGAGAGATCCCAAAACAGGAGCCCCAGACCCAGAGGTAATGAAGAAATATGAACAGGTCATGGTATTCTTGAAAAACAAAGTGCCTCCAAAAGAAACAGACTGGGTTAAAATAGATCAAACACATCAGGAAGCGAAAGAGTCAGTCCACGCATACTATGAGAGGCTAATTTTGGCTTTCAAACAGTTTAGTGGGGATGACAGTCTGGGAGAGAAGGACCTGAGTCATTTTGTGTACAGATTTGTGTATGGTCTGCGTCCCGAGATTGGGGACATGATTAAGCAGCACACCGTGGACTGGCAGAGCAAGAAAATAGATGAGATCCTGAGGCATGCTAAATACTTTAGTGATGAGATTGAGGCAAAGCAGCGAAAACTAAAAGAAAAGGCAATGTGGGCTCAAGTGAAGGTTGCAGAGAGACAGGAAGCTCAGCTGGTAGAACAAGCTAATAATCCAGGCATTAAATCAAGATTTGGCCTAGGAAAAGGAAAGGGTAATATAGAAGAAGCAAAGAAAAAGTTCCCATGTCACAATTGCGGAAGATTAGGGCACTGGAAATCCGAGTGTAAATATCCACCAGGTACTAACAATGAAAATCCGTCATTGAATCCACAGGTGCAGTGTGAGGGGAGTGGCCCATCGCCGCAACAGCAGAAGGCTGTTAATCCACAGAATCAGGTGCCAAAACCGCCCTTACCACAGAGCCGGAGCACACAGAAGTATAGTAAAGAGACGGGATTCTACAATGAAGAACAGGCAAACAAACCGCAACGCGCGAACGCTGTGTCACAGTATTGGCTGCAAAATGACGAAAGTGAGCCAGAAGAGATTTATTGACGGTGCCGAAAAAAGGAAGCAGGGTGCGTACTTGGCGCATCTCTAGAAATAGATCAGACAGGACCATTTGTGGATGGGAAAGTTAATGATGAAAACATTACTTTTCTAGTAGACACTGGAGCTACACGATCCACTGTCAGATCAGCAGATGTGAAAAATCTTCCTCTTTCGGATGAAATAATCCAAGTAGTTGGTGTGTCTAACACCCAGATTAAAACGTACCTTACTGATCCTGTAAAGGTCAGAATAGGAAAGTTTTCAGACATGCATCGATATGTGGTGTGTGACACCAGTCCTGTGAATTTACTAGGTAGGGATTTGTTGTGCAAGATGAATTGCACCATATTCTGTACACCAGACAGAATAGCCTTTGAAACACCAGATGAGGATGTTCTGTATAAAATGACCATAGCTAACAGAGAGTGTGAGGTTGCTGGAACCTATGCAGTATTCAATCCAGATGAATTGCCCCCAGAATTGAAACAGACAGTGAAAGCAGCAGTCTGGGATTTCACTGGAGAAGATGTAGGCCTGATGAGAAATGTAGACCGAGTGAGAATCGCTGTAAAGGAAGGAGCAGTTTACTCAAACATTCCACAATACAGACTGACACCTGAAATAATAGCAGGAGTAACCCCTTTGATTGAGAAAATGATCCAGCAAGGAGTGTTGAGGGAGATAATGAGCAGTCCATGTAATTCGCCTATCATGGGACTGAAAAAGCCAAGTGGGAAATTCAGGATTGTGCAAGATTTGAGAAAGATTAACAAGATTGTTGTCTCATGTTGTCCCATTGTTCCGAATCCCTCAGTAATTTTGTATCAGATTCCACATGATGCAGAATGGTACACAGTAATTGATTTGTGTCATGCTTTCTTTTCCATTCCGATGCATCATGACAGCCAGCCGCTTTTTGCATTTCGGTTTGGAGACCGTATTTTGGCATGGTGCCGAATCCCACAGGGGTACACAGAGAGCCCCTCCATTTTCAATCAATTGTTAAAGAAATCCCTGGAAAGTCTTACTATGCCTGAGAGTTCAGTTTTAGTCCAGTATATTGACGACCTATTGGTGGCGTCAAAGACACATGAGGCCTGTGAAACAGACACCATAGCTTTGTTAAATCATTTGGCAGATGGAGGACTGAAGGTATCTCCAACAAAATTGCAATACTGTAAGAAGGAAGTGACATACTTGGGTCATAATATCGAAAAAGGCCTGAGAAAAGTAACCATAGACAGGATCAGAATCATTAGAGGAATGAGAGCTCCAATGACCCAAAGAGAGGTGAAAATGTTCTTCGGAATGGTTGGTTACTGTCGTCAGTGGATAAGTAATTTTTCCCTGATTGCCAAACCATTGGTGAAATTGACAAAAAGTGAGGTAAAAGACCCCCTTGAACTGAACAAAGAAGAATTGGCAGCATTTAAACAGTTGAAGAACAGTCTTTGTGAAGCCCCTGCGCTGGGTATGCCAGACTATGAAAAAGAGTTTGAGCTATATTGTAGTGAGCGAAACGGATGCGCACTTTCAGTGTTAATACAGAAACATGGAAGGCAAAGGAGACCAGTGGCATATTTCTCGTCAATGTTAGATCCAGTGGCGATAGGTCTACCAGGATGTCTGAAAGCAGTAGCGGCTACATGCCGAAGCCTAGAGCAGAGTGAGGGAATCGTGATGGGGTATCCAGTAAGAGTGTTTGTACCCCATAGTGTGGCGATCCTTTTAACAAGGAGTCGAACACAGTTCATGTCACATAGTCGGCTGACTAAGTATGAAAAGGTCATTCTAGGTGCAACCAATGTGAGTCTGGAAAGATGTGTGAATGTGAATCCAGTTACACTTTTGCCTGATGCAGAGAGAGTGGAGATAAGAGAAGAGGTTGATCATGATTGTCTGGATGTGCTTGACTACTGCACAAAACCTCGACCTGATCTAAGAGATCTGCCACTGCCAGAAAGTGATTATGTGTTTTTTGTGGATGGATCCTGTTTGAGAACAGATGAAGGAGTGTTGAGCGCAGCCTATGCAGTATGCACAGTTTCAGCAGTTATAGAAGCATCGCCTTTGAAAGGAGTTAAATCCGCTCAAGTAGCAGAAATAGTGGCATTGACCAAAGCATGCAAAATTGGGAGGAATGCGAGAGTGACTGTGATGACTGATAGCCAGTATGGCTTCGGAGTTGTCCACGACTTCGGCCAATTATGGCTACAGAGAGGTTTCCTGACCTCAAGTGGAACTCCCATAAGGAATGCAGAAGTGGGTGGAAAATTGCTTGAGGCAATACAGATGCCCAAAGAATTGGCTGTGGTAAAATGTGCTGCTCATGGACAAGGTAGTGATTACATCACTACCGGAAACCGTTTTGCAAACGACATGGCTCAGTATTGTGCCCGAAACAAATACTCAATCGGTCAAAAGAAAGGGAAATGTCTTCTTGCTCCATAATGTTTACTAACGTTGTGGGAACATGGGATGAAGTGAGGCAGTTGCAGGATGAAGCAGTTGATGAGGAAATGAGGCAGTGGGTAAAATCAGGATGTGCACCCAGGGAAAAGGATCATGTGTGGGTCTATCGGGATGGAAGACCAGTAATGCCTGATAGCATGATGTCAACCATGGCACGGATGTATCATGGCCAAGGACATCTGGGAAGAGATGCCATGATAAGGGCTTTTAAGCAGACCTGGTACAACCCAAAATTCAGGTTGATAGCAGAAAGTCTCTGTCAGAGATGCCTGACATGTCAGCAGTACAACCCTGGAAGGAAAACTGGTGAGTCTAGGCACCATAGGCCGGGAGGGAGGACCTTTCACCAGAATGCAAGTAGATTTCATTGAAATGCCCCCTTTTAACAAACTGAGGTATGTTTTGGTGGTAGTTTGTCTGTTCTCTAGGTGGGTGGAAGCATACCCGACCAGAAGAAATGATGGAATCACAGTGGCCAAGCTATTGTTGAGGGAATTCATCCCAAGGTACGGGTTCCCAATAACCATAGAATCAGATAGAGGAGGTCATTTCTACAATGAGATCATGAAATTGATTTGTGAAGCATTAGGTGTACAACAAAAACTGCATTGTGCCTACCGACCAGAGGCTTCTGGTGTGGTCGAGCAAATGAATGGTACTATCAAAAACAGAATTGGGAAAATGTGTTTTGCCACAGTTATGAAATGGCCTGATGTCTTGCCTCTGGTTTTGATGACCATTAGGTCTACTCCAGACAGAACTACAGGTTTGAGTCCACACGAGATCATCATGGGACGCGCCATGAGACACGTGTTTGTACCAGTCAACAAGCTGATGACTATAACTGATGACATGATTTTGGATTACTGTAAAGGCCTGGCTGATGCAGTTCATTCTGTGTTTCACCAGGTTGGAGCGGATGCCACCACACTTGAAAAGAAACCAGCCCATGATTTGAGCCCAGGGGACTGGGTGAGGATAAAAGTCCACAGAAGAAGAAATTGCCTGGTCCCAAGGTGGGGAAGGCCAAGGCAAGTCATCTTGACCACAACAACTGCCGTGAAGTGTGCTGGACTGAAAAACTGGATACATGCAAGTCACACTTTGAGAGTTCCAAATCCAGCAGACGGCATTGGAAAAGAATACTTTGACGAATCAGAATCAAGTGATGAGTCAAGCAATGAGAATATAAAGTCAAAGGAAAATCCTGAAAGGGGGAAAATGAGCCAAGACTAGTTCAGACTCCCAGAGAAGAAATTCCAAGGAAAAGATTGCAGATTTCAGATGGTTCAGAATCTGGGGATGAGCAAAACGCCAATGGTGAACACAGAAAGAAGAAAAGAAAAGAAAAGAATGTCCAGTCAGAAGTAACATTTACACCAAATGAGAGAGTAGAAGAAGTTCCACCTGAGAAAATACTGGAAGAAGAAGAAGGGACAGTCACAGAAAGAGAGGGACAGATTGCGGAAAAACCCCGAGGAGGTGTAGGGAACTGCAACACCCAGCTAGGTGAAGGGACAAGTAGTCAGCAGGGAGATTGCGTGCCGGAGACCCGAGGAGGGACAGAAGTAGGGCCAACCCAAGAGGTGGAAAAAGAGATTACTGAAAAGGAAAAGGCAAACGAGACAGAATCTGAGGACAGTGAAACGGAAATAGCAGAGGGTCGAGTTCTAAGAAAGAGAACTTGGATTGAGGAAAGAAACGGCGAAACAAGAAGAAATGCTAAAGGTGATCTTTGGCCAAACAAAATTAAGAAGCTGAGATATCGATTGACACGAGTTAAACCCTCAGAGGCTGAACAAGTGAATGAAGTAACCAGTCAGCATCCAGAGAAAGAGGGAGAAGCAGAAGTGTCAGAAGTAAACAAACGAGCAAGAAAACCAAACCAGAAGTATAAGTCGCCTGAATGGACGTACGTGGCACTGCCTGAACAAAAAGAAGAGGCAGATAGTCAAGGAAATCCAGAAGAGACTTTACTGAGATTTATAAAAGAAGAAGAAACAGGGGAAATCCTGAGAGTTATCTTATCCGACATTGGAGAAGAAGCGGAAGATTAGGAAATCCTGTATGTGGATGACGAGAAAGAAGTGAAAAACGACGAAAGGCCAAGCTGAGTAAATTAAATCGATCCTTGTAGGAATACACAGGATTGAATAAGAAATTGAAGTATTTAGATCACCTGCTAAGGTCTTAGATCTTGTAGGAAAGCTACAAGAGGAGGAGTAGAAGAGGCTAAGTCAAAAGACACGGTTAATTCTAACAAGATGGCTAATATAGATGATAGCAAGAGTAGATGTACCTTCATGAGAAGATGGTGCAAGACATGTTGTTGTTGTACAGAACTATTAATGCTTCTTTGGAGCGTACTCGCTCTTTTGATCTCTTTCAAAGTAACTTTAGATACACTAGCAGGACATACTGAGAATATGACTAACATAGCGAAAAGCTCGCAAAAAGTAATACCAGTTAGAACAAGCACAGAGCATATGCATCAAGATAGGTCAATAACTGATTTTTCTAGCAATGTGTTTTCAAAATTATTGTATGAATATGTAAAAACAATGGACGTAAGGGATTGCTACGCATGTATGTAATTACCTGCATCTGTTTCAGAAGGGGTGACTTATCATCACCTCCCAGCAACTTATGGAATAACATGTAGCGTTTTAACTAGTATATTTTATCAAGTAGGAAAATTAGAGTATCATTTGTCTAATATAGATAATATTCTTGGACGATTGCCCATGAATAATGAATTAAATCCAGCTAAAGATGCTAATGTATTAGGAGAAATTTTTATAGAAACTAAAGGTCTAACTCTAGAATATATTTTTAAGAACAATTGAACTTGCAGTTTGAAAACAGAAGAGAAAACATTTTTGGATATGGTTGAAGAGAGAAGACTAAAAATACACCAGAATGCAGAGGGACATAAAGAAGGGGAAAACATTTGGGAAATAGATGGAAAAAAGGAGACACAGGGTGGAGTTAGACCAACAATAGCTATAGACTCACCCCAGAAAGGCAAATTATGCATTATGAGGGAAAGATCCCAATATGATTATATTTATATAGGGACAAGTGAGTGTCATGATACATATTTCATTGCATCCGGATGGGGATTTAGAGGTGGAGAAGATCCAGTTTTCCCTGGACTGTACTATATTTGTGGGAACAAGGCTTACTGCAGGTTGCCCGACCATTGGTATGGCACATGTTATGTTGACCTGGTCTTTCCAAAGATCTTTCACATGGATAGAGTAGAAAACAGTGGACCAAATAACCTACTAATGCGTAGCAGAAGAGAAACTTGGTTAGAAATTGTAGGTGATATTTTTGGAGCCTTGATACCAGCAGTGGGAATATTTTGGAATGCAAATAATATTCGGAAATTGTCAACCATAGTGGATCGCTTATCAACAAGCACCGCTGGTGGATTTCTCTTGGTAAACACTGAGCTGGTTGCCATGCGTGCTATGATTATGCAAAATCGACTTGCCCTTGATATATTATTGGCAAAAGAGGGTGGAGTCTGTGGAATGCCGAAAGTTCAACATTGTTGCACTTACATTCCTGACGAAAGCAGAGATCTAAAAGTCTATATAAAGAATATTACAGAATTGCATGATGAAATAAAACCACTGGAGGTTGAAAGTATCTGGACTAGAATTAGTAATAAAATGGCTGCTATTAAAGCTTATCTAGGTAAATTAGGTAGTACAATAATAGGGAAAATATTATTCCCGTTAACCTGTGTGATATTTGTATTATTAATACTTAGATTAGGATGTATGTGTTGTAGATATAGAAGAAATAAAAAGAAGGTTAAACGAGAAATTTACAAAAAGAGGGAAAAGAAACCAGAAAAAGATCTCAATGAAATAGAAATGGAAGAGTGGAAGGAGAGTATGTATGACAAAACAAAAAGAGAAGATGAAAGGGAAACAGAATTTTAATTAAGCAAGAAGACATTTCAAATTTTCTGTAAAAGGGGAAATAAATTTGATTTTTTGTGGGTTTTTTGTGGTGATAAAATCACCAAAGGGGGGATTGATGGAGCGGGTAAAATAAAAATTTTTTAGTATACCCAATCCATTTACATATGTCATATTAAAATGAATAATATTTAATTCTAATGAATAATGGAGTGTTGTGATATTAAATTAATCAACCTTATTAACCAAGAGAATACACGTGGGAATGCATTTGCATGGCTAAAATAATAAGTGAACTAAGATTGTACGCATATTAAATTTATATGTTTGGCTTAAGCAGTGTTAATGTGATTTGCGCTTAAATAAACCAGCATTAACGGCTTTAAATGTTGCATATGGCTAGATAAATGCATACACATAAGGGTATTAGTAAGGGAATAACACTGTTTTAATCATTTCTATGTATTAATTACGATTTTGTGTTTCTTTACTTAAAGTTGACTATTTCGGCCTACTAAAAGATGGCTGCCGACTGAATCCTAACCAAAGTACATGACTTCATAATTTGAGCAATGGAGAAGGCGCCTGCACCGACTTCGTCGTGGCCTTTCCATGAACTATCGAACCAGGTCCATGAAGACTACCCTGGGCGAGATGCCAATGTCCCTGAACATGGAGCAATTGTTGCCATTTGGGAACCAACAGCTACCTATTCACAATAGACTGATACTTTCCTGACCTGGGATCAGCCTTTCCCATGCGCCTAGTTTATTCATCATCCGTATGTGAAATTTGGAGAATGTTTCTTAAAGTATTGGGACGTGGCTGATTTCAGCCAATCAGGGGCCTGGAAATAAAGAAAAATGTTACTGTTATATAAAAATTTGGTATAAATATTAGTAGTCTAGAGGGGGAAATGGCGCTATTCCCTAGAAGCTAGCAGAACGCGCTCTTGACCCTAGCTGATCGATGCTACTCTACGCGACACTTTATGCTGCTCTTCGCTAGGAGATCTTATGCTGACGGAAGAGGACAGGACTTTAGGATTCAGATGAACTCTCTGAGGACTGGTGCTGACTTAGAAAACGACAAATAGCCAGAATAGGTAAATATGACAAAAGATAATATGGCATTGTTAGGATTTAACCTGCAATTTAATTAGATAAAGAAAAAAAAATCATTATTTGAAGAACTGTGTCGGGTGATTATTTCTTGTGATATTATATTGATTAATATGAGAGTTAAAGTGATTTCCATCAAATTCCAAATCAACTAAATGATCTATTTGACCTCCGGATGGAGGAACTGTTAGGGTAAGTCAATAGATGTGTTTCCTCTATCCAAAGTGAATAGCTGTAGTTCGGGATCAGGATATCTCCTCTGTAAGTCACGGATAGTTGATGAGAATGAATGTTGGTGTTATGGGCCCCACCAGCGTGTGATGTGTGTATGTGCGTGTGTCTGAGAAATCATTCTGTCCGTGGAAGCAGGAGGAGATTTTGTGTTCTGAACTGCACCAACGGCTCGGAAGGGGAGCGAGGAAATCTTGCGTTTAACATCTCTTAGTTCAAAGAGGTCCCGACAGAATCTTGAGAGCCCGGCCGTCAAGTCCCGGTGAGCCCGAGTGGGAGCATGCAGAGCCAGGACGAAGGCAGAGACAATGTACCGGAACCTAACCCCCCATGCCCCCTGCCTCCCAGTTCGCCTCTAAATGGGCCTTTGGTCAATGAACCTCCCCTACACAGTCAACCTCATCGGTACAGTTTACGACCCAACCCTCGCCCTAGCCGACATCTTCAGGATTTTGCATGTTAACCTCTTGAGTGCCCATGACGAGATGGTCTCGTCATGGGCCGCGGTTGCGCTGTGCCCATGACGAGACTATCTCGTCATGAACCCCGTCCGCTAATGAAAGGGCCGGCACAGGGCGGGGAAAGGGCGGGGCACTCAAGGGGTTAAGGCTCTAAAGACTGATTCAAACGAACTGTGTATGTTAATTGGACGTTTAGAAGTTTTGCTTCAAGAACCAAGTTGGAGAGGGATGTAATGTTTAGAGTGCTGGCGGTCTAGTCCGCCAGCAGGTAATGTGCACACGTCATCCGCAGGCCAGGCGTGGCCTGCGGGGTTATAATAAAAAGGGGAAACCCGCATTTGGGGTCATCTCCCATACCCTGTAAAGCAGTGTGAGCGTCCCGTTATTTCCGAGGCTCCCAAAGAGTTAACTAGATTAGGCCCGCCATGATAGCACATTGTCAGGCCAGCACACCTGGGACAGGGAGTCTCACCAGGACCAGGGCAAGGTAAGCACAGCAAAAGAACCTGGCCCCCGAGGAAAAAAATGCGCCTCGGTATTCACACAATGGCGGCAGCAGCAACATTACTAACCGTAACCCCTAGGGCTGGTGAGGGAGTTAAGCCCTACAGTAAATGTGGTGCAGCAAACAGCAGTCGACTTACCTCCTCCCCCCCAGGTCTACAGGCAGCTGCCTCCACGACACACTCCAGTCCGTGAGCTACCAGGGCTAGGGCTGTCAAACAGCCAGCTTTCCCCCTACTGCCTCCGCTTGAGCTCTGGAGCCCGGGAGTTTGAAGTTTTGAATTTAAGATTGGAGATGAGGGTGGGGGCGGGGCTGGGGAGTAAGTCTAAAGGCTAGGGGTTGCCTGCTCGGCTCAACTGTGCTCTACTCACAATGGATACCCCCAGCATCCCCCTGCAGACAGGGCTCCCCCTTTCGAAGGACTGGCAGATGAACACAGGGAGGCCGCAAGGGAGACTGCGCTGATCCCAAGAGTAAGTACAGGGCAACACAGCGCACACCCGCGCCATGTCACATCACACTACCGCTGCTGCTCACCACCAGACCCCCCTGCCGTAAGCCCGTACCTACCCACCTACCCACCTCCACGACCTGGCCGGGCACAGTGATGATAATGGGAGCGCAAAATAGCCGCAATGATGCAGGTGACGTTTGTAGTATCAGGGTCTCCGCTCGCATATACGGTAACAGCAGACTACAAGCAGTTCGGGGGTTTTAGGCTTAAATTAGAGACATCCCCCTAGCGAAACGCTGTCCAGCTCTCTCCTGCTCCCCGCTGGACAGTGTGCAGTGGGCACGAGCACGGCATGGGGGAGGGGCTAATAACAGCATCCTAAGATTTGTTGATAGACGATATGTGGAGGTATAAAGGACGTACATGTCTAACACAGAGCGAGTTACACACTTTGAAGACCACTGCCCCTTCAGGCCTCAGTAATGTTTAATTCACAGTCTCACAATTTCAGAAGTGAAACACTTTAAATTTTATTTACAACAATATTATGGTTGTTACTTTACTTATTAATCTTAAACAACCATTGACAAAGCCAATAGTTCTGGGTGATTTTGGGTGTATGTCAGTTGTGTTATGCATTTGAATACAATAAATCCCAGAGCAACCAAAAAATCAGTCAGGCAGCACACCATGGGAATCAAAAGAATTTAGTTTATGCCCTTAATTACATAGGCCACGCCCCCTAGAGAGACTCCAAACTTTTTTCATCCCTCTTAAAGTCCTGGCCAGATGACTCATAACTTGCCAGTGTTTATGTATGTGGCTCCTCTAGTTTAGAGCTCAAGGCCTTTGCTCCCCTCACACTGCACTAGGCTCAGTTCCTGGTTTGGTCATGCCATCGGCTGCTGTTGAGTGGCATTTGCAAATTGTGACTTTTACCCAAATTACAAATTGTGATTCAGTGTATCACAAATCAATCAATCAATCATTTCCATTTATAGAGCGCGCTACTCACCCGTGAGGGTCTCAAGGCGCTAGGGGGGGGGGGGGGGCGCTGCTACTGCTCGAAGAGCCAGGTCTTGAGGTGCTTCCTGAAGCTGAGATGGTCCTGGGTCAGTCGTAGGTAAATGGGGAGGGAGTTCCAGGTCATCGCTGCCAGGTAGGAGAATGATCTTCCCCCGGTGGTGGTTCTGCGAATCCGTGGGACGATGGCGAGGGCGAGGCTGGTGGAGCGAAGCTGGCGGGTGGGGGTGTAGAACGAGAGGCGGCCGTTGAGGTATTCGGGGCCCATGTTGTGGAGCGCTTTGTGTGCGTGGGTGAGCAGTCTGAACGTGATTCTTTTGTTGACGGGTAGCCAGTGGAGGTTCCTCAGGTGGGTGGATATGTGGCTGTGGCGAGGGATGTTGAAGATGAGTCGTGCGGAGGCGTTCTGGAGGCGCTAGAGGCGATTCTGAAGTTTGGCGGTGGTTCCTGCTTATAGGGCGTCCCCGTAGTCCAGCCGGCTGGTGACGAGGGCCTGGGTGACTGTTCTTCTGGTTTCTGTGGGGATCCATCGGAAGATCTTTCGAAGCATGCGCAGGGTGTTGAAGCATGAGGATGAGACGGCGTTGACTTGTTTGGTCATTGTGAGGGAGGAGTCCAGGATAATTCCCAGGTTGCGTGCGTGGTCCGTGGGTGTCGGTGCGGTGCCCAGCGCCGAGGGCCACCAGGAGTCGTCCCAGGCAGATGGGGATTGTCCGAGGATGAGGACCTCCGTCTTGTCCGAGTTGAGCTTAAGACGGCTGTGCTTCATCCATTCTGCTACCTCTTTCATACCTTCCTGAAGGTTGGTTTTGGCGATGGCTGGGTCCTTGGTGAGGGAGAGTATCAGCTGGGTGTCGTCAGCGTAGGAGATGATGTTGATGTTGTGTTTTCGTGCGATGGTGGCGAGGGGGCTCATGTAGATATTGAAGAGCGTTGGACTGAGTGAGGATCCTTGAGGCACGCCGCAGATGATCTCGGTGGCCACGGAGCGGAAGGGGGGGAGGCGGACTCTCTGGGTTCTGCCGGAGAGGAACAAAGTGACCCATTCCAGGGCCTTTCCTTGGATTCCAGTGTTGTCGAGGCGGTGTATTAGGGTGCGGTGGCAGACGGTGTCAAAGGCTGCTGAGAGTTCTAGGAGGATGAGGGCGGCTGTTTCTCCGTTGTCCATCAGGGTTCTGATGTCGTCAGTGTCTGCGATGATGGCGGTCTCGGTGCTGTGGTTGGCTCGAAATCCGGACTGGGAAGGGTCGAGCGAGTTGTTTGCCTCAAGGAAAGCAGTCAGCTGTTTGTTGACGGTCTTCTCGATGACTTTAGCCGGGAAGGGGAGAAGAGAGATGGGGCGGAAGTTCTTAAGGTCCTTGGGGTCCGCTGTGGGTTTCTTCAGGAGGGCGTTGATCTCTGCGTGTTTCCAGCTCTCAGGGAAGGTTGCTGACTTGAAGGAGCTGTTTATGACGTTCCGCAGGTGGGGTACGATGGTGGTGTCGGCTTTGTTGAAGATGTGATGGGGGCATGGGTCGGAGGGGGAGCCGGAGTGGATGGTGTTCATAACGTGGATGGTGTCTTCACTGCTGATGGGGGTCCAAGAGCTGATGGTGGTGGTGGGGGTCACTGGTTTGGTGTCCGGAGGTGGAGTTTGGGGTCCGAAGCTGTCGTGTATATCTGCAATCTTGCGGTGGAAGAACGTGGCGAGGGAGTTGCAGAGGTCTTGCGAAGGGGTGATGTCGTTGTTGCTGGCGTTGGGGTTGGAGAGCTCTTTGACGATGCTGAAGAGTTCCTTGCTGTTATGGGTGTTGTTGTCCAGTCGCTCTTTGAACGATGTCCTTTTGGTGGCCCGAATCTGCTGATGGTATTCGCGGGTGGCATTTTTGAGGGCTGTCATGTTTTCTGTTGTTCGTTTGTGGCGCTAGGTCTTTTCGAGTGTACGGCAGGATCTCTTTGCGGTTTTGAGGGCGTCTGTGAACCATGAGGGTTTTCTGGTAGCGGTCTTGCCGTGGGGGTTCTTCAGTGGGGCGAGGTCGTTGGTGCAGTTGGTGATCCACTGTGCGAGGTTGTGGGCTCCGTCGTTGGTGTCGGGTATGTTGGTGTCGGCTGGTGGGTTCTGGGTCAGTGATGTGGTAAGCTGGTCTGTGGTGATTTTGCTCCAGCATCTGCGGGGGATCTGATGCGTGAGGTGGTGAGATGTAGTCTTCTTGAATGTGAAGTGTATGCAGCTGTGGTCGGTCCAGTGTAGTCCGGTGGAGTGGCTGAAGGTGACGTGGTTACTGGCGGAGAAGATGGCGTCGAGAGTGTGGCCAGCGAGGTGGGTGGGGGTGTCCACCAGTTGCTTGAGTCCGAGGTTGGCGAGGTTGTCGAGCAGGGTGGTGGTGGTGCTGTCGTTGTTTTTCTACAGGTGAAAGTTCAGGTCTCCTAGGAGGATGTACTCTGGTGAGGCTAGGGCGTGCGGGCTGATGAGGTCGGCGATGGTTTTGCTGAATTGTGTACGTGGGCCCGGGGGTCTGTAGATGAGCGTTCCTCTGAGGGTGGTCTGGGGGGGTCGGTGTGGATCTGGAAGTGTAGGTGTTCGGCGGTGGAGAAGGTGTCTTCGGTGTTGGTCGTGACGCTGATGGTGTTTCTGTAGATGATGGCGATCCCTCCTCCTGTTTTGTTGACGCGGTCCTTCCGGGTGATATTGTAGCCGTCCGGGATGGCTATAGCGATGTCGGGGGCTGAGGAGGCGTTCATCCAGGTTTCCGTGAGGAAGGCGACGTCAGGTGCTGTTGTGTCGAGGAGGTCCCAGAGTTCGATCGCGTCCTTGTGAACGGAGCGGGTGTTGAGGAGGATGCACTTGAGGTGGTTGTTGTTGTGGTTTGGCGGGCGGGGTGCGGGGTCGGAGGCAGGTGAATTTGCAGGCTTGACAGGTGAAGGGTCCGTGGGTGCGCCTTGGGGTGGCTTGATAGCAGGCGGGTGGTCGTCCGGTGTTGAGTGCGTTGAGGGCGGCTGTGTCGTACTTCAGTCGGGTGTCCTGGTTCCTGCGGGGGCCAGGGGTTCTGGAGCTGGGCGCGGTCCAGGCGCGGACGGGCACAGACGGGCTTGCCTTTGGCGCGCCTATGGCGCGCCAGCTGCGCGCGTCCGCTGCGTTTCCGCGCGGTCTCCTCCATAAATGGCGAAGTGGGAGGGAGGAGCAGCTGGGAGGCGGGAGCGGGGCGGCGAATGGGCGTCGGGGAGTGGGTACAGAAGAGAAAAAGGGGCAGGGCCGCCGGGGAGCAGCGGCAGGAAGCGGGAGCGGGGGGGCACAGAGCGGGAGAAATACAGTCATGGGGAGTGGAGAAAACAGAAAAGAGCTAAACACAGGGCACAAAGCAAATACAATAATGGGCACAGTAAAAAACACAAAATACTCAGAGCAGACGGAGCACAGGAGCAGCGGCGAACTCGCGGCAGCAGCGGTGAAGGTCCTGGTCACACACGGGGAGCCGTGCGGTGCGTGGAGCGACCGGCCCTACAGGTGCACTACAGGTGACATTAGTGCATCTAAATTTGTGAATTTCCACTTGGAAGTTGTTCTTTTTTGCAAATTTTGATTAATAAATTAAGACGTGATACATTGGGGCCAAAGGTATTTAGTGGAACACTTGCTTTTAGCCTGCCTGATATGCTTAAGCCTTCATTTTGTTTGGGGAAAACTGTGCAAAGCAGCATATCCAAATGCCTAGCATTTGTAGGCGCCATTACCTAATGAGGCATCTCCAATATAAAATGGCGACTCCCATTACCTAGAATGTAGATAATGGCAACTTCCATTACCTAAGATGGATTCTGGGCCTACTTAAAAATGGAGTCAGACCATAGGCCTTTACGTCATCCCTGGCTTGTACGTCTGAATGTGACGTCAGAGCGGAATATTTACTATATAGGGATTTAGCTAACATGAATGGGAAATCTATGCTCTTAAATTACTAGGATATAAAACACCTAAAACCTGATAAATATCTAAACACAATACAAGAAGTGTCATTGCCTAAAAAAGCAACTAATAGGATATATATTTATGATTACATAAAAAGATTACTTATTTAATGAACGAAGCAAAGTATAAATACTTTTAAGCCTTGCATTTGTTTCAAGCACTTCATGATTATATGTAAAACGCAGTCTGTCTAAAGGGTGTCCTAAGGAGAGATGCTTGTTGATGATTTAACATACCAGTGATACTAAAAAATAGGCCAGATGAAAATATTTAAAAAATGAAATAGTGTCTTATTTGAAGACATTCTTTCAGTTCATGATT
This sequence comes from Triturus cristatus, assembly GCF_964204655.1. Classification (NCBI taxonomy): domain Eukaryota; kingdom Metazoa; phylum Chordata; class Amphibia; order Caudata; family Salamandridae; genus Triturus; species Triturus cristatus. The sequence continues at coordinate 379,924,699 of NC_140590.1, read as the reverse complement.
GGTCTGGTATCTAGGGTGAAGATAGGACGTTGGTTGACTCTCTTATTGATTTCAATTCGCATTAGAGGCCATGTCGAAATCTTCCAGTTCACACATAACGTAGATGTAGTCCAATAGAGTCCTGGTAATGCACGCTCATCGTCATGAGTCTGCACATTTGAAGAACCAGCAATTGGTTTCTTATCTGAGTCACTCAGTGGGGATACTCTTTGGGAGTCTCGAAAATAAACTGTGAATCAAGCTGTTCATCAAGAGCTGCGTCAAAATGTGCCACTGGTGATATTGCCACTAGGGGCTGTTCCAGCTGTAAGTCCAAGATGATTTTAGTCAGACAGTGTATGCACCAGAACACAGGTTTTACTTGTGTGTGATCCATTTCGTGAAACAAGAGCATCCAGTGCTCACTGAGTTCAGATGCCAAGCATGTACCATGTAGTGTGCTAGAGTCTCTCTGCACACTTGTTCAGCTTAATATATATCCTGCAAGTTCTTGATTTCCTTTTCAGAACAGGAGAAAGATGATTAACAGTATGATGGTTGGGAATCCTCCATAAAGGCTGGAGAACAAAGAGTGGAAAAATGATGGAATCAGTCCAAATACTGCCTTTAATCCAGTCACCAGATCGAATCCAATGTTCTAAAAAAGATGCACAACACCAGTCGTCAAAAACAAATTTGCACAATATTGGCAAAATGTGTCAGGTACTGCGTGTATAACATCCTCTTAATTTCTGAAGCCGTTCTAGCTGTCTGCAGTTTGTAGGTTTCAGCCGCTGAAGTCACAGGGAATTCTTTTTGTAATAAGACAAACAATAGTTTGCTTAGATCATCAAAATGCATAACTTTCATATCTATATTAGGCCAAGGGACGCTTCTAGTTATATTTCGAGGTAGCCTGTACAAGGTCCTTCCAGAACACTGTATCGTTTAGGAAATAGTTATCAAGTATGGCTGGCCAAGTTCCAACCCACAGTAAGTGACATTTGTTAGGAATAAATTAGAACCATTATGTAGATGTTCATGGTGTGTGTGGATGGATGCAGTGGGGGAAACAGATAAAACACAGCTTAACCATGGCATCAACGCGCAACGCATTTCATGCAATGATATAGTATCACACAGAAGGGAGTGTCCAAGGGGATCCCTACAATTTGCTGTACTAATGTATACATTAGCATCTTCATTTTAAGTTAAACAGATGTAGGAAAAAAGAAACTTCCATGAATGGAACAATTGGGAATTGTGCATAGATTAATTTCAGCAAATTGATTTATATTTCTGGCAATCATGAAAATGAAATTAAGTAAAGAAATGATGCCACATACTAACCAGGTAATAGGCAGAGTGTCACTAACAATAAACTGTACGTCTTCCATTTGTTTATGCACAGTAGCATGTATATGGATTCTTTCTTTGCCATTATTTTCTGGGTAAGTATCACATTATACAGTTCAAACATGGCTGTTTCATTGATAAGCTACCAAGGTACAAACCAGATATAAGTGTTTGTGTTGCCCAATTCAATTGCATCTATGCTCTTAATTTAGCCTGACAATATTGTAATAAACCCAGGTCTCCTTTTATGAGGTCTAAGGCTGAGAACATAATGTGATTTAATGAGTACACTCTTTAAGAAAGCTTGTGCATTCAATTGTCGATAACTTTAAAAACTGCTTGCAGATGTTCTTGAAATATTTGCCTAATTCTTTCTGCAGCTTCTTTTTGCGAATATGTATTCAATTCATTAAAATGTCATATATTCCTGTCACCATGAATCTTTAATTTCTTTTAGGATGTGGTCCCAGAAGAAAGTCAGAACAGTCCATGTTTTTATTAATTAATGCAAAATGTTCTTTTACAGCTGGAAGATTAAAATATGACATCCATCATTGGCATAGCTTACCCACACTATATGTGGTATCTATTACGGGTGTCTGTGTGTTATAATGTAAGTCAGGACTATTAGCTTTAGGTCCAGGAGTGTTTTGTTTATGTTTGAATCTGACATATTTATTTGGAATGGGCAATTGCTGAACAGAGTTAAATTGACTTTTGGCATAGAAGGTTTCTTTAAGTCCTTAATTGTTCCATATCCCTGACAGGTAATCTGTGGGATAGTTCTGTTCCGAAAAAGAATTTCTTTCAGTATTATGCATGCCCCAAATAAGTTTTCTTTTGGATCTGCCAAAATCTGGTTCCCCGAATACTTTTCTCATCAAAATTTGCTTTTCAATACTCATATCCCTGGATAGAAAGATTTTGACACAGTAGAATAAATCAACTTGTCAGCAGTGATTAGGTCTTTCTCAAGCAGTTGTGGCTTCTGTTAAAAATAAATGGCAGAAGGGTGTAATCTGTCAGCGCTCTGAATTTTTTTTCTCATCTTGTATAATTGTAAATTTCTCTAGGATAGTTCTATATATATGAAAGTGTGCACAGTGATGGTAACAATACATTTGCTTGTAATTACCTACATTTAAATAAGGGTCTTCATTATTCAAGGTAACATATGCCTGCAAAACAGACATCATTCTTTTGACAGTCACACTGTTCCAGAACTAGAACCAGGTATACCATTGTTATTCATTGAAACTTTTAACACAGATGATAATCGCAATGCATAGGCCCCTAATCTGGTACAGGACTTTCTCACATACTGTTCCCTGTCCCTCAGGAACAGAATAAGCTGTGATGTTCACAGCATAGAAACCTCTTTAGGCTCTGTGGGATGAAGAATACAGTTGTAGGTTATGAACCACAGGTGATGCAATTGCTCTTCCAGGGGCAAAATGTTCATTGTGTAGCAGTAGCAGTAGAAAGACTAGTATTGTTGACAACCACATGATGAAAATAAAATTTCCCAATATGATCCAGACATAGGACCACGGAAGAATCAGGTACTTGTCACAAAACCATTATCAAGCACAAAGCAGTCCCTGGCGATGAGTAATTGTAGAAAGGGTTGAAACTATTCTGTAAAGTATCTAGAGTCATTCTCAGTATTGCTGATCTCTTGAGGTTCTCGAAAGGCCACCATTTCAAATGATGCGGCGTCAGGTGGTATTTCATAATAAGCCATAAAGTTGCATTGAACAGTAGCAACAGTGGTGATGTCAACATCAGGTGCCTTTGTAGAACTCAGTGTTCTGCACAGAGTGTGGTGCTCAAATATTCTTGACTGGGACCTCAAGCTCGTAATGTCACTGGTTTGTTCAAAAGATAATGTAGTCAGAGAAAGGAGATGCTGGGGGACACTACTCTGAACCCTAGGTGTTTGCGAAGGTCGCTGTAGAGGACTGGCCATAGAGTGCTTTTTCATGTGGTCATTGGATGCCTGTCTATTTTCCCTTGAGTCAGGCAAAGGAGGAAGGATAACAGCTTTAATGCCTTTCATCCCCAAAACAGTGACAGGTGATCTGTCAGATGGTTGAAAAGCTTGCTTGTCTGGGATTTAGATCACAAACTAGGTCCCCACCCATTGGCAGCAGTGATGACCTTCTCTTCACAGGAGGCGGCATCAGAGTGATTCACGATAGACAGCTTGTCTCTGACTTATTAGCTAGTCTGTAAAACATTCAAATGTTTCTCCAAGTCAAATTTACCCTCATCTTCCATCTTACCACTATAATTCAAGCCAGGCACATACATAGGAACTCAGAAGAGAACCTCATATGGAGCACGTCCAGGCACGTTTTTCATTGCTCTCTTGACTCCATATAGATTATGGTACCAACTAAGACCTGAACATAGTACCCTAGCTGTCAAGCCGTGTTTAATAGTGTTGTTAGCATGTTCAGCAATGCCGTTCAATTCAGATTTAAACAGGTTGCTGAATTGCAGGCTAACTCCCAGAGCACACATTGAATCATTTTAAGCCTTGGAGGCAAACACAGGACCACTATCTGAATGAAATGAATATTGCTACAAGACACTGTAAATCTTTTACTACTGCTGGCAGACTTGCATTTCCCTGTGCCAAACCCATGGGGATTGTAGTGTAGTTCCTATTTCCCTAATAGGCTCTGCGCATTGGAATAATATACCCTATCGATTTGGCATAGGACTGAGGTCAGTATGCCCCTATCGAGTATATTAAACTTAATTACTTTGTGCCAGCTAACTCAGAGGCCACTAGAAACTCCTTGTAAACAAGAAGGGAGTAGTTTCTGGCAACCGCATAAACATGACAACTTTGTTTCCCTTTAGAATCGGAACACTCTCAGAATCGTGGAAACAACAGATAACAGTTTCACTCAGCTAATCGTGCATGCTTAGTTTCTTCAGAGTTACACAGAAAGAATAGACAGGCGTTTCAATAAAAGGAATTATTGAACAGTCTTGTTTCTCGTGTAAGAGATATGAGCTGTTACAATCGTAATACAGTATGCGAGATATATTATGTACAGCGTAAGCAGTAGAAAGAAATATTATTGTGCTAGCATTATCTTTTAGCTGTGACACATATATTCATATACATAAATAACATAAGCTAAAAATGCGAGTACTCATAAGATGCTTCTCTAACTAGTTCTACCCCAGTGTACCTAACCTAAGTGCAATACAAGGTAAGAAGTAGGTGATGTATTCTATAGTATGGTAGGCTATAGTATGGTATGCTATAGTCTGGTATGCGAAGAGTCCCTCTAGGTTCTAGTCAGCTCCATAACTTGAGAATGAGAGAGGTGGGAATCTCTTTCCGGGTGTCTAACTCTAACACCCTGCGAAGGGAGTCAGAACACTGGAAGCTGGATTCTCTGCGAGCAGAGATGACAGCGTCTTTTGTCAGTGCATCAGGCCAGGACACCAGCTCCTCTAAAGTCGAGGTCTCCTCCTACTTGCTTGGGCAAGGGAAGGTATATTTATATATGGTAGGTGCCTTGGAATGTTAGCATTGACGTAAAGTCGGGCAGAGGAAGACGTCAGGAATGAACCCTTAAGGAATAGCGGTTCATGCATAATAAATGAGTTCTTGGAGAAATCAATAATTCTGTGCTAGGGGAACTCCCAAGAGCTTAAGGGTCTGGTTTCTAAGAACTCGTTGGGACGTTGGGGTGGACTGATGTAGGTGACCATGCCTGTATTTGGATAGCATGGCTAATGTCTAAATAAGGACTGGGATCTTATGCCTATATAAGGGCAATGCAAACTGTGCCTATATAAGGACATGTTTCAGGAAAACCTATATACAGACATCTAAAGTGGAATACAACACCCACTCCACTTTCGAATGAACGATAATACTAATTGCTAAACATTAAATGCTAAACATTAAACTGAGTACCACATGTTGTAAAAAAACCATTTGTAAAAGCATAGTAAAAGAAGTTTAAAAAAAAAAAACTTTTGCTAAACATGTAATGATAAACATGTAATGCAAAGGTACTGTACATTTTGAAGCAGTTTTTCATTCTAAGCATATATCAGAAATAAATGCAATATGAATGAATAGAAATATGTACATATGACGAAATGGTTGACAATTATTCAAAAACTAAAGCCATTTCATAACATGGTACTAAATAAAATAGTGGTAAATAAGGTGACAATGTTTCCCATGAAGTATTCAAAGAGGTCCGTTCTATATGAATAGTTCTACTGTAAGCAGATTGAATTCCATGTATTTTCAAATTTAGAAAGAAAAGTCAATTTTAGGAAGAGTTCCAAGTTTTGTTCTGTTTTGAAAATATGGAGGCCAAATTCATAGCTTCCCCGGTACACTGTGAGCCGAATCAAAGTCAGTGTATGGGTCTGGTGTAAACATGAAATCATCTACTCCTGTAGACAAAGGATCGTCTACCGATGTCGGTGACAGTTGGAACACCTCGTTTAGAAGGTTAATTGCACAGGGATGTGAAGCATTGCCTTCAGCGTGGGATGCCACAGCAATGTTCGCGTCTGTTGTTACCTGTGTGCCTGTTGATCCATCTCGTACCTCAGGAGCAGCAGGAAGCATCTGTGAGATCTTAATGAATGCCGTCATCAGGATTGGTAGCCTCTGGGGACAACACAGAGCATGGGCTGTTATCGGGTCCAGCAGAGTATCGATATCCGTTGGCATGACTGATGGGAGTGTTAGACAGATGTCTAGCACTCATTCTTCACTGCAAAGCAGGCAGCGTAGAACAGGTAAGAGGCAATCTTGCCAGATTGGTCTAAATGACAGAAACCATGTTGTATTAAGTTCCCGTAGACGAGGTATGCCCAAATGTTGCACTATGCGCTCACTGCACTTCCGTTCTAGGAGAGCTTTCTCCAAGTTGCTTGGAGTGACGCCGGTGGATAGGCTTACCATAACGTAGTATTAGGAATAGAAACAGGATTCCTGCAATGAGTGCTAGAATTAATGGCAGACCACCAAACACCGAATGCACGAAGTTTGGAATGATTCCGAGGACTGCCTGAAAAGGTCTTAACAGTCCTGAACATATGGTCTTAAATACATGTACAATTCCGCTCGTATCAGACATGTTTAAGATACGTCCCATCATTTCTACGAAATGTATAGGGCAGTAAGTACGTATTAGAGCCTGTATCTCAGCCCAAGTCCTTGCAATTTGTAGAACATAGGTTTCTTTGGCCGACGTCAAAGGCACGATCTGTTGCAAAAGCATGGCTTTCATTCTGCTTTAAAGTATCAAAACGTATAAAAGAAACATCCAATGAAGGCCTAGAGGTGACTCCCTGACTGTGTCTATTTGGGGGAACAATACTTGCATACAACAAGTAACCCTGGAGCTAACCGTTACCAGATATGGGATTCCTGGTAACATGCCACAGCAACTTTGATCATTCAACATGAGGTAAATCCCGTTAGAAAGTTGGCCAAACGTTGGATTAATCACAGCAGCTGGTGTACCCTGCAGGCGCCAGGACAAGTTTGCCACAGAACCATTACAAGCCCCTTGTAAAGAAATGTCCTGACATATGAGTGATCCGCTCGGTGTATTTTCACAGTGTGTACCGCTTAGAAACACTTCACGACCTCCACTCCAACATCTGTATTCATAAGGTAAATCCCGGGATGTCTTAATGTATTCTTTACCCAACCTTTCATATTTGCCTGCTTGCATTTGTTTGAGGCAATACTGAAAATGAAAAGTAGTGACAGGCAGAGTTATTTTTCCATGGATAAGCCATTCTGTAGCTGGTTTTTCTGCTACCGTAAATGGTAACTTTTCTAGTTTTTCAATGCTCAGCACTGTATACTTTGCTCCCCTTTGTGCCAGTTCGATCTGTTTATCCATGCGATTGTATTCTGAAAACAGAGACGACGTGTTGATAAAACACCAAGGCACATAGCCTGCACGCAAGGATTGCAGCATCCAGCCTAATAACATAATAGAACGTAACTGAGAGTGGCCTTGTTGTAACATGGCTAAATCTTGTTCCAGTATGTCAATAGCACAGGATACAATGTTGTCCAGTGAATATATTCAGGATGAAAAAGTTGTTAACCCATTGTCGACCACAGTGAGACATTTCTCTAAGTTAATACATTCAAGCTTATGTATTCTTTCTGCGGCCTCTGCCTGTGAAACCTTCCATATTTCATTATAAGCAGCATAAATGCCGGCATATATGAAATGTTTTTGACGCGTTTTTCTTGGTCCTAACAAGAAATCCCTAAGGTCTGCGTCTTCTTTAAGTGTTGTTTCACATCCTCGAGTGTAGATTTTTGTAACCAGTCGAGGCACGATTTTCCTACACTGTATGTTGTTACTACCCCCGGGTGCTGACGTTGAACATAACGTGGGTCTGGCCTATGGATAGTAAAGCCCTGTATTCTGTTCAGGAATCTTTCTTGACAGATGTTTGTGTCTGTGGGCCAGAGCAAACATTTTTTCCAATCAGGATCTGATCTGTTGTTTCGTAGTATTGTGTCTAATGTGACCGCTCCCTGTGTATTGCTATTACTTGCAGGTGTTGGTACAGAAGGTGTGTACATGTCTTTGATCTTGGCTAATCCAAGGCAAGACATTTGTTGCATGTGTCATTCAAAAACATTTGCTGTGGGATGATACAGGCTCTCAACAAAGCTTTTATCCCCTGCACTTGCCAATCTTTAGAGCCCCAGACACATTTTGTGTCAATTGTGTCTTTCCAAAAGTCTAACCCTTGTCTAGACAGTTGGGCAATAAAGGCTGCAGAATAAATCTGTTTTGTATTAGTTAACATATTTTTCTGTCCTGTTTTGTTTACATTTCTATAGAAAAATGTTTCTGGATCAGATGTATTGTACCCTGAAAAATATGGAAACTTATTTGCAAACGTTTTTGAACTACCCTTTGGTGGTGTAGAGCAATGTTCCCATTGGTTAAACAAACACATTTCAAGGTGTTGCAGATTTATGCAAGAAATGATGACCATAGTGGTTGTAACAATAAAGCTGTTCGTAGTCTGATGAACCCTCTAAGTTTTCATTGTTAGAGAACGCAGCAGACCTTTCTAGATCAGACATCATATTAGTAACAGTCTCAAAGTCCCAATCATCAGAATTGGTACTGGAGGTAATAAAGTCACTTAATGAAATTTTAAATAAATATGGAATCTTCAAAAGTTCCGTCGGGCTGAATATGTCGAAATCGGTTTTGTCCCAAACTATGCCATCCTGTAGAGGAAAGACTGTGATGTTCACTGCTGACAAGTCTCTTGCTTCACGATGGGAAGATTTGTGTGGCTTTAAAAGTAAGTTCACATTTTTACTTTCAGTGTCCAAACTAATGTATCTGCCATTCATAAGCATGCTAAGAGTCATTACCAAAGCTAGCCAAAGCAGAAAGAAAAATATTCCAGAAATAATCCATAGATCAATCCATGGTGAAACCAGATAAGTGTCTTTCAGAAAAATCTTGTACTTGTTTGAAAGTTTATAGGGCTGGCGTCGTTTCAGGCTCACTTGGATCCTCAGAAAACATATAAAAGTTAACGAAGTAGCCAGAAGCAGTTCGGTCAATTGTTGGAATTGCATCAGGATTCGTCGAAATCGCTAGGACCAATTGATCACGTGTTACGTTGGTGTAGACAGGTGTATCTGGACAAACTGTCACTTGAGTTTCAAGAGGGATGAGTTCCATAGCATTGTTGCTTAGTCCTTCATCTCGTACTGCTGAATTCTTGATGGTTATGAGTCTTTCTGTCTGAACCTCTTGGATAGTAGCGAGAGGAGGGCGTCTGCTACTAGGTCGGAGTCCATGAGGCCTACTATTTAGTATCGGCCACATAGTGTGGTTTGATGAGGTCGATTGACACAAATCTTTTCTCCTTTTTTCCAGCAAGGGACGGCAGAAGTACTGTTCTTGTTCAGTGGACGGGTAGAACAGGTACAGGTTGTCTGTAAGAAGGTTCAAATTCCTTCTTGTCTGCAATCTTCTCTCTGACTAGATCCCCAACTTTTGGGATCCAGACAGGCCTTGCTGGGACTGCCGGTTTTTCCCCAGTGGTGGTTGGCTACAGGAACACGTTTCTTTGTTTCGATCTTAGTTCATTTAGATCCTGTAAAACAGCCAAACGATCTTTGATATCAACGGGTTTATTTTCCACCACTGTGCCTTTACATTCGAGAACAGGAACCCACATTCTTGTCCCAAATAGGACCTCATATGGAGTGACCCCCCTAGAGAACTTCTTGGCAAATTATTTAATGAGCATTGGACCCCATAAAGAAGTTTGACCCACCCATCATCTGAACCTAATACTCTAGCTGTTATAGACTGCTTTATGTCCTGGTTTTTCCTCAATACTACGCCCAAACTGGCCATGGCTTCTTTGTAGGCCCGAGAGATAAACACAGGGCCTGGGACAGAATGTAGTGTGCCAATTGCGTATGTGCCGATAAAGACTTGCAAATCTTTTATAACAGTTTGAGCATCAGCCGAGCGCTGAGGACACATCCATAGGAACCTTGAGCATGAATCTACTTTGACCATTATATATTTATAGTTACCGTCCCTTTGCAAAGGACCGCAGTGGTCCAGGTAAACACAAGCTAATGGTTTGTCTGAAATCAACAACGGTGTCTGCGCAAGACATTTTACTGTGGAGACTTTCATCTGTTGGCATATTTCACATTCCAAAACATAGTTTTTGATCTGTTTCCTAATGCCAGGCCACCAATATCTTTGTTTTAGTACAGATACTGTTGCAGAAACACCTGAATGGGCAGAGGCTATCCCTTCATGTGCTGCTAGGATCAGTCCTAATTTATGTTCCATGTTTGGAATTACCCTATCCCCCACTCCAGGGATTCGAGCAAAAGGAACGTTGTTCGCATCAATTACATAAGAGTACTTGAGTGGAAATTTCTTTGGTAACGCTGCGCCGCTGCCTTTGCTTGAAGCATTGACAGCCAACAATATCTCACAGTCTATTCTCATTTTTGAACGAGTGATCGCAGCTACAGAAGCCGTCTGAACAGCCCTCTTTGCGGCTTCATCAGCCAATGAATTCCCCGCAATGTGAACGCCATCACGTTGATGACTAAGCGTGTGTATCACGTGAGCTTTTGGTAGTTCGTTTCTCAACTGAACTACTTGTTCCCAAAGCATTCTATGCTTTATTGTGCCACCTTTTGCATCTTTGAATCCGTTTTGAAGCCAATTCTGTAAATATTCATTATATGACTGAACACAGTAAATGTAAGTTCTTCCGCAATTTAGGAAACCCAAGATGGATTGTAAATTTTTCAGCGTTTTTGGAGGTTGGAGCAGCGCACACTTTTCTAAAAAGTTAGCCGCCAGGCTTTTGCCTTCACTTGAAAGCTCATATCCTAGGAAAAGGACATTGAGATGAGCAATTCTGGATTTTTTAAAGTTGAATTTATTGCCCTCAGAGGCGAAGCCCAGTATAATGGTACTCACCCTGTTCAAGTGCCTATCTAGGTCATCGTCTGTCAGATAGATGTCATCGACATATGACAATGCCTCGTCATCATAAATTTGTAGTAACTCTGTTACCCTTGCTGAGAATAACCCCCGGCTGTTTTTGAACCCTTGTGGGAGTTGACAAAATTTATGCTGGGTCACCATTATTGAGAAAGCTGTTAAGTAACTGCTTTCTGGTGCTATGCTTTAACAAAAGAAACCATTTGAAATGTCCAATGTGGTTTTATATTTTTTATACACAATGTTATTCATTAATGCTGTACTATGTGCATTTTGCACAGCAAATGTTTTGGAACAAGTGTTCAAATGTCTGTAATCCAAAACTAGGGGCCTCATGTAGGTAAATAAATTTTACCGGTTCGTAAATACCGAGCCGTACCGAATCGGTAAATTAGAATCGGTAAGTTATATGTAGGTAAAAATTCGGTAACAGTTACCGATTCGGTAACATTCGGTAATTACGAATCGGAATACACCGAATCGGTAAATACCGAGGTGGAATCCACCGATTCGGTAAATACCGAGGCGGAATCCACCGATTCGGTAAATACCGAGGTGGAATTTAGCGATTCGGAAAATACCGAGGATACTACCACCTACCCTTAACCAAGTAGCCAATATCACAATCATGCCATCATAGAAGGTCTCTCAGGCTTGAATAGGGGACCCCATACCTCAAAGATCAGCTCAGTGAAATCACATCACAGGAGCATCAGGAGTCTCCTCGCAGGAAGGCTCGCCTTCGGTCTGAACAATAAACATGATGTCTGTGATATTAAAAGCACCAACTTTCAGGTATGTGCAGCTGCGCGTGTGCCATGGCTAAATCGTGGGTCGAACAACCCAGAGTGGAAAACATGCATTGTGTAAAATTCCAGACTGTGTGTCACAGCATGTACAGACCAAGGTCGCTGCGCAGTGCTTGGGATGGGAACAACATAATGCACTCGTCTGAAGGAATTTTCGAGTCATCAGTTTATTCAAGAAAGAACATGTAAACGCAGTGTCGTGTGCAAAGACACAAATATGGCTACATAACATTCAACGCGGTCATGCCAACTGAACAATGCATGTTCGTATGCAGGGAGAACTCACTACACGCCCCCTTGAGCGAAGCAATATGTAATAGGCAAGAAAAGAGAGAAAGCAGAGTTCAGTTTGGTCAGAGCAGGACAGGGCATAACCAATGCAGCGCCAAAGTCCTACAGTCCAATTAATTGCAGCATACAATTTTAAAAAACACAATGCATATATAGTAAACAACTCAAGCAGACCATCAGGAAGAGAAAAACGAGAAATAAAAGAAATGAATGTCGCGCCAGGGTGCTGTCCAGTAGCACAGGCGCAATGGACGACTATCCAGTCAATCCATGAATGTATAGGCAGCATATGTGGCCACGGCTTCCAACAGCCAATCGTTTTCAGGGCCACTAAAAGTCTCAGCCATCCAATTGAGTAAAGAAAAGGAACATACGTGTGCTCCAACCAACGGAGCCTCTAGCACGATCTGAGGGCACCCGGAATGTTCCTCCAAATAGCTCATGGACAAGAAGTCGTAGGCTGCCGCTGAGATGTCCCAATTACCCAGGATACCAAGCGCCGCTCCACACTCCATGATCCGGACACCATAACAGGACAACTCGTGAGACACTAAGGGCCGCATCAGTCGATCGAAATCCGGCACCGGAGACAGCATGTTGGTCAAGCACAAATCCAGAGGCCATTCAAAGGGACAATCCAGGCAGTGCAATACAGGTTGTACGCAGGTGAAGTAGGAATACCTGAAGGATAATCCATAAGCCAGGCTCAAAGTCGCCAATGGCAAAGTACCATAGAAGTCAAGCATCCTATCACGAAGAAGATGCAGACGGGACAGGCGCTCGTGTGGCACAGAAGGAGCAGCCATTCCGTAGTATGAAAAGTAAAAGCAGCACACCTTCCACCAGCGCCAGATGCAGCGGAACACCTCCAAAGATGCTCGGGAACAGTGAATGTAAAATGCCGAAATTACACAAATTATAGTGTGGAAGGAGGTCACGAGACCCGAGCCCCACATGTTCACACAAATTGAGCCAGGCCGGTCGTGGACGAGGCATTGATAATACATTGGATCAAAGAGCCGAAATGCAGGGGGAGGTCAGTATTCAGAAGCGCCTGTTCCTCAGTGCGCGTAGTAGCAACGTGAAGGACAAATATTTCACGAGGGAAGTCAAAGGCACCTGTTTGTGGGACAATGGCGCTCTATTCTGCTCAACTAGTTGGACTCTGCTTTCAAGGTTGGAATCGAAGGTCAGATGGAAACATCCCGCCGCCCATGCGGGGGTGGAATAAGAACAGTATTGCAGCAGACAACTTCATGCGAGACAGTTATGTACGGGATTACCACTCACATCCCGCAGCAAACATCATTTATCATATTTAAATGAATACCGTTTGCAAGCACAGTGAAAGAAGGTGTAATCACAGGCACTGGGATACCTCGTAGGACGCACGCCGAAATCGGGGCTTGTACATTGCATGCGCCGTGTACTTGCATGTGCCCATTGTCTCATGCATGAATCCTAGGAGTGAGAGTGCTAGTGCTAATATCTATAACGGCTTAGGCCTTCTCCATGTTCGCTTGGTCAATGGCTCTCAGTCTGGAAGCCGCCTCACTGTGCGACAACTTGCAGACCTCGTTGTAAATAGCATACGCGCACCTTTTGGTTCTGCCACCCACGGGACCTTTCACAATGACATTCCATTCGGTATGCACATTGATGGAGTGGGTGGACTTCCTGATCCTGTAGATGTGCTCTGTGTCAGCTGGTGGACAGAGTGGGATGTGTGTCCCATCAATGCAGCCAATGTAATGGGGGAATGAATTCCTGAAGGAACGGGACAGGCAACTCTGGGATACACCACCCATCGCAGCTGTCACCACCTGCGAAATGCCGGATGCCAGCAGATGTGGGCTGCAGAGCACCTGCACATGTGGGGGTATGGCGTGCGCCCTTCTTATTGGCTGGTCCAGGAGTGGGTGTAGGTCCCTGCTTAAGTCCATGATGGTTTCGGGGTGTAGCCTGTACCTCTCATGTATCTCTGCATCAGTCAGCTGGAATGGTGAGATGCGCTGTCTGTGGATGCGTTCCTTCCGTCGCCAAACCCTCAGTCCTGCTGCCTGTAGACGTAGGCGCATTGCAATGACGTGCATGGCTGCCAGGCTGTCCACGCTGTTGCATTTTGGGATTGCTGAGCTGCACTGCTGTTGGTTACCACCTGCTTTCAATCCGTGTTAATTACCGACTCTTATTTACCGATTTTCCTGGATTTCTTATTTACCGAGTGCTCCTACATGTCATTTTAATTATTTCCACTTCATATTTACCACTTCATGTTTACCGATTCGTTAATTATGTATTCGGTAACTATGAATCGGTATTTACCGCCTCATATTTACCGAAAAGTGGTTTTTGGACTCCTACATCTCACTTGTCTGTATACCGGTCGGTAACGGCATATTTACCGAAATTCGGCCGTTACCGACCGGTATTTCGCTACCTACATGAGGCCCTAGATGTTATGTATTGTCTGGTTTGGATACAGGAAACAAGGGATTATTCATTGAGGAGGTGCATGTTTCAATCACCCCTTGGTATTCAAGTTGATCTAAGATCTCCCTGACCTGTTTTTTTAGCTTCTTGCTTTATTGGGTACTGCCTTTGGGCAGTAGGTTGATTTTTAGCTGTATTTTGTGGTGAGGTGAGTCCTCATTCTATCCTACATGATTTTTGTATAATGCTGGGGCCTGGGCAACTGCCCATTTCCTGACATAAGTATATTTTAGGTGAATTGGAATATGGTTGGAGAAAGCTGGCATAATGATGTCCTCGCCATGTGGGCACTCCCTGACAAATTTTGGTGGCCAGTCCTGTTCTGCTAGAAGTATATCATAACCCCTTGAAAGTTTTTCCCAAAAGACTGCTTTCACTTTTCTTGGTATGTCTCCCTCCATCCGGAGTGTTATTTCATATAACATTTGTGGAGTACTAACCCTGGTGTCTACAGTCTCTACTGTGATGTACTCATTCAAGTCCACTATCTCCAGAAGTTCCTTCATGTTCTGGTGAGCTATTGTTACTTCTGCTGCACTGTCCAGCATTGTCTGAGCCCATTCTACGTTTTTGAGCTGTGTTCTCAGTATTCTCAGCATAACTGATCTTCAGACCTGCTACCTTCTTTTTGGTGAATTGAGGTTTTGATTTAGTTTTCTGAACGTGTTGATTGTCTTTGGACTTCACGCATTCTTCTTTGTGATTTGACTATCCTCTTCTTTCTGATGTCTGTGACGATATCTGAAAGGTACGAGAGGAACGTGTATCAGTATCCTGATACCTGTCAGGTTTTCTTAAATTATCCCTATTCCTGAGGTTACACCTCCTTTCAGAGGGCTCCTTTTGAGGAGACCTACCTTGGGATTGAGAACGTTTCTCGTTTGAATTTTGTTTATTAGTTTGTGGTAAATTTAAATTACCTAGACTTAATTTATGCGGTAAAATTCAAGAAGAATAACTCAGTAAAAATAAGAGGCAGAATCCGTGGTATTTGAGGTTATAAAAGGGAATTTATTCCTTACAAAGGAATGATGATGGTTCGAACCAGGCAATCGAGTTCCGTCACCACGAAGGTTCAGGAAGGGATCAGCAATACATTATTGACAGGTTATAATATATATAGTCAATGCATTACAGTAAAGACAGATGCAGGAGGCGTAACAGCTGATAAGAATACACATACGTAATGGAAAAGGCGTTACAATAGGCGTGCATAAAGGCGTATACTAGAAACGTCATTAGGATGATGACACAAGTGGGTGGATCCATAAGAGAATCCTGCAAAGTCAGCAGAAATACATAGCAGAGATGCGCGCGCAGCCGCATGACGTGTGATTGACGTGTGACTAGAGGGTGAAGGGAACTTGACATTTAGCCCTACATGAGGAGACAGAAGTCTGGGGTGTCAGGACAACCTAGTCCCAAATCATATCTAATATCTTGTGTTTAAGGAACTATATTATCTGGAAGGAAAGGTCTTTTCGGACAGAGTCTATTCTATACTGACTGCTAGTGCGTGTACAAGCGTCTAAGTGTCTACATGAGATGCGAGGGGGCATGGGCCTACCATGGTAACGAAAGTCATGAATTACTTGCACGGAGACAGTAAGGC
This sequence comes from Triturus cristatus, assembly GCF_964204655.1. Taxonomy (NCBI): domain Eukaryota; kingdom Metazoa; phylum Chordata; class Amphibia; order Caudata; family Salamandridae; genus Triturus; species Triturus cristatus. The sequence goes on along the minus strand of NC_140590.1, from coordinate 379,908,614 downwards.
CGGGCCCTTTGCTCTGCAGCTGGAGGGATGTTTACCTAAACTACTAGACAGGAATGCATTTCTTGAGGAGCGGAGCAGATAACTTGAAGGCTGAATACAGTTTTGGCAGGCAACAGGCCGGGCTAGGCACCGTTAGCCGCGCAGGAAGTAAGACAAAGTTCATGGATACGGATGCAGGTCCAGGCTGGAGCATTCAGAGGCAGAAGCAGGAAAAGCTCGATGGCAGAATTCAGGGCCTACCTTGCCAGAGCTGGAAAACGTGAAAAGTATACCATATAAAGACGGTGGCAAGGCATACTTAGGAACGGAATATCTGACCCATTCATGGCAGATCTGAAAGAGGACATATTAACGTTGGACACAATTGTATTTGCGTCTTCATAGCTTGAAGTGGAGGGAACATACATGTACTTGTAGCATGTACATGGAGCCGTTGGGGTCTAGATAGGGGACACAATTGACCATAAAAATTCATATTTCCTCATTCCCTCCTTGTCCCCTACGGACCCTTCATGAAATATCGATCTTCAGGAATCCATCAATCTGTTCATGTAACATCATTTGCTCTTCTTTCTTCTTCCGGGACCTTGAATGAAAACTTGAACGTGGAATACACGATGTGGCACACAGGCCGCAAATCGCTGGTCCACATTGTAGACACAGGCAACAACTGAATACTATGAGAAGGCCAATACCTAGGAAGGATAGGACTTTCCATCCCCAGGCTGACAACACGCTCCAGAACCAACCGGACCATGTCCAGGTGCCTGGATTCTGATGTATCTGGTTTGCAATCTTGTGAAGACGAGTTATGGCTTTATATACGGATGGCGCGTTTTCTGGGATGAAAACACAGCAACTTGATCCGATGACCCTACAAGCTCCGCCCCTATCGGCTAGGATGACGTCAAGGACAAGACAATTTTGGAGAACGACAATCCGCATCGCAGACTGCTCCTCTGTTAAGTTGCCTAGGGGAGAGGTAGTTTCATTCACTACTGCTTCAAGGGTTCTGGTTAATCTACGTATCAGTTTACTATTTGAGACAACACCTATGTAAGGAAAGAGACCTTTATTGAAGTCTGTATATTGTTCCCATGCTGTTTCAGTGTAGTCAACAATCGGGATATCTCTCTGGGGTCTATGGTGTACTAGATTGGTATTTCTATGATAATCAGGAGGGGCTAGGAAAACAGGTGGCAGAAGGAATGCAATGTAACAGGTACCATCCCAGTCTGGAGGTAGGCGTATATATGCGGTATGACCACATATGAAGTAGGAATGACGGGAAGCTCTAAATGTAGACTTGCCTTTATCACTGAATTCGATCACAGTAGTACATTTACTATGACCCAGGTGTACTGAACCATTCTTTCTTACACAGAATTCACCTTTGACTGGTAATACTGACATAGCAGGCAAGACTAGTGCAGCTTCGGATTCAACATTCAGAATCATGAGGTTAAGTGTAAAATTACCTAATCCATATACTTCATTTTCTAGATCAGTTCCTGTTCTTTTGGGAAGTCCCTCCTTGTTAGGATAACAGGCTTTGAGCAAAACTAAGTTCAGGTTTCCCCATACCCAGTTGCTCTGGTAAACTACAGTATTTGAATCTAAAGAATGAATCAAACTAAACCATGCTCCACAGGAACCATTGTGTGTGAACGGGTACGGAAAGAGAGGCAGAACTCCTTTGTACTTCTGATAGGGAGGGAGTCGGCCACATATCCAACAATTTGTAGCATTGCTGGTCTGATGGGAATGATGTAACATACTAATGAATGTGTTGTTGCGCAGCGCAAATCTATAGGACAACTCAAGTGGAGGTAGTTCACTAAAAGAATGTTCGGCAGTAACATTGTAAGCAGAATAAGCACGCTTGAAAATAGGATAGTACATGTGCAACAGTATACTTGCAGCAATAATAAAAAGACTTAGAAAAAACATAATCAACAATGTCACTATACAGTGACTATGGAGTGATTTACAGTATGCATGTTTCTTGAGCTGTTTCTGTCTATTTCTCTCTCTAATTCGGTCTAGAGGATACATGTCAAAGACTTAATTCAACCGATTCACCTTGGAGAGGACTTAAACAATCGAATTGTCTGACTTGCTAGACCTTAGTTTCAGTTTATAGTTTTGAGATTCGGTCTTTTCAACCAGGGGGAGTTTTGAATCAGTCTCTGGAAGGGGGCAGGGCTGAGAGTTCAGATCAGATGGTAGTCCATGAAATTTTTTGATATGGCTCGAGTGTAACCAACCCTTGCGACCCTCGACCTTCACTGCTGTCCTCGTCGTTAGAAGCACCAGTTTTGGTGTTTGCCAGCGAGGCTCCAACGGGCTCCTCCTGTCGAAGTTCTTGATGAAAACAAGGTCTCCAGGAACCACTTCATGGGGCTTTACCTCGGTGTTGTCGGGAAAGGCTGCAGCTACCTGTGAACGGCAAGATTGTAGTGCAGACATCAAGGAAGCAAGGTAATCTGTCAACATATTACAATCAACATCAGTGATTTTACGAGGTATAGGCGTCCCCCACATATTTGGCGGCCTACCGAAGACCACCTCGTACGGGGATAGCCCTGTGCGAGAATGTGCTACCATTCTCATGTAAAATAGTGCAACTGGTAAGGCTACTATCCAGTCGACACCTTTCTCTCTACATATTTTAGAAAGTCGTATTTTCAGTGTCTGATTATGACGTTCCACGAGACCTGCTGCCTCGGGATGTCGGACACAGTGGAATTTCCATTGGTAGCCTAACAAGAGTGAAATGTGTTTCATTAGCTCGGATGAGAACGGCTGGCCATTATCTGAGTACACGATACGGGGCAAACCATACCGTGGGAAGAATTCACGAACTAATTGTTTGGCAGAAGTCGGGGCAGTGTAATCTGAGACGGGATATGCCTCCGTCCAACGGGAAAGAGCGCATACAACTACGAGGACATATTTGAATCCTCGACATCATTCCATCTGGATATAATCCATCTGGAGGACTTCAAAAGGGTGATCGGGAGGTTGAAATCCACCCTGCTCTACAGGTACGCCTTTACCTGGATTGAACTGACAACAAATCATACAAGTTCGGACTTTCTGTTTGGCTGCAGCTCGTAAGTGTTTGTTGAACCAAATGTGTTGAATACTGTCTAACATAGCTTTCTCTCCTAGATGTGCTGGACTATGTATTGTGTTAATGATAACTTGAACCATTGAGTCGGGGAGAAACCATATAGATTTTCCCTTCGTCATCCATCCCTGATCTGTTTGGATCCCTCCTAATTCAGTCCATTTCTTTATTTCCTCTGGTGTAGCATGTGTCTGTATGTCAATTACATCAAGGGCGGGATCCTTAACTGTCATGCAGTGTGTCGGCGCCTGAACTATTGTCTTTGTCAAGTCAGTTACATGAGTCCTATTCTGTGCTGTTTGCTTAGCTGTTCGGTCTGCTAGGTCGTTACCCTGGGAAATGATATCGGTGACTTTTGTATGGGCCTTACACTTCATGATAGATATTGAAGTAGGTAGATGTATTGCATCTAACAGAGCTTGAATGAGGGGACCGTGTTGAATGTTGGCACCGTGAGAAGTCAAATAACCTCTCTCTCGCCAAAGGACTCCGAAGTCGTGTACAACTCCGAATGCATAACGCGAATCTGTGTATATGTTAACTTTTCTATTCCTGGCTTGAATACAGGCTTGTGTCAGAGCAATAAGCTCTGCTGCTTGGGCTGATAATGTGTCAATACAATTTGTTTCAATGACTTCGGTGTCTGTCGTGACTGCATAAGCGGCCACTAACTCTCCTGTACTTGTTCTCATACATGAACCATCCACATAAAGTGTCAGGTCTGGGTCTAGTAATGGGACATCTGTCAAGTCTTGTCTGGGTTTCGTCGTAATAGTAATGACTTCAATACAATCATGTGCCAGTGGGTCTGTTCCACTTAATGGCAAAAGTGTGGCAGGATTTAATGTACTACAACGTCTGATTTCTATGTGTGGCTGAAACAATGTCAGTTCGTAACCTGTCAGTCGTGCTATAGTCAAGTGTTGTGTTTGTGTCCGGTTCAAGAGAACCTCTACTGCATGTGGTACTTGTACTGTCAATTGATGTCCTAATACTATGGAATCGCTTTGTCTGATCGCTAGAGCTGTTGCTGCAACTGATTTCAGGCACGCAGGAAGAGCTTGAGCTACGGGATCTAATGTGCTAGAAAAGTAAGCACATGGCTTGTGTGATCCTGCTTGTTCCTGAGTGAGTACTGACAAAGCAGTACCTTCACGTTCTGTAACAAAGAGTGTAAAAGGCTTACTGTAACATGGTGTCGCTAAAACAGGTGCTTGGCATAAAGCTTTTTTTAAGTCTTCAAATGCTTGTGTATGTTCTGGAGTCCAAGGGAGGACAGTCGATGTCGCTGCCTCCTGGGTTGTCAACTGAATGAGTGGTTTTGCTAGAAATGCATATTGGGGAATCCACTGCCTGCAGTACGAAGTGAGGCCTATGAAGGCCCGTACCTCCTTTTGTGTTTTGGGTGGTGGCATGTTTATAATTAACTGAATGCGGTCAGGTGTGAGCTGTCTCCCCCATTTGGACAGCAAGTGCCCTAGGTACACAACTTGCTGGGCACAGAATTGCAGCTTTGAAGGGGACACCTTGTGCCCCTTGTCGGCCAGAAAATGTAAAACCGTCAGTGATGCTTTTTCACATTCGGGTTCGCTTCGGGCGGTGATCAGCAGATCATCGACATACTGAAGCAGTGCAGTGTTAACTGGCATGTGGATACTGTCAAGTTGTCTTTTTAGTGCTTGGCTGTAGATGCTAGGACTTTCTGTAAATCCTTGAGGTGCGCGTGCGAATTTAAAACTTCGTCCATTTAAACTAAATCCGAACAAATATTGGCTTTCCGGATCGATTGGGACGCTAAAGAAGGCGTTCTTGAGGTCAATTACAGTAAAGAACGTTGCCTCTGAATCAATAGCTGTCAGTAATGAGGAGATATCGGGGACCACGGGATATTGTGGTACAATGCATTTATTCAATTCGCGCAGATCAATAACTAATCGATATACTGGGGGTGCTTTTGGATCAGTTCGTTTAAGAATCGGGATGATCGGAGAATTACATGTATTGGAGTCGGTTTCTACAACCACTCCTTGTGCAATGAGCTCGTCAATGATTTGCAGTAAAGCCACTACAGCATCTGGAGGTAACTTGTATTGTCGCATTCGTGGTAGTACCACTCCTGCTTTGAGTGTGACTCGATATGGTGTAATGTGCATACAACCTACATCAGTGGGGACTTGAGCCCATAAATGTGCAGGTAGATTCTGTAACCGGTGATCCATGTCTCTAGACACGTAGTGACCTTTAAAGTCACGCAAAAATAGTCGTACTCCGTCCGGAGAACAACATATTATAGCTCCTAGAGCTTTCAATGTTTTAATACCTAACAAGTTTTCTGGGCATGATTTTGTAAGCAATAGATCTGTAGTCCGTGTCAATGGACCAACTGTAAATGCAAGCGGTTGCGATACTTCGTTAATAGTAGGCTTTCCTGAAAAACCAAGGGAAATATTTTGTGAGCCTGAGAGGGGTGCCCCTGGGACTTCATTGTGACTTATAGTTGTTCTGCTTGCCCCTGTATCAAGTAGAAACTTTCTGTCTTTCCCTAATACTTGACTCTGTACATAAGGACCCTCTTGATCTACAGGAACCTCAATAAGGGGTAAGCCAACTTCCCTCTCTAGGCTATTTCATGTGTATCGCTGATACTCTGGATAGTCATTTTGTGCATACTGGTACATCTGTTGCGTCGTGTTTTGTGTTGTGGCAATAGGCTGTGACTGTGGTACCGCTACGGTCTGTTGTGCAGCTTGCATAGGCTGTACATTCTGAGGTGCTTGTTGTTGGATCTGATCCTGTCTAGGCGGACGTGGTCTCTCCTTGGTTTTACCCGTAGAGATATTATGTTTCAGAACTGCACAATCGTTTATATAATGACCTGGCTGTTTACAATAGTTGCATGTCCCTTTAACGGGAACCGCTGAATTACTGGACTGTGTCGCACCCTTTTTATGACCGTCAGCTGGAACTGACTGAGAGACGAGCATTTTCATTTTCGTGTCTTTCATACGTCTTTGTTCGTGTTCTTGTTCTTCTCTAATTCTATTCTGGTGATACTGTAACATTTGTAACATTTGTGAAGGAGTGTTAGCTTGCCAAGTGCTCTCAACTTTCAATACTCTATTTTTAACCTGTGGCAGGGAATTCTCGACTAGTTTTGTTACAAAAAGATGTGGATATGAATCGCTACTTGCTTTCAGGCCGCTATTAATACCAAAACATTTTTCAAATCTGGAATAAAAATCACTAGTGTCTTCATCGGGTTTCTGTTTACAAGCTGAGATTGCTCCCCAGTCTTCCTTTTTCGTAGTTAATAAACGTGGCAATACCTGTACTAATAATCCTGGCAATGCTTTTGTTCTGTCCCCAAGCCCTACGCCTGCAGTTCGGGCATTTTCTTCGTTTTCTAATACTGTCCAATCAATCTTTTGGTCTCCCACTTCCCACTCTTTTTCTTTGAGTTTCTCATAAATACCGGCAGGCAATAATACTTTCAATATTTTCATAATGTCAGGATAGGTATAATCACCCATGAGTAACATGTCCTTTAGTTCACGGTGAAAACCTGCTGGATCTTTGTCATGGCTGGGCACTAATTTTTTCATTTCCAATAGTTCTATTTTAGTTATGGGCGTGTACACGAACACGCTTCTAAACGTATTGTCATCATTTCTAACTGGGTGTACTTCGCGTAAGGGATTCTGTCTGTCTAAGTAATACGTTTTTCTCTCCATGGGAGGAGCTGGATCATGTTCTGGACACAAAAAGGCACTATATTTATGTCGGTATTCTAGAATTACTTTAATTAGATCGGTACCTAGACCTCTCCATTTGTTCAGGAGTAGTTCTATCAGTATGTCAGGTAGGGGACCAGGATCGGAGTGTTGGCCTTTATATATTATAAGGAGATGTTGTATCATGTATATACTAGCTAAACGCTGCTCATCTGGGGTGAGATTCAGAAATGTGTGTGCTAGCGCATCATCACTGTATTTTTCAGAGCTGTCAGCCCATTGTACTGCTGACCTGGCTAATTCTTGTTCATCCATAGAATCGAGCACATGGTACCCTCTTCGTTCTCGAAGTAATTTATCCGTAGCCTGGAATAAGTGTTCAGGGGTCCTTGGATTTGAGATAACTGTTTGAAAAATTCTGTTACATTCTGGATGTATCGGACGTATTGTTTTATTAAAAGATCTTCCTTTTCCTACATAAGCTATCGTTTGTCTAGCTGGTAATTCTAATTGTCCTGCGTTCATTTCTGACTGTTCCTCCTCCTCTTCCTCTGATTCAGTTTTATCTGCTTCTAATCTTCTTTCATGTATTCGTTCTACTTCTTTTCTGATTTTTCGGCACATGACTTCTATATACTTCTGTTTATCATGTTTTCCGTCCGTTATATTCTGACCCCATCTGGTAAGTACTTGCATTTCCTCCGGATCTACTTCAGGCCTATCTCTGTTTCTGATCAAGCAGTTTATGAAAAAGCGTAACAATAATTTCTGCATGTCTACTTTCTGGTATTCCATGGCCTCGCCAATACTTTCAGGACCTTGCCCTGTCTGAACAAAGCGATATATTCTGTCTAGATGTTCAACCATTCCTGGTAATGTCATTAAATAGTTTGCAGCTCGTCGTAAACGTACTGAAGATAGCAACATTCTGTCGTGTTTACCTGGCACTGGATCATATCTACAATCTGTAAGAGGCTCATTTAATATATTGTCATTAGCTCTTTGGGGTGTACGTTGGTGTGCTAAATCCCTATAAGTCAATCTAGTTGCTGGCGGTGGCGTGGAAAACCCTCCTGTCGCACCTCCTGAGGTGCCAAGTCCAAAAGGATTTGTTGGGTGTAGGGTAGAGAGTGTGGGTGCAGGAAGGACTGTAGAAACAGATGGAATGTTTAGAACGTGAGGAGTTTGTTGCTGCGGAGGTGGGTGCAGCTGATCTTGGGGTCGAGCGTCGTTAACAGGTGGTGTGCGTTGCTGCGCACCATTAGCATATTCGGGGGCTGCATCATCTAAATAGGAAGAAAGGAAAATGTCCTTTGCGGTCTTGGGATGTACTTTAATCGGGAGTAATGGAGGTGGCAGATCTTTTGGTACCTCCAGGGTGGCCTTAGGTAAGCCCTCGGCCAGAAGAGGATACATACCATTCATAAGAGTGTTTCGTTGTCTGTCTACTTGTTCTGTTTTTACTCGGATACCTTCGTCTATCAATATGTTTTCTCTGGCTCTTTCTGAATCTTCCCTACTTTTCTCTTCCTTTCTGAGCGCTTTCTCTGCGCGTCTATGCGATTCTTTACGCCATAGTTCAATGGCATCTTTCTGTGACTGTCTGGCTTTCTTTTTCCATAATACTTCTTCTATTCTCATGATGCAGTCTGCATCCCATGTTCCAGTAGCGGGCCATCTCTGACTCTCTGCTAAATCCTTGGTGTAGTCCACCCATAGATCAAGATATAATACGGCATCTAGGCCATGTTTATGGTACATAAAGTACCCTGGAGTGTCCCTAGGTGGAATGGGAACAGCTTCCTCGAGTATCCCCTTTCTAGTTTTTATCTGTCTTAATTTTGAAAATAACGGCATCTTGAACCTTGCTACTTAATTCTTACTTGGTCTTGAACACAATTTATACAATAAACACAATAATGAAGATCGAACAGTCACTCATACCACGACATTTAAAACATATCAAAACATTTTAGAACGAACAATAATAATTAGAATAAAACTAGTTAACTGCATAATACTAAATATACTGTATGTACTGCTAAACAGTACAGATACACTGCTAAAACAGTGCAGACCAGGTCTGTGTACCCAAACCCGTCTTGACCGGCACAAACTAATGTGCACGTCTAGATGCGTCCCCAGCAACGGTACTCACCGGGAAGCACGGAACGGAAGGCCTCGGAAGTCTGGACTGGACTAGACCAAACTGGACTGGACTCGACTCGTGACTTAGATACTTCGGAACTTCGGAATCTGGTGGGCCTCTGTATACCTCGGATCTTGCTCTCTCAGCTAGGCTCTGGTCGGGATTCTCCGCACTCCTCACCGCCTCGTCTGGGTGTTGATCGCAGCCTCAGTCGCCCCCGTTGGCCTGAGGGAGATACAGGAAATCCTGCGGGTACGCGTAATTGTCCGTCCGGCTGTGGCAGGAGACCGGGTCTGCAACGCACCTCCGGCGCGTGGGGTGTGAGAGGTGTCCCTGTTCGGGCGCCAATTATGTGGTAAATTTAAATTACCTAGACTTAATTTATGCGGTAAAATTCAAGAAGAATAACTCAGTAAAAATAAGAGGCAGAATCCGTGGTATTTGAGGTTATAAAAGGGAATTTATTCCTTACAAAGGAATGATGATGGTTCGAACCAGGCAATCGAGTTCCGTCACCACGAAGGTTCAGGAAGGGATCAGCAATACATTATTGACAGGTTATAATATATATAGTCAATGCATTACAGTAAAGACAGATGCAGGAGGCGTAACAGCTGATAAGAATACACATACGTAATGGAAAAGGCGTTACAATAGGCGTGCATAAAGGCGTATACTAGAAACGTCATTAGGATGATGACACAAGTGGGTGGATCCATAAGAGAATCCTGCAAAGTCAGCAGAAATACATAGCAGAGATGCGCGCGCAGCCGCATGACGTGTGATTGACGTGTGACTAGAGGGTGAAGGGAACTTGACATTTAGCCCTACATGAGGAGACAGAAGTCTGGGGTGTCAGGACAACCTAGTCCCAAATCATATCTAATATCTTGTGTTTAAGGAACTATATTATCTGGAAGGAAAGGTCTTTTCGGACAGAGTCTATTCTATACTGACTGCTAGTGCGTGTACAAGCGTCTAAGTGTCTACATGAGATGCGAGGGGGCATGGGCCTACCATGGTAACGAAAGTCATGAATTACTTGCACGGAGACAGTAAGGCCGGGCCCTTTGCTCTGCAGCTGGAGGGATGTTTACCTAAACTACTAGACAGGAATGCATTTCTTGAGGAGCGGAGCAGATAACTTGAAGGCTGAATACAGTTTTGGCAGGCAACAGGCCGGGCTAGGCACCGTTAGCCGCGCAGGAAGTAAGACAAAGTTCATGGATACGGATGCAGGTCCAGGCTGGAGCATTCAGAGGCAGAAGCAGGAAAAGCTCGATGGCAGAATTCAGGGCCTACCTTGCCAGAGCTGGAAAACGTGAAAAGTATACCATATAAAGACGGTGGCAAGGCATACTTAGGAACGGAATATCTGACCCATTCATGGCAGATCTGAAAGAGGACATATTAACGTTGGACACAATTGTATTTGCGTCTTCATAGCTTGAAGTGGAGGGAACATACATGTACTTGTAGCATGTACATGGAGCCGTTGGGGTCTAGATAGGGGACACAATTGACCATAAAAATTCATATTTCCTCAAGTTTCTCACTTCTTTTTAGAAGATGTAGGATTTTGTTTAATAGAGTCCTTCTCAGGACCTTCAGACAGTTGTGGCTTCAAAGGTTTTCCACCCAAACCGTCTCTGCCTAATTCAGCATAAGATTTTTCTATTATTCTGGTTAGTTCTTGTTGATGTTCTGTTACATCAAATCCCCTTATGCGTTGGGGGATCGCCACTGATGCTGCCTCCCCTTTAATATTAGATAAAATATTATTGTTGAGACCTGGTCGAAGTTTTTCAATAATTTCATACCTAAATTCAGAGCAGGCTCTGCCCCGTATTCGTTTTGAATTTGTTTCAGGACATCTGGTATTACTGCAATTGACAGAACACCATGTGTTTTAGTATAGATGGCAGCAAAGACTGTGCCCCAAGTGGGGCAGTCTTCCAGTTGTGGTGTGATCCCCATTGGTAAACAGATTGTTAGGATTCTGTGTTTCTCATAAGGGCTAGTATTTGGAAATACTGCTTCGATTTGAGTAATTTTTTGAGCTATGCAGAATGGAATTTGTTCACGTTTTGTGGGAATTTTACCCATGACTGCGTGTAGTCTGTGGAGTAATTTTTAGTGTATACCTCTGATTTGATTTGGAATGGTCATTGGTGGTTGGACTGTGAAAGTCCGCATAACATATTGGACTACTTGTCTGTAAATTTTATTAACTCTTGTAGTTGAGTGAGTAATTCCTCGTCTGACATCTCTTCGATGTCAGGATGAGGCGTGTAGCCGGCTAGGATCGGCCATGTTGCTCCTGGTCTACCTAGTGGACCGAGCCTGGTAATGTTTTTTTGATGTTTTAGGGCGCCTTTAAACCAGAGATTATGCTCCTGGTATGTGAGTGGAATTTTAATATCCTCGAAAGGAATATATTCCTCAGGTGGTTCATCTTCTTTAAAGAAATGAAATACTTTTGTTACTGGATTTGATTCTGGGATTACAATCCATGAATAGAATACCTCTGTCTGAAAGGATTTGTGTGCCTCTATCACGAAAACTGCTCTACCACCTCTCGTGTTAGGCCGTGTTTTATAAGTTTTAGAGTGATGGCTCTCCTTAAGTTTGGAGGGATGTTTATAACACCTTCATCGGTTTCATTTAAACCTGTAAAATGAAAAGCTGTTACGACTGGGTCAGCTGCAGCAACACCGTTCTTGGTGTTAGTATCCCCGTTAAGGGACACTGTTTTAAAAAAATGTAGAACAAGTTTCAAGGAAACAAAGATAAGGTGAACAATATTTTAGAACACTGTATCCTTCAACGATGAACAAACTAAACAGCTAATATATAGGATTTTTGTCCTTTTCAACTTTGGCGGATACTTAACCCTACCCATTTCAGACGTCTTATGGAGTATGTGAGTAGGGGTCTCTGAGAAAAGCACAACTGAGTTACTCAGTATCTAGCGTTAAATTAGTGCCTTACCAAATGTCGGGCGCCATGTAGTGTAGTTCCTATTTCCCTAATAGGCTCTGCGCATTGGAATAATATACCCTATAGATTTGGCATTGGACTGAGGTCAGTATGCCCCTGTCGAGTATATTAAACTTAATTACTTTGTGCCAGCTAACTCAGAGGCCACTAGAAACTCCTTGTAAACAAGAAGGGAGTAGTTTCTGGCAACCGCATAAACATGACAACTTTGTTTCCCTTTAGAATCGGAACACTCTCAGAATCGTGGAAACAACAGATAACAGTTTCACTCAGCTAATTGTGCATGCTTAGTTTCTTCAGAGTTACACAGAAAGAATAGACGGGCGTTTCAATAAAAGGATTTATTGAACAGTCTTGTTTCTCGTGTTAGAGATATGAGCTGTTACAATCGTAAGACAGTATGCGAGATATATTATGTGCAGCGGAAGCAGTAGAAAGAAATAATACTGCACTAGCATTATCTTTTAGCTATGACACATATATTCATATACATAAATAACAAACTAAAAATGCGAGTACTCATAAGATGCTTCTCTAACTAGTTCTACCCCAGTGTACCTAACCTAAGTGTAGTACAAGGTAAGAAGTAGGTGATGCATTCTATAGTATGGTAGGCTATAGTATGGTATGCTATAGTCTGGTATGCGAAGCCTGGTATGCCAAGAGTCCCTCTAGGTTCTAGTCAGCTCCATACCTTGAGAATGAGAGAGGTGGGAATCTCTTTCCGGGTCTCAAACTCTAACACCTCGCGAAGGGAGTCAGAACACTGGAAGCTGGATTCTCTGCGAGCAGGGATGACAGCATTTCTTGTCAGTGCGTCAGGCCGGGACACGGGCTCCTCTAAAGTCGAGGTCTCCTCCTACTTGCTTGGGCTAGGGAAGGTATATTTATACCTGGTAGGTGCCTTGGAATGTTAGCATTGACGTAAAGTCGGGCAGAGGAAGACGTCAGGAATGAACCCTTAAGGAATAATGGTTCATGCATAACAAATGAGTTCTTGGAGAAATCAATAATCCTGTGCTAGGGGAACTCCCAAGAGCTTAAGGGTCTGGTTTCTAAGAACTCGTGACGTTGGGGTGGACGGATGTAGGTGACCATGCCTGTATTTGGATAGCATGGGTAATGCCTAAATAAGACTGGGATCTTATACCTATATAAGGGCAATGCAAATTGTGCCTATATAAGGACATGTTTCAGGAAAACCTATATACGGACACCAAAAGCAGAATACAACAGGATCCAGTACATCAGTTGCCACCAATATGTACTAATATTGGTTAAACGAGTGAAGTGGACCGATGTAGTTCAAAACAATCGCCTTGAAGAGGATGTTAGAGGTAGTAAGGGAATTGGTGAGGGTCTTTTGACAGGTGGAGCATTTAATCTGCTGACAACTATCACTCTGTTGGACATAACTCCTAGTCTGTTTATATAAACCAGGAAACCAGTAGTGTTGCTGTAGCATTGCTACTGTTGCGCTGACCCCTGCATGAGCAGATGCCAATCCCTCATGGGCTTCTCTGATTAAATCTAATCTGGACAGTTCATTAGGAACTATCCTGTCTCCCACTCCTGATAGTTTGGCTAAAGGAATGTTATCTGGATTAAGGGAGTAGGAGTATATGGGAGGAAAGCCTGCAAGGGGTTTCCCACCTTGCTTGGTTGCATTTATGGCTGTTAAGATATCTGTGTCGATCTTTGTTTGAGATCTGGTTAAGACTGCTACCCTAACACTGAATTACAGCCTTAGCAGCTAAATTAGCCGCACATTTTCCTTTAGAATGAACACAATCACACTGATGCCCCAAAGTATGCCTCACATGGACCATGGTAAGCTTATGTTATGAGACAGCTACTTTTCCCCAAAGCTGTTTATTCTTTATAGGTTTTTCCTTTGAATCCTTGAATCCATTCAAACGCCAATCCTGTAAATCAACATTGTAAACTTTCACACAGAAGCACAGAAGAATAAGTCAGATACAATAAGTGTGGGAGATGACCAGTCAGCCTTTTGCAATGCAAGTAACAGGGCATGTAGTTGTGTATGTCGTGCAGTGCCACCACCTAGGATTTTAGTGTGTGTGCGCTGCAGACATCTTTCACTACACGTTGCACTGCCAGGCAGGCTCCGGAGTATTTGTAATTTGTTCCTACTGCTGGTTGGGCAGAGCCATCTGTGTAGAATACAGTCTGGTAAGACTCGATGGGAAAGGTAATTGGAGCAACATGCTGTTCATGTTGGAGAAAAGCTCGTGTACGAAGAGTGGGATCATACTGAGACTTTACAACCACTGCACTTATAGGCGATGCCCACTGCATTCACGTCGAGTAAAGTGTGCGGTCATTGGGAATGCTTGCATTAGTGGCCACCTCTAATGTTGGTAGACACAACAATAATACGTTTTTCCTGCATCAAAGGTCGCTCTTTCAGGATAACTGCACAGCTGGAAGGATTTTTCAATGGAAGCAAAATATTCTTCAGCTGAAGAATACAAGTGAGACTTGTAAGCAATAGGAATGGTCTATCCCTCTTTGCTAGTCATATAAGTATAACCCTAATGACTGGGTATGAATCTGATAATGAGGTTCGTCTTATTGTCCCAAGTCTGTAAACATTTAGTTTCAAGCATGTCTGCTTGTAAAGCACACAAGATATCAGAGTGTGTGCTTGTCCATTGTTCGGCTGAAAACATGGAAGAAATCAGGTTATACAAGGCATGACGCTCTCAGCATAGTGAGGCAAGTAAGTACGTCCAAAGTTGAGAAATCTCAGAAGGGATTCTAACTTCTTCAGTGTATCAGGTGGTGCAAGGTAACACACTTCTGAAGAAAGTCTAGAGCTAGACCCTTGCCCTCAATGGATAACTTGTATGCTAAGAAGGTCAGTGTCAGGTAAGAAATCTTCAAATTATTATAATAAATTATGTATCCATGTGATGTTGATATGGTCATGACTCTGTCCACCCTAGTAAGGTATAGATTTAAATAGTTATCAGTAAGATAGATATCTTCAATGAATGACGATACCTTGGGATCTGGTTGTAAAATCTCCATGATGTGGGCTGAGAATAAGCCAGGACTATTCTTATAGCTCATAGGCAAGAGTCAAAATGAAAACTGCACCCCGTCGGAACTAAAGACGGTTAATTATTCCCTTTCAGGCACTAAATTTTGACTGAAGAACCCATTGGAAATATTCAGGATTGTTTTGTATTTTTTACACACCAGTTTGGTTATTAAATCTGTACTATGCGCATTTTGCACAACGTAGGTTCGGGTGTGTGAATTTATATTCCAATAGTCTAAACCTATCCTATAAGAAACATCTAGTTTGAAGATGGGAAAAAGGGGTGTATTTATTGGTCACAAACAAGGTGCTGGTATTTCAACTGATCTAATAATGCTCTTGTACCACATTTTGGTTCTGGCTTTCAAAGGTTTTGTGCTTGAGGTCTGCTGCGTAAGGGAATGACATGTAGATTTGAGTGTTTATCCCACCCCACTTGATGTCTATATAAGACTGGAGCCTATCTTACAGTCCATTCACTGATGTAAATGTCTCTGATGTTTTTAGATACTATGGGAGAGAAAGCACACTTATAATTTCCTTCTCCTGGGTGCTTCCCTAATGAAGACTGAAGGCCGGTCTTCTTCAGCCAGGATAATGTCATAATCATGGATAATTGTGATCAGAAGACTGCTTTAATGGTACATTCTATATCCCCTTCAGGAGGATTTAAATTATAACCCTGTCAGGGGGATTTAAATGTTTATGTGGAGCCTTGATTTGTATAGATTCACCAGTTGAATTTGCATCCAGAAACCTCTGAAACTCCTGCTGCACTATTTTGCCTTCTGCTGCGCTGTCTAGAAGCACTCTCGCCCAAGTCCTGTTTCGCAAGAGGACTCGTAGATATATGGGCATGTTTCTTAGAAAATCCTGCCATGTTCTTCTTTAATGGGGTTTTATAGTTCAATCCTTCTTCTCCATCTTTTCGCTGATGTTAGACTTGCGTCCTATGTCACCTTTTCTAGTGTATTCCTTCTTTCTTCGGTGCTCGGATTGACGACTTCTCTCTGTGTGTTTACCGTCAGTGTCCTGAAAAGAACATGAAGAGCGGCTATCAGAATACTGATACCATTCAGATATTTAATTTATTTTGCGGTCTCTTAAGTTGCAACCACCCCCACTGCATTCCCGAGAAATGGGTGATCCAGTCCTCCTTTCCTCTTTGTCACAGTTTCTTCTTCCCTTCCATTGCAGATTTCTCTTTAACGGGATGATCTTAGGTTTCAAATGTGGTTTGATGGTTTGTGTACCCAAGGCATTATGCCCTACAGAGGTATAGACTTAAGGTGATTATTTTTAGCTGTCTTGAACTGGAACCCATACTTGTCTCTAATGTATAGCCAGAACCTATGCTGCTCTCCTAATGTTGCTTAGAATGATGTTGGAAACCACGGAGGAGTTCCCTATTACTTCCATTCCTAAGTCCTAAGTCCAGAGCTGGTGCAGCTCTGTGCTCATTCTGTACCCGCTTCAGTACGTCAAGGAGAACTGCCAATAATGCATGCAAAGGTGCTTCCCCAGGTGTTACACTCCTCTACGGGTAGCACCATCCCAAGAGGAAGGCACAAAGTCAATATTTTATGTTTGTCTTAGGGTATAGTATACGGATACACTGCTTCTAACTGGTGGGTCTTGTGAGCAATCCAGAGAGCCATTTTGTCATGCTTCATAGGTGCTTTTCCCATTATAGTGTTAATAGTCTAATGGCTAATAGTTTGTACTTATGTTGGATCAGCAGATCCTGCTGCGAGAGCAGGTCTGAAGCTCAAACTTTGTTGTCCTTACATTACTAGTCTCCTGTATAAGACGACAGTATAGTTTAAAAACCCAATCAGTTCAGTGAGTGGTAGACTGTAGGGACAAGGAACAAGCGTGTAGCCAGCCAAGACTGACCATGTAACCCCTTCATTGCTTAGACCCCAAACAGACATTTCTGTGCATGTGTGGCAATTGACCAGCAAACTAGTTCTAGTGTTCCTGGTAAGTCAAATCCATTCCCAAATCTTGATAAGCCCTATAATGTGCCAGCGGGTCTACCGCTGTGTAGATACAAAACTGTCATGAGGCAGCATCGATAGACAAAAACTCCACCCATGAGTAAAATGTCTCAAAGGTATAAGCCGCTTGTGCAGAAAAAGTAACTCCCCTCCCTCCTTCATCTGGGACACATCAAGCTTTGAGATGCTAAGTAACTGCTTCCCTGGAACTGGCTCCTATCATAATACGTGCAGCCAAGGTGAAAAACGTCAATTGAAGTTGGAATCAAAGAATCAGAAAACCCACAGAATGATGAATAACCTTTAAAAATTTAAGCTTGACAAACCTACGGAAATAGGTGCTCCTTTATCCCCAATAGGAGGTAACCATGATTACTAATGACGTCTCCATAATAACGTTATAATGGTTGATGTATGAGGTGCGTGGCCAACCGCCTAAGATGGCGGTCGCGACCTGGTGAGGCTCCGGACCCTGGGGGGGACAATATCCTGAAACTCACTGTGCTGCGGTCTCACAGTGGGGCCTGTGGGGTTCCAGAACTTCCCCAACGTAATCAGGCACCAGAATCTATCCCCGGTATGATGCGGCAGCTGAGGAGTGGCAATCGCGGATGCTGGAAACAGAGCGCGGGCGTACGGCCTGTTGGTGGAGCCCTGGGAGGGCTACATGACGGACTGAGGTCCACACCGTCCCCGATCGGCTTCGCACCTGGAGGGCGGGATTGTGACTGGAGGCCGCTCCGGATTACTCGTGTGCAAATACTCTGAGGAGCAGGACTGGGAGACCGGCAGCGGATTAAGGTGAGCTGAGCACCGACGCAACAACACAGCGCGGTGGGAGGCACGGAGACGGTGACTCGGGCTGGGAGCGGGCGGCTCTCTCCACCTCTTATTTACTCTCCAAGGCCTGCCGGAATCCAGAGGGGCTGCATGGCGGGGGAGCCGAATATGGAGGCTGGTATAGATTAAAGGCACGGCATGATGGAGGCTTCTCGGCGGTGATGCCGGATGGAGTGCTGAGTGCGGATTTCCCCCCCCACACACACATTACAGGGTAGGCCTGGGCTAAAATTCCGTTCCGCTCGTGGAAATTGCGATAATTTGACATTTTCGCGTTCCGCGGAGAGCGCGAAAATGTCAAAATTTCCACAATCTGCATTTTACCGGAAATCTTTTGCTTGCTCGCGCTGTAAAATAATACATTCTCGCGTGCGCGCGATCGCCTTACCTGAATCCCCGCATTCGCCGACAAGTTTTCCCGATCCGGTCGCGTTCTCCACGAGTTGTTGGATTGTTGGTAGCCATTTGCGCTGTCTCGCGACAGTTCGCGTCCGCAGTAACGTCATTCGACGCGCGATCACGTCTTTCTTCTCGCGCTCATGCACCGCGAGACAAGTGAAAACAAGATGGCCGCGCCCGCGAGCAACCGCATGGGTAAGTTGGCGAGCCGCGACCATGCAGAAAATACCGTGAACAGGCGGGAAAAAAACTTCCGCATCTTCGCGATATTTCCGCGTGTTTGCGGAGATTTTTAACATTTTCGCGATAATTTGCGAAAGTGAATTTCGCAAATTCCACCCACCCCTATTACAGGGAGCGACTTAAGGCACACGCATCATTTACAGAGCTACACCGGAGCCGATCAGGACATGATCGGAGGGTGTGCAGAGGACGCTTGCTGAGGCGGATCGGGACGCAGTGCCGCAGAAGGCAGCCTGCTGTGTGACAGACCCCCGGGGGCTGCGGAGAAAAGTAGGATACTGCGAGACAACGAGGGTGGTGATACGAAGGGGAAAGACCTTGTCCATAGACTTGAGGACGCAGCGGATCACTGCCTGGTGAAGAGGGGAGATTGCAGGCTTGGTCTCTGCCAGGTGGACTGACTGTACGCGGTGGGGGCCCATAGCACCAGTATCACAACTTGCAATTGATTGGATTTCGCGATGGGCAGACTCAAGGGCAAAGTTTTGGACGTTGGCTTACCAACACGGGGGGCCCCATGAACCCGACGACAAAGGACCGGCGCCAGGCACTTCCACCACTGACCCTACTGAGTCCCACTCGAAGAAACTGGACTTAACACTGAAAGAAATCAGTGACGCCAAGAAGATGATGGAACAGCAGATAGGAGCCCTCACGACCGGCCTTACTCTGCTACGGGCTGATCATGGAAAGCTCGCTGAAACAGTGCGGGACCATGAAATGGTGCTGACAAGCATAGACCCCCAACTCAAGGAACAGGCGACGCAAATAAAACAATTACAACACCAAGTTACTGGACTCCAGGACCGGATTGAGGACGCAGAGGGACTCAACCGACGTAATAATGTTCGTGTTATTGGTCTGCCGGAACTAAGCGAAGGAGCGAGACCAGCGGATTTTATGGAAACATGTCGCCCCTGAAGGTCTATCCCCATATTTTTGTGAGGAGAGAGCGCACCGGATTCCAACTAGCGCACCAAAAGTGGGTGCCCCCCCGCGCCCTTTGATTGTCAAAATTCTGAATTACGGGGACAGAGACATGCTACTCCAAAAAGCAAAGGAAAAGACGAACATCCAATTTTAAAATCAGCGGATCTCATTATACCCGGATTACACGGTCAAGGTACAGCGACAGCGGCCCTCTTTTCAAGCAGTGAAGAAAAAACTACGGGCGGCTCAACTTAAATATGCCCTATTGTTCCCAGCCAGGCTCAAAGTCATGCACGACAAGAAATCTTATTTTTTTTACAGCCCCACTGATGTGGAAGAATGGCTCGAAGTAATGGAATTAGACCATAGTCAGGAGAGACTGTCTGGCTCGGTGCGACACAGCCCTGTACAATCACAACAACAGCTGCCCAGAGGGCGGGGAGGAGGCTCGAGGAACTCTGCAAGACTAGGCCCGACTCCAGCCCAAAAGAGGATTGACAGAGAGGAGGCATTGGCAGTCGCTGGATCCTTCCGCGAGGACAATGCAAAGATTTTGACGGACTCGGAGGACAGTACCATACACTTGGATTCGGAACATAGCATAACTCTTTTCCCCTCGGCGACGCCCCAAACGGGAGCTGGCCTGTTGGACACCTGAGGGACGGTCAGGAACTTTTCCCACACCAGGCTCACATGGGAATGACTGCTTGAACACGGACACAATATCAACCGTTAGACAGTATCCTTTTTGATTGAACTGGTGGAGTTGTGCATTCAACAATGTATATGATGCCTGTAGTATGTCCGTTCTGTTAAGTCTTCTCATTAGGTGCACACTGATTGGTCATTTAGCCTAGCAAGATTCCACAAGTTCGTGACTAACCCCAGGTACTCGTAGACAGCATATTATAGCGGACCCCCTGGTCTCACACACGGATACCTTTACTATAAAATGCACTGATGAGTATAGCTTGAGAGGTGCAACCCCTCCCTTCCCGGGACCCAGTAGAGCCACCGGAGCTATACACCCATATAGACAGCAGTATGGTTGGCTACGCTTACCCCCCACAAAGCGCATGCACTGTTCTATGCTTTTTGTATGTTTTCGTTTTTGGTTTAGTTCAGCATGGTTTATTGGCTGCGCCGTTTATAGTTAGTTTGCAAGGGTTGGGGACTTCCTGGTCTTCACATACTCATGGGCTCCGCACTGCACATAGAACGACACAAGTAGTACATATATGTCTCATAAACGAACCGGCTTAGGCGCATACAACCTATTGACCTGGAATGTACGGGGGTTAGGGGCTGTGAGCAAAAGGCACAGAGTACACGCTTACCTTCTTAGGAGGAGGGCACAGATTGTGTTTTTACAGGAGTCCCATCTGATGGAGGCGGAGGTGGTGAAAACTCAGAAAAAATGGGGAGGCCGACTGTATACCACCAATTATTCGGCCTTTGCTAGAGGGGTGACCATTTGGATCCACCATGGAGTCCCGTTTGTAGAAGTGGATCGACATATAGATGACCAGGGGCGATATATATTTTTGAAGGACACTTTAGATGGTCTGCCTGTAATCCTTGGTTGTATATATGCACCGAATTTCGATCAAGACAAATGTTTCTCTGATCTGGGCAGAGCCTTGATGGGGTGGGATGCCATTCCCTGGATCCTAGGGGGAGACTGCAATGCGGTCCTAGACATTAAATTAGACAGATCCCATCCACCACTACTCGGGGCCAGTACACACAAACAGGCTGAATTTCTGAACACTTGGATGCAGGGCTGGGCTCTCATAGATGCATGGCGCATGCTTCACCCTACACACAAGGAATATTCCTTTTACTACCCTGTTCACCAGATTCATACTAGGCTTGATAGATTTATTTGCTCCCACTCTATAGCCACACAAATACATTAATCAACATACCTAGCCAAAACATTTTCAGACCACAATCCCTTAGAAGTTACTCTAACATGGGGCAGGGTTCCGACCCCTGTGCCGACTTGGAAACTGTGGCCCCAATTCCTAGAGGATTCCCCCTTTCGGACCACATTATTAGATACCATTAATAACTACTTCACAGACAACTGGAATACAGCCTCCTCCAACCTCATAGATTGGGACGCGTTCAAAGTGGTGGTTTGAGGCTTGGCAATTAGTGCTACTGCAGGGGCGCGCCAAGAAGCACACAAAAGACTTATAGATACAGAATCATTGATGACAGAGTTAGAGCCAGCTGCAGTGACAGATGATGACAAAAAGGCATCTTTCCAGGAGGCCCGTATTAGACATGCAGAGACTCTGGAAACACTTAGACTCATGGATTACTGAGCATGTACACAACTGAAACACACGGACGCTGACAAATCAGGAACATTACTAGCACGATTACTAAAGGTAAAATTGGAAACGCATTTGATCACCTGTATCCGTTCACCACAGAGGGGACTGGTTCATACTCAAATAGAGATTAATGAAGCATTTTGTAATCACCTCAGTACTTTGTATGCGGCACCAACGCATATTGACGATGGCCTAATAGATGCCTTCTTCGATGGCTTACAGTTTCCCAAGATCACGGAGGCCATACGGAAGAGCCTTTTAGGCCCCATCACCCAACATGAAATAAGAGCAGCGATCAAAGGCCTTAACCGCAATAAAGCCTTGGGCCTAGACGGCCTACCCGTTGAATTTTATGCGACGTACTCTGAGGTTTTAACGCTTAAGCTAGAGGAGCTATATAAGACGGCTTGGAAAACCGGTAGATTACCGCAATCCACGATGCAAGCTATGGTGGTGTCACTCCCCAAGCCTGGAAGAGACAGCACTGAGTGTCATGCCCCGCGGTTAAGCCCCTACAGGCAGTGAGTATTTAAAGGGCGAAGGGCGTGTAAACACCGCTTCGCGTTCTAGCATTGAGCCCCATTTCCGTCCCGAGAGTTCTTGCCTGACTTCCTGTTGCTGTAGTTCCGGTTTCCTGTTGCGAGTCGCGGATGATTCCCGGCTCTGGTGTTGGTCACGTTGTGGATCCTGGTGGAGCGTGGCGCTGGCGGTGTTCTCTCTCT
Source organism: Triturus cristatus (assembly GCF_964204655.1). Lineage (NCBI taxonomy): Eukaryota > Metazoa > Chordata > Amphibia > Caudata > Salamandridae > Triturus > Triturus cristatus. Next base: position 379,886,055 of record NC_140590.1, on the reverse strand, counting down.
ACAGGAGCTATTCCGAGTGTAACGCCCGCTCCCTCTGGTTGTGGTACCAGTCAAGTAAGGTCTGCTGGGTGCTAAGTTGTGCGGGAGTTTCCTGTCTCGCGTTGCTCCTTACCGGGGAGTTAGAAGGAGATCGGTTCGTGAACCCCCTTGCCAGCGCTTTCTGTCTTGGTGACTTCAGACCAGCGCTGCATTCCTTAGAGAGTTCAGACTGAAGTCTTATCAGGCGTGTGTGTAGTTCTGTGGTCGCTTGCTGTTAAGGCGACTCCAAGGTTGTGTATGATTGGAGTCTTTCCTTTGTGTCTGCATCACGCCCCCAGTATCGTTTACTTCCCTTTACGTTCACCAAGTATATATCCTTTGGCTTCATATCCATCCCCTACGTCCTCCTGAGCTGATATCAGGAATTTGGTGGTGATTACTGCGAGGACCATTGAGCAGGGGGTTAGGTTTCCCATGCTCCATCACAAAAAGCACGCTGCCCGCAAAGGAACTACTTACCTAGAGTAATACCTGCATGTTCCCGCAGACTAATACCCAAGCAGCTGATGATACTCCTGGTAGGTGTTGGGGAAGTACAGATAAGAAAGATCACGGGTGGCGGTACAGAGATATCCCTATAACCATCTTTGTATTACAGCTGGGAGGCCCTCTTATTCTTCCTGCCAAGATCCATCACGCTCCTGCTGTTCCTCCTGCCAGAATCTCCCATCAAGACCTACCGGTTCCCCCCAACTATCCTTGTTTTGTTTCCCTGTTTTCCCCAGTGGGTTCTCCGCACTATAGAGTTTGATAGAGTCGGAGGAACGCGGGGGACGACTGTGGACTTTCTTCACGACTCCAGACGCTCCTGCAGAACATCCGCGATCCTTACACTGAGATGTCCAACTATAGACTGCTGTCGTTACTGGCTACCGAATATAAAGTTCTTAGTAAGGCCTTAGCCAACCGTCTGGTCCCCGTTCTCCCCACTCTTATACACAGTGACCAATGTGGGTTTCTTCCTGCACATAGCACTTCACTCAATACTAGGAGACTCCACCATATAATGAGGGCTGTTCCCAGTGACTATGACAAGGCGGGATGTCTGGTGTTAGATCTATGTCAGGCGTTTGACTCCATAACATGAGAGTACATGTTTGCAGCCCTATTGCGTTTTGGTCTCCCCCAAGATTTTTTGAGGTGGATACGCCTACTCTATGTTCAACCTACTGCAAGGGCACGTACGGGGTGGTATATATCCCCAGAATACGCGGTACGAAGAGGTACTAGGCAGGGGTGCCCACTTTCCCCTCTCCTGTTTGTACTTGTGTTAGAACCGCTGGCCATAGCTTTGAGGCGGTCGTCTGGAGATTTGGGAATTCCCATACAGGATAATACCCACCTTGTCTCGATATACGCAGACGATATCCTCATATATTTGCGTGACTTGGAGAATGGGGTGAGCCCGCTCCCTGTCGTCTTCTCCGCCTTTGAGACTATATCGGGGCTGGCGATTAATGCAGGAAAGTCTCATGCCTTTTATTTCCAAGAGGGTCTTCGTCCAGACATAATCCGATTCGGCACCTACCAGATTTCTGTGGCACTAGACACATTTAAGTACTTAGGCATTAACGTGTACAGGGCTCCTTTAGACCAACTAGAAGGTAATTTAATGAAGGCCATAGCTTTGCTGCCCCGAGCATTTCCTTCTAGACCTCCCTGCCGCTGTCCGTGTTGGGAAGGATAGCCATCTACAAGATGGTGATGCTGCCCCGGGTAAGGTCCTTCTTTGTTAATCTGCCCCTGATGGTGCCCCAGGCCACATTTCGCACTCTAGACACACTCTTGTTGGAACTCATATGTGGCGGAGGCAGGTGCAGAGTAATTCTCAAGAAACTGCAGTTGGCATCGAACCGAGGAGGGCTGGGTGTCCCTGATTTCCAAGCATATTATTATGCCGCCCAATTACAATGGCTGTCTTTCTGGACGGCTGGCAGAAACTTACAAGAAATAAACTATTACGCACAAGAGCTGGACAGGGTTACACTACATAGTATGCTGCTCCCAGGGGCGAAACGGCCCTCTGACGGCCCACCGCTGTTAAAAGCGGCACTGCAATGTTGGAAAAAGGCCCTACAGTACACGTCGACCGCGATTCCCTACGCATCTAATGTCCCACTACTAGGTCTGCCAGTCATGGGTGGTAGGATTACAATGGCTAGGATACAGGATTGGATAGATGCGGGAGTAGCAGAGGTGGGTTCATTCTTCGGGGATGGTGTGCTCCTAGATCATGATATATTTGTGAGGAACACTGGGGCTCCTGACCGCCTTTACTTGCTACATGCAATGACAACACATTACATCAAGACGACATGGGCACCCCAGCGTAGCGAGCCTCCACAACATGACCTGGTCCATCTACTTTATTACATGGGGAGGGGTGGCCACCTAGTGAAGTGGCTATATACCGACATCCGAACGCAGGCCTCCATCTGCCTTACGGACCTCCGTGGGAAATGGGCAGAAACTACAGATATGGTAATCACAGATAAGGCGTGGGAAAGCATTTTGGAACACCCCAAGTGGGACTCCCGAAATACCAAGCTCATGTTTATACAGTATATGGTTCTCCATAGAGCGTATTTAACCCCGAAGCGGATACACTGTATGTTCCCGGAGGCCCAGAGCTAATGCCCGCGGTGTAGGGAGGAGGAGGCTGGATTTGTTCATATGTTATGGGCTTGGCCACACCTTAGGGAATATTGGGGACACATTCGTAATATGCTGGGAGAAATTACACATCTCACAATGACAGACAACATATTGGAGGGCCTCTTGGGTCTACGCAAGCGCACCAAAGCCCAGAAGGTCCACCTGCGTTTTCTAGATCTAGCGCTAATATTGGCGATTAGAGCAATTACAATGAGGTGGAAATCCCCTAGGAGCCCCCCACTACATTTATGGAAAGAGGAGGTAATCAGGTGGGGCAGCGCAGAAAGAGCGGCACTCAGGCGAGAAGAGGCAAGGGAAACGTCCCATCTCCATGGAATGGGACATCATGTTAGAAGACCTTACACAATTGGATATCCCACTTACATCTCTTGATCCACTCTCCTGATTCAGTCCGCCATTTAACACGTATCCAGCGACAGTTAGGGTAGGCTATGAGGGAAGGCCCATGGTACTCCAGAGGTATAGGTTGGAATCCATGATTTCTCAAGGATATGATGCGGAATAGATGGAGGCACACGGACAGACCAGGAAGGGGGGAGGGAAAGGGAGGGGGTAGTTAACTTAGTTTAGGGACTAAAAGTACAAATACAAGCCAAGATACATTGGAGACGTTAATAATTCATATGTATGATTCCACATGTTACATTCATTGCATTATAACTTCCATGCTTTGTAAATCATAGATACGAGGATTGAAGTATGTATATTTACTTATGGAGAAAGATGAGTCAATACTACACCTAAAATGAAAAATGCCATGAATATTTGTTATAATGTAATGTACCCTGAATAATGGCTCAATAAAGTTTGTTAAAAAAAAAATAATGGTTGATGTATGTGCGAATAGTGAAAAAACTACTCCAGGTGTAACCGGAACACACGGACCCGAAGTTGGCGTAGTCCTACAATGGTTTACTTTCCCAACCACGAGTGACACAGGTGAATTTTATTCAGTGCACCAGCACTGAATGTTAATGACAGGTTATTGTAGCCCAGCATAACCCCACCCAATACATTGTTGAAATAGAGATATTGCTTTCGGAACTCTAACAATCCCTACAATGAGATCAGGTAAATTGGGGAAACAGAAACCAATACATTTTTTTATTCACTCTATTCAACAAGCACTTTTCTTAGAGCATGCTAGCTTTGTTCACTGAGCTATATCTATTTATTTTATTCTGATGTCACATCCTAGTTTCCACCGGTATTCACAACAGTTCGTATTCCGTTCTTACCATCTCATGAGTCACGCTCATTGACAGAGAAACTGAACTTTTTTTTTTAGGATGACACAGTATTTTTCTCGCTTAATCATCACCAGTTCACAATTTTCATTTGAATCACTTGACACAACATTGTTCAAGGTGTATCTGTCACTACTGCACGTGCACTTCTGGGTTCCATCGCATATACATTTCCTTTTGAATTATTGCATGGGTAGGTAACCCAGTTTCATTTTGCACTTCATTTAACAGAGATTACAGTTTCTCTGATGAAGGGCTAAATCCAGCCCGAAATGCATTGGGATTGATAAACTGCTATACCAGGATTGATGTATTAAACTCATTGTACATGTGGAACTGTTCTCAGCAACCCAACTGAACTATATTTGGATTATATTTGGATGATAAAATAAATCTAATTTTGATTAAACTTCAACCGCAGTACCTTTCGTTTGGATGTTAACAAATGAGATAAATCATTTTTTTGGATAACAATACGCTGTGCATCAAGGGGACATCTGCCCGGTGAGGGGAACACATTTGGTTATTAGTTCGACACGCCCGTGGACCAGAGGGCGATACCCTTCATAGCACGTTCAACCTGATTACTATCTAAACTATAGTTTATTTGGTGTGCAAGTACCATCTTTCATTTGTTATTCACAATATCACACACACACTGCACTAAGAAGAATGACGCTTTTAACTAAAAAGCATTTATTACAACAGGACGAATCTGTTTTTCAGTACATCTAAAATAACTACACAGGATATCATAAAAACAGCAAGAACGCATGTTGTGAGTAAGAAGAATAAAATTAACATTTCGTACATGATTAAAATGTCATCTAAAACCTAACACCCTAAAACCTACTTCTATGTGCTACCCTAAAACCTACATAAAAGAGCATGGAAAGTAGAGCAACTTGTGGTCTCAAGTTTCTTAAGGAAAAGAAACGCACTGCATACTTGATTGACAGAAAGAGCTGTACTTATTAGCAGAGGCATGAAAGCAGTGTTCTCTGCAAAGTGCAAACATGCACTGCGGTAGAAGCCTTTCTTCAGTACTCAGCAGTTTTATCAGCAGCAGGCAAGATGTAACTTCTCCGAAATACACTAGTTGTAGGTGAGACTGTCTCTAGCAGAATCTTGTGTGATTATCTGGGCGAAAGACCACTCCTGACAAGTTGCAGCTCTTACATACTAAATCTTATCAGAGACTGGAATATCTGACATAAATTATGTGCATCAAGGTGTGCGAACCAGATGTTTCCTTATTAAAGTATAAGATAAAAGGACGTCAAGTCAGACTACACTATTTTAGTTATATGTCTGTATTTGTTATTATTTGACCTTAACATGGTGATAAATAGACACTTGTCCCAGACTGATGTTGCATCAGGTGTTCTATCTATGTCATTATCTGGATGACTTGACCCTTTCACTGTTCTTAAAACGATACGTTCAGTTGACATCTGCCTCAATGGTGGACATGACAGTATTCAGTATAGAGGAAAATCGCGACTCTCATTACCTGAAATTGAGAAGATGGCATCTTCCATACCCAAGATGTGTTAATATGGATATTGATGTGTTTGTCAACAAAACTGAACTATCGTCCTTATCAATAGAATCCCCCATCCCGAACTCCACATGTACCTTGACATGTAAGTATGTAGTCAAGCAGGCCCTGCAACCTAGGCCTGGGATCACAGATTGATGGGTCACAGGTGGAAGGGTGCAAAGCTGGCAGGCAAATCCTCGGGTAGGAAATTCTTGATCAGTTCCACAGATAGACGCAGCGACATCACAATGGTCAGGGAAGTTTGCCCCTAGTAAAGCACAGATGTCCCGAGGGAATACGCACGCTTCAAAAAGCACAATAAAATCAGATGCCACATGAGTCAGGAATATATAGCCAATCAGGAGCTAGCACACGTAGAGATCACACTCCCCATGCTGGACATCTGGACATTCACCACCGGCCACACTGTGTACACGCAAGGTCAAGACCAACCTGTAGTAACGTTTGACCCCTAGGCAGCAACCAACATTCCTCACCATATATGGGATTCCGAATGAGTTTATGGCCTGATGAGAAAATGTATAAAAGGCTAGCGCCAAACCAATGTAAAATGAGATTGTCCTCATGCCTGTAACTGTTCTCCGGGCCGAATTGTTTAATTAAGCGAAACTGTTCCTGTTTTGCCACATGCCTCTTGTCTTCTGTTTTTACTATGCTATTGGAACCCGAGCAACAGATGAATTCAGGGACTACTTTAAAATGGAGTCAGACCTTTAGGTCATGAGGTACCCTCTCTCATATTTATGATATGCTGACAATATTGTTATTCTCAATCTAACCCCACAGGGTCTTAATAATGGTTTATCCCTGCTTCACCAGTTTGCGGTTTTAAACATTTTTTTAATTGCTGTCTCTAAAAGCAAAATTGTTATTTTTAAGAAAAGTAGGCCAGGGAAACTCCTGCAAAAATTGGTATATGAAAAATGTGTATTTATGGAAGACTTTCCCAAGTAATTTTCCTGATAAATAGCGTATATAGCAGAATTGTTAAAGAATGCAGAAAATGGATTATGAGTTTTTGATATTGATGTTGGCCATATACACTATTTACACCTGTTATCTGTATATAAAGCCAAAGTTCCCCCATGCTTATTGTATGCAATAGAAATTATTGATGTTAAGAAATTGGATTTTTTAAATAAATTGGAAGGTCAGATTTCAGGACAAGCTGTAATTTAAACACATTAGCAGCAGTTCAAGGTATATGGTTAGAATGTGGAATAACCATTGCAGACGTGCAAGGCCTAGCTGCAGTGCTCCATTGGGGGCATCGGATTTTCTTACATGAAGAAAACTATTTAGGGTATTTATTGCGTAATTAAATTTTTTAAGCGCAGAATAAAAAGCTGGTATTTGATAAGATTTTTATTTTTGCTTTGAACTCATTTAATCTAAGGCAGTAAACAGTTTTCTCTTGGTCAGCTAGTCAGTTGAAACGTTTTTTAGAACAACATTTTGGGAGGGCAGGTTTTTCCAGGGATTTTGAATCTTGTATGAAGAAGAGTGGATTTGGTGTAATAACATCTTCATGTATGGTGCGGACTACTCAAAAATGTTTATTATGGAATATGTAGCATTGAGCCCGACGCTTCAAGATGTTAGTCGGATTGAATATGCTACCTCTGAAATGTACAAGAGCTGCATGTCGAAAGTCACAGGTAAAGGAGGGAGTGTCTGATCTTTGCCATCAGGGCAAGCATGATATGGACCATGTACTTTTTATTTGCACAGCTTTAAACCATCAGCATATTTATTTGAGACATTTATTTTTTTAAATCATAATGTACGCTGAGTAGTGGAAGCTCATACTCTGAAAACTGCATCAGTAAAATACATGTTTTATACAGAATGCACACATTTCTAAATGTTTTTTGAAGTTATTATAGAAGGTCTCAGATCTTTTATTGTAGGGAAATTGCTAGTATACGTTTGTATAGGTTCGTATGCCTTACTTTGGTGTTGGGGCAGTAATTACTGAACTGTAAAACATTCGAGCACGAGCTACTGATTTAGGGATCGCTTATGAAAATGTCCTCTTGCTTAACTGAAATTGTACTCCTGCGCTATTTTGCACTTTAAGTATGGCACTTTTTGGGACTAGCAGTTTCTAAGGTTATATTGTAGGGATGGTAATTGTACCTCTGTTATGAAATAAATTGTTCCAGTTTAAATATGTTATTTGTAAATTGTTCTTATTTTGTAATGGAAAATTGTTGACCTTTTATGTGGCCTCGTTCGAGAACCAAATCTTTAATAGATAAATACAACTGGGACCTGTGAGCCCCCATGAGGTCCTGTGGCAGGCTCAATTCTTCCAGTGCCCACCCAATAGCAGCCGCGGCCCGTAGACTCATTTGCGCACCCCTGCCTGGTATAAAGCCACACTGGTTCTCCTTGATCAGGTGGGTGACCACATGAGGCAGCCCGGTCGCTAGAGACTTTGAGAGAATTTTTTTTAAAAAAAATACATTTTATTGTGGTTGTGTTTTTAGCACATCAAGGCCCGAGATCTGCACATATAAATGTAGACAGCATTGCAACAGGTCTTAATGATGCCAATATTACATAACTTCATAGAACAGGCACAGACCAGCGACCACCTCCCTGAACCACCTACCATATTAATGTCTATGGCACATGTGTCTAGCAAATGAGGGGACTCTAATATGTTTCGGACCTATACGATTGTATCTCCATCTCTAGAAGGGTTTCGGTAGACCACACAGCGGCCAGCTCAATTAATCTGCCCACTGCTACCAGATTTTACCATGCAAAAGACTGCTATTTAGCCACCTACCGAAAGCAGAGACATTGAGAGAATTTGAGTGTCAACATTTATCATTGATAACGGAATATATGATCCTGTGTCCCTAGGGTCATTGCCAGGTTTTGGGACTATCACAATTGATGCCTCTCTCAAACTCAGGCAGTTTGCCGACTGCTCACCTACTGGACTGTTCCAAGAGCTTGGGAACCAGGAGTCTCCTGTATACTGGTAACATTCAATTGGGAGTCTGTCTGATCATAGGCCCTCCATCAGTTCCTCCCGCTTGACTTCTGCCTTCAGTGCCTTAGGTTGGTCATTAGTCGGCCGTCGCTCTGGACAGCTCCACAAGGTTCAGGAACCACGTTATCCCCGGGGGTTGTTCGCTTGTTCCTGGTACAGGTGCTGTAGGTGACTGCGAAGCAGCGCATTTATTGCTGATTGCAGGGCCATCTGGTTTGTTTGTTGTCAGGATCAATGATGGGGGAGCTCTCCCTTTTAAGCGACCTGGCCATCAGTCGCCCCAGTCTATCACCCTCCCTGTGGTCAATAGCCACCACATGTTAAGTGGTATAATCTGTCCCACGTATCCTGTATTCTGCTCTTCACAGCCAGCCATTGGGCATCCCCTGCTTCTCTGGCTGGGGCACTGCGCTGCAATTGTGCCTGCTGCTACTCACTGTCTCGCAGTTCGCACTCCAGCTGTAGTTGCGTTCCGCAGACCTAGGACAGGCACCTTCAGGGTGTCCCATTCTGTGCTGCGCAATTTGGCTGTGTTCAACTTTGTGTCAAAATATCCCCTTAGAGTCCCCACCAGGTCCACCAGAAACACCTCATCCTAAAGTGCCTGAGGCTGAAGCCTCCAAAGTGGGATTCTGGGCCTCGGCCCACCTCCTTTATACTACAACAACAGTGGAGCATGATCCGAACGGAATCTCACTAACTAAGTACTGCACTTCCACAACCTTATGGGTCCCTTCCGCTGATATCAGCAATCTGTGCGTGTTGTGCATGCGCGATTGGCATTAGGTTTCCCTCCGCCCCAGATCTAGCGCCCTCCAGATGTAAACACAGTTGAGGTTCGACATGGTATCCCTCAGGTTGGTGGCCATCTGAGGTTTCGTCCCCAGCCTGGGTGGGTGTCTGTTAAAGTTTACGTCCAAGAAACAATTGAAATCTCCAGCCCAGATCAAGGGTATTTCAATATAGGGGACTAACTCCATCCTAATTTTAGTGTAAAATTCCTTTTTATCGTTGTTAGGGGCATATATATTCAATAAGCAAACGTTATTACAGTCCAGTGTTCTGTACAGCAGGACAAAACATCACTCTACATTTGCCTTGTAATAGTAAACTCGAAAGCAGATGTTGGCAGATCGATGCCCTCCTGGCATAGTTGGAGTATGTGGAAGAGTATAGTTGGCCATGCCACTTTCTCCCCAGCTTCTGACCCTCTCCATAGAGCAGCTGAATCTCTTGCAGAAATGCTGTGCAAATATTCTGTCATCACAGTGTTGCATGCACCCTAGAGTGAGGTATTTAAAGAGGCAATGCTGCAGTTGTTTTGGATGATTCCAGATCCCTCTGCCATCTCTTTGGACCCCTAGATCCACCGAGGCTTCCAGGTGGACTCCCATCAGTGCTCACCCTACCAACTGCCCCTTTTTGGCTTCAGGCCAGCACAGGGCCCCACCTCGATACCTTTTCTGCAGATTCCGGGTATGCTTAGCTTATTGCCAGCCGCGGCTCCAGTGGCGCCAAAATCAGACTCCACCTGAATTCCCATGTTGGATCCGGGAACGACTTTGGTGAGATCTTGGCCTATGTTGCAATCTATGGGATGACCAGAGTGCAACCTTTGGCTCGGGAAGGTTCCCGTGCAGTTCCCTGGCATCAATGCCGGTATCATCGGAGGTTGGAGGCCATTTTCAGTTTTGAATCTAATCCGGTTCAAGAGCTGGACCATGTTCCCTTCAAAGAAAATAACAATGAGGAGGTGGACAGTTTACACCCTCCTTATTATATTGATACATAAGCCTTCAGATTCCCAGTCCTCTGGATACTGCACCTGAAACAGCGTTCGACCACCCTACTGAAGGGAGTGTGTCTGTTGCTGTAAATGTGGGGCAGCTGAGGTCTTGGATTTACCGTCTCCCACAGTGGAAACTAAGGTAAACTTCCTGATTGGGATTTTTGTAGCCTGGCCCATCAATGGCAGAGCCATCACTACTATTTAATAAAGCCCTGTCTATGGCTCTCATGGTAGTCAGGTCCATGCCTTGTTTTGCACCACCTGACAGCTGCCCCACTGCTCCACACCTTCTCTGGTTAAGATATGCATGAGATGACTACCAACCACTGTTCAATATTACGAACAGAATCTTTATTTTTACGTGGACAATACTCAATTTGTATGAATGTATGTGCCAAAAGGCAGCATAAAGTCAAAGGAGAGGTAGCTGGTTTGTGGACGGTCAATGCATTGTGGTGTAGTGTTCTTTAAAGAGGTGTGTTTTCAACTCTACTAAATTGAAACAGTGTGGAAGCGGTCTGGATGGATACAGGAATGTAGTTCTAGATCCTGTCTGAATAGGTGAAAAAGGCATGTTGCGCTTTTTTAACTTTTATACTTAGTATTCAGTTTGATGTCTCAATCAAAACCGTTTGCACTGCCTTGCGGGGTTCCACAGGGCTCTTCCCATAGCCCTACATTTTTTAATGTTTACGTCTCCTCTCTGGTGCCTATAGTTAGGGCGTTTGGATTTGGCCTGACATCATATGCGGATGACACCCAAATTGTGGTGTCACTGCTACCCAGAGAGGAGGCTGGTTTAGACAATCGATTCCAAGAGTGTATGTTATCAGTAGGTGTTGGATGGCAGAGAACTGCCTAAAACTCAACACTGGTAAAACAGAGGTCATGTTGTTTGGAAACAATATTAACTTCTGGATCCAAACTGGTGGCCAGACTCAATGGGCTCTCTCCCCTCACCCACTAATAAGGTGAAAAACTTGGGTGTGATAATGGATGAGGGTCTTACCTTTAGGCAACAGGTTAACTCAGTGGCATCTAAAACCTTTTATGTAATCAAAACAATCAGGAAAATATTGCTATTCCTGCCCCCGAGCAGCCGACAAACATTGGTCGCAACTCTTGTTATGTTGAGATTGGACTACTGTAATAGTTTGTACCTCAATGCTCAACAAAGGCTCCTGAATAAACTCCAATCACTGCGGAATGCAGCAGCCAGACTGCTTTCGGGCACACCTCGGTTTGCGCCCATTACCAAGGAAATAAACAAATTGCACTGGATATGGGTAAGAAACCGAGTACGCTTCAAAGCCCTGTGTCTGGTCTTTAAGGCGCTGCATGGTTCAGGACCGGACCACCTAAAACAGTATTTCTACTGGTACACACAGAAAAGACCACTTCGTTCATTAGGGGCTAGGCTGGTCTCAGTGCCATGCATAAAAAAAATTCGATGGGGAGGCAGAAGTTTTACTCACAGTGCGGCCAAGGCCTGGAACAACCTGCCGTTCCAATTAAGATGCATCACGAACCTCTTAGCTTTCAGGAAAAGCCTAAAGACCTGGCTCTTTGCCCAATTAACTTCTTCCCTTTGGCCACAGGAGATATTACTAGCGCCAGGACACCTTCGGGTAGCAGCTGCGCTGTATAAATATCATTTACATTAACATTAACATGGAGTACTAGTGTGCCGGGAACCACCAGAGAGGCTGAGGGTGTCTGCAACATAAGTGAGAGTATTGGTTGTGATGGCTTTGTAAATGACGTATATGACGTGGAAGATGGTGCAGGCTGACAAGGGGAGCAAATGGAGTTCCATCAAGAGGGACAGGATGTGAAAATATTTCTTCCGGTCCTGGATGAGACATGCTGTGGCATGTAGCATGCTCTTAAGGGGTGCCAGAGCGTAGTCTGAGAGGCCATGGAGCAGAGTGTTACCACCATCTAGATCCTAGAGTATTAGGGATTGAACAATAATTCTGAAGTTGCTCTAGAAGACAGTTAAAACTGAGTTTGCTTTAACGGAGTTCTAAAACCAAAGACACTTGCCTTCTTCACAATTGTCTTATTGATGTCCATCAAACTCCATATGGGCAAGTCTGAAATTCTTATCTCCTGCTCTGATCTGTCTGTGCGGCAACCTACCATTTGGCCTTCTACTTTTGGTACCCAGCCACTGCCCTCCAGGATGGTAAAAGTGGATTGAAAGATAGTGGCTATTACATCTTTGTGCACATTCCATCTTCAATGCCATCATCTGGTTCTACCCTCTTTAATGATGGGAAGCACACTTAGGGCAATTTGCTGATAACTGGATAAAGGTTAGACAACTGCAACAATATATATCTGAATATAAAACCTTAACTTCAATGCCTTCAAGACTTTCAAACCAAGCAGCTAGACTAGTTGTAGCAGCTCACAGTTTAAGCCCCACTACTCCAGTCTGTAAATTCCTATTGGCTTTCAATTGATCAGTAAGTTGTTTTTAAAACTCTCTGTAGAGTTCATTGTGCCATGTTTGGCAAGACATCACCATTTATTTCTAAATCTCTGCAGAAGTGGTACCTCAAAAGAACTCTTCGATCCTCTTATCTGAACCCACTTGATATCTTTATGTATTGAAAGGCCTATATAGAGTATTGACACCGTAGGCAGAAGAGATTTCTCTTCTGCCAGCTTGGTGCCCATTCATTGAATGCAGCATGCCTCTCTGGCACACACACGCACGCACACACAGTAAGCGAGATCCTACACATTCTCCCTGAGGATTGTGATCCTCCTTTGCACAAACTGCATGTGATGGCCAGGAGTGTCCTGAGGGCTGCTCTGGACACTACAGACTGTGTCAACCATGCTCACACACCAGCGTAGTTATCAGATGACATACTTGAATGCTTACCTTTTTGTCCATTCTTCCTCACATCTGTTCAGTTTGTGGCCAGACACAAGTGGATCATGCCTGCTTCCTAAGTAGAAAAGTTAAGATGCTGTTGGTAAAGGGTGCAATCAAATTGGTACCAGTAGGCAGAGAGGCGCACAACATTTTATTTTAAAGGTTTTTTATTCTCTAATTAGGATGTGATTCTATGGCATATTTGAGACCTCAAGCTTCTGAACATCTTTCACAGTAAGGACTAGATCCATATGTTGATGTTGGCACAGGTCCTAGCAGCCTTCGGTCCCAGAGATTTGATGGTATCCTTGGACTTGCAGGATGTGCACTTTTGTGTAGTCATCTTGCAGTCCCACTGATGTTTCCTCTAGTTTGTTGTGGAGTCGAAGCCTCGCCTCAATCAGTCTCAGACCAGTTACAATGACAGTCTTACTGGTTATCCACCCTACATCTATGAACTGACTGATACAATATGTTCCGTTTAAAAGAGTCATTCTGAAAGCCTTACCCCATCATCGAGTCTGGGACACTCAAGCCATGATCCTGGTGTTTTGGGCTCATGCATTGGTTCTGGCCTGGATATTTCTGAGACTTCTTGCGTTCCTGGACTCGTGCATCCAGCTACTGCCTCATGCCCATTGGTACATGCGGGCTCTGCAGTGGAACCTTTACCTTCAAAGACTCAGCACTGGGTATGCCTCTCAGACATCGCGATATATCAGTTGTGGATTGCTAATTCAAACCTGATGTGGCAGCCTATTTTGCTTGCCCCGGCCACAACTCACGTAGTGAGGTATGCATCTTGCTGGGCTGGAAAGATCACCTTGACAATGAGGAAACCAGGTGTCTCGGGATGAGCAGCATCATTACAGCAGCCTTCCGGAGCTACAAACCATCAAGCTGGTCCTTAAGGCCTTTCAGCCTTCCTTTAGTGGCAGGTCATTTCAGGTTGTAACAGATGACATGACCACCATATGGTGCTGCAACAAGAATGGCGATGTAGGTTTCCGTGCCCTCTGTCTAATGACTTTGAGGTTATAGTGGTGGCTGGGTTACAGGATCTCCCTATCAGTCACTTGGCATGCTTCCTGAACATTGGTGATGACAAATTCAGCACATGTTGATCACGAGCGGCATCTGTTAAGGGATGTGGCTCATGGCGTCTTTGCTCATTCATATATATCCTTGATAGATCTGTTTGCTGCCATCAAGAATGCTCAGCGTCTGATTTTTTGGACCCTGAAGTTTCTTTATTGAGCCTATCTATAAGATGCATTCCACCTTTAGTGGGACTCCAGCCTGCTTTATGCATTCGCTCCTCTGCTATGGGTTCTATGGGTCCCGAAGAAGGTCATGAGGACTCCCAACAGAGAGGGGAAGGAGAGGAAGTTTGTTCAGTCCATTACACCTTCTACCCAGACGTATTGAAATCACATAAATAGAATTAGTGTGCTGTTACACTGGACCACTCCATCTTAGGGAAAGTCGGATTAATACAGTCATTGGAATCATCCCATCTAGGGTGCACAAGCTCTCACCCATCTCAGTGGCATGCTTCATCATGGAGCTGTGCTCCTTGCTAAGTGCATACTGCAATACCCAGTGGACCTCATTCATGGGTTCTTTGCCAGGGATCTTAGTAATTCTACAGGCAGTTTAACATTGTGAGACTGTGTATTGACCATTGACTCCATTTTACTCTAACTACATTTTGTAATCACGGTTTTATCTTGTGTCTGTCTGACCCTGCCTTTCATCTGCAAACGCAGGCAGGCCCTGGTTATATGCGCACACAGATTATTTATGGTATTCACTTCACCGAGCCGGAGAGATAAGCTGCTAGAACAGACAGTGTGGGATGCGTACAGTGTCCAAGGATGAGAATGTTAAGAATTCTAACTCAGCTCTCATCGGAGCCTGGCCAGCTCTGTTGAGTGACCTAGATGCAAAGAGTATAGCTAGCACCTACAATACAGATGAAGGGAGGGGGAGCTTCTAGAAATCTCTCTCCATATTAGTAAAGACACCCCGCGCCGCACGGCCACCAGCTGCTGTGTGTGCCCCCTCGCCTCGCCCTCTGCCTCGCTGCCTGCCTCGCTGCCGGCTGACGCCGCTGGCGTCTGTTTTTGCTTGTTTTGTCTAGCATTTGTGCTTGTTTGAACTGCATTTTCCTCCCGTATTAGCAGCTTTTGTCTGACTTTTGTGCCTGTATTTTTTCTAGTCAGTTTCTGCATTTTCCTCCCGTGTTAGCAGCTTTTGTCTGACTTTTGTGCTTGTTTTGTCTAGCATTTGTGCTTGTTTGAACTGCATTTTCCTCCCGTGTTAGCAGCTTTTGTCTGACTTTTGTGCCTGTATTTTTTCTAGTCAGTTTCAGCCCTTTGCGTTCTCCTGCCTGTCTGCCCGCCTACCTCGCCGCCCTCCGCCTTCCCTCCCCGCTCCCCGCTTCCCGCCACCACCGCTGACCACGCCCCTTTTTCCTTTCTGTTCCCTCCCCGCTCCCGCCTCCCAGCTGCCCCGCCCACCCGCGCACTTGGCCTTATATGGCGACCGTGCGACGCAGGTGAGTGTGACCCACTTGTGGGACACCCCCGCGCCGCACGGCCACCAGCTGCTGTGTGTGCCCCCTCGCCTTGCCCTCTGCCTCGCTGCCTGCCTCGCTGCCGGCTGACGCCGCTGGCGTCTGTTTTTGCTTGTTTTGTCTAGCATTTGTGCTTGTTTGAACTGCATTTTCCTCCCGTGTTAGCAGCTTTTGTCTGACTTTTGTGCCTGTATTTTTTCTAGTCAGTTTCTGCATTTTCCTCCCGTGTTAGCAGCTTTTGTCTGACTTTTGTGCTTGTTTTGTCTAGCATTTGTGCTTGTTTGAACTGCATTTTCCTCCCGTGTTAGCAGCTTTTGTCTGACTTTTGTGCCTGTATTTTTTCTAGTCAGTTTCAGCCCTTTGCGTTCTCCTGCCTGTCTGCCCGCCTACCTCGCCGCCCTCCGCCTTCCCTCCCCGCTCCCCGCTTCCCGCCACCACCGCTGACCACGCCCCTTTTTCCTTTCTGTTCCCTCCCCGCTCCCGCCTCCCAGCTGCCCCGCCCACCCGCGCACTTCGCCTTATATGGCGACCGTGCGAACGCGCAGCGGTCACGCGCAGCGGGCGCGCCGATTGTGCGCCGAAGGCGCGCCAAAGGTAAGCCCGTCTGCGCCCGTCCGCTACCGGACCGCGCCCAGCGCCAGGACCCCTGGCCAACGAAGATCCCGACCGACCCGCCTGACGTACTCCGCCGCCACCCTCACCGCACTCAACACCGGCCGACTCCCAGAATGCCATCAAGCCACTCCACGACGTACCCACGGACCTTTCAGCTGCCACGCCTGCAAGTTCACCTGCATCCGGACCAGCCTCGCACCAGCACCCACCAAGTCGAATACCAGCAGCACCCACCTCAAGTGCATCCTGCTCAACACCCGCTCCGTCCACAGACACGCCATCGAACTCTGGAACCTTCTAGACGCCACAGCCCCTGACGTCGCCTTCCTCACGGAGACCTGGATGAACGCCTCTTCAGCTCCCGACATCGCCATCGCTATCCCAGAGGGCTACAAGGTCGTCCGGAGGGACAGAAACGCCAACCAGATGGGAGGAGGCATCGCCATCATCCACAGGAACACCATCCGTCTCACGACCAGCACCGACAACACCCTGACCAGCGCCGAACACCTGCATTTCCAGATCCACACCAACCCGAACACCACCCTCAGAGGCACCCTGATCTACCGACCCCCTGGACCACGCACACAATTCAGCGAGGACATCGCCGACTTCGTCAGCCCGCATGCCCTCCCCTCCGCCGACTACATCCTCCTGGGAGACCTCAACTTCCATCTGGAGAACAACAACGACCGCAACACCAGCACCCTGCTCGACAACCTCGCCAACCTGGGACTCAAGCAACTGGTGTCCACCCCCACCCACCTCGCCGGACACACACTCGACGCAGTCTTCTCATCCAGCACAGACATAGACTTCAGCCACGCCACAGAGCTTCAATGGACGGACCACAGCTGCGTCCACTTCACCTTCAAGAGAACGACGACCCACCAACACCAGCAACAGGCAGCCCGCAGAAGCTGGAACAAGATCACAGCAGACCAGCTCGCCACCTCCCTGAACCAGCACCCTCCTGCCAGCTCAGCGAACCCCAGCCAAGCCGCCGACAACCTCACGAAGTGGATCAGCAACTGCGCGGACGAACTCGCCCCACTGAGGACCCCGCCTAGCAGACCCGGCAGCAAGAAGGCCCCATGGTTCACCGACGAACTCAAGAGCTCCAAGAAGAACTGCCGAGCCCTCGAGAAAGTCTGGAGAAGGGAACCGACACCAGACAACAGGACCTCCTTCAAACTTGCCACCCGGAAACACCACCAGCTGATCCGCGCCGCCAAGAAAACAGCATTCAAAGACCGGTTGGACAACAACGCACACAACTGCAAGGAACTCTTCAACATCGTGAAAGAGCTTTCCAACCCCAGCGCAGGAAACAACGACATCACCCCATCGCAAGACCTCTGCAACTCCCTCGCTTCATACTTCCACAACAAGATCGCGGACATACATAACAGCTTCAACAACCAACCAACGCACACCATGACCGAACAACCACCCCCCACCACCACCCTCCACGCCTGGACCCCGATCAGCACCGAAGACACCATCCGCACGATGAACTCCATCCACTCCGGATCACCGACCGACCCCTGCCCTCACCACGTCTTCAACAAGGCCGACGCTGTCATCGCACCCCACCTGCGAGACATCATCAACACTTCCTTCGACACCACCATCTTCCCTGAGAGCTGGAAGCACGCCGAACTCAGCGCCCTACTAAAGAAACCTACAGCGGACCCCACCGACCTCAAGAATTACCGCCCCATCTCGCTCCTCCCGTTTCCAGCCAAAGTCATCGAGAAGACCGTCAACAAGCAGATGGCCGCCTTCCTCGAGACAAACGGATCCCTCGACCCCTCACAGTCCGGCTTCCGAGCCAATCACAGCACCGAGACCGCCCTCATCGCCGCCACCGATGACATCCGAGCCCTGATGGACAATGGAGAAACAGCGGCCCTCATCCTCCTAGACCTCTCTGCGGCATTCGACACGGTCTGCCACCGCACCCTAGTACGGCGCCTCAGCAACATCGGAATCCAGGACAAGGCGCTGGACTGGATCATCTCCTTCCTCGACGGAAGAACACAGAGAGTCCGCCTACCACCGTACAAGTCAGAGGCCTCCGAAGTCACCTGCGGCGTCCCTCAAGGATCATCTCTGAGCCCCACCCTCTTCAACGTCTACATGAGCCCCCTCGCGGCCATCGTACGCAAACACAACCTCAGCATAATCTCCTACGCCGACGACACCCAACTGATCCTCTCCCTGACCAACGACCCCGCCGCCGCCAGATCCAACCTGCACGAAGGGATGAAAGAGGTAGCCGAGTGGATGACGACCAGCCGCCTGAAACTGAACTCGGACAAGACGGAGGTCCTCATCCTGGGCTCCTCACCCTCCGCCTGGGACGACTCCTGGTGGCCTCCCGCCCTGGGCACCGCACCCAAACCGACAGACCATGCACGCAACCTGGGCTTCCTCCTGGACTCCTCCCTCTCCATGACCAGGCAAGTCAACAACGTCTCCTCGGCGTGCTTCAACATCCTACGCATGCTACGGAAGATCTTCTGGTGGATCCCCACCGAGACCAGGAAGACCGTCACCCAGGCCCTCGTCACCAGCCGACTGGACTACGGCAACGCCCTCTACGCCGGTACCACCGCCAAGCTCCAGAAGAGACTCCAGCGGATCCAGAACGCCTCAGCCAGACTCATCCTCGACATCCCACGAACCAGCCACATCTCCGGACATCTGAGAGACCTTCACTGGCTCCCCGTCAACAAAAGAATCACCTTCCGCCTCCTCACCCACGCACACAAAGCCCTACACGACCAAGGCCCGAGCTACCTCAACAGCCGAGTCAACTTCCACGCTCCCAAACGCCACCTCCGATCAGCCAACCACGCCCTCGCCGCCGTCCCCCGCATCCGAAGAGCGACTACAGGAGGAAGGTCCTTCTCCTACCTGGCCGCCAAGACCTGGAACTCCCTCCCTACCGACCTGCGCCTGACCCAAGACCACCTCTCCTTCAGGAAGAAGCTGAAGACCTGGCTGTTCGAGCAGTAGCGGCACCCCCCCCTCCCCCCCCCCCCAGCGCCTTGAGACCCTACGGGTATGTAGCGCGCTTTACAAGTGTCACTGATTGATTGATTGATTAAAGAATATAAAGACGGAGACCTCTTGGCGCTTTGACAGGAACTCTGCTGGGAACGGATGCACTGCTCAGGGTTTTTGTGCCTGGTTGAGACCTCCTGCCTGAGACTGTGAATGGAATCCCCAGTCATGCTGGCAAGGATGATGCTAAACAGACAGCGGTGAAGTATTCCTAATTCTAATTACTCATTCTTGCATACATGCAGTTATCTTTCTATGCATATTGTTTGTTTATATACATTCACTATTCATTTATTTTACATGTGCATTATTGCCATTTGATATATGGGAACTTGCTGCAATAATAATAACAACAGAACAAAGTGGGAGAAGGCCCAAGGGAAAAGTTTTTAAAGACCAGCAGGTTGTAGATCCCCTTAACCAAATCACTATAACACAAAACAACCCGGGTCTGGTGCTGAGTCAACAGGGATAAGCAAAAAGCATATCTACTAGTTTCGACATCTCTAGTTAGATAAGAACCCTTCTGGGAACAGTACCCATCAATCACCGAGGAGTCAGTGTGTTGTCATCATCTGGGTCTGTCTCTCTTGATACACCGCAACAAGTCTGGGTGGAACGACCTGTTTGCGAGTAAAGAGACATGGCATACGAGGGTTGCAGTCAGATCTCCACTAGAGATGACAAAGACCAAAAATTGAACTCTCGTTCAGGTGAAAGGGGTTCTAAAAGTGCAGCATTAAATCAAAAAATGTGAATAAAACTGGCTAGGGGAACTCAAAAGTGCTTTAATTAGTAGAGTGCCTCTGCCAGAATTAAAAAGCAAAATGGCAACCTGGCATAAATACGTTGTCATTATGCGCGTTGTCCATAGTATATGGTCGACATGTTTCTGCCCGCTGCGATCTAAATAGTACCGACGGAGAGGTAAGCATGACTCACATCGCTAATTTGCCTTTTATAGTCAGAATCTATTTTAGTTAAACATCGTAGCCTCTAACACTGGCGCTTTATAGAAGAACACCCTGGGTCTTTAGTTTATTTTGTTTTCCCAACTACTCCTCACGCTGTAGTGTTAGAGTTTTTTCTTTGATCTCAAGCAATTGGCTAGAGCTTTGCTGCCATTTACTTCTGCCTCCACCTATTTTTAAACCTATTTTTAAACCTATACATGGACAAATTCTATACTTTTGTTAGCCATTTAGATGGGGAATATAAAGATTTGGGCATGTTTTTAACAGCCTTCTTTCTTTTTCTCCTCCTCCCTATTAGAGCGGGGCCCCCTTCCCTGAGTAGAAACCAGGTTGAGGTGAGGGTATTACCCAGAATTCTGGGGTAAGTACATTCTAATAAATAAGTGGATGTATATGACACATTATTTGTGCTATCTAAGACGGTATACATATACTGTTGTTTGCTAGTCAACATTGATAACTCCTCGCATTTTCTTATTTCTTGTCTCTTTACTTTCCTAGGTATCCGGTTTTGACATCCGTAGAGTTCAACCGGTGGTAGGAATGTCTGTTATATTTTTATAATTCTCACACTTTTTACATAGTAGCAGCAAATTAGGTCCTGATGAATGCCCTTGATACTATTTAGATCGCAGCGGGCAGAAACATGTCGACCATATACTATGGACAACGCGCATAATGACAACGTATTTATGCCAGGTTGCCATTTTGCTTTTTAATTCTGGCAGAGGCACTCTACTAATTAAAGCACTTTTGAGTTCCCCTAGCCAGTTTTATTCACATTTTTTGATTTAATGCTGCACTTTTAGAACCCCTTTCACCTGAACGAGAGTTCAATTTTTGGTCTTTGTCATCTCTAGTGGAGATCTGACTGCAACCCTCGTATGCCATGTCTCTTTACTCGCAAACAGGTCGTTCCACCCAGACTTGTTGCGGTGTATCAAGAGAGACAGACCCAGATGATGACAACACACTGACTCCTCGGTGATTGATGGGTTCTGTTCCCAGAAGGGTTCTTATCTAACTAGAGATGTCGAAACTAGTAGATATGCTTTTTGCTTATCCCTGTTGACTCAGCACCAGACCCGGGTTGTTTTGTGTTATAGTAACTTGCTGCAATAAACATGCCTCTTTACTTGGCAAATGAGATTTGAGCTTTGTGTATGTTGTATTTAGGTACTCTAAAGTGTGTAGAGTTCTATTTTGAAGAGTGTTCTCATTGTCTCCTGGTATTTTGAAGTCTTGCTCAGGTGTTCAAAAGAAAAAGCAAGACATTTTGGCATCACAACCAGGATACGAAGTGAAAGAGCAGAGTGTTTGGCAGAAAAACAAAAATTACTAAAGCAGGTTCCCAGATACCAAATGAAATACCAGGATGGGAATTAGTTCCATATAGTCAGCTTGCTCATGAGTGGTCATATTGTGCTGGGTTGAATGAGAATTGTAGTGTGTGCAAGTCTGATGCGCAGCCAGAAGATGTATTAATTTGCCTGCAAAAGGTGCCAATTCAAAAAGGAAATTAGTTTTGTACACTGTGTTGAAGAGGCTGGATGCTTATAGGAAAATGCATGGATAATGTATTCAGTTACGAAAGGAAAGTGAAGCGATGGAAAGACAGCTAGTGTAAGCCAAGAACACTTCTGTAATGCTTTTCATGTCAGAATAATGTGTTGCAAGATAAGTTAGACATTTTTCAGCTTGTGGTTGAAAGAGAGGTGGTGCTGCAAGTGAGACAAAAGATTAAAGAATTTGCTGTGCCCCGAAATAGGAAAGAAGTTCAGAGTTTCATTTAATTGTTTGTGTTTTGGAGATAGCATATTCTTCACTTAAATCAGATTTTGGCCCCTTTGTACAAGGTTACAGAAAAGGAACGAGTTTGAGTGGGGCGAGCAGCAACAGAATGCATTTGATTCAGCAAAGGAGGATATACAGTGTGCTTTTGGATTTGTGGTTAGTACGGGAGGAGGATGTTGAGCTGAATGTGACAGTCCAGAAGTAGTATGCTAATTAGAGTTTGTGGCAGAAGCAAGGAAAGAAGAGTGTGCCTTTCGGATTTTGAGCAGAGAAGTTACCAGATGCTGGTACACACCATTTGAAAAGCAGTAGCGTGCATGTTTTTGGGCCCTGGTGGACACTGAGCAGTTGACCCTGGGGCACAAGGTGATTTTGAGACCCAAGATTCCTATAATGCAATGGGTGATGAATTCCCCAAGACTCATACAGTAGGGCATGAGCAGGAAGCCAGCATAATCAAGTGGAAGTGGTACATACAAGACAGGACCCGAATAGTCCCCAAAGGTACTGCAATGTTGCATGAGCAGATGGCACAGGCCTCAGTGGAAGATACAGAGGTGTTACAGAATGTGCCTGAGATACAGGAGTCCCCTGTGAAATGGGGTTTTCAGCATTGTCTTCAGAAGTCAAAAGGCATGGATGGTTTACTGATGGGGGTGAGTGTCTGAAAAGTTTCAGTGCTCTGTCTATCATCTCATTGTGTTTGCTTTACTGATGGCTTAGCCAGGTATGTAGGGGCTAAGAGGCATTGGAAAATGATGTTGTACAATCCTGTGACCAAGAAATTGTTAACTATTACTGGAGAGGGAAAGAGTAGGTAGTTTGTAGAACTGTATTCTGTGCATCAGGCTTTGAAACAAGAATTACTTGGAAAGTGTTTTATTTACACAGACTCATGGTCTACTGCTAATGGGTTAGCTACCTGGCTTGCCACATGGCATGCCCATAACTGGATGACAGATTCAAAAGTGGTGTTGGGTAAGGAGTTGTGGTAAGAGATCTGGGAAATGTTCCTGCAAAACTCAGTTACTAAATATCACATAGCTGCCCACTGCCCGATGTACTCATTAGAACAGTGGTGTAATTCCTTTGCAGATGAAAAAAGCCAAACATTTGGAGGCCAAGGTCGCAACACAGGACTCTAATTTGGTGAGAATGGTTAAATGGGCACACCAAAAATATGGACATCTGGGAGAGAAAGCCACTAATAGGTGGTCAGAGAATAGAGAGATGCATATTCCTCTAGATTTGATCAAAACTGCGATTATCCAATGTCCCTTTTGACAGCATACACAACACAGAACAGTCCTACAGGTGGTGAGAGGTCAGCGAGGTAGGGGAAAGCTGCCAGAACAGATATGGGAGATCGACTACATTGGGCCAATGCAAATTAGTCGGGGTTGTCAGTATGCATGTACAGCAATGGATAATTACCCTGGCTACTTCATAGCCTTTCAGTGTACACGCACCAATTAGCAGAATACTTGGAAAACACTGTATTTACTTATTTTGTATTAGGGTATCCCATTGCAGATCCAAAGTGACAATGCTTTTCATTTCAAAGGCAAATTGGTGTAGGATTATTGTGCACAGCATAACATAGAGTGAATTTATCATATCCCTTACTACCCAAAGGCTGTGGGTCTGATTGGGAGAATGAATGGATTGTTGAAAGCGCAGCTGGAAAATTGTTAGATGGGTCATTAAAAGGTCGGAGTGATAACTTGCATGATGCATTGTTAATTTCGAACAACAGGCTTTTGACAAATGCATAAACTCCGTCAATGCGAATGTTGACACCATCTTTGCAGATTCAGCCTCATGTGGCTACTAACAATATCTTGTACTAGGCGAGCACTCCCGGAGCCTTAGCTCCATATTAGGCCACCCAAGAGGCTGCAGGTATTGATTTACATGCTTTACAGATGCACAGGCTGAAATCCATTGATATGGCTTAATTGAACCTAGGGTTGGAATTCAGATTTCCCCAGGGGATTTTGGATTGATTGCCCCTCACTCTGGGCTTGCCTTAAAAGGCCTCCATATTCTGGGAGAGGTAATAGACACTGAATATCAAGGAGAGATAAAAGTGATACTGTTGAACAGTGGAGACACTGTTTAGTACTGCAACCCGGAGATTGAGTTTCTCAGATTATTATGCCAGTTTACGGAGGAATTGTTAGGAAGGGAAATGCCCCAGCCCTTCTTATTGAATGAGGGAAGAGAGGGTTCGGGTCCACTGATAAGAACCCAGGGGGCAAAGTACGGAACGAATCTCCCGAAAACCCTCCTGAACCTGCTGAAGTCATAGTTACAGGAAAAGACAACATCCTAGTTGTAATGAGACCTGGAGAGGAGAAATGGGAACATGTGCCTGCTGATAAATGTTATTTGCAAGAATTATAATACTTGTTTGTTCTCTGTTCTTGTAGATCACAGCATGATATGTTTATGTCCTGATTGCCGTGTTTGGAGTGTGTTAGGGCGTATCCGGTGGGGTCCAGGGATGGTCACAGCCAAGGTACTCACCCGCCAGTATCAAATGACAACATTATTACAGCAGCAGGAGAACATGTGAACTTATTTGACACAAAATGTGCTCAACATATCCCATTTCTGAGTGTGGAACATTAAGAGTAGCCTTGACATTTTCTCCACCTGTTTAGTTGCAATACCTACTCCTGTTAATGGTATATTAAACATCTTTCATACTACCAATGCTGATGAGGTGGTTTAGGAGAGCGGTGTCAGAACCCACCTCTCACTATATAAGAATTGTAGGTTTTGCCCTGAGATAACAGCAAATCTGTGGAAAAATACAACTCATTTCATAACATACAATATCTTATTTATTTATTTAGGAGTTTTATATAGCACCGGCCAGACCCGGAGGTATCGGAGCGCTTTAGAACATTTATAGTGAAGAAATCGAACACATAGTATGGCAATCGTACACATGGTAAAACATTAGTAAACAATGAGTCGCGATGAGTCCAGTTCAAGGAGGGGGGACAGAGGAGCACATCGAGAGGTAGGTGGTATGGAAGCCTTCATTATCCACGTTGCTAAATGCTGCGGTGTGCGTGATTCTCCGTTAGGGGGCAGTTAACCATTCTGGAGAGTACGGTTGAGGAAGAGGTCTTTGAGCTGACTTTTGAATTTTAGGAAGATGGGGATGGTCCTGATATGGACTGGAATGGAGTTCCAGATTTTGGGAGCGTTTCCAGAGAAGGAACGTGATAGGGTTTTTTGCTTGCAAGTTTTCGGGGGAATGAGAAGTAGAGTGTTAGTACTCCTGAGGGTTCTTGTCTGGCTGGCCTTATCGAGTTTGGCGGCCAGGTAGGCAGGTTTCCCAGTGTGCAGAGCTTTGTGTGTGAGATAGGCAGTTCTGAAGTTGGCACGCATTTCGATTGGGAGCCATTTTACCTCTCTGAGAGCAGGGGAGATGTGTTCATATTTCTTTACTCCGGTGACCATCCTGGCTGCTGCATTAAGAGTTGATCTGAAGGGAGCAAGGTGGGCTTTTACTGTGCCTGTGAGGGTTGCGTTCCCGTAGTCCAACCTGGACAACACCAGGGACTGAGTTGCCTGTTTGAGGTCGTTGGGAGGGATGATGGGTTTTATTTGGTAGTGAAGTTTTAGGTTGAGGAAGGCGCTCTTTGCAGTGTTCTTGATATGTTTGATCATGTCTAAGTTTGGGTGCAGAGTGATTCCCAGTGATTTAACTGAGTTAGCTGGGGTGAGCTGGCAGTTGAGAGCATCAATAGATTTAAGCCATTCTGTGATTTGGGGAGTCTGCTCTTTATTTGATATGAGAAGGATTTCCGTCTTATCTTGGTTATCATCCGCATAGAGGTAGAAGGGAATATTGGCTTTTTTGAGTATGTTGGTGAGAGGCTTCATGTAGATGTTGAATAGTTGTGGGGAGAGGACTGATCCTTGAGGGACTCCCCTGTTAATGGGGAGTAGGTCAGACATGGAGTTTTTGACTTTTATTCGTTGGGTGCGGTTTTGCAGGAAGGAGGTAAACCATTGCAAGACCACCTCTTCAGCTCCGACCCTTTCTTGAAGTACCTTGATGAGTAGTTTGTGGTCAACCGTGTCGAAGGCTGCTGATAGATCTAGGAATATGAGTAGACTGCATCGGTCTGTATCTAGAGATTTGTAGACATCATCAATGACAGTCAGGATCGCTGTCTCTGTACTGCAACCTTTTCTGAAGCCCGATTGATGAGGGTCTAGCAGGTTGTTGCTGTCTATGTGTTGGGTGAGTTGAAGGAGAACACATCTTTCCAGTATTTTCACTATGAACGGGAGATTGGAGACAGGTCTCAAGGTATTGAGATCGTATGGGTCAGAGCCTGTTTTTTTTTAGTAGTGGCGTGACTTGGCCGATTTTGAGGCTGTCTGGCATGACTCCGGTTCTCAGGGAGCTATTTATAATCCTGGTCCAGAGCGGAGCAAGGGTGAGTTTGAGGTTTTTAGCCAGTTGGGCCAGTATATGGTCAGCAATGTGTGACGAGGGTTTGGAGCTGGTAATCATTTCGATGATCGCTGCTTCGGAGATGGGGTTGAAAGATTTCCAGTTGTTGGGGGGAAGGTGGGTGGTTGTTCTTTTCTTCTCCAGGGAGTGGCCTATCATTGGGAGGTCGGCGGTGGTCGTCGATTGAGAGCTCGATCTTGGTGATTTTCTCATTGAAGAAGTTGGCAAAGTTATCACATAACTCTTTCGACGCCTGCATTGTGGATGAAGGGGGCTTGGATGTTTGTTGTCTAATGCTAATGAAGAGTTCTTTGGGGCGGTTGTTGGCATTGTCTAGTGCATCACAGAAGAAGGAAGTTTTTTTGTTATTTGATGTGTTTTTTGTACTTCCTGCGTTCAGACTTGAGTTGATCGAGGTGGATTGTGGACGGGTTGTTCCGCCAGATTCTTTAAGTAGCTCTTAGTTGTCTTTTTTTGGAGTTCAGGTCTGTGTTGAACCAAGATCTAGATGGAATGTTTCTGACTCTTTTTTGTTTCAGGGGAGCTATTTGGTCTAGTATGGAAGTCATTGCTACGTTGTAATGCACGGTGAGCTCAGTTGCAGAAAGGTCATATGGGATGGTGGGAAGGAGTGAGCTTACCCTTTATTCCAGGTCGGCCAGGGGAATCTGTCTGAGATTTCTCGTCCAATGGGTGGAAACCTGTGTACGAGGAAGGCATTGGATCGTTTGGTTGATATGGAATCGAATGATATGGTGGTCTGACCAGTCAACAGGAAGGATGTGGTCGATAGTGACTGAGTCTTCATGAGCTATGATAGCATCTAGGATAGAGCCTCTGTTGTGGGTATGTTCTGTGCAGTGTTGGGTAAGGTTGTTGTTGCTGCATAGAAGTTCGTTCAGAGATTGGATCAGAGAGTTGTTCCAATGCAGGTTGAGGTCACCTAGAATTATATTGTTGGAGTCCGAGAGTGAGCAGTGGGTTATCAGGTCGGAAAGGTGTTCTCCGAATGAGGGGGTGTTGCCTGGCAGGTGGTAGAGGTGGTGGCAGTATATCGTTTTGTTGTCGATTGTTTTAATGGTGGAGGTTAGGTATTCGAAAGAGTTGTATTTGAAGGAGTCCATTTCCATTAAAGAGAAGTTGCTCTTGTGGATGATTGCAACACCCCGCCTCGCTGGTTTTTCCTGTCTTTATTGATTATAGAGAAACCCAGGGGCACAAGCATGTCCATGATTGGGGAAGAGGATTCATTCAACCAAGTTTCCGTGATGAATGTGATGTCAATGTCATGGGTGAGGATGGTTTCTGCCAGTTCTGTTGCATGTTTGGTAGCTGATCTTCAGTTTATGAGAATGCAGTTGGTTGTCCCGTTGTTGCTGAGTTTCTTCGTTAGGTGGGCCATGGGGATATTAGTAAGTAAGGCTGGAGGCCTCTGCGTTCTAGGTGTGGCGCTGTCTCTTCCAAATCCAGTGATAACCTGGATTTGGGAGCTGGGTATGGCAATAGAGGATGTGCCGTAAGAGTTGGCAAGATCGGTCGCCTCTCTCATGGACATTGTGGCGCTCGCTCTTTTGGGTCTCTGAGGTTGGTTCAAGAGGGGGGTTATGTTCCAGCTGTGCCTATGAGCATTGGGCGGGCTTATGTGTTTATTGTTGGTAACTGTGGGTGTAGGGTGTGTGCATTAGGTGAGCTCCGGAGGTGTGGTGAGGTTCGATAGGATTTTGTTGATACCCTGTATTACGTTCTCTAGTTGGCTTTCCAGCAGATCAAGTCTCTGAGTCGTATTCATGGAGGAGGGGGTAGGGAAGTCTAGGATCCGGTTGCCCTGAGCTGGCCAGCCCCGGGAGGGAGAGAACTTGTCCTTGGGGGTGTGGCTTACAGTGTTAGTGTTGTCCCTGAGGATAGCCGTGGGTATGTGGTGTGGAAAGTCCTGTTGTGATTGAGGCTTGAGCTTCTTGAGTGCCGGTGAAAGGTGTGGGTTTGAAGTCATAGACTGAGGGTCGGTTTCACCAGTTGTTTTTTGGGAGAAGTATTGTGGGGAAGGGGGGTGGAGGTGAAGGTCAACAGGGTGTTGGAGAGTCTCAGCAGAGCCGTATCTCAGAGTTCGTCTTGGAGAGAGGTATGTATTGTGCAAGAGGTATGTATTGTGCCAGTCAGGGGGAGGTGGAGGAGGAGGAGAGGGTGGCGTCAGGGGGGGATAAGTTGGAGCGCGTGTTATGTGTCTTGGGGTTGTTGAGTGAGTTCTCCGGGGGGGTCAGTCTGTCGGGGGAGTTGCTTGAGTGGGGATAACGTAGATGAGTGAGGCCGTTGTGTAGCGTGGGGAAGCGAGAGTCAAATGCGTCTAGGTTGTCATTGTTGGCTTGGATTAGAACAGTACCGTTGCTGTAAATGGTCACAAAGGTGTTGCCTCTGCGCGTATGGCGGTTGGAGATTGAGATCGTCATTTTACAGCCGAAAGGAGTGCTAATTGTTTTGGATATGCGAAGGTGGTTTCTAAGGGTGGTGATCCACTTCGCAAGGTTCAGGGTGTGGAAAATGAGATCCATTTTCTGCTGGCCTTTGGAGGAACAGTGGTATATGTCAGCGAATAGTGTTTCCGGGTGTTGTCTAATCAACCTGTGTTTGAAGTTTCTTTTCGCTTTGAGTGATAGATTGGGGGAATGGTGATGGAGAAGGAGTTGGGGCCATGTGGTTTCAGGCACTTTGATATAGAGGATCGGAGGGAGGTTAATGTGGCAGGAATCATTTTGTCTCTGTTAGCAGGGAAGATTACTCCCCAGTGCTCTCTCCAGTTTGTTGGTGTTGGCAGGGTAGGACTAGGAGGAGTAGGGGACTGGAATCCCGCTCGAAGACTTAGTGGTAGATAGAGATGAGCACCTTCTCTTTATAGGAGGGCGTGCTTAGCGTCCTGGTTAACAGGCTAAGGGACAGTTGGATGTGAGCCCCTTCTCTTTGTAAGAGGACGGGCTCAGCAATCGGATCAGCAGTGTGGAATCACTGGGCTCAATGGTGGGAGATAACATCTCCGTCCCACCACTTTGTTTTCCTGAGAATCCCCTGGCGAAGTCAGGATGTGTAGTACCTTCGCTTTACGGGTCTGTTACCGCCGGGATGGGGAGCAAAGAGAAAAAAAGAAAAAAAACAGGCGGGGTGGGCGGTAGGGATTTGCACTAAGAAGTGATCCCAGAGCCCATGTGGTCAGGGCATGTAGTATCTTCGTGTGGTAGGTCTATTAACACCGTGAAGGGGGGCAAAGCGTGAGGGGTGGGTCCAGTAGGGGTTTACACTAAGGAGTGATCCCAGATCCCCGGAACACGTTCTAGGAGCTTTTTCCCCCTGCTAACTTGACCAGTGGGGGTTCCGTGTATTAGTGTTTTTGAACATTATTGATTTATTATATAGAGTTGACTCACAGTAGGAGTTAGGCCATGTACCCCTTTCTCGCTCTGGGGTCATTGCTACCGTGAGGAGGAGATAAGCGGTCCGACACCTGCCCTCCCTTGGAGACCTGAAGGGCCCTCATCATTGGGTCAGGTAACCGTGAATTGTTTTGTTGGCTGCTTTGCGATGAGTTATAGAGTTACCAAGTGTATTTCGCTTTGGTAAAGAGTGATTGCAGGCTGATTGTCAGAATGACTGAGCCAATCGGGCCTTCACCTGCCCTCTATTTGAGTTCCGATGAGCTACCATCATAGTGTCAAGTACCAGGTAATTCTTTAATTGTAGCACCATCAAATGTAGTTATTTTAGCAAAGAGTAGTTGCACCTCAGATTTTCAAAAAGACTGACACCCAGATATGAAGCGGTGTCAAGCGGAGTCAGGCGGGCCCATAACTCGCCTTCGCTTTGTGTCCCGAATGGTCAGCCATCTTGGGTCAGGGACCAGGGTTGTCCTTTTTGTAGTCACCTTATGAGGAATTGTAGTGTCTCCAGGCGTGGTTCATTTTGGCTAAGAGTGATTGTAGCCTGATTTTAAAAACAGCAGCCAATTTTCAGAAAAATAAGTGGCAACTCGCCGTTGATTTTGAGGTATCAGGTCACGAGGAGCTGCCATCTTAGGGTCAGGCATCCAGGGTTAGGTGACCGTGTCTCGTCGTTGCAGAGTCCAGCATGTCTGGGGTGGATGTCAATGTGAGAGGGAGCATTCAGTGACAACAAAGGAGTCCAGATTCTTCAGAAGCCTCACCTCGTTTTTATTGTAGGCTGCACAGTGGAGGTATCAGGTCGCAAGGGGCCGCCATCTTGGGGACAGGCATCCAGAATTTCTTTACTGTGTCTCATTTGTTGCGGAGTCCGGCGCGTCCGGGGTGGTTGTTAGAAGAACCGAAGTGAAAGGAAGCATTCCGTGGGGATCATAGGAGGTCGAATTCTACAGAGAGCCTCATCTCACCGTTATTGTGAGCCGCTCAGTGGAGGCGTCCGGTCACGAGGAGCCGCCATCATGGGGTCAGGCATCCCGGGTTTCGTGGCCGCGTCTACAATGTCAACAATGTTGAGGCACTCGTGGGTCCAGTGCGAGGTTGCTCCAGGTCGCCCGATGAGGCGTCCGCCAGTGCGAGGTTGTTCCAGATCGCCCGATTAGGAGTCCGCCTGTCGCTCCCCTCTGGGTCATCTGTTCCGGCCCTGGAGGCAGCGAGGCACGGATCGACGTTTCCTGCGGTAAGGCCGACTTCGAATTCTTTTCGCCCCCTTTGCCTTTGGCTCCAGGGAGTCTCGGTTGTTGTAGGGGTCGCCGTGGGGGGAGGGGGCATTAGGGATTTGCACGGTGGGGTGATTCCGGCACCCAGGACCTCGGTCTTAGAGCTCGTTCCCTGCGGCCATCTTGCCCCTCTCCATACCTCGGTTGCAGACGTCTGTTATACTCTTACATGTGATCCTGCCAAAATAGGCAAGTGCCAGCAGCTAAAGCTTGATGGCTCAATGAGTAACATCTCCAGAGAGCAACGTACATTGTGTCAGTTATGAATGGATAGTGTATGTACTACTGTAAATAATATTATGTATTGTAAACATGTAGTGTCTGTTGCTAGTCACTTCAGGCATGATAAACGACACATGGGATGGCTCTTTTTCGGTTGGCAATACATCATACACCTACATTCCAGCGAACTTAACTTGTGGACCATGTGCCTTAACACAATGAGGACTTGTGATGTTTCCTTTGCATTCAGCTTTACGTTCTTGTTATGCTAAAGACTCATTTAAATTGTCTAAAGACTGTGATTCTGAAATTACCCTGTTATCCAAAACTGGACATATTAGTCTAGCTACGTCCAGAGTAGGTGTTCCTGAGTTAATTGTGTACAATACTAGGATAACAAACAAGCTTGCATGTTTAATGCTGAAAAATATAAATGAAACTTCTACTACTTTAGCTAAATTGCTATTGGATGTTCAGTAAACAAGAAAGATCTTACTGCATTGCATGAATTAGTCAAGGGAGTGAAACAAGATGTGAACACAGAGTTGGTGGGATTGATTATTTGGATGATTGCCTGATTTTGGGCAACTTCGCTATATTTTAAGTGTCATTTTCCATATAATTTGTATTTTGATATCTATTTGTTGCCATATGCAATATATGTGCATAACTTTATATCCTTTTTAATCCTAGAGCTATAACTTTTACACCTATGAGTTGACTAATTATTTGTCAATGGGTGGAGTGTTATGCTACAGGCAGTTAAACATTGTGAGATCATGTATTGACCATTGACTCCATTTTACTCTAACTACATTTTGTAAGCACAGTTTCATCTTGTGTCTGTCTGACCCTGCCTTTCAGCTCTGAATGCACGCAGGCCCACGTTACTTACGCACACAGATTATTTATGTTTTTTTACTTCACAGAGCGAGAGCGATAAGCTGCTAGAACAGACAGTGTGGGATGTGTACTGTGTCTAAGGATGAAAATGTGAAGAATTCTGCCTTCGCTTCCATCGAAGCCTGGCTAGCTCTGATGAGTGACCTAGACGCAGAGATTGTAGCCAGCTCCTACAGCGCAGATGAAGTGAGGGGAGCGTCTATGACTCTCTCTCCGTAAAGAGTATAAAGACGGAGCCCTCTTGGCACTGTGACAGGAACTCTCCTGGGAGCGGAAGCGCTGCCTAGGGCTTTTGTGCGCGGTTCAGACCTCTTGCATGAGACTGTCAATGGGTTGCCAAGTCATGCTGGCAAGGATGATGCTAAACAGCAGCCAGTGACGTATTCCAAGTTCTAATTACTCAATCTTGTGTACATGCAGTTATCTATCTAGGCATTTATTCTTGTGTATATACATTCACGTACTTTATATGTGCATTATTGCCATTTGATAAATGGGAACTTGCTGCAATAAATATTTCCCTTTACTGGTAAAAAGAGTGTAGAGCTTTGTTTATGTTGTATTTTGGTATTCTAAAGTATGTAGTGCCCTATTTTGACAAGTGTTCACATTGTGTCCTGGTATTTTTGAGTCATGCTCAGGTGTTCTGAAGAAAAAGCAAGGCAAACATTTTGATCGTTCTATCTGGTGTTGCCCACAATATTAAATATTGCCATGTTCAAAAATAATGAAGGGATGTTGTGGGGATTCTGCACATATACAGAACTATGCACAGGAAAACAGGACCTCAGTGAATAGGGGTGTACCAACCTACCACATTAGTACCCAAAATCCCAAACCGACTAGCTATAGTGTCTCATTCGTTCTCTGTCTACAGCGAAGCTACTAATGATTAGACAACCCAGAACGCGTCACTGTATCTTGGGAATCGCGGGAGCCAGACACTCTTTCGCTCACTCACTCGTACTTGTTCACAATGAGAGTAATCTGAGAAGCGGTATAGTTTAAAATGTTTATTTCAACTAACGCGCACTATGGTGCAGTACACATGCCAATACTAGTAGCAAAATTCATAAACACTATATAGTCGGCATTGTTACAATACCATAGAATCCAAACGGGGATATCATTTTAGAAACAACAGTGGAAAAGTGCTAAATGACCTAACCACCCTCCCCGTGACAAGGGATAGTTTATTATAAAAAAGACGACCTCTGCCTTTGTCAGCAGACCCCCATACCTCAAGGCCTAGATGCAGTGTTCACATCTCAGGACAAGCACAGCTCTTCGGAAAGGTGTCCCTCCAAGTGTCAAAACATGTTGCACTTGCAATATTAAAGCACACGATTTCCAGTAGTGCAGCTGTGTGTAGCATGTTATATCTAGGTGCGAGGGACTGACCAAAACGGAATAACAAGGGGCATTGTTGTTTAACCTTGAACATTGTGTGCAGATCAGAGAACGTGCAAGGTAGACAGTTCTCATGTGAAAAGGGGCACAAACAGGGTCTTGCGAAATATATGTCTGCAGTGTCGGGTGCAAAAGCAGCCTCATGGCAGCGAAGCTCATGACAACTTAGCAAATGTCGACAATGGACCTATAAACCATACTACACCCTCCCCCTGGTAAGTCCATCGTATGTGAGCATAGGAAGAAAACAGAGTTCAAAAAGCACGAGCAGATATTAACAGGCGTGTCCATAAATTTGGAAAAAGCAAAGACCAAAGTCTATATAAAAAACACAAGTTCAGGAAAAAGCAGGGGGGGGGAAATGTAATGGGGAAAAGGCATCCGAAACCCAACTGATGCTATGTTCATGATTACTCCATCAAGGTGTAGGTGCAAAAGAATGCAATACCCTCCAAAAGTTCATCATTTGGTCTGTGGAAAAAAGAGATGCCATCCAATTTAGCAAGCTGAAGGAACAAGAATGTTCTTCATAGTCGGGTGCTTCCATTAGCATTGCAGGATAACTTGCGTGATATTCAATGTAGCTTTGAAGTAGTAGATTCCGTGTAGCTTCACAGATATCCCATTGTGCCAAGATTCCAAGTGGAGCAGCACGCGCCAATAAGCCAATCCCAGAACAGTTCTGCTCATGAGCA
Organism: Triturus cristatus; assembly: GCF_964204655.1. Lineage (NCBI taxonomy): Eukaryota > Metazoa > Chordata > Amphibia > Caudata > Salamandridae > Triturus > Triturus cristatus. The sequence goes on along the minus strand of NC_140590.1, from coordinate 379,851,398 downwards.
ACTACGGGGCTCATCAGCTGGTCGAAATCCGGGTCCGGACATTACGTATTTGAAAGGCATAGATCCAATGCCCACGTAAATTGACAGCGTGAAAATACAGGTTGCACGCAAGTAAAATAAGCAAAACGGAAGGATAATCCATAAGACACACTAAGGTGCCGATTCCGATCCTGTAAAACCCGGGTACAAATGGTCGTACGGAGCATTTTCTCCGTACGACTCGTACCCGGGAAATCCACCGTACAAACCAGCAAGTACGATTCGTACAGAAATACCATTTCCGTACGAATCGTAAAAAACACCGTGCGGCTAAAAAATACATACAATTCCGATCCTAGACAGCGCGTACGCGACGTCTGCACGGAGTCAGGCAGCGTTTTACGGACCAGCAAGTACGATTCGTACCCACAGCACTCCGCACGGCTATATTTTTAAGGGAGCCAAAAAGTGCCGGAAAAGCTAAGTACACCGCGATGCACGAGGAAAAGGGGGCGCAATATGTGCTGTACCCCCCCGTGAGTACGCGCCGTACCCCCACCCCCATAGGTACGCGCCGTCCCCCCACCCCATAGGTACGTGCCGTCCCCCCACCCCCCCGTAGGTACGCGCCGTCCCCTCACCCCCCGTAGGTACGTGCCGTACTCCCACCCCCGTAGGTACGTGCGTACCTATGGGGGTGGGGGGACGGCGTGTACCTACGGGGGGGTGGTGGTACAGCACATACCTACGGGGGGGTGGTGGTGGTACGGTGCGTACAGGTACGGGGCTGGGCTACGGTGTTGGGGTACGGTGCGTACAGGTATGGGGCTGGGCTACGGTGTTGGGGTACGGTGTGTACAGGTACTGGGCTGGGCTACGGTGTTGGGGTACGGTGCGGAAGGGGGGTACGGTGCTGACATGTGCGGGGTGAGGGTGGCTGTACGACTCGTATCCGGGCACAAGTTTACCCGTGTACATGTAGGCTACACCGTTCGCTCCGTACGGGGCCTTTTACATGCGGTTGTGTATTCGGACGGGCGGTACGGATCGTACTTGCGCGCTCGGACTTCAGACTTCTGAGTCATTACTCCATAACTTACATTACATCAGTCGAGGCCCCTAAACCTACATCCCCGTATCAACTTGGTTAACAAGTTAGAAGACCACCACATGTTCCTTCACATATTGGGATATATACATGTATACAAAACTATTTCCTCCCCCATATCTGTCAGGGGTAGGCATATCTGTATAACATACTCCACAGAGGCTCTCCTCTCACACGGGCCAATCTATGCCTAACCTTTCCCACCATCGTACCACGATGACATCTCACAAACAGCACTTTTTACTATTATCCATGCGACCTTGTAATAGGACGGTTTACAACCCCCCCCCCCCCCTCTTTTTTCTTTTTTCTGCTTTGATATATAGTAACGTGACGGCACCGGCACCACTTCCACAATAACATACTTGGTCTTTTGTGTTTTCCCCCGCACGACAATTATATATTTTTATAATTGTGTACTATAAATATTTATTTGGGGCGAAATCACCCCTCCACCTGGATAACGGGACCGTACTGTGCCAGGAATCCCGTGGTCATAACTTCCCTCGGCGTGCCCACCACTTTTAATGAAATACGAGCAGTGTTAGTTATGCCGTTTGTCCCGCTCCAAGATGGCCACCATTTGACCCCGTACGCGGATCCCGCCCTGACGTCACCACAACGTCCTGACGCCGACCCGCCCACCAGCACCTATCCCCATGGCCTTTAGTCTGTATATAACGGACACAGCCGTTATGTTTGCCGTCCAGCAGCCGCGGCAACCGGGTAGGTGCTACGGATCACAGAGGAAGATCGCGAAGTAAGTGCTCCCATCCCGGGATCCATTTCTTATCATTACCTCCCTTATGGTAAAAGTTGCTGTCCGTTTTTAACTTCTCTCCAGTTCATTGTTATGGAATACTTTGCCGTGTTTGCCCCCCCCCCCCTTTTTGTCCTCAGCCTCCTCTATTTCCACACGGCTATGCTGACGAGGTCCATCCTTTAGCTAAGGAGGGTAGGTTACGCTGATTTCTTGGTAATCACTATGTTGATGTGCACCTTTATGTATGACAGATGCTAGTAGTTTTTGTCACGGTGTCGACTATATGAACGTTCTTCTACACTCTGTCAGCACCAACGCCTTCAGTTAGACTTAGTTATGTTTTACTGCTAGGCAGTCGGTGTACTTACCTGGTACCATGATCCCCCTGGTTTGATCTCCCCCTTCCCCCCTTTTTTTTAATATCCTTTCGCTACACTTGGTACAGTATTTTAACAAGAGGCTGTACAAGAGTGTGACTCCCCTCACAGCTAAGAGTCTGGGTTTTGCACCAAAAATTGGCCCATGCACAATCTCAGCACCACGGTTCCCCCCTGGGGTGTTTTTCCTTACGAGGGGCTGCTGCCACCCACATGCACAGGCATTCGACCTAAGACCACGGGTGAATGGATGGTGCATGCCAGAGATCCCCTCACCCACCCATATCATCATAGCCTAGTCACACCAACGCAGATACCCTGCTTATTTCTCCACGAGGCACTTCTGGACACATCTCTAATGTCTTGCACAGACTATTTTACAAGACCATTTGTGACCATGATAATGATCGTGTTATTGTGTTCTTCTTTCCCCCTCCCCTCTTGTGTTTATGTCTCCTACATAGGCCGCATCTAGGGACACGCATAATTGACGTGTCCCCTACCTTCTTTCCTACTTGATCTCCTAAATATAGGACTATTGGGATTATAGGGCGTCTCTTCCCGATTCCCTTGTTGCACATTCTTTTTTAAGGTCCTGATGAAGCGCTCTTAGATCCATTAGGGACTCATAAAAGCGCGAAACATGTCGACCCTTTAGATCCACCTTCTGCACTACACGGGTGAGAGAAGAGGGAATGTATTTGTTCAAATTCCCCTCTCATAAAGGCAAGTGACCTTGCTTCTCCATCCCCCGTGACATATCTTAACCAGACTCCAGGGACATCCTCAATAAAGTGCTAGTGTCCTTGGGCTCTTTTTATATCTCACTCACCACCATCACCTTGTCCCACACACCCCCATGCACAACTGCGGCAAACTCCTAAAAGATCTCCACCAAAGAGCCCCGTCAAACGGGCCCGTGAGGGACTGCAGCGCCACCCCCACGAGGAGCACCAGCCCGATGATGATGCTATACACCTGAAAGGGTGTGTGAGGGCACCTCTAGATCCCCACAGGAGTACCTCACTCTTTCTCGGCACACTCAAACTCTTTTGGAGACATCTTACACTTCTCTCCAGCCTATCTGGCCGTCTACTTGCATCCCTTTGCCCATAGGAACTGTTACCATCCTATTTTGCTACCTTAATACTGTTGTCTACATCTGCCAAAACATTTTCCAAGTTTGCCTGGTCTATTTCCCGCAAATGAGATGCTGCTACAATTTGAGAAAGTTTCCAAATTTCATTGTCTGGAGCATATATCCATCGTTTTGTTCTAGGAGCTCTAGGCCCCAAGACAAAATCGGCCAAATTAATATTGTTGGACAACCACAAGTGCTGTTTAACGGACAAGAGTGTAGAGTGCTGCAACCACTGTTGACATAATTTACCCACTGAATAGGTCGTGACAGTATGCGAATCAGAAAATCTAGGGTCGGGTCTGTCTTGCATAAAACCTAAACTAGAGGTATGAAAACGGAGTTGGTAGGCATTTGAACTAGCTTGCCAAACTAACTAACCTAGCAGATCCATTGCAGATTCATTAAGTGAATTATTTTGAAATAACATTTGTAATGCTTCAATGGTAGAATTAGTGAACAAGCGCCAATCATTATATTCAGCTAAGGATAGGATGGCAGGGACATTCATTTTCTTAGCAGTAGCCAAACCAAAGCACGTGGTTTGGTATAATGTATTATTTAAAAATAAAATTTGTGTTGAGATGTAAGGCTTCGGTGCCTCGCACTTGCCAGTCCTTAGAACCCCAAACTGATTTTATTTCAATGGTGTCCTTCCGATGGTCATAACCCTTTACAGACAGATTATGTCGAAAAGTATTGGAATATATTAATTTACTATGTGCTAACATGACTTTCTGAGTGGAAGGGCTACCTAACTTGAAATAATATGACTCAGGTTTTGATTTATCTAAATCTGTAAAGTAAGTAAACTTTTTCTTTAGTGTTTTTGAGCTGCCTTTCAATGGTGTTGGGCAATGCTCCCACTGAGTGTAATTTATGACGGGACGAAAGTATTGGTCTTGTGTAAGAAATGATGCCCATAATGTTGATAACAGAACAGGTCGGGGTCATTTGCAGAATTCATATACAAGTCTTCAGCATCAAAGGCAGCATAATATTTTAAATCAGAAAACAAGGCTTGTATTGCATGCACATCCCAATCATCAGAACAAATGTCCTGTGTCACCACATCACCCAGTGAAACACAAAAGATATACGGTACATTAATGAGCTCTGTCGGACCATGAACTTGAAAATCCACCTTATTCCAAACGATACTATCCGAAATCGGGAACGCAGAAATGTTAACAAGAATCTGGTCACGCTTCATGATGTGGGACGATGAATGGGGTGCCAAAATACCAGCAACAGAGTTCACAGCAGAGCGTTCAGGAAAGTTGTGACCATTGATGAGTAGGAAAAAAACTGTCACAAAGCCAATTGACATGAAAAGAAAAATCATAATTAGTACCAACCAGGTAGTCCAGGGAGGAACCAAATAAGTTTGTTTAAACCAGGATAAAAAATTGACAATTTTGTCGGGTCCCTTGAGGAGGTGGATGATGAGTCAAAAGAAAAGCTGTCATGGTGCACAGGACTATCCGGCAAATCATGCAAAGACCCACTTGTGGGATATGTGTATACAGCCTCCACGTCGCAGGAGGAAGCTGTGGGAACAGAAGAATGGTCAACAACAGGGTCCATCTCGATGACAGTCTCGTGTGGCATATTGGATGACGGACCACTTCCACGAGTCATCGAAATTGTGGGATGCAAAAAAGCAGGTGTCACACTATTCAGGATCGGCCAGATGTTGTAGCTTGACATTGTCCACTGAGATGTATCTGTTGTCTTTGCGACCTGGAAGAGGAGGTAAAATTACTGTTCAAGTGCCCATTAGGCCAAGCCCTGGAATCGGTGCATGATAAGAGAGACCAAATTCCTTTTTGTTCTCCACCTTTTCTCGGACCAGATCTCCAACTTTAGGAAGCCAGCCGACCACTGGATTCAGGAGCACTGCTTCAGCTGTTGAGGACAAATGTTCAGTAGCAAGGCTGGCACAGGTATCTTGTACGTTCTGTAACATAGTAGAATGATTATCTACGTTAAAAGTCGTGGCAGCCGCCGCAACGTCTAGACCATCAAGGTCTGGCACAAACATTTTGATGACAAAGAGCATCTCATATGGGGTCCGCCCACCCAGAGGTCTTCTAGGGAGATTATTAAGTGCACGTTGGACGCCATACAAATGGCTAACCAGTTCCTGCCAGTACCTAAGACTCTAGCTGTCAAGGATTGCTTTAAGTCACTGTTAATTCGCACCACAAGTGAATTGCCCTCAGGCCTGTATGGAGACAAAAACTGCACCAGCACCCCAAAGACTTCATCGCATCCTTGTACGCCTTAGAGGCGAACGCTGGACATCGGTCTGAATGAAAGGTGCCACAGGCAAAAATCAGATACAAAGACACGCAAATCCCTGATGACATTTCGAGCATCAGCACTGCGTTGTGGCCATACCCAAAGGAATCTAGTGCACGAATCCACTGCACTTAAATTAAATTTTTTATGCAGTATCTGAAGAAAAGGGACCACAGTGATCAAGATTAGGGCTCCCGGTTTTATGGTATTTATTTTTTTGCCATTTCTGTCTGTATTTATCCACATTTATTTTTGCCACAAGCAAAAGATGATGCTACAGCTAGTATTTTTCCACATTTATTTAAATTGACAATGCACACATGCGCTCGGTTGCTATTGGTCAACGCTATACATTCATCTGAAAAGTTTGCCATTTGCAGAATGTCCCAAATATGCTTAAAAGTGCTATCACAAGCCATTTGTCTCATAGCCTTGCAATTTCTGTCATCACCAGAGTGCCACATCATCTCCCCCACTGAACACCATACTGCCCCACTGAGAGAAACTCACACCGCCTTCAGCTGCAACCCAATTGTGCCCCGCTATAAACACCTGGAAGCAATTCAATTCAAATTATGCACTAGACTACAGTAATATGCTGCCTGAAAAAAGTAACAACATACTGGAAAAAAACTAAACACTCATAAGGAATACAACTTCAATCAATCAATCAATCACATAATTTGTAAAGCGCGCTACATACCCGTGAGGGTTTCAGGGCGCTGGGGGTGGAGGGGGAGGGTTGCTGCTGCTATTGGTCGAAGAGCCAGGTCTTGAGTTGTCTCCTGAAGGTCAGCAGGTCTTCGGTCTGTCGCAGGTAGAGGGGAAGGGTGTTCCAGGTCTTGGCGGCGCGATGGGAGAGGGACCTGCCTCCGGCAGTGGTTCTCCGGATGTGTGGGACCGTGGCCAGGGCATTATTATTAGGAAGGTTTATAAAGCGCTTGGTAACGCTCGAAAGCGTGTCCCCGCGCTACAGCTGAGAGACTCAGAGCAGTAGTGAGGAGTAGGCACGACTATCTTGAAAAGAGGAGAGTTTTTAAATTCTTCCGGAAGCTGGATTCCGAGGGGTCTAGGCGGAGATTAAGAGGCAGGGCGTTCCAGCGCTTTGCTGCCAAATGGCGAAAAGAGCGTCCACCCATACGAGCCTTTCTGACCCTAGGGACCACAAGTAGACCTCCGTGAGAAGAGCGCAGAGCGCGAGAAGGTTCATACCTGATAGCAAGGTTCTGGAGTGGTCTGGGAGCTTTCCGAGCAAGGATGCGATGGCAGGTACAGAGGGCTTTAAATTCCACTCTGCTTCTCACTGGCAGCCAGTGGAGAGTGTGAAGGGCAGCTTTCGAATCCGATCTATTAGGAATTTTAAGGATAAGTCGGGCTGCCGCGTTCTGCAATACCTGGAGGCGGTTTATTGCCTTACAGGTGGCTCCTAAGTACAAGGTATGGCATGGTCAGCGGAGCGGAGATTCCTGTTGGGTATGTTGAAGGAGAGTCGACTGTTGAAATAGGCTGGGCCGGTTTTGTGGAGTGCTTTGTGTGCGTGGATCAGGAGTTTGAAGGGGATTCTTTTGTCGACGGGGAGCCAGTGCAGGTTCCTCAGGTGGGGGGTGATGTGGCTTTTACACTCACTATTCAGAAATCAATGAGTGCTTTTGCTTGAAAAGCTAACAACATGAAAAGAAAAGTAGCGCTTCACTGGCAAAATCTGTAAGGTGGTGCTAATGTGTTTCAGTGAAAATAAAACCAATCTGGCTACTTTGCGACAACTCTGTCTTGCTTTATTTAGTTATGTATGTATTTATTTATTGTTTGTATTTTAAAACCTTTTTTTCTCTCCTCCTGAGGCTGCATTTTGGAGTAGAAAAATGTCAGACAGACATTTGCAGCAAAAGTGTTTCTTCTTTCTTTGGATCCATTTCAGTGCTTTCTCAGCCCACGCACAATAAAGCTCCTTGTTTGTTTCTCATTTTTTTAAACTCTTATCTCGAAAACTTCTCTTAATCCCCGCATTCCTGGTTGGACTACACTGAGCGTTTGTTTATTCATGGCTTCGCCTCCAGCACACAGGCAGCCCCTGAGACCCGCCTTCCCGAGTGCCGGTGTGTGGATGTGGCCGACCAGGAGGGGGGTCCGACCCTTACAGTACCCGTCCGTATATAGCACTTGCCAGAGCTGCTGGTTTTCATTTCACCGAAAGCTCTTTCAAACGGATATAGATACTGTATTATACTGGTATTTATGTAGCGCTTCATGGAAAGCTATAATTGAGTGTTTGAAAAAAAACTTCACTAGATTTGTATGAAATCGACTATAATCCAGTCACACCCAAATACTCCATAAATGAAAAAATATTCTTCTAATCGCCTTAAAGCCGATTGGCGCATTTAAATAGGACGATAACCGACCTTCCTTAAATCAGATTTTAAAAATAGGTGTATGTTCGTTGCGCACGACCTGCTGGATGAAATCCCATCCTGCCTGGAGTGCATCTCGTGATGGGTGGCCACAACAACGTTGTCGGCATGGGAAAAAAGTTGGCGAATAACATGCGATGTTTTCAAAATATTCTAAATATACATTTTACACACTTTTCTTTATACTCTCGAAGACACGATTTCGGGAAGGGGTTTTACTTTAAGTTTGATGTTTGTCTTAAGCAGTGGTTGAAGAGGGGGAAAAAAAGTAGGGGAACTGTGGGCGGAGAATCAGAGGGTGGGAATAACCTGAGGATTGGATCAGTGGGCGGAGTTAGAGGTGTGGCCAGGATTTGCAAAACATCCCAATCTTTAGTATTTGTTTGGCATTTCACTGACCAGTTACAGCTTATTATGTTATGTAATTCAGCCAATGGATACACATGATTATTTAACGATTAATATGAGTTATTGACATTAAAATAAATTCACAAAGTGGGATATGTTTCTAATCACAGAATGTCCCAAATATGCTTAAAAGTGAAAGCACAAGGCATTTGTTTCCGAGCCATGGATTTTCTGTTGTCAGCAATATACACAGAGACAATCAATTTTACGTGTGTAAATCACTGTATAGGAAATGAGACAAAAGACTACAAGGTGTAGGAGTCACATGACAACCATATTAGTAGGCAGTATAGTTCAATAGTGATTGATCTGGAGAAACACAAACTCAGAATTTAAAACTTAATACCATGATTGAGGGTTCACTTTAATAATCATTGATTTCTATCCAAATGAACACTTTTTGCAACATTAGGATAAAGAAAGGCTTAGGGAAAAAAAACATAAAGCTCTAGTTTATACCTTGAAGTGTGTATGCAGCTCTAAGATGAAAGTTAATACCTCACTGTTCTCTGTTAGGATTTTAACTTATAAACTCCAAGTAGCAAAAGGATCTTACTGACAAAAGCAGTAACCCACTGACCTATTTACAATATGTGCACTTTGTGATGGGCATTGTACATTTTCTTTCCAGCAGGCACATTAACCCTCTGCGCTATCTTTCCATGAGTCAAAACTTCCACTAGACAAAACTCCGATCTCGCTCTAGGAAGAAGTTTATTCATCGGAGTTATCATGAAATTTTTATTATTGCTGAAAATTGCTCTAGGCCAGGAAGGAGGCAGCAAGTGCTTTTAAAACCATAATATACAACGCCCCCACTCAAAGTCAGCACCCATTGCGGTCACACCGGCCGCACCGCCCTAGAGCCAGCTCTTCTCAGGGGTCCTGTGACCTCAGTGACAGAGTCACTGTTGCTCTAGGGTCTGCTACTTCGTAGGCTTGCCCGCAAGACTGGAGGTGACCTTCAGTATGGATTGTGGTGGGCAAGCCTTCAAGGTGAACCCACACTTGCCACTGCTAGGGTCCACCTCCTGGTGCTAAGACACCAGGGCTTTTCCAGATTTGCGGGGCCTTTTAAGATCTAGCACTAAACCCCATACTGCCCCACTGAGAGAAATTCACACTGCCTTCAACTACAATCCAATTTGACCTGCTATAAACACCTGGATGCGACTCAATTCAAATTACGCACTAGGCAAGAGCAATATACTCCCTAAAGGAAACAGTAACAACAACCTGGAAAAAGCAAAGATTCATAGGGAATGAAAGAATAAATAATGAAATATAAGCAGGAACAACATGGTGAACTTAACGCTTTTACACTAACTAATCAGAAATCAGTGAGTGCTTCTGCATGAAAACTACAGGGCCCAGAAAGGACCCATTTCAATGTCCACTGCTTATATGCTTACAAAACGTAAACAGTATTGTTTAACCCCTTCCCTGCTCATGACGGAACCACTCCGTCATGAGCCACGGGTGCCGTGTGCTCATGACGGAGTGGTTCCGTCATGCTGCGGCCGCTCCGCCCACGCGGCGCTAATTCCCCGCCTGTGCGGGCGATTAGCGCCGTGGGCGGAGTCATGACGGAACCACTCCGTCATGAGCACAGCTCAACCGTGACTCATGACGGAGTGGTTCCGTCATGAGCACGGCGCCACCGCAGTGCCCCCAAACCCCCCCCAGCGTCGCGGCGGAATTCCCGCCGCGGCAAAGGGGTTAAAAAGACCACATTCGTTAACACAAAGCCGCCGTACACATTTTGTTTTCCAACCCACCCATCAACCAGGTGTTGCTGTACCTCCAGGTTTGGCGCACTTCCCCACTGGGGGAAAACAGCGCTTCACTGGCAAACTCTGTAAAGTGACACTAATATTTTTGGGGTTTGAATAAAACCGATCCAGCCACTTTAAGAACACGCCGTCTTGCTTTATTTAGTTATTCATTTTTCATATTTTGAACCTTTTATTTCCGTGGCTGCACTTTGGAATAGAAAACTGTCAAAACGGCATTTCCATCAAAAGTGGTTTTCTTTTTTGCATCCATTTCACAGGGGAACAAATGAACGTCAGGAAGAAAAAAAGGGTGAGAACCATTTTTTGAGTTACGGTTTTCGGTAAGTGAGGAGGAGTTAGACAGACAGAGAGGGAATAAGAGTAAGAAAGAGAGGAGGGAGGGGGGCAGCTGCCAGCGGCAGAGCAGAAGCGGACACCTTCCTTGTCTTATTTGGACAGGAAGCAAGAGACTGAGACCTTTTCCTTCTCTGCTCCCCGCCCGTCCCCAAACAGCCACTAATGCCAAGCCTTCTCTGCAGGACTTGGATATTTCTTACGTCCAGGGACGCATGTTCAAAATAAAAAAGTAGGGGAACGGAATCTATAGAATTAAAGAAGTAGGGGCACGCAGTGCCCGGCAGATCCCGCCCACCTCGACCACTGGTCTTAAGTTTCCAGAAGTTTAAACTGGGTCCCCGGTGGGTTTTTTTCTTCTCAGATCTATAAGGCGAAACAGTCTTTCACGTAGGTCAGCGTAGGCAGTTCTTAAGTCATCAAGCAGATTTATGAACATAAAACAATAAAGGACGTGTATTAAAAATGAGGGCCTTTTCTCTATGCCTCTCTGCTTCGAGTCCTTCGGCACCTCGACTGGGGACAATATCGACGCTATACATCACAAAAATGGCCGAACTGAGGTCGGTTCCTATTTTCACCTGCCTTTACCGCATCACGGTTTTGCAACCGGAGGCTAGATGAAGATTTGCTTACTGCTGTTGCTCTGGCTGTAACTTAAGCAGTTCACAGCATGGGCGTGGACTGTAAACTGGCTGGTTTAATATATCGCACCAGCCCTTTTTAACCTACCACCTGTATGTGCGCGCATCGCAAGCTGCCCTTGTAAAACCCAGTCTGCGAGGAAAAGACGGGTGCTGGTGCAATCGGCAGAGTGAAGAGGCAGGGGCTAAGGGTGAAAGAACATCGAAGCCATGCCTTTGTGTGCGGTTTTGATTAAAGTCTGCCTGCAGTCTGCGTTGGGAATCAGCCGATCTCCAACGTCTGGTATTTTAGCAAAAGGAAGATATTCGGGAGTTAACTGATAAGAATACTTAGAAGGGAAACCTTGCGGGTAATTGAGGCCTTCCTTAGTAGCAGCTATTGCTGCCAAAATGTCACTATCAATCTTAGTTTTGGATATAGTAACGGCTGCTACAGAACACGTGACCACTGCAGATTTGGCCCTGACGAGGTTCAATCCCTTTGAACGAAACACGTTGGCAGAGGCTTCTTGCCCATATTTGTTGGATTATCAAATTAAGAACATTTTTCACAAAAAAAAGAAGAAATCGACCATTTGTTGTTACGGAAACAAACCACTGGGGTAGTGCACCACTCCACTTGTTCTCTGCTTTAATATTGCAACATGTTTTGACACACTTGGAGAGACACCTTTCCAAAGAGAAGAGCTGTGCTTGTCCGGAGATGTGAACACTGCATCTAGGCCTGGAGGTATGGGGGTCTGCTGACAAAGCCCAGAGGTCTTCTTTTTTATAATAAACTATCTCTTGTCAAGGTCCTGTTTTCCTGTACATAGTTCTGTATATGTGCAGAATCCCCACGACATGGCGCCGCCAATGTTTGGTCTGGTTCTTATCTGCGAGACACTTGAGTCTACATGAGCCCCCTCGGAGACATCGCACGCCAACACAACCTCAACATCATCTCCTACGCCGACGACACCCAGATGATCCTCTCCCTCACCAATGACCCCGCCACCGCCAGAGCCAACCTACACGAAGGGATGACAGACGTAGCCAAGTGGATGATGAGCAGCCGCCTGAAACTGAACTCGGACAAGACAGAAGTCCTCATCCTGGGATCTTCACCCTCCGCCTGGGACGACTCCTGGTGCCCCCCCCGCCCTGGGCAGCGCACCCAAACCAACAGACCACGCACGCAACCTAGGCTTCATCCTGGACTCCTCCCTCACCATGACCAGACAAGTCAACGCCGTCTCCTCGTCGTGCTTCAACATCCTGCGCATGCTACGTAAGATCTTCCGGTGGATCCCCACCAAGACCAGGAAGATGGTCACCCAGGCCCTCGTCACCAGCTGTCTGGACTACGGCAACTCCCTCTACGCCGGAACCACCGCCAAACTTCAGAAGAGACTCCAGCGGATCCAGAACGCCTCAGCACGACTCATCCTGGACATCCCCCGTCGCAGCCACATCTCCGGACACCTGAGAGATCTGCACTGGCTCCCGGTCAACAAGAGTGTCACCTTCCGTCTCCTCACCCACGCACACAAAGCCCTGCACAACCAAGGACCAGCATACCTCAACAGCCGCCTCAACTTCTACGCTCCCACACGCCAGCTTCGATTGACCAGCCACGCCCTCGCCGCCGTCCCCCGGTTCCGTAGAACCACCGCAGGAGGAAGGTCCTTCTCCTACCTGGCCGCCAAGACTTGGAACTTCCTCCCGACCCACCTCCGCCTGACCCAGGACCACCTCGCCTTCAGGAAGCAACTCAAGACCTGGCTGTTCGAGCAGTAGCGGACCACCCTCCCACCCACCCCTCCCTCCCCCAGCGCCTTGAGATCCTCTGGGTGAGTAGTGCGCTATATAAATGCTGTGATTGATTGATTGATAGTGCTTGTGCTTGTCCACAATACCCTCACTTCTGCCACCGGAGGCGTCTGTGACGGTGCAACCTCCTATATTTACATTTTTATAGGTTCTTTCAAGCTTGAAGTTTTAAAAAAGGTTTCACTCTCTTATTTGCCCTTGTTGTGCTGCCGACTTTTGGGTTGTCCTATTTTCTTTTGTGATGGGGCATAATATTGCTGCTCACAATCGCGCTCTGCTCAGGGATTACTTGAGCACATATGGTGTCCCTGATGCTGGTGTGGATCTGATTTTTGTAGTGGAAGCAGATCCTGCGTACCCATTCGAGGTTTCTTACTCTTGGGTCACTTTTCCGGCGGTGGACGGAGACGACAATCTGTTTCATGAATACACCGCAGGGGTTGTTACTATTGTGTATCAACCCTATCGGACCCTTGAGGTTCCATTAACAGCTTGGCAACACCAAATTTGGTTTCAATGGCGCCCTTCTTCACACATTCATGCCGGTCCACATGGGTCCTTTATCAATAGAGGAGGTCACATGGCGGGTGTTAGCTGGGTATGCACATCACCCGCGTGGGTTAACGGCAGCAATGCTGGCCGAGCTACGCGTGTTGCATACTTCTCTGATTCGAGTACATACAGCTGTTATTCAGTTTGTGTCGAGTACTTTCCAGGTGGTTCCACCTGGAGTTGTTGCGTAGCCTGCGGGGCCTGGTGGGGTGACTATCAGTCCTGTTATGGTTAATTCGGTAATGGGTCAAGCGTCCAACAAATAAGGATGAATTGCCTTATTGGCTTGCCAAGAAATTTGGACAGCTTGAAGCTGTTTTTCTTAATCCGCTCCTGTAGAAAAAACCCGAATTTTGACTAAAGCCTTGATTCCCGAGTTAGCTGACTGTAACACCTGCGGCAAGGTGTTTGCAGCTGTGTATTCAAGGTGTTTCGGCACTCCCTCTATGACAGTCCCCCCCTCTGTGATTAAGCGTGTTCAAGGTGAGCATGGTGCTGAAGCGGCTGTGGAACTGGGGATGCGTCTGGTGGGAGTGTTCGACGTGGTGGCTGATAAGATTCTTGCTAAAGTCAAGGGCGATGCAGTAAGCTTTCAAGTCGCTAACGGCGTGATGCAGACAAACCACACGAATTACCAAAAATTATTGCAAAGGCTTATAAAACTATTGGTCGCAATAGTTTGGGGGTTAAGCCTTTTACTCAAATACAAACTCAGTCTCAAACACAACCGAGAGTTCCATCTGACACAGATGGACGTCCAGTATTTTCTAAAAAGAACTGGAAAAACAAAAAAAAGGGGCAACAGCTACAATAGAAGCAAGGGTCGCGTGCTGGTTCTCCAACACATGATACTTCTGAGCGTACTTATGATTTGCGCAACCGCGCAAAAATTAAGACTCCTGATAGATTTCAGGTCCTTGATCAGCGTTCTCCTCGTTCTTCACAGGACTTATCTGGCTCGCAAGTCAGTGGTGGGGAACACCAGGATCGTGGCACGAGTCAACCTGTTCCACGGGGACGTGATCAGCCTCGTCAGTTTGACGGCAAGGGGAAACAGGAGGAACAACCATGTTTCCGTGCCCCTTTTCAAAAGAAAAAAGTTGCTGCTTTGACAGCGAGATATGCCTCAGATGGTGAGAACCCGACTGCTGGACTGGACTTGGGCGGTGACCCTGCTAGACAGCGCAGCGGAGGTTACCGTAGTGCGGGAGGCACTGTGTCCTTGTATGGAGGTGACAGCAACTGAAACTTTCATTACCGTGGAGAAAGCTGACACCCAGGTTTCTCTCCGGATCAACTGTACAATATGGTTTTTCGTATAGAGGGTGACATTAAGCGTGTAATCACAGGGATTTTTTGGGAGAATCTAACAGCTTCCTATGACATTTTGGTAGCGAAGGCAGATTGGCCCGCACCTTTTGTTCTAGCTGCGGCTCGTGGGGACGATATGATACTTCTGAGTTTTTTGCGTTACGTTCCCAAAGAGCATGCAGAGGCTTTTGCGGCTGAGTGGGCTTTGGCCCTGGCACCGGCACTGTACCGTAATCAAGTTGGTTGGAGTAACGATTCACCGCCACATGATATTCCATTGCGGTCTATGCCTCAACCACAACCCCAATATCCCTTACGGCGGGAAGCCAAGGGTCCCGTTGCTGATATTCTCGCCCGGTTGTAGTATCAAGGAGTGACTGAAACATGTGTGACACCAATGAATAATCCACTTTTTACTGTATCTAAAGCCAGTGGGTCTTACCAAATAGTTTTTGATTACCGGCATTTGAATTCTCATTGTCCGACATTTGCGGTACAGAATAGCCATAGCTCTGCTTTAATAGACAGCATAGTTCGTAAAAAATAAAAAAGGACACTTGATATTTCCAATGGTTTTTATAGCCACAACCTGTCTCCTGAAAGCAGTCAATGGACCACATTCACGGCCGATGTAAAACAGAAAAATGCCGGTGTTTGCCTATGGGGTATAAAAATAGCCCCGGGGTTTTCGCCGCACGTGTTGTCTCTCTGCTGGACAGCATAGACCCAGATGCATACTCGTATGTGGACGATATCTATCTCACAGACGAATTATGGCTGCATCTTTGCCGTGTTGACCGCATAATTCTAGAATTTGCGGACTACGGCTACAAATTCAATTTTGCCAAATCCCACATCGCGTGTTATGCGGTGCTCTTTTTGTGCTAAGGGCTGAACAATGAAGGTCGGGCATGGCTCCCCACTTTCTGGAGAAATGTGCACGTTTGCAGACTCCAACTACCCTGAAAAGACATCAGTCTTTGCTGGGATTTTTGAATTTAGGACGTTCTTATATTCCGGAATATGGCCAGCGTATGAAGCCACTATATGCCTTGATACAACCTACATTTTCAAAAGCCAGCTGGTTAGAGGAACATTCTGATATTTTACTTTCTTTGCAATCTGATTTGCTTGAATCTAAAACTTGTTGACGCATGATAACCACACTAACCTGGTGATACGAATCATGCCAGGCGCAGTGGGTTTCACTTACTTGACGTGCAATGAAGGAGGCACAGTACCTATTGCTTACAAATCACATTTGTACACTTCGGCCGAGATGAGGTTTTCGACTGTTGAAAAAGTATTGACAGCTGTGCAGATGGCGGTTCTAAAGGAATGCGCGCTGGCACAGGAAAAACGCATTTTGGTGGTTACTCCTTAACCTGCTTTAGAAGCAGTGGCGAAGGCAAGTGTGCCAAACTCAAAGGCTTATCCGTTGGATAAAATGAGCTACATCTTTGACGTCCCCGCATGTCACCTTTATCTTTGATCCCTCTCTTCAGACACAGGAGTTCTTGCAGTATGAACATGTTCATCCACCTCCCCTGTCTTTGCTTCCTTCGGAGGAGTACGCATGTATCATTTACACCGATGGTTCGGCGCAACCGGCCACGGTGTTCTAAACATGCTTACTCAGTGACTTGTGCTATTGTAGCAGGTACAATGGTGAATGGAGAGTTCAAATCTTCCATTGTGCATACTCAGGCACTGGGAGACTGTACTGCACAATTGGCTGAGCAGCGCGCTCTGGTTCTTGCTCTCGAGTTTGCTGATCCAAATGTTTTGACTCTCATTGTCTGCGACTCTTATTACTGTGTTCAGTCTTTCAATGACAACTTATTCTTTTGGTCTCACAATGATTATTGAGATTCTAAAGGCAGCACAATTAAGCATAAAATGCTTTGGGTTCGAGTGGCAGATCTTAAAGAGCGTCTGCCGCTCCTGCATGTTATACATACTCTTGGCCACCAGCACTGGGGTAGTGCACCACTCCACTTGTTCTCAACTTGTACATATCTGCCTGGCAGTTTGCATCTCCCGACGGCAGGTGCAGGAGCAGTTTGTGCACACCAATTGTGACTTCATTAAGAATCACCAACTACGGGAACGTTACTAAGAGGTGCGGCCACAAAATCCGCCGTTGACCCTTGCCCTCCATTGCAATATTAAAGCACACGATTTCCAGTAGTGCAGATGTGTGTAGCATGTTATGTCTAGGTGCGAGGGACTGACCAGAACTGAATAACAAGGGGCATTGTCGTTTAACCTTGAACAGCGTGTGCAGACGGAACATCAGAGCACAGCAGAGAACGTGCAAGGTAGACAGTTCTCATGTGAAAAGGGGCATAAACAGGGTCTTGCGAAATATATGCCTGCAGTGTCGGGCGCAAAAGCAGTCTCATGGCAGCGAAGCTCATGACAACTTAGCAAATGTCGACAATGGACCTATAAGCCATACTACAGGGAATGTGGTAGATGGAGGAGTGCTGTCTTAAATTAGCTATTGCAACCCTGTCAATGGAATTTATTCTCAGAGATTGCCCATGTCAAGATTACAAAATAGTGTGAACCAGCGGGTGAGACTATGAGCCTGTGGTTCTAAAGAGAAGTCAACATGTTACATGTCCTAATGGATCAGCAGCAATTCATCAGGGCAAAGAGTAAAAAAGGGTAAACAAAAACCCATATCTACTGTGTTTGGTTCTATTATAAAGGTGTTTAAGTACCCAGTGATGTGCCAAGAACACCTTTAAGCAGAACGTTTCTTATACCTCAGTTTAGAGTCCTTGGTGCCCATTTGCCCTGAAAATTAACAATGGGCAAAATAATATGTAAAATACATACATCCACAATGGTGCATGGTTGATGTATCAATAGTTTGCTCATCAAAGCCCACTCCGCAGACCACTCTGACACCTTAAAATCCAGCTTGGATCCTGCCAACTTCACCAACTATCGTCTCATAATTCATCTTCATTGACAGTCATCAAAAGAGCAATCTACATCCAACTCCAACATATCAATGTTAGTTATCCCCTCCACACCTACCATTCAGATCCAGCTGCAGTGCTGAAACAGCCAACATTAAAGTAGGAGACTGTGCCCTCCACACCCCGAACTAGAATGATCTCTGACTCTTGGTTTTCCTAGAACTCCGTATTGCTGACGACTGTTGGACCCACCAGATTTTTTACCTTGTTCTGCTAAAGTTCTTGTGTGCTCACCCTAAAACATGGTAAAATTGGCTTAAACCGGATTGGCATATTTAATTTCCATGTACCCAGGTCCTGTAAATTAAATGCTACCAGTGCGCCTTCAGCACTTATTGGGCCGCCCACCAAAGTAGCACTTTCCAACATGTCTCAGGCCTACAACTGCAGCCTGTAGTGCAGTTTTAAACTACCATTCCGACTTGGCAACCTTTTTTGCCAGGCCTAAACTTTCCTTTTTTTAAAAAAATTAAACTTGTAAGTCACCTTTAAGGTAGCCATAAAAGCTCCTAGGTCAAGATGCATGGTATTTAAAAAGAAGGACATGCAGGTTGAAGTTTTATATGCCCTGGCAGTCAAAAACTCCTATTGTTGTTTTTCACTGTAGTAAGGCCTCCCTCTCCCATAGACTAACAGTTGGTTGCCCTGTTACACTTAATAAGTGCAAACTTTCTTGGTCTCTACAGAATTGTAATTGAAAATCCTCTTTAATTTTAAGTTACAATTATAAAAAAGGCCACTTTTAAAAAGTTGGCATTTTTGTGCACAAATCCACTGTGCCTTTCTGCAAGTAACCTGGGTCATGTGACTCTGCTGTTGTGAGTTGTGTATAGCTACCAGACCGTGAGATAAAGAAAGCCTAGGTGTGGGCAGGATGGGGCTGTTCACAGGCCCACTTGCATTTTAAAGGGCGTTGCCTCCGGCACACACAAAGGAACCTGACACCAGGCTTCCCCTTGCTAGTGTCACCCTAGACACTTTGGAACCAAGCTCAGGAACGAGGATGGGGAGACGAAGGGGGCACCCCCCACCAACAGGGGATAAAAAGGTAGCTTTTTCAGACCCCAAATCAAATCACTACTGCATCATTGTAATATTCAGAAGGACTGGCCTGCTGCCTTGCTGTTAGAAGGACTGCCTTGCTGCCCTGCTTTCTGGGGAAGGAAGACTGGACTTGCCCCCTAGAACCCAGGACCTCCAGAGTGACTGCAAGGGCTAGCTGGTTAGCCTCCTTTATGTGCTACAGGGGCACAATAACTTTCCAGAGGCCTCCCTGCAACTGCCCGGCTAATCAGCACCAACTGGACCTGCTTGGGGCTGCCTAAGCCCTGCTGCAGGCCTCTGTCTAGAGTAAGTTCTGAGATCCCTTTCAAGTCCTAGAATCTTGGTGGTGTCAGAATGTACTCCTTCTGAAGAAAAGGTGAAAATCCTAAAGTTTGGGCTCTTGGCTACCGCAAATTGGGCCATTCGCACCTGCACTCTTCTGCCCGCAACAACTGCCATCGTGAAGTTTAAGCGAGACCTGGCCTTCATGCTGGCAGCGACGTTCGAGATGATTCCCCCTCGCGTATGTCCATCGATGACTAGTTCATTGCACCATAGTGATAACCGCCTGCAATGCTCGACCTCCAAAAGCCTTCTCCTTGCGGCCACCTACCATTTGAACGGAATGCTTTGCGCCAGACATGAGAAGGTAACTCTGTAGCTGGACTAACCTGGTCCCTGTATCCAGTCGGCACGTCATTGCAGTCAGCCTCAACTTGTGAGTTTCCCCATGTCTGGTGTGACCAGATAACTGCTCTTGGCAGGGGAGAGTGGGGGGTGGGGTAGGTGGAGATGCAAAATCTTGCACGCTGGAAGGACTACCTGTCCCATAACTCTACAGGGCTAGGAGGAGCTCTGCATCATCTCCTGTACCTGTGGTCAGCACTCTTAAGCACACCCGAGTCCCGTGAGGTGAGGGTCCCTAAAATCTTGCATGGCCAGGGGCAGGGCCGACTTCCAACCGTCCGCGGCCAGACAGAGCTACCCCTCTTGGCCCGGGTTGATTTGGCTGCCTCATTGAGACATTTTCTTAAGCACAGTATTTCAGCTATTTCAAACTTTCATTTCTTCATCATCTTTAATACATCTGGGGGGCCCGCCTCGCTTGGACTTCTGTTGTTAAGCTGTGCTGCTTAATCAGTAAAGTGCAAGGGATTCTTGGAGTTTCCTTCTTTACAATTGAACAGTTGGCGTTTAAGCAATATGGGGAAATGTAAAATAACTCCCACAAACAAATCTGGCCCTCCGTCCTCATCGCTAGCCGGTTTTATTAACCGTGCAATGTGGCGTTGAACAAGGAGATTGAGCACATGGAAAGGTGGCTTTTGGGTACTTTGGCAGCAGGCAAAGGGGTTGACCGCTTGTTATCTAGTGATTTGGGGAATGAGGCGCTGTTAAGCCCAGCACAGGTCTGTGATCCTGACCCCATACCTACTAGAGCTTCAGCTAATGAGAGTATCGTTGGAAAGACTGGTCTACCCGCAAGAATGGACATAGCCTCCACTAACCAAAATGGGTCACCGGCAAAGGGGGAAAAGCGATAGGCACAGAAAAGCAACAGCACCTTTAAGTATTCAACCAACCAACTATAAGATTTCTGCTTTGTCTTCAGCTGATAAACTTGACCTGCTCCAAACATTGTTGGACCGTGTATGTACATCATTGGTACTATGTTTGCATCCTTACAGTCTAGGCTGGGGCTAATAGAAGAACATCTAAAGGATCTCATAATAAAAAGCCCTGCTTTATCCCCTCCCACCTCATCTATAAACACCAATGACGTCCAGTCTGGGCCGGAGGGTGTTTCATGCTGCCCAAATGGTCCTCGGGCGCTAGATGGTAGGTGCAACCGTAATACGCACTCATTCAGGGCTTGCGAGCATAATCAACGGCTTTATTCTTAGTCCTCATATACATGTACCCGATGAAGTAGTAAGCGTGAGGGTGAATGGATACCACAAAGGATGGGCAGTGTATACGGAGATTCCCAGACAATAGGTCAGCTATACAACACTCCCCAACGCAAAATCCAGTAAGTACAGCAAGAGTAAAAGATGGGCTTGTGAACATCACACCTGCTATGGGAAACTTGCCCAGAGTAATGAGAACAGGAGGGGTACATGATAGAGGGCCTGGTCGCCCAAATCTGGATGTGATTAATCAACCACCCACATGTTGCCCCTATGTAGTAATCATGGCAAATGATTCCCCCGTGCCAAAGGTCTCTGTGGAATCATCTAACCAATGAAGGAACAAAGTCCTACACTGGCTTTATGTCCGATCAATATTCTCAATAGAAGCAGAAAATCAAATTCTACTGAGGCAGACGGTGGGGTGGATTGGGCCCACTAAAAAACAAAATCACTTACAGGAGATTGTGTGGGGAGTGTAGGAAGCTGGCTCTGTATATATTATACCAAAGTGAGGTATAGTGTGCACAGAGTCCAGTGGATCCCCAAAGGTAGGCAGAGGTAAAGTTAGATAGCACCTCACTCTCTATTTGTGGTAGTGTGAGCGAGCAGTAAGGCAGTTTCAGAGGACAGTGTTAAGCATTTGTTGTACACACTCAGTCAGCAAATGAACTCATACACCCAAAGACTGAACTTCAGATCAATTGTTTTTGTAGAAAAATATTATTTTATGGCCAGATGTATCAGTGGTTTTCCCGTTCGCAAATGGGCCGATTGGGAAAAAGCCTTTTGGGATGTATCATCCCAAAAGGCCCTCGCAATATAGGGAATCGCAAAATTTGTGATTCCCTATTTTGCGAATGCATCTAAGGAATCGCAAATTGTGATTCCTTAAATGCAATGCAGGAAGCACCCAAGTTGTACGAATTTGCCTCAAGAAATCGCAAATTACCACCAACTTCAAGTTGGTGGTAATTTGCAATTTCTTTTAAAAATTCACTTTTTTGCATTTTTCAAAGTGCCATGTGGCCCACATACATGCATGTATTGTATGTGCGACACATGTGACACATACATATTTCAGGGGTGCTACAGGGTGTCCTTTTGACACCCTTGCACCCTTGAAATTGCATTTGCAATTTGCGAGTACCTAATGGGTACTTGCAAATTGCGAATGTCTGCCTATTCATTCTTATGGGCCTGTAGGCCAATAGGAATAGATGGGAAGGTATTTGTGGATTGCGAATCGCAATTTGCGATTCGCATTTAAGGAATATTAAGGATTCCTACATACATTCCATTTTGCGAGTCCTTAATAGCGATTCGCGAAAAATCGCTATTAAAGACTCGCAAAACTGATTTTTCATACATCTGGCCCTTAGTTATTTTAATTTCTAGAACCAAGCAAGCCTGGCACAGGTAGGTGATAAGTACTTTGCAGTAAATATACAGTTGTAATACAGTTTGGATTTGTAATAGTAAATGCACTTTGTTTTGACCTACATTATGGCATCAGAGAAATGCAATACTTTGTAAATACAGTACATAGACTTGAATGGGCTTTTCAGTAAAATTACAGGTAAGTTACTTTTGAGATTACTTTTCTTACTCAGAGTAGTATACCTGGATACTACTCTGGGACATTTCCTGCAAACAGGTAAATAAAATCGTTTTTGTTAGTTAGTGAAATTTTAAAGAATTCCTTTAGGTTTTCGAACTCCACACTTAGAAACGTATTTAATAAAAAAACAGTCAATGTTATCCTATGGAGGAAAATAGTGTTATCGGTTTTAAGGTAAGTATTTGGTAGTGGGAGTTGAGGTTCTGGGGGTAGACTCAGGGGTCCCCCAGGGTCAAGGATGCACTCTAGTTACACCCTCAGCGGCATTAGGGCGGCCGGTGCAGAGTGCTGAGGCCCAATGTTATCCAATGGGGGCTGCTCACTAGCAGGCCACTTGGTTGTGGGAGCAAAGCTCCTGGACTTTAGCTCAGGACAAATGGGGAAACAAAGTAGCACCAAAGGTGCACCCTCAGCAGCACTAGAACGGCCGGGTGCAGGTTGCTGTTTCGACGTCGGGCGCCCTGTTGTTTTCAATGGGGGACCTCCGGTTTGCAAAGGCACTGCAGGCTTGGGGACGGAGGTCTACTGGGTGCGACCACCACTTCAAGAGGTAAGTTGGAAAGTTAAGGATTGGTTAGGCACCGTCGTTTGGGCACTCAAGGCCGAAGGGCATCAGGTACAGGGGTGCCTTTTGGGGTCGGATCTTCTTACCAGCTCCTGGTCGCGATTGGGGAGACCGTCTGGATTTAGGCTGCAGGCATCGGCTGGAGGCTTGAGGCAGGTCAGGGGTTGCCGGATCTCGGGTAGGATGGCCGGGGTGGCCTCCTCGTGGTGTTTGCCCACTCGAGCTCGGGCCGTGAACGGCGTGTGCAGAGTGGTGCGGATTTGCGGTTGCCGGCCAGGGCCAGTGATTTCAGATAAACAAATCCGGTGGTCACGGGAGACAGTCTTTGGGGTTGAAGGCAGGCAGGTCCTCTGGGGTTTTCAAGGTTGCTGGCTGCAGGACACACCAGGATTTCGCAGGTTCGAGGGGGAGACAGGCCGGTAGAGCTGGGGCCAAGTCAGTGGGCGTCGTCTTCTTGTTAGCAGCTGCACAGCTGTTTGGTCCTTCTTCTTGTAGTTTCATCTTGTCTGAGGAAGCAAGGTTCAGGGGGGCCCCTAAATACTAGATTTAGGGGCGTTACAGGTAGGTAAAAGGTAGGGACCAATGGGTCCCATCCCTGGGGTGGGTACACCCCCTATTATGCCACCCTCCAGTGGGAGGAGGGCATGAGCCTCTCCCTGGTTGGCTGAGTCCCCCCATCTGCGGGGACTGAGAGTTGTGCTTCACATTGCCTCCCCCACCTGAGTGGTGGAGTTGGCAGAGGTGGGCACACCTCTCTTCCTCATTTGTTTTTCCCGCCGGTTTTCCCACCCAAAGTGGGGGTCAGAACCAGTGGGGACCAGTTGCTGAAAGCTGCAAGTGGCCTGGGGAAGCTCACAAAGGCTGCAAGCCTTTGAAACTTCCCCTTCATGAACCCTGCTAATCCTGGGGGAAGAGGCTTGGCACCTTGTCCCAGGATGTGCATTGTTTCAGGCCCCAGCGAGCAGCAGGCTCTCGACCCGGGGTCCAGAAACATGTCTGATGGTGGCAGCTGAAAGCAGCCACTCAGTCTGGACAAAAGTGGTAGGTTTGTAACCAGGGGGCATCTCTAAGCTGCCCTCTGTGTACATTTTTCAGTAAATCCCACACTGGCATCAGTGTGGGTTTAATGTGCGGAGAAGTTTTATACCAAACTTCTCAGTTTTCAGCGTAGCCATTATGGTGCTTCAAAGTGCATCAGTAGTCTGGCAAAAAGTGGGGGGGTTACTGCAACAGAAACCCACTTTCCTACAGGGAGGATCCTACATGACACTCCTACAACCCTGCTGACAGAGAGTAAGATATCAGTTCTCCCACTAGGATTTTTGTATAGACACGTATCTTTTGGCCGACTAGGCCAAACTCCCCAACGTGGCTTCGGCATTTAGTAGGAAGTGAGGACTCTCATCTTATGCTTTCAAATAGATTTGAGCAACTAAAGCAGATACAGTATCACCCATTGACTTCCAAGGCAACTGTAGGTACCTAAGCAGCAGCCATAGTCAGGATGAAATATCAAATCCTAAGCCCCGACAAGTTCATGATGGAGTAAGTGGCATTGTATCCTGGAATATTGCTGTGCGTAAGAACAAAGTAAACGCGGACAACTGGCTGGACATCAAGAGATTTGGCAGGTGGACTCTACGCACATTGAGGGGTTTTACTCAGTGTTTACCCCTGCCATTCCATCTCCAGCAGGGCAAGCAAAAGGTGAGCTTCAGCTACTGGTTTCCAATTTGCTCCCGGTGATGATAAAAAAGGCATGACATGTCCTCCCCCTTTTATCAATTTGTGCAGTTGAATATAAAGGGGGGGGGGGGTTGATGTGATTATCATTAACTACTATAACAATGTTTGATTCTACATGGGTAGATGTTGTGAGTTCCTTAGAGTCCGACCCTGATTCATGTCTGAGGACATCGAATATAGAATGTCCTATTATATGGATCAGGGATTTCAATATTCAAAGATGTTGTGACCCTGCTAAGCGGGCCTGTGGTTTTATGAAGGGGACAGGGGCGCTTTACATTTCCAGCAGAGTGTCCGTTCGAGAAAATCCACCATCACATAGGTCCAGCAACAACCAGATCACAGCACCACAGCGATGGCCCTCTGCAATGCTCGACCTGCTCTTTCACCAAAAGCCTTCTCCTGGTGGCCTCCTACCACGTGAACGGACTGCTTTGAGCCGGACATGAGAAGGTAACTCTTCAGCTAGACTAACCTGGTCCCAGTATCCAGTCCGCACTCCATCGCAGTCAGCCTCAGCTTGTGAGTTTCCCCTAGTCTAGCGTGACTAGATAACTGCGAGTGGTGCGGTCTGCTTCATGATGCTATTTTCCCCCCAAAAGTGCAAAACTCAGTATCTCCAGTTGTACCAATTGTATTAGGTTTGTTTTGGTACCATTTTATTATAATTTATTCTATTGTTCTAAATTGGTTTGAGATTTTTCATGTGTTGTTTTCTCACTTTATTACTGTTTACATGCTGCATACATTTTTAGGTCTCGTCTAGGCAGCGTTTACGCTGTCTCTTCAAGACATGCTGTATTCAGGATACTGGCATTAAGCAACACCCATCTTTCTAAATTGGCTCCTTTTACTGTCCTTTGTAAATGACTGATTTTCATTGGTTAATATGGTCACTAGTCCCTCCTTTTTAGGTCGCTTTTGGGACCTTATAAGTATTTAGTTATGCAACTGTTGCATGGCTAAACACTTATACGGTCCCAAAGGCGAGACCTATTGGCTATGCCAATGCTTGTTTACTTTTGTAACCTCGCATGTATTTTAATATTGTCTGGGCACTCTAAGTTTCCTGAGCCTAAACAAGCAAAAACAAAAAATACTCACGCCCATGCTTGCTCCCTCTCCTCGTTATTCTGAACAGCTGCTGTTCATATTTGCTAATGCTTGTTCCCTCTCCTTGGCTACAGCTGCTTTGGACGTGCCTCGTCTCCAATTCTGTCCCACACGTCAGCAGCCAATGTCCTGTCAATGCTCAGCCTGCAGGTCCTGTGATGCTGCCCGGATAGTTCTGTCTTCCTTGTTCCTCCCGGCGTCCTCACACAGCTCCCTGTCTGCTGTCATGAGCATGTTCTGTGATGCTAATTCAGGCCTTGGGCTGCACAGCCATTGCTCTGCCGCCTCGCCCTCCCATCCTCCTTCAATGCATGGTCTGCAGGGCCTGAACAACCGGTACCTGTCCCTCTTGCTGTTCTTCTCCGTGGTTCTCTGGCCGCTATTCTTCTAAAAAAAAACTTCTCCAGATCTTCATGGCGGACAGCTCAGAAACATGATATGCTCGGCACAGCTGCCGCCTTCTGCGGCGTCTGGCCATCACGGATTGGTGACGTGCCCCTGTCACTTAGCTGTTGCCCGAGCCAAGACAGTTCTTTTCACATGCTTGCATGCACACCTGCTGGATATTTCCAGACATTAGACCTTTGCAGCCATCTTCAACACTTCTAGGAGGGAAAATAGAGGCGAGCTGACCGAACCTGACACTCCTGACAGGCGTCAACGGGGTTATAGTTCCGCCCCTTAATGCCCTGCTTTGCAGACTTGGCACTTATAACCACACCTGTACAGCTGCAAGTTAATAGGGAAATTAGTTTCCCATTATTGTTGTTTTATATATCCAATCTCCCTCTTGTGTGCTCCTCAAGTGCATAAGTGTTCTTCCTGTATGAGTAAGCTCAATACTGATCGGTGGATATAGGAGACCGGTGTGGAGGAAGATCTGAAAAGCACATGAGATGAAAAAAGATTTGGAGGTTTAGGGCTGCCTGAGGACAAGGTGGAGAGGTGGTACAATTCTATCAGGAGGAGTAGTTTAAGTATGTTTACACAGGGAAAGAATTTGCTCTACAAGACTCTTAGGCTACAGAAACTGGCAGGTGAGAGACTACTGTTAGAAGGCTCCAAAACCAGTATGAAAAAGAAGGCCCTGGATGTTGAAAAGTTCCTAAAGATGGAAGAGTCCCTGAAGTGGGAAAGGGTATGAATGATGGAGTTCCCATATTGACTGAGACGGTAATGTTGAGAGCACAATACAATGGATGGGGGAGCAATCTGATGTTTATACTCAGTCTGAGTAGGAGAAATGGACTTACTGTTTCAGGAGTTCAGACCGCAAGGTGTTGGGGAGTTGATGTTAAAATATGCTGAGGCCTTTACAAAGCTATTTTTATCAAATATTTGGGCATTTTCTACATGCCTGTGGGAATGAAAGGAAATTTGGTAACTCTGCTATCACTTTCTGAAGAAGTACTAGGAAGTGCAGGTCCTTATGTGTTGTAATTGCGGAACAGTGCACATTAGTTTCTTTTGAGGGAGCACTAAACTAATTGAGGAGTTTGTTGCTTGATGGGCTGGAACTAAAGGCGGGGGGATTCTAACAGATTAGTTAGTGGATGTACTGTGCATTACGGAAATGTGGTTGAGGCCTTAGCTAAATTTCGGATTCCAGAATTAATATTGTTGTGGAAGGATAAGAATGGCAGAATATGGCTATTCAAGATGGAATTATTTGGCATTGTTTTTCTCTGTATTTATTAAACTGATGGAAATGGGAGTAAGTCAGTAAATCAACTTTACCCAGTCAGCTTATAGGTACAAAAACAATTCATCCAATACTAGTACTTATTTCACATACCAAGTCCAGTGATATCCATGGGCATAAATAAATCATACAGATATTAGTCATGGTTCTAGTTCACATTTTTTCCTCACTACTGAAACAGTACGAATACAATTGAATACTGCACATCTCATTTCTTGAGTCTCAAGTATGATGTAAATATATCATACCTAGCTTATAACATCTAATAGCAGATGCCTGCAAGATTGGTACTAAAAAACGTTTTTGTAAAGTGTTGTATAAAGTGCAGAACAATGTGAGATGGGTAGTGCTTTGCTGAGACGTGTTGTTGCTATGACAGTTTGGCAAGCTTGAAAACCAGCCTCCCTGAGAAGGGAAGGCTACCAAAAAGTGCAAAGTGCTTAGGCGGAAAATAGTCAGTTAAAATCGTGTTCTGAATTGCTTGAAGTAACCAGGTAAGGTTCTATACTGAGGGAGGTTATAAGGGGGCTATATATAGCTACACAATTAAGAAGAGGGGGGACACAGGGAGCAAATTAAAGGTCCAGTGACTTGTGCTCCAGAAGAGATACCTTTAACCAATGAGAGTCACTGTTCCTATCAGAAAGGAAACAAAGGTAACTAAAGTCGTTCTACTACTCTGTGAGTGGGGGACAGTGTGTCCTTATCATGATGCCCTCACACACCCCGAAGAATGTCATGCTTCATCATTGAGCTGGTGTCCTCATCAGGCCGGTGCTGAAATGCCCTACGGGTCCCCCGAAGGGTCACTTTTTCTGAGATCTTTTTATAAAGCTGTGTGGGTGTGTGGGGGTAAGTGGCAGTGATGTCCTAAGGTGAGGCTTAAAAAATAACTGGAGGGGGTATAGAAAAATATATTAAAGAAGTGATCCCGGGGGAGGAGCCTAGCGCGCATCCAAGATGGTCGCGTGAGCACAGGGCTCCCCGGACCCTTTCTGCTCCTCGGAATATATCCTGAGACTATCCTGATTTGGTTTATGGAATCTGGGAGATGAAGACCAGCTGATCATATATCTCTTTTTAAAACTCTAATCGGACCTGGGAATCCTGAGTTGTCGTCGTCGGAACTTTTGGGACCCACCCGACGGAGGTGGCCGGGGTGAAGGTGACCCGTGGGGCCGGGCTGCAATTGAACAACAGCGGCCTCAGCGCGGTGCCAGTTGCCGATTCAGCACTTTCGGTTTCGGTTTTGGCCTTCAGGAGATCGGCTGGCGTGCGTGCACAAGGTGGCGAGGTGCCTCCTGGGCCTCTGCCCGAGGCTTGCTTCCATCTGCTACTGGTGGGCTTAACGCCTCCGACCCCTACATTGACAGTTTGTGGTCCTTTTGCTGACGCTCACACACCTTTTGATCGGAGGTCCCATTGAGAGACTGCGCTCGCATGGCGGGCAAAGGGGGTCCGGAGGGGCGCAAGACCAAGGCTTCTCTGCGCGGGGGAGCGGTCCAGAGCAACAACATGGACCGCTACACCCAGGGCAGGGGGTCCCCCGGCGCTGCTGGCCTCTCCCCGGATGCTGCGGGGGGAGGCACGACCGTCTCTGCGGAACTTTCCCTGCAGGACATTATGGGCGCCATCGAGGGCATCAGGGAAACCATCGCGACGCAATATGAGGCCCTGGCCCGTAAGATCGACACTGTCGCGATCGATGTCACCCTGATTCGGGCAGACCTCTCCAAAACCAACGAGAAGGTCCAGGCCCTTGATACACGGACCTCCACCCTGGGTGCGGAGGTGTCGGATCTGCGGGCCGCGCTTGGGGACATTAGAGTGGTCAACGACCATATGGCCCGGCGGCTTGAGGACTTCGAGGGACGGGCCCGACGCAACAACATCCGCATCATTGGTGTACCGGAGTCCTCCGACGGCCGCCCGGTGGACCTCGTGGTCGAGGAACTTATCCTGCAACAGCTGTCCCCGGTTGGCCTAAGCAAATTCTTCGCCGTGGAGCGGGCCCATCGAGTTCCGGGCGGCCGGCCGCGGCCGGGGGCCCCCCCGAGGCCTATCGTGGCTAAACTGTTCCACTACAGGGACCGCGACGCTATTCTGCAGGCTTCACGGACCCGTGGCCCGGTCCGCTACGAGAACTCGACCATCAATTTTTATCCGGACTTCACGCAACTGGTCCAGAAACAGCGGATGGGATTCCAAGGGGTGAAGCGCCGTCTCCGCGAGCTAGGCCTGAAGTATTCGATGATCTACCCGGCGAAACTCCGAGTGGAGCATGGAGAGCGGACAGCCTTTTTTGACTCTCCTGTGGCCGCAAGTGACTGGCTGGACTCGCTGCCGGACGGGGGTGGCCGGCCCGGGCCCTCTGGGGGCACCGCAGGTGACGGGTCCCCTTAGACTGACATTTGGTCCTTGCTTTTGCGGTTTTGCACTGTACAGTTGGGTCTTACTTCTTTTGCATACTGTGTCTTACCAGGACCCGTGAGGGGTGCGGGCGGGTTCGGGTCCCTTTCCTCCTCCGGGGTCTTTTTGTAGAATGGGGTTAGGGGGGCGACAGGCACACTGCAAGTTGGGGGGGGTCATTGGCCCGCAGGGGTGCAGGGTGGGGGGAGTTGGACTTGGGGTGGGGTTGGGGGGGAAGAGGGGTTGTTTTGTTGTGTGTTTTTTGTTTACAGGGCGAGGTATTGATTTTTGTCCATATTTGGGAACCGTGCTGCGGGCTGGGGGCCTCTTGATCTATTGGAGGGGATGGGGGGAGACGGGTTGAGGCTTATGTCATGGAACGTCAATGGGTTGGGGGACCGTATTAAGCGGGGTGTTGTACTGCAATATTTGCGTCGTGTGACTCCTGATGTGGTGTTTCTCCAGGAGACGCACTTGGTCGGCAATGTCTGCCATGCGATGAACAGGGGGGGATACCGCCTCGTAGCCCATTCTGGTTTCACAACTGGCTCCAGGGGGGTGGGCATTCTCCTGCGAACCTCCCTTCCGGTGGAGATCACGAGGATAGTCTCGGATGACAGAGGGCGCTATGTGTGTTTGATTGGGAGGTGGGAGGGGCAGCCCCTTACCCTGGTCTCAGTCTACGTCCCCCCGGGCCTCCAGAACTCCACCTTTACTGACTTGGGTCGAATGCTGCTTGACCTTCCGGACGGCCTCCTGCTCATGGGCGGGGACTTTAATTCTGTGGTTTCGGGTGAACTGGATCGTCACCCACCAAGGACCCTCCCCGCTGCCCAGTCATGGCTGGGTGGGATGTTGGAGACCTTCGGCTTGGTGGATAGTTGGAGACTAATGCATCCGACCCAGTGTCAGTTCACCTTTCATTCGGGGGCGCATGGGAGTCTCTCCAGGTTAGACTACTTCCTTATGCCCGCGGCGCAGACTGGTCGGATTCGAGAGGTCAGACACCTGGCGCGTGGTATCTCCGACCATTCTCCGCTGTGGCTTCTCTTTGACACCGGGTCGCGGTCCGCAGGGCGGATAGCTCCTATTAACCCCTGGTACCTGCGGGACCCTGCGACTCGTGACAGCCTGGTTAAGGCCATGGACCAATACTTCAGTGAAAACGAGGGGTCGGTGTCGTCTGCGTTGTCCCTTTGGGAAGCCTTTAAAACTGTGATACGCGGACACGCCCTCGCCCAGATAGTGGTGGCCAAGAAGGTTAGGAGCGAGGCGGTGGTGAAGCTGGAGACTGACATCTCGGGGTTGGAATCGGCCTTGGAGGCCAATGTTACTCCGGACGGGCTACATGCCCTTAGCCTGAAACAGTTCGAATATAGGTCCCTGGTCACTGACGCGGCCAAAACTATGTATAGGGAGCAGCAGGGCCGATTGTATGACGCGGGGGACAAGGCGGGAAAGTTGATTGCGTGGCTGGACAAAAAGGAGAGAGTGAATCGTGTTGTCCCCGAGTTGCGTGCCGCGGATGGTGTGTGTGTGACTGAGCCGGATGAGATTGTGGAATGTTTCGCTGACCACCTCCGGGCGGTGTACTCCCCGGTGACTGACAGAGATGAGGATGACTCTCGCCTCCTACTGAGAGATATAGCTCTGCCCGGCCTGTCCGTTGAGGACCGGGAGCGGCTGGACGCCCCCTTGTCGTCGGATGAAATAGCGACCGCGATCCGTTCCCTTCGCTCGGGCAAGGCTATGGGTCCTAATGGTCTGCCCATTGAACTATACAAATTTCGTCCTGATAAGCTTGCGCCCTTCATCAGCCGCATGTTCCGCGACTCTCTTGCGGCGGGTTCCCTTCCGGCCGACCAGCGCTTGGCCACTATAGTCGTTATCCCCAAGGAGGGCAAGCCGCGAGACCGCTGTACTTCTTACCGGCCTATTTCACTGCTCAATGCAGAGCCTAAAATCCTGGCGAAAGTCCTGGCCAATCGATTGTTGAGTGTCGTGTGCGACCTTATTCATCCGGACCAATGCGGCTTTATCCCGCACCGTAACACCGCTCTTAACTTGCGGCGTCTTCACGGTGCCCTTGCCAGGGCGGAGTTCCTCTCCGAACCGGCCGTGCTGGTTTCTTTGGATGCCACGATGGCCTTTGACACTATTGAGTGGCCATTCCTCTGGGCCGTCTTGGATAAATTCGGCTTTGGAGAGGGATTTATTGGCTGGGTGAGGCTCCTTTACACGGGACCCATGGCGCAAGTGGTGGTGAATGGGCGGGTCTCTCGGCCCTTTGCCCTCGGCAGGGGCACGAGGCAGGGGTGCCCGTTGTCCCCGTTGCTTTTTGCTCTCGCCCTGGAGCCACTCGCTGCCTGGCTCCGTTGGGAGCCCTCGCTTAGAGGGATCCGGTGGGGCCCGGGCTTCGAAGATCGGGTCTCGCTGTATGCGGACGACATTCTCCTGTATCTCACCTCACCGCGGCAGTCACTCAACGTCCTCTTTGACGTTCTGACCTCCTTTGGGAAGAATTCGGGTCTCACGATCAATTGGTCTAAATCCTGCGTTTATCCCATCTCTGGTGGTCCTCCTCTCCTGCCGCCTCGGCTCCCGATTCAAATATCTCTGAGTGGCTTTAAGTACCTGGGGATATACGTTTCGCTGGACCCGGTGGCTCGCTATGAGCAGAATCTCCTGC
Source organism: Triturus cristatus (assembly GCF_964204655.1). NCBI lineage: Eukaryota > Metazoa > Chordata > Amphibia > Caudata > Salamandridae > Triturus > Triturus cristatus. Next base: position 379,818,670 of record NC_140590.1, on the reverse strand, counting down.
GTCCACTTCGGCGACTGCGGGAGGACACGGCCCGGTGGTGCAGGCTGCCCCTGTCCCCGCTGGGTCGGGCCGCGCTGTTCAAAATGATGTCCCTTCCCAGGTTCCTCTATGCACTCCAGAACTCCTTCGACGTTATCCCAGTGGCCTACTTTCGGGAGGTGGAGAGCCTGCAGAGGAGACTGGTGTGGGACGGGCGGGCGCGTATTGCTCTTGCCAAGCTCACTCTCCCCTGGTATGACGGGGGCATCGCGCTTCCTGACATTCGCAGGTACTATTGGGCCTCGCAGCTATCTGCCATTAACCACGCCACGTATGCGCCCGGCTTGAATCCGGCGTATGAGATGGACAAGTTCCTGCTTCCCGGCGGGAACTATAACAGGGCACTTTATTCCCGCCTGGCTGGCCGGACCCTTACGGGTCCTACTAAGATTGCTGTGCGGACCTGGAGGGCTGCCACTGCGGCCATGGGCTGGAGTGAGCGATTAACATGTGCTACTCCCTTGTTTGCCTCCGACCGCCTGGGCAGCTTGTGGACCACGAAGGGGTTTGACCAGTGGGACACGATTGGTATCAGCAAAGTGGGAGACCTGTGGCACAAGGGCGCGGTCAAGACTTTCGCGGTGCTCCAGGCCGAATACGAGCTGACCGACAGGGAGTTCTTCCGCTACGCCCAGGTTCGACACGCCCTGCTCTCGGTCTTCGGGGAGGGGACCAAGATCCCTGTTTCCTCGCCCCTCGAGGACCGCATACTTGACGGACATGTCCCTGATAGTACTATTTCTTTAATTTATAAAAAATTAATTAATCACCGGGCGGACCTTTTTGTGCGCCTTCGGGAGGCTTGGACTGGGGATGGGGTGGAATTGGACGACGAAGATTGGCAGTCTGCACTGTCGTCCCCCAAGGAGGTTGCCATTCCGGCTCGTCTCCGGTTGGTACAACTCAAGATTCTCCACCGGGTGTATGTGACGGGTCCTCGCTTGGTCTCGATGGGATTTTCCGACGACGGGCTCTGTAAGCGAGGCTGTGGGCTCAGCGCCACCTTTCTTCATATCCTTTGGGAGTGCCGCGAGGTGGCGGACTACTGGCGCCGGGTCCACACGGTTATGGGACAGGTCACTGGGGTTGTGCTGCTGCCGGAGGTGCGTCGCTGTGTCCTGAATGTGTGGGAGCCCAATGACTACAGCGCGGCTCAGACTCGGTGGGCGGCCCTAGGGAACATGATTGCCAAGAGGGACATAGCGCAACTTTGGGGCGCTCAACGGCCGCCCACCGTGTCAGTATGGAAGGAGAATATGGACTGGTGTATGTTTAGGGAGAAGACAGTGTATGTGGCCCGTGGCAAGCCGGGGGCATGGGGTAGAATTTGGGGGCAATGGAACGCGTACCGCGGAGGCATCTGTACGCCCCCCCTGGTAGACACTGATATCGCCATGTCCCCCTGACCCTTGATGGCTCCTGGCGCCTTTTGGAACAACTACATATGGACGTTCATCTCCCTTGACCCCCTCCCCCCCCCCTCCGTCCCCGGCCTCCCGGTACTCCTCTCTTTAGCGGTTTGCTCAATTGTCCTGACTGGAGTTTCCCGGGGGGAGCCTGACCCGCACTGGTTTCCCTCATAACTCGCCTTTTGTTTTTTATTGTTTGTCTTTTTGTTTTTGTGATTGTTGGACTTACGCTTCCTGTTCCTCGAGAACTATCTGAAGCCACTGCGGGGCAGTGCCCTGGGATCTGATTGTAGCCTTGATATGTGTAGATTTCCTTCTGTACCTAGCGGCCGGCCCGGGTGGTTGTAGGCCCGTACTTGTAACCGAATTATTGCTCAATAAAACTTTTTCAAAAAAAAAAAAAAAAAAAAAAAAAAAGAAGTGATCCCTCTGTCATTGTTAAAATATAAGAAAGTGGTGCTGCTGTGAGGGGTGTAATGGCCCTCGGCAGCTAGTTGTGTTGTATACCCCTAATGGATATACTTTGGATCAACATGTTTCGTGTTATCTCACGGTCTCTGGAGGAGATCCAAAAGCGCTTCTTCAGGACCAGTAAGTAAAGTTAAGGATAGATCGGACAATTATAGAGACAAACCCCCAATGGAATACGATGACACTATTCCAGAAAGAGCAGAGGTGGGTCCATCGTCTACAGACCAATATACGAGGTCTCAATAACGAGATCCCCTTGATATAGTAAAGTCCGTATCAGGCATTTTCCAGCCTGGGGTACATTGGCACTTTATTGAACAAGAAAGACTATTAATAGTCTTTCTTGTTCAATAAAGTGGTTAAGATACATCCCTGCCATATGCCACTCTCAGAGCTCAGTGAGGCTGTACATTCTCTGTTAGGGCCGTATCTGATTCTAAGTACAGTATCCATGTGTAATTTCTTCAATAGGATAATAAGGAATTCTTCCACTATCATGGTTTTCTACCATGTTCCAAAGTTTCGAACGATTTACATTGTCAAAGGCACAGGATAGGCCCTTAAAGGCCATATGCAATGAACCTCCCCTGGGTTTGATACGCTTCCCTATTTTTAATGAGAGATTAAGGGACTGTAGGAGTGTTGCAGTGCCTGACTGAAAGCTATATTGAACCTCTGATAAAACAGAGGTTCTGTTAGCCAAGTCCTCCACTCTTGTAAGCAGGACTCGTCCCAAAATCTTTGAGGTAATCTCAAGGAGGGATATTGGTCGATAACAATTGGTGCTATGTATATGCCCTTTTTAGGTCTCGCCTGAGCCAGCGCATGCGCTGCTCTGCGAGACATTTAGTAAGTGGGGTTTTCGAAGTGCTACCACAGGCTTTTGCTGGCCTAGCGCTTGCGTGCACGTGCGTGTGTATGCGTGCAGCCGCCAGCTTTAAGCGCCCAGGCGCCATCTTGAGCGCGATTACTTTCACTTTTGCCGCACCACTCGCGTGCTTGCCATCGCGCGTGCGCGCACCCCTGCTTTCACTTTTGCCGTCACGCACACGCGCGCTCACCACTCGCGTCCTTTTTTTTTTCTTTTCACGGGCTTGTTCCAGCTTGCCTTCCGGAGTATACTAGTTTTCGTTTTATTTTTGTTTATTTTCGCGTGCTTGTTTGTCTGGTTTTGTGGGACCATTGTCCCTTGATCAGCCAGACCCTAGTGAATTCAATGTGTGCATCACAAACCAGGTTGGTGTCTTGTGAGCTGGTGTGGTTCGCGGGAGAGTGCGCTGTATTCATGCTGGGTGTTTCTGAATTTTCTAGGGTGCTTGTGAGGTGTGGTGTGATTGTGCTATGTGAAACCACACCATGTGAAGAGCAGGGGGGTACTGGCAGCCTTGGGGGACCGGTGGGTCTGCTCTGTGATGCGTTAAAAGCTTTATTTCTCTTATTCCGTTCTGAGAAGAATTATAAAGACCAATTTCTCTGCCTACACGATGCTGTGCGGCGTTTCTTTCACACCTACTCAGTGGCGAAACTACCTCGTCCCTACTTTCTGTAGCTGGAGAATGCCGCTCTAAACCCTGAATCCAACGCCGGGCCCCAGGCAATGCATTTGCTTTTCACACATCCGCCCCCTCCTGCCCCTCCCGCCTCCATGTTTGCTCTTTCAGTCTGACTCTGACTATGTCTGGAGGTGAATCAAGGCACACACTGCATTGCACGCTGACCCTAGCCCAGAGATTAAGCGCTCATTTGCTGTAATTGACAGGGTATATTATGTCCACGTGCAGATGAAGCCGCCAGCCGCTTGATCAGATTTCAGACATTTGCATACAAGACCGCCCCGCCCCCCCCAGGAATGTGATGAGGGGCCCCTGAGTCTCCCATATGCAGACGTGTTTATTGGCTTTGGGTATTTATTTATTTGTTTGTATAGCGCCAGAATCAACTCCGAGGAGTATCTCTGTGCTTCAGACGGGGCACACAGCCAGAATACAACCACAGACTAAGTCAGCAGGAAAAGAGAATGGTCTTAAGCAGCTCCCTGAATTGTAGATGGTTAGAGCATTGACGTAGATATAGGGGGAGCTCATTCCAATAGCATGGACCGACATAGGAAAGGGCTTTTCCCCCTAATCTTGCCCTCTTAATATGGGGGACCTCTAACAAATTTTTAGAACACGAGCAGAGAGACCTAGAAGGACAATAGCGCAAAAATGTCTCCGCCAGATAGGAGGGGCCGAGGTTGAAAACTGCCTTATGAATAGTACAGCAGATTTTAAATGTTACCCTCTGGTGTATCGGAAGCCAGGGGAGCTTTGCCAAAGGAGGGCGGGAAGAAGTCCTGGGGGGCACGTTAAGGACTAATCGTGCTGCCGTGTTCTGGACCACCTGCAGTATGCTGATCGAGGTCTCACTACCAGAGATCAGCAGGCCGTTACAGTAGTCCAACTGGCTTAATACAAGTGCCTGAATCAAGGTCTTTCTGGTAGAGTACGGAAGAAAAGGAAACACTCGGCGAAGAAGTCTGAGAGTGTGGAAATAGATACCAGCTGTCTGAGCAACATGCTCCTTCAGGGTGAGGGTCTGTCCAGGCGAATGCCTAGATTCTTAACACTGGATTTAGGATCAGGAGGGGTGCCAAAATCATGCGGCCACCACACAGGAGACCACAATAAAGGAGCCTCCCCAAAGAACAGAATCTCAGTTTTTCCTACGTTACACTGGAGGAAATTACTCTTCATCCAATGTGCAATAGCTCTCATTCCTGAGGAGAAGGCCAGCTGTACTGCTGAGGTAAATTGGTCAAAAGGGAAAAGCAGCTGAGTATCGTCGGCATATGAGATTGGAATAAACCCATGGATCCTCAGGATGTTTGCCAAGGGAGCAACATAGATATTAAAAAGAGTGGGGCTCAGACAGGAGCCCTGAGGCACTCCCTTAGACAATTCCATAGGTGCCGAACGATAAGGGCCAAGATTGACAGTCTGCGAACGACCGGATAGGAAGCTCGTCAACCACTGGAAAGCCGAGCTTCTTAAACCAATCTCCTGCAATCTCTTGAGCAATATTTGGTGAGAAACCGTGTCAAACGCGGCAGATAGGTCCAACAGCAACAGAATTGTAGAATGGCCCTTGTTTATGGTCATCCTGATGTTATCGGTGACCGCTAGTAGGGCTGATTTGGTGCTGTACTTGGGCCTAAAGCCAGACTGGGAGGAATCGAGGCAGCCAGTACGTTCGACATGGATTGAGAGAAGAGTGTTAATATGTCTCTCCAACAGTTTACTCAGAAAAGGAAGCAGTGAGATAGGCCGGAGATTGTACAGATCTGTCAACGAGGCCTTGATGTTTTTTCGAATGGGCATGACCTGTGCTGCTTTCCATTCTGATGGGACATGGCCGTCTCTAAGTGAAAGATTAAGGAGATGTTCAATTGAGGGAGAAAGCTGAGTGGCCAGAGTTGTCACGATTTTGGCTGGAATGGTGTCTTTAGGAGACCCAGATTTAATTTTGTGGATCAAAGTGGTAACCTCTACCGAGGTTAGCAGGGGAAAACTTTCCAGCATCTGAGAGGTGGCAGGTAAGGCAGATTCACGGCTAAAGGGGGCAGGTCCTGGCAGTCAGATAAAAAAAAAATCATAAATTAATTCAATCTTCAGTGAGAAATATTGCGCAATATTACTGCAAAGCATTTGCGTGGGAACCTCACGGTTTTCGCAAGCCATGGGATTAACAAAAGACTGGAGGATGCGATGTAGGGTTTTAGGGGCATTATCAGCCATATCCAATTGGGAGGCAATAAAAGTTCTATGCGCTTCTTTTATATTGTTGTGATATCTGGACAGGGAAGTCATAAACTTAGTCTTATCATTCTCATCATGAGTTATGCGCCAGCTCCTCTCATATTTCCTACATAGTTGCTTTTGCGTACGCAGCTGAGGAGAGAACCAGGCCACCTGCGGTCGTTTGGAATGATTGGGAAGGCGTTTAATTGGTGCAAGATAGTCAATACCTTAGAAAGCGCACTATTATATTCCGCTAAGGCTCCTACAATATTATCAGATGCGGTAATCTGTGGTCTTGAAAAGGAGGCTTGAAAGCTCTCTGGGGTAACTTTCTGCCATTGTCTGCAAGTATGGTGGGTAGCCGAAGTTGATGTCTTCAGCTCCTTTTGTCCCTGAATAGAGAGTTCAAGTAGCGCATGATCGGACCAGATAAGTTGGGAAGGGGGCTCACAGTGGACCTTGGAGGAATTAGCAAAAATGATGTCCAATGTGTGGCCCGCTGTGTGAGTAGGGCCCTCATTGAGCTTAGATAACCCTAAGCTTGTTAAATCAGTCATAAGAGCCTGTGAGTCAGCGTTGGAAGTACATTCGCTGTGAATATTAAAATCACCTAATAGCAGAAAATTACTACTCGCAATTACATGGGGGGCTATTAAATCCATGAGTAGTAAAGGGAAATCAGCCAAAGGTCCAGGGGGACGATACACTAAAGCATCCTTCCAACTAATTTGGGAGGAGAAGTCTATCCGAAAGACAAGTACTTTCATTTGAGAATCACAGCACTCATCCAGAGGTGAGACGCTGATACTATCTTTGTGCACAATAGCAAGTCCTCCCCCCACTTTAAGTGGCCTGTCCATCTTAATAAATGTATGGCCTTCAGGAATGGCCAATGCAATAGCCGGGACAGAGTGGGGTTTCAGCAAGGGCTTTTTGGAGGATAGAAGATCCCAAACCTCAGTAGCATGCTTGGGCAGGGAGTGGATGTTACATAACAAACATTTCCATCCTATGTGAGATTTAACTATGACATTGCCTATAGATTGGATAGGGGGGGTAGTAGGTTCAGAAATATGGGAGCCTATATTAGGCAGAGAACCGGGAGACGCCTCACAGAGTTGTGCCGTCTGACCCAAATTACCCTGAAACTGGCAGACTCTGCACGAGAAAGGACCCTCCAAAGGAGGCCAAGGCTCAGCCCTGCAAGAGGATGGAGGCTCAATCCTCAGATCTAACAGCTCTTGTCTAGTATAAAGTCAGAGAGGAACTGAGCCCTTATTAGAGGTAAATTGGCCGGTGTTCCTAGCTCCTGGCGACGCCCAGGCACAGACGGGCGCAGACGGGCTTACCTTTGGCACGCATGTTCACGGGGAAGAAGGCGAGTGCGGTTCCATCCATACCGAGGGTGGAAGAATTGTTCCTGAAGAAGACGAGCCCCCAGAATGCTGAAATGAAGAGTGGTGGTCACCCTGGGACACGTGACTCCCTTGCCGCAACTCCGGAGAGTTACGGTCAGGGTTGGCGGGCAGCCTGCAACGCGGGGCTGCAGGGGCCTCCGCTCCATTACCCCCCTGTACAGGCACAGTAACACCCAGCAGCGTTGCAAGACTAGAAAATAAGAAATGCGGGGTAAGGGGCGGGGGGGGGGGTGCTGGTTCGGTGTCAGGCATTCTCCTGCCGTGCTCCTTGGTTCTGGTACACCGTCCAAATCCAGATTCTACCATCCCCACTTCTGCAAGGAGCAGGTAACGTCAAGCAACACCTTGTCGCAGGGTAGCCGAGGGATGTCAGGCCACTCGGTGACCAATGGACATCAGCCATCAGCTAAGAGTTACCGCTCCCACAGTTTTTAACTGCCTACCGCCACCTACCTGCAGTCCTACCACTCCCTTCACTGCCCTGAAGTTCCCTGCAATCCTCACCCAGCACGCTGCCCCACTCCAGTGCAAACCACAGCTTGATGCTGTATCCCCGGTACCCACCCCTCTCTCTTCCTCTTTCCTGTACCTCCCCAAATGTGTACAGTGCTCTATCGCTTTGCAGCTGGATTCACACTACACAAGTCCCTCACACAGCTGCATGTGGATGGACCGTCAGGCCCTGCCAAGCTGTCCACTGCACTCCAGGCCCTGCATGGTCTCCGGTTTATTTACTCCTGTTTAGGACATAGACCTTTTTCAATGAATTTGCCATAAAATGTAATCAAGGTTCAAAGGGTTGTGGTCACTGATGCAATTTGCAATGGCCCTGAATTTTATAAATAGGGTACTAACATTTAAACTAATCAGGACAAAACCTATAATACCTACTTGATGGGAAGTCAGTAAAAGTGGAGAAATCTATGGCACCTTCTGAACCTAAGTCACTAGCTAACACTAAGTTATGATTTGCAATCAGCCCGTTAAGGGGCTCCCCGTATAGATTATGTTTAAAATGCGATGCATCTTTCCCATATGCATCTATGAAACCGCAGACTGTATTTTTATTAAATAAAAAATAAAAAAAACTATGTGAAATTCACCTATCCATATTTTTGAAATCTGCTTTTGGCACTGATTGACAAACTTCGAGTGTTTTTACAGCATGTCTGTTACCTCTGTAGACCGGTTATCAAAAGTGTTATAAAGTTTAATGAGCAACAAATCAGACATTCTTAAGAAGAAGACGTTCAAAATTTGAAACCAGGCAGAGCTATGCACAGTAACAACACTAGCGCACGCAATTTTAGTGAGACGAGATCCGCCAGGCCCCTTTTATGCCTCTCCGGTGCTGATGGAGTGGCCGGGTGGCAATGGGCAGGATAACCATCTACGTAAAAGTCCTCTGTGACCCATCTCTCTTGGCAGCAAATAATGTCATGTTCTTTAGGAAGTCCAGCCATTCTGGGGGTGACAATTTTGTTTGAATAGCAGCTAAATTCCATGAAAGGAAATTAAAACCTTTATCAGATGTAATACTATACTTTTTGGACAACAAGGATTGGAATTTATCAGTTTTATGGATAATGGCCAAAATCCTAGTCTAGGTATCATCCTGTAGGGATTTTGGACAGACAAAAACATTTTCAGTTTAGAGTCATTCAACATCCTGGATGGAATCCAGGGGAATGGGGGTTTTTGTGCCTGAGATTTCATAAAGCCTCCATGGAGAAGGCTGATGTATTGGAACAGGTTGTTAAAGAGGTTCTAATTGTCATTACACACAGAGCGGCAGTTTGGGTAGACACAGTATTGGTAGGAAGTTGAAATGAAGGTTTATGAACTGGGTTTGCATGTTCGGAATAATGAGGTAGGCACCAGGCCAGATGACAAGTTCCTGTTTGGATTTTTTAAAATATGTTTTATTAAATGCTTTTACAGTCAATGTACTGCTCTGTTGAAAACCTCATTAAGGTTTGCTAACAAGAGACCTTTTTTAGCAAGAATAAATCAGTGATCAGCAGCCAAATGTAATTTGGAACAGTTAAAGAAACAACTTAAAACTTCACCTGTCTTGTCAGTCAAAAGCTAACATCTAGTTGCCCGTGAGGCTAGTCCACACACTGGGACACTAAGGGCCTGCTTTCAGTAACTCATGACATCGGTGCATCATGTATTCTGAAATTGTGTGGTGGAGGGTCTGTTCAGTTCCATGGCCTGTCAATCGTGGCAGTGCTTTCCTTGTGATACATACTTGTTACATACAAGCCAGGCAGGATTGCATGTAATATGAAGGGCACTAACTCTTTAGAGTGTGTATGTGTAAGGCTTAGAACCTACAGATCAGATATTCTAAATGGTGGTGCTAGATACCAGTGTGTGCGAGATTGTCATATTATTTTAGTTGCTTGCAGGCTGACTTTAGTGACACTATCAAACAAATGACACACGCTCAGAAGAACGGATTCTTCCATTCTCCAATCTGGAGGACTGCATGTAGTGATTAACACTGCAAGACCAGAGGAGGAGCCTAGCGCGCAACCAAGATGGCCGCGTAGGTGCGAGGCTCCCGAGGACCTCCGTGACCTCCTACATAAATCCTGAAAATATCCTGTCCTAGATGAGGGGACTGTGTTGGTGAGCCCGAGCTGAGGTGTCACCCGTTTTCCGCTTCCAAATTGGACCTCGGACACCGGCGGGAGCACCGATTGAGGTTTGCGGCCTTCTCCACGCCGGCCCCCCGGATTGGAGTTGCGGGGTGATCCGGAGACAAAGTGATCAACAGCGGCGGGCAGGGCTGGGCGACTCGCGTACCCCGCACTTTCACTTTCGCTTTTGCACCCTCCTTGCTGTGTAGGCGAGGTTGGGTTGCGGGGCGGTGTGCGGTGGTGTGGCCTCGTTGGGGTGCCCTGCTGGCCCGCCGGCTGTGACCCGTCCTGCGGACCTGTGGTTGCCCCCCCCCGGAGCCCGTGAACTGGTTTGTCGGCCTTTTCCGAGGTGATTGGCACGATTTGGGGACTGAAACCATGTCCACAAAGCAAGATGGCGACCGGGCAAAGGTGAAATCGACCCGCCGTGGCGCAGCCCATCAGTCCAACAGCATGGACCGCTACACCCTCCAGAAGGGATCTCCCGAGGTGCCGCGTAGGTCCTCTGAGGGCCCGACTGATGCTCCTGCGCTGCCCGCGGATCTGACCCTGCGAGATGTCATGGGCGCTATCGCCGAGATGAAGGCCTCGGTGGACCAGCGCTTTGACACACTGGCGCAAAAGATTGACTCGGTCCACGTGGATGTTGGCCTGGTGAGGGCTGATTTATCCAAGACCAATGACCGGGTCGATTCTTTGGCCCACACCACCTCGGGCCTTACAGCGGACGTGGCGGCCCTCCAAAAGGAGGTGCGCCGGCTTGGCCAGGCGAGCGCCCTGATGGATCGTCGACTGGAGGATTCCGAGGGTCGGGCCCGGAGGAACAATGTCCGCATTGTCGGGGTGCCGGAGGGACGTGAGGAGGCGGCGGCGGACCTGTTTGTGGAGGACCTGATTCTCACCCATCTCCAGCCCCGGGGGCTGAGTAAATTCTTTGCGGTGGAACGTGCCCACAGGGTTCCCGGAGGAAGACCTAAGGCCGGAGCCCCTCCGAGGCCTCTCATTGCCCGGATTTTCAACTTTCGGGACAGAGACGCTATCCTTCAGACTTCTAGGCAACAAGGACCGGTCAGACTTGACAATATGGACGTAAACTTCTATCCTGATTTCACCCCAGCGGTCCAGAAGCAGAGACTGAGCTTTCTCGGAGTCAAACGTCGTCTACGGGACTTGAACCTCAAGTATGCGATGCTTTTTCCAGCTAAGTTGCGGGTGGAGGTGGATGGCCGCACGCACTTTTTTGATCGTCCCGAGGCGGCCGGGGACTGGTTGGACTCCTTGCCCGGGGATCGGGGCTGGGGGGGTGGGGGGGCGCGGTTGGAGGGGAGGGCTCGCCGGATCAGGACTGAGGGACTAATAGTAGGCCTCGCTCTGGACAACATTGTCGTCATTTTTGACTGTTCGTTAAGTCTCCCTCCTGTGGAGGTGGTACGGGGTCTCTTGGGGGCTCTCCCTCCTCCTCTGGGGGACTAGTTAGTTTAATCATTCATGGGGCGACAGGCACACTGCACTTTGGGGGGGCTGTTTGGGCTCATGCAGGGGTGCAGGGAGGGGGGAGTTCTGTTGGGATGGGTGGGTTGGGGTGGGGTGTTGTTCGTTTTTACCGCAAGGCAAACCCTTTATTGTATTGGTGTTTTTAAGGTGCTCTCGGGGGGACGAATGATGGCTTCTGTATGTGATGGGGGGTAGGGACCTGACTTTATTGTCCTGGAACGTTAACGGACTGGGGGATAGGATTAAGCGAGGTGTGGTCCTGCAGTATTTGAAACGACTTTCGCCAGATGTGGTCTTTCTGCAGGAGACACACCTTATTGGTAATTCCTTTTGTGCCATGAATCGGCGTGGCTATCGCTTGGTGGCCCACTCGGGCTTTACGTCGGGCTCACGGGGGGTGGGCATCATGGTGAAGAACTCGCTCCCGTTGGAAATAGACGAGGTGCGCCATGATGAGAAGGGACGCTACACTGTCTTAGTGGGGAGAATGGAGGGTAAAGTAGTTGTCTTTGTATCAGTGTACGTCCCACCGGGGTTACAGTCTACGACTTTTGCAGACCTAGGGCGCCTCCTCCTTGACCTTCCGGGGGGGCTTCTGGTGGTTGGGGGGGACTTCAATGCGGTGGTTTCTGGGACCGTGGATCGTCACCCCCCTAGGGTCCTCCCCCGGGCGCAGGCGTGGCTGTCCGGCTTCTTAGATACACTGGGATTGGTGGACTGCTGGCGCTTAAAACATCCCACGCAGCTGCAGTACACTTTCCACTCGGGTGCCCATGGTAGCCTCTCACGGCTTGATTATGTCCTTGTCCCTGCGGCCTATGTTGGGAGGGTAGGAGAGGTGCGCCATTTGGCGCGGGGTATTTCAGATCACTCCCCGCTCCTGTTGCACGTTGATGTCTTCCCGAGGGGGGAGGGCAGGGTAGCTCCAATCAATGCCTGGTACCTGCGCGACCCCACTATTCGCGCCGATTTGATTAAATCCTTGCAGCGGTATTTCGATGAGAATGTGGGGTCCGTCCCTTCGGCTATCTCCCTGTGGGAAGCCTTCAAAACAGTTCTTAGAGGGGAGGCCCTCTCCTTTATTTCCCATGCCCGGAGGCGCGAGCAGGAGGAGGTGACCCGGGTGGCGGCCGAAATCGCTGAATTGGAGGGTGATCTAGAGGGTGGGGTGACGGATGCTGCACTACATGTCCTACAACTTAAGCAGGCGGCCTACAGGGCCCTCGTCACGGAGGCGGCCAGGGGCCTCTACAGAGAGCAACAGGGGCGACTGTATGATGTGGGTGATAAGGCTGGTAAACTGCTTGCATGGTTGGATAAAAAGGAGAGAGCGAGTCGTGTGGTCCCGCTGATTGAGAGGATAGATGGTGTGCGTGTCACCGAGCCAGAAGACATTGTCTCTTGTTTCGCGGATTATTTCCGCGAGGTGTATTCCCCGGTTTCTCCCTGCTCGGAGGAGGATTCCCATGCCCTGCTTAGGGATATCGCGCTGCCTTCCCTTTCGGTGGAAGACAGGGTGTCGTTAGATGCCGCTCCTACCTCCGACGAAATTGCCCTCGCCATACGCTCGGTCGCATCCGGCAAGGCCCTGGGCCCGAACGGCATCCCTATCGAGTTGTATAAGCTGCGACCGGATGTACTGGCACCCCACCTCCGTGCGATGTTCCTGGCGGCCCACTCGCTGGGCTCCCTCCCGCCGGACCAACGTCTGGCTACAATCGTGGTGATCCACAAGGAGGGGAGACCTCGAGACCGGGTTACATCCTACCGGCCTATCTCGCTCTTGAATGCGGAGCCCAAAATCCTCGCCAAGGTGCTAGCCAACCGGCTGGTCGGCGTGGTGGGCGATTTGGTCCACCAAGACCAGTCCGGCTTTATTCCCCATCGTAACACGGCCCTTAATCTGCGGCGCTTGCACGGGGTGCTCGCGCGTGTCCCGTCTGTGCGGGAGCCGGCCATATTGGCGTCCTTAGACGCCACCATGGCGTTTGACACGCTCGAGTGGCCATACATCTGGGCTATGCTGGCGAAGTTTGGATTTGGCCCGGGGTTCATCAGCTGGGTCAAATTGTTGTATTCGGGCCCATTGGCGCAGGTGGTGGTGAATGGAAGAGTATCGGTCCCATTCGAGCTGGGACGGGGCACGCGACAGGGCTGTCCCTTGTCGCCGCTCCTGTTTGCGCTGGCCTTGGAACCCCTGGCGGAGTGGCTGCGGTGGCACCCTTCCATCCGTGGTCTCCGTTGGACTCCCGAGTATGAGGACCGCGTGTCCCTATACGCTGACGATATCCTTTTGTACCTAGCCTCCCCGCGTAAATCACTGATTGTCCTGGTTGATGTTTTGCGCTCATTCGGCCGCAACTCAGGCCTTGTCATCAACTGGGCTAAATCGTGTGTGTATGTGCTTTCCGGGGAGGCTCCCGTCCTCCCGCGGGGCTGTCCGATCCAGATTGCCTCACAGGGGTTTCGGTACCTGGGGGTTTACATTACTCTGGACCCGGAGGCCCGCTACGAGCGGAATTTGCTTCCCCCCCTCCAGCGCTTGAAGGAGGACGTCGCGCGCTGGCGGCGCCTGCCGCTTTCGCCGCTCGGCCGGGCGGCATTGTTTAAGATGATGTCGTTGCCACGCTTCCTGTACGCTCTCCAGAATACTATGGATTTAGTCCCGGCGCGCTACTTCCGTGAGGTGGAGAGTCTACAGCGCCGCCTGTTCTGGGACGGGAGGCCGCGTATTGCCCTGGCGAAGTTGACGCTCCCATGGTACGACGGGGGGATTGCCCTCCCGGATATTAAACGGTATTACTGGGCCTCCCAGCTAGCTGCAATTAATCATGGCCTTTACGGGCCCGCCTTAAACCCGGCATTTGAAATGAACAAGATGCTCCTGCCTGGTGGCGACTATAATCGAGCGCTCTACTCTGGCGCGCCCGGACCCCGCCTGACGGGACCTACGCGTGTCATGGTACGAGTATGGCACGCGGCTAACGCAGCTATGGGGTGGAAGGACCGTTTGACCCGGGCATCACCGTTGTACGCGTCTGAGAGATTGGGCTCCCTGTGGACCTCGAAGGGCTTCGAGAAGTGGGACACGATCGGCATCAGTAAAGTGGGGGACCTCTGGACGAGGGGGGGATTTAAAACATTCGAGACGCTGCAGACGGAGTTTCAGCTGCAGGGCAGTGAATACTTTCGGTACTTGCAGGTCCGTCACGCGCTGGGCTCAGTCTTCCCAGACGTCGCCTCCATCCCGGAGTCTTCCCCCCTGGAGGATAGAGTGCTGGATGGCCACGTTCCGGACAGCACGATCTCCCTTATTTACAAAAAATTGATTAATGACCGCTCGGGCTTGCTGACTGGCCTCCGCGAGGCTTGGGTTGCCGACGGGCTGGAGTTGGACGACGAAGACTGGATTTCCGCGGTGGCCTCTCCGAAGGAGGTGGCCATACCGGCTCGCCTTCGCTTCGTCCAGCTTAAGATACTCCATCGGGTTTACATGACGGGGCCAAGGCTTCTGCGTATGGGCTATGCTGAGGATGGGTTGTGTAAGCGTGGGTGTGGTGCTTTGGCGACTTTTTTGCATATTTTGTGGGAATGCCCGAAGGTGGAGCGATTCTGGCGTGGTGTGCATGAGGTCCTGCGAGTGGTTACGCATGTCGCGCTGCTGCCTGAAGCGAGGAGATGCCTGCTGAATGTGTGGGAACCAACTGACTACTCGGTTCCGCAGACGCGATGGGTGACTCTGGGATATATGATAGCTAAGCGTGACATTGCTCAACTGTGGGGATCCCAGAGGCCCCCGGCGGTGTCGGCCTGGAAAGAACACATGGATAGGTGCATGTTCCGAGAAAAGGTGGTGTATGTGGCGAGGGGTAAGCCTGGGGCATGGGTGAAAGTATGGGGCCCCTGGAACGCCTACCGCGGGGGTATCTGCGCGCCACCACTGCTGCCTGCGGCCTCACCAGCCCCGTCCCCTTAGTTGACTCCTTTCCCTAGCCCCGAGCACGGAGTTCCCCCAGTCCTCGATCTGTTCCCCTTCCCCTCTTTAGACTCCTGTGGATGGCTGGGGTCCCCCATTCGGGGAGCACGTGCTGTTACTTTCGATTGCGGGTTGCCTTGCGGGTGTGGTTTTTGTGTTGTTTGTATAAAAGGAAACCGTATTGTGGGGTCAGAGTGATGTGGCCCACGACGCTGATACCTCCTGATTTTGCTTCTCTGCAATGCCAAGTGTTTTTGTACGTATGTCATATGCTCCTGTCATTCTAGCGGCCGGCCGGAAGGTTGTAGGCCCATACTTGTATATTCTTGAGATTGCAATAAACGGTTTCAAAAAAAAAAAAAAAAAAAAAAACCACTGCAAGACCAGTCGACAACGCACGGAACAAGTTTGGAAGTTAGGAGGAAACAGAATTGGGCACAGATGCTTGCTTTTCAAGAGCATCTTTAACAGAAGCATTGTTAATGTTCAGAAGTGCATATACGAGAGGCTGCGCGGGAGCTCCCGCTCCAATCATTGGAGAGAAAAGTATCAAGAGAAGGCAGAAAAGGGAGGGGTTAGATAGACAGACCAAATGTTGAGGGGGGATGCTGAGAAATCGTATTCCAACTGATGGACCAACAGCGAAGTAAGGTTTTCAGGGAAATGAAGATGACTTGGCATGTGGTAAATTAGTTAAATGATACAGCAAAGTAATTAAATGGCTGAAAATACTTTTCAATATTAGATAAGGATTTTAGAATGATAGGAATAGGGTATGTGATAAGATTTATCTGGGGTTTTCCTCGAGTTAAGTAAGGCTTCAGTTATGAATACTGAGATTTTAGTAATGATACCTACTATAGATGATTTGTACATAATATATATATATTTTTTATTGCACTGCAGTTTCTCTGACAGGGTTGTCCGACTCATAACACATTGACTCTTGATGAACTTAACCTGTCTGTTCCCCTTTTCTGTGAAGGGATACAACACACATTATCCTCTTGGGGCTGGGGAGAGGTAACTAAATGTGCCCCCTTCTCCTCCCCCGCTCCCCCACCCACCTCTAATCTCAGAGGTCCACAACAGACCCCTCTCTGGTGTATAGGTTGTAGCTTACAGGTTACTGATTATCAAGCCCACCCTCTGGTTGATGTGTTTCAGTCTGTGTATTGACCACAGTTGTTTAATCTGTTCCAACCTGCGGGTGTTATTGCTATAGGCTGTTAGTATAGTTTGATTATTCATGGTGATCTGTCATATGTTTCATTGAATTGGGCTTGCACTATTGTGTCCGATCAATCATAGTTCACCATTCTCCTGCTGTCACTGTAATGTGAGTAAGATAGAGTTCTCTGCCTCACCCTCGCTTAATTAGTTTTATTTCCCTGCAGGAATGTGTTTTTGTAAATGGTGTAATATAGCAGTATGTTTAGCTTCCGTTTTATTGAGCATGAAAATCTTTTTGCATTTATTATTGATGTGTATTTTGTTGTCTTGTGAGTAATTTGTTTTGGTTTTGTTATTTCCAGTGGAAGATCGTTGGTTTTTGCTGTGTCTCTGCAGAGTAGGTGCTGATGAGTGTAGCTGTCTCTGGCAAGTGATTCGTATAGTGTTTGAGTATATAGATCTTTGAGATAAAGCCACACTTTGTGTATTACTGATTTTGCATCATGTTGGTTGTTGTTGACTTGTTTGTGAAGTCTCCTTCTCTTAGTAAGGATTATGGATAACAGCAGGATGACTGCTCAGCAGTTTGTTGGTATACTTTGAGTCTTCCTCTGAACATGATTATGAGACTGACTGCATCTGAGGCAGAGGAAGGTGTGGAAGATTCTAGCAGTGAATTTTCTGTCCGAGAGGAATCATCGGATGATGAAGCCACTCTTAGTGCAGATGAAGTGCTTGTTTTAGAGAAGAGCATTGATGTGCCAATAGGCCAGCAAGAGGAATCTGGACTGCAGCTTGGGGCTGCTGGGCTTCCCATTGGAAGAGCTGGTCTCTGGGTTGCCCTAGGCATGGAGCAGCCGGCATTACCGGACTTTACTGGTGTCCCAGGCTGTAGAGAGGATACTGAAAATGTTTTGCCTATAAAATGTTTTCTATTGTTTATGGACAATGTATTTTTGACAGTGATTGTTGAGCAGACTAATTTGTATGCTGAACACTATTTGAGGGACAACTGTGGCAGACTTGGGCCCCACTCTAGATCTACCTGGTGGACTCCCACAAATCTGGATGAACTGAAAACGTTCTTGAGTTTCACTTTTGTGATGTGCTTGATAAGGAAGCCATTGATGTCTTCATATTAATCTACTAGTCCCTGTATGGCAACGGCTCATTTTCCAGCAATCATGGGTCGTGATCGGTATTTGCTTCTACTTCAGATGCTGCATTTTGTCAATAAAGGTTTAGCGTTGCCACGGGATCACCCTGATTGTGACAGTCTTTTTAAGAATCGGCCTGTCATTGATCACTTTGTATACAGATTTTACCTATGCTCCAGGGAAAGAAATATCTGTGGTTGAGTCTTTGGTCTTGATCAAGGTCTGCTTGATTTTTAGGCAGTACATTCCCAGCAAGAGAGCACGCTATGGAAGTGAGATGTATATGCTGTGTGACAGTAGGAATGGATAGGTCTCTAATTTCAGGGTGTACAGGGCTAGGGATTCTAGGATTGACCCCCCCTGGTTGTTCGTCCACTTTCAGAGTAAGAAAATTGTGTGGGAACATGGTAGAGGACCTTTTAACAAAGGTCAACATTTATATATAGATAATATTGCTTGTGGCACAATTTGCTCTAACCGTAATGGTTTCCCAAAAGAACTTGTTTGTCAAAAGCTTGAGCGGGGACAGTGCAGTGCGGTGCATTGTGAGGAAATTCTAGCTGTGAAGTTTACAGACAGGAGAGATGTCTATATGCTGACTACCATCCATGATGAAAGTGCTTCACCTGTGACTGTTTGGGGTCAGATTGCTAAAGTGCGCAAACCTGTGTGCATTTTAGACTATGATAGGCACATAGGTGGTGTTGATAGGGAAGATCAGAGGTTGGAACCTTACACGGCTCTTCGTAAGGCTTACATTTGGTATAAGAAGTTGGCTATCCATCTTTTCCACTTAGCAACCTTTAATGCTTTTGTTGCATTTAAGGATTGTTCTCTTGAGTCAAAGATGATTGTTGTTAAGTTTCAGGAGTCAGTGAAAGGCAGCCTTGTTGTAGTGGAAACAGGCAAGTGTTCCTAGAGTTGGAGTGGCGGAGGATGTGGCTAGATTGAAAGATTGCGACTTTCCTGATCACATTTCTCCCACGCCCACAGAAGTCTTTCCCAGTAGGAGATGTAGAGTGTGTTGGTGAAGAGGTATGCAGTAGGAGGCTCGTATGTACTTCCGTGAGTGTCCTTCTACCCCTGTGCTATGTGTGGCTGCTTGTTTTAGAATGTACAACACACAAAATAATTTTTATGAGCATTTATGAGTGTTAAAGTGAACTTGCAGGTTCATTTTTTTTTTTCAGTTTCAAGGTTGGCATTAGTGCGATGTATTTAGTTTCAGCTTTTGTGTTTGCAGTGTTGTATATACTTATAATTTGTTTGTGTTTTCCTTTTTGTATAAAAATCAAAATGTGATGGCAGTGTGTGTTGACTGGCACTTTGCTGGCGGTGTGTGTGGACTGGCGCTTGGCTGGCAGTGTGTGTGGACTGGCGCTTGGCTGGCAGTGTATGTGGACTGGCGCTTGGCTGGCACTGTATGTAGACTGGCGCTTGGCTGGCAGTGTGCATGGACTGGTGCTTGGTTGACTGTGTGCGTGGACTTGCGCTTGGCTGGTGGTGTGCGCGGACTGGCGCTTGGCTGATGGTGTGTGTGGACTGGCCCTTAGCTGGCAGTGTGCATGGACTGGCGCTTGGATGACTGTGTGTGGACTTGCGCTTGGCTGGTGGTGTATGTGGACTGGCGCTTCCCTGGTGGTGTATGTGGAATGGCGCTTGACTGGCGGTGTTTGAGTAGTGACTTGCTGCTGGTTACTACCCACACTGGTAGCAAAACGCCAGTCCACACAATCGGTCAGCCGGTGTGGTTCTGTCAGGCATGTGGCTGTGTGACAGTGATGGGCCCTTGAATGGCGCTACCTGTTAATGTGAGTGTTGTTATGTGCTGGGCCCGCGGCCTGCGGTGTGAATGGTTTTGTGTGTGTCACATGTATGAAAGGTGTATGAATGGTCTGTAAAGTGGTTGGTGTCTTGTCGTGGTTTTACAGCTCACCAGCTGTGAGTCACTGGTTCTGTTTTTCGTCCTTTCAATTATTAACAGTGCATTTTATTTTTGTGAAATATCTTGTTAATAACATTTTAAATATTGAACCATCACTCACCCTCGTACCAAATCCAACTAGTATGTGTGTGTAGCTGAGGAAAAGATGGTCGTGCAGTAATATTTGTCTTTTCTGTCTTTCTCTGGCAGGGTGTACATTGTCCCTTTCTGTGAATGTGGTAATGTGTTGGTTTCGCAGCTGGCTGTGTGAATGGTCTTGTGTGCATCACCTACAAAATGTGTATGAATGGCCTGTAAAGCGGTTGGGTCTTGACACAGCTTTACAGCTCACGAGCTGTGAGTCACTGGTTCCGTTTTTTTGTCCTTTCAATTATTAACAGTATATTTCATTTTTGTGAAATCTCTTGTTAATACAACTTTATATACTGAACCATCACTCACCCTCGTCCGAATCCAACCAGTATATGTGTGTGCTTGAGGAATAGATGGTTGTGCATTAATAATGATCTTTTCTGTCTTTCTCTGCCAAGGTGTTCATTCCCTCTAGGAAAAATTTACCAACTCTAGATATGTTCGTAAACTAAACACCCAGGGGAGTACACGGTGATGTCTCTCTCGTGGATCACAAGTTATCTTACCCACAATGTCCTGCAAATCTCAAAATGTGACTAAAGTCAAATCTTCCTTGCATTTCTGTGCCATACTTTTTCAGATTCAGAGAGAAACCACAAATTTCCTAACACCCAGCATTCCTCCAGGTCGCTCAATAAAAATGGTACCTCACTTGTGTGGGTGGGCCGGCAGCATGGAAGGGTCCAAAACGTATTGTGGAAACATCAAAATGATGTATTCCAAATCAACCTGGTTTTGCAAGGGAGTCACCTGAGTTTTTGGTCCCGGGCTCGGCAGTCATCTAGGGAAATCTACCTAACCCAGACATTTCTGAAAACTAGCCAGCCTGGGGAGTCCAGGGAGGTATGGCTTGCATGGATCCCCCAACGTTTTTCTACGCAGAAGCCGCTGCAAACCTCAAATTTAGCTTAACAAAAAACACATTTTCCTTACATTTCTGTTTGGGATCACCACGCCAGCCCAAATGTCCTACTACCAAGAGTTACCCTTGGTCTTATTTGTGTGCAAGTCCAATGCAGACTTATGCCAAAAAACGCATATATAATAAACAATATCGCTTAAAGCTCGCTGTGCTATCCCCTCATTACTTTTATTTTTGGTCCTTACAAGTCGCAGGCCCTTGGCCCACCTACACAAGTGAGGTACCATTTTTATCGGGAGACTTGGGGTATGTTGGGTGGATGGAAGTTTATGGCTACCCACAGATTCCAGAACATTTCATCACAGAAATGTGAGGGAAATTTTTTCTTTTTTTTTTTACAAAGTTTGGGGTTTACAAGAGATTCTGGCCAACAGAACCTGGTGAGAGCCACACAAGTCTCCCCGACCTGGATTCCCCAAGATGTATAGTTTAAAAAAAAGTGCAGGCTTTCTAGGTTTTCACAGGTGCTGGTTGAGCTAAGGTCCAAAATCCCCAGCTAGGCACAAGGAAAATGGTTCTGTTTTCACTGGAAAAATGTGATGTGCCCACGTTGCGTTTAGGGCAGTTTTCTGGCATGGACACTAAGCCTACCCACACAAGTGAGGTACCATTTTTATCAGGAGACTTGGGGAAGTTTGTGGCTACCCGCAGATTACAGACCTTTTTATCATTGAAATGTGAGGAAAACGTGTTTTTCTTTTTACAAAGTTTGAGGTTTGCCGCACACGTATTCCCATCCGAATTTCCCAGGATATCTAGTTTTCAAAAATTTACAGGTTTGCTAGGTTTACCCAGGTGCCAGCTGAGCTAGGGTCCAAACTCTACAACTAGGCACATAGCAAAAAATGGGTCTGTTTTCTCAGGAAAAATGTGATGTGCTCACGTTGCATTTAGGGCCATTTCTTGTGGCGGGCACTTGGCCTACCCCCACAAGTGAGGTACCATGTTTATCGGGAGACTTGGGGGAACGCAGAATTGTTGAACACGTGTTATTACCAATTGACTTTCTATGCATTTCTGCCTTCCAAATGTAAGACAATGTGTAAAAAAGAAGTCACTTTGTAAACTGCCCTCTAATTCACATGCTAGTATGGGTATCCACAATTTCGGAGCTCTGCAAATAACTACTCCTTTTAAACTCTTTATTTTGTTCCCATTACGGAAATACATAGGTGTCCTTGGTACCTATTTTTTACTCTTTCCATTTTACCAAATTAATTGATATATACCGGGTACACAATGAAAACCCATTGCGAGGTGCAGCTCAGTTAATAGCTCTGGGTACCTCGGGTTCTTGGTAGACCTACAAGTCCTATATATCACCACAACCAGAACGGTCCAGCAGATGTAACAATATATTGCTTTAAAAAATGTACCTTACTTAGAAGCCGTAACAGGTGAAAATGTTGGCGAAACGGCTGTTTATTTCAATTCAATTTCAATATTTTTTTATTTGAACTGTTAGTTTCTCTAGGGTAACCTTGAAGGATCTACACAAATGACCGTTTGCTAAATTCTGAAGTTTGTCTACTTTCAACAGAAATGTATAGCTTTCCGGGATCCATTATTACTTTCACACCCATTTCCACCACTAACTGGAAGGAGGTTGAAAGTGCAAAAAATAGTAAAAATAGGCTACGTCCCAGTAAAATGCCAAAACTGTGTAGAAAATTTTGGTTTTCTGACAAAAGTCTGCCTGTCCCTAAAAGCTGGGGAGATGGTGATTTTGCGCACCACAAACCCTTTGTGGATACCATTTGCAGGGAAAAAACCCAGATGCTTTCTTCTGCAGCACTTTTTTCAACAACAACAGAAATATATTTAGCTGTATTTTGACTAATTTCTGGGTCCCCTCCAGGGGAATTCACAAACCCTGAGTACCTTTAGAATCCTCAGGGTATTGGAAGAAAAGGACACAAATTTGAATTTGACGTGGATACCTTATGTGGATGAAAAGTTACAGGGGCCTAAGTGCAAACTACCCCAAATAACCCCAAAAAAGACTTAGCACGGAAGGGGGTGGGGGGGAAACAGATGGGGCCTAGTAGCAAAAGTATTAATATTTGGCAAAGGAAAATTATCTGTGACACTATTTTGATTTACACTTCAAGTCCACAAAGAATCTCAATCTGTGCCATCCGTCTTTTTCATTATCACAACAGGTGACACCCAATTGGAAGCTTCCGCAGGCTCTATTTTCCTTCCTTTATCAGGTCATCTAACACATTACTGACTTCCTCTCTAACTATGATAGGAACCTTACTCAACTTGTGTTCACAGGAACAGCTCCTGGTCGATTATGATTTTGTGAACATAAACTTTCATCTCTCCCAGTTCCTCCCTGAAAACACTTTTAGCACAACACAAAATGTCTTCAACACTCATTTCATCCACAACCATCACTTGGGTTTGGAGCTCTTGGATTGACTAAATTGTGTAAGTCATATTGATGTAACCAACCCAAGATTGGTAGTCCACTCTCTGCTACATAGATATTCAGTGGCGGCTGGCAACAATTTAAACAACTTAAAGTGGAGGGCGAGCAAACTTCTATTGAGAGAAACCAGCAGTGCCTTTCGACTCAGTGTCAAAGCTCTAAGTCATAGCACCGTATAAACAGGGCATATAACGAACTATGACTGAGAGCTTTGGAGTTGAGGCAGAATGCAGTGCGAGTTTCGCACAGTGCCTATCAGTGGGTCAAAAAGGTGCGTCTGCCGACCCCAGCGAAATGAAATAAAATGCCTGCATGCAATACACGGTAACTAAATCGCTGACATGCATTACATGAACGCTTTGAAGTTAAAATTTTAATGTTATGCATGTTTGCGATTTAGTCACTGTTTACATTGCTGATTCCTGTTGTGCTCTCCACTTAATGTGTTCTCTTAGAGGGGGGAGGAGGTACAGTGCTTAGCAATCTAAAGGCTCTGTGCACAGTCTCCTCTTCCTATTGGTGCTGTGTGCAGTGACTGGAAAGCACATAGTGTCTGTTTGTTGGTGGACACGCCGCTTGATGACCTGATGATGCTGGTTAGGCTGTATGGGTAGTTGCACTACTTGGTTGCTCTTCGGTATGCATTTCACAAAACCTATATCCTTATTTGAGCTGGACACCGTACTTGGGTTTCTTTTGAGGCTGCTTCTGGATCTCGGTTTCTTGTTATAAATCTGCATGGTGCTTGGGTGTTTTTTTGGTTCTGTGTAAGGGACCTTTCCTCTAATGACTGAAATAGAAAAGTAGCCGCCAGCCACTGCCATCATCAGGGAAGCAGGCCTGGCAGTTGTACAGCACACCACTGCACAAAAGCAGTGTACAAGCAACTAATTCTCCCAACTTAAGGTGTTTCCAACATAAGATTACAGCTGAATGGTTAATGAATGGTTTCCAGTGCTGCTACATATGAAATTTTAAACCATCTTACAAGGCCCACAACAGCATCCGACATAAGCATTGAGGTTGCACCACTATCAGGGAAAGTCGCAGCATGCAGTCATGGCTGCCCTAATTCAACTAGGCTGCACAGCAGCAGGGGCAGCCAAGCCACTTCCAGCTTGTCCCAGCAAGCGGAGAATCACTAGTGGCGCAGCAGGTCTGCTCCTTGTGCCAGAAACCGGTGATGACCGCCTGGTTTCTTATATGGGACGGATTTGCATGGCATGGTGGCGGAGCTCAGGAAAGAGCAGCCACCATGTTTGGCGTCCTAGACAATAACGAGTGTTAAGCACAATGCATGGACATCCTTCGAGTTTATTAAACCTACCTGCCTTTGGTCAAGCTGGAACCACCAGAACTCTCTCCACGAACTCCTTGGCAGTGCAGTTAGTGCCGCAAGTCCTGGGCAATCCAGACGCTGCTCCCTTGCTGAGAACTGAATTGGGCAGTTGGACCCAGCGCTCATTCTGAGTGCAAGGAGCTGCGGCTGCACCTACCTTCCCTCACTGTGCACAGATGGCAATAGGCCTCTCGTGTGCATGTCAGGCTGGTCTCTAAAAGGAAGTTGGCCAACTTGAAATGTACACTTTGAAGTGCGTGTCGACGAACAGGAGATGAGTCCTTATTCTTTTTTTAAGCCCCGCCCCCACGCACTCATCACAGTGAAACCCGGCTCTGCTCGTGGCAAAAAAAAGAAAATGCACAGCGACTGGAAAAACTGTAACTTCATTTTTATTAAAATCGGTGGTGATGGGGGAAAATATAGGGGGGGGGGGAGGACACCTGATGCTCTCATAAAGGAGCTGCAGCTGTAAATATTCCCTTCAATCTCCCTCGGGATAAACTTTATGATGGTACTAAAAAAATACAAGGATGTCAATTTTTTCTCCTTGATACCCCCCTGGGTAACATGGGTGTCATTTAGGGATTGCAATTGCAACCTCTGGTATGTCTTTAACTACCATTGGCATTGTGAACCCTGGCATCAGAAAGGCTAATGTGAGAAAGTACGCCTGGCACGTTCGACATAGATCTTTCAAAATAGATGCACAATAGACTATTTTTATGTTACATTTTGTTTGGAAATGTTTTGGACCACATTACTAAAAGCAGTAGCACAAATAGAAGTATCTCATTATGCTACCAGGCCCTGTCTGAATTAAGATAATAAAAGATAAAAACTTGGGACAGAATGTTTTCAGAGCAGACTCATGGGATCTAAGACAACTGCAGTACGATTCATAGTTTCTCAGTAAAACTGTACGTTTGATGGACAACATAAATGTACAAAACTGCGCAAGACTGAGTCCATGCACACCAACAGGATATATTGGCCTTAGTCCTGGCTAGCTCACTGTGCATCATCTGTACCCCTAACATAGCAAGGTAACAAGTGTTATGTGCAACCTCAGAACATCATTACCCTGACTCCCCAAGGAAATTGTGGAACTAATCTGAAAGCCCTTTCCTTTGGTACCTCATGCGTGCCAAAAACGAAACACTTGAATTGGCACTTCAAATATTTATCGAAGCAATAAGATTCTTGTGTAAAATACGTGCTGCGATTATCAATAGAAGAAAACAAAACAGAGTAATAAGCATCACAAGAATGGTGAAGAAAATGAACAGTTCAATCATTGCACTGTTACATAGATTCATTATATGCTTGCATATAACTACAATTATAGTTATGTACCTACATAGCACTCCCGGTCCTAGTCTGCCTAGGGTGGGTAAATCTGCCAGAATCCCTTAGAGTGATCTAACTACCCAGTTACCTTTGGGTCTGTATCATCTGGGAGCCCGTCTTATTGTAGAGCTAGGCACCATTCTTCTTGGATAGGAATCAGTTGGGCTGTAAATCCGGCATGGGTCGACCTCAACAGTGTCAGCAAAATGCTCCTCTTATTAAACAAAGGAGTGATGATGTTTATATAATAAAATTCACCCATGTTGCCATGCCGAAGCCCCAGTCAGGCCGTCATTATTGATTCTATCCTGACAAAGCTGTCGCCAAGCGAACAATAACAAACAACAGTATTTTGCACAGTGAACTTTAGGTTTCGTACAGAATGTTCACGGCTCCGATAATATGCCTATGAAGAAGTGTAAATGTAAGCAAAGTTATTTCATAGAACATTCTTTCATACAAGCATGCAAGCAAATGTGTGTCAAGTGTCAACATTCAAGAAAAAATGTTAACTTTAAATGTGAGCATGTAAAATGTCGGTGTTCTTACCTGGGCCTAATGTGACCACATAAAACGATTAGGTCTTTAACCAGTTTAGACACTGTAAATCGTTTGTTTTCAAATGAGCAGTTGTATTTTTTAATCAGAAAAAGGAAATGATCTAATCCGCAATAAAAATCAAAAACCAAAGATTCCAAAGAAAATACTCTTTCCCTAAGGTATTTCATGAAGTAAAAACTTACAAACATATACAATTATATGCTTCACTGGTTGGGTTGTAACTTTATTACTTGCACATCAGCAAATACAGTACAATACAATAGAATTTAAAAAGCGAACGGCTGCCTCCAAAGAGACGTCCCGGCGCTAGCGGTTGTAAAGTGCACCGAAGAATAGCCACAAGCTACAAAGAGCCTAATTATCAAAAAATAGGTTTTCAGTAGTCTGCGAAAAACTGATTCAGAGGGCACTAAACAGAGAATTCAAGGCAGCGAGTTGAAAAGTGTGGCAATTAAATAAAAATAAAAAAAGAGCAGCCGCCTCTTCTAGCCTTACTAATCCTTGGGACACTTAATAGCTTCTGTCCATTAGATCGAAGCGTTCTTGCCTGATGGTGAGGGAGCAGTCTTTTCCTCAAGTAACCAGGGCCTTTATGCTTGCCAGCTCTATAGGCCAGTGTTAAGGCTTTGAATTGTATACGACTGGCCACAGGCAGCCAATGAAGAATTCACAGATAGGCCAAGCTGCCGCATTTTGAATAATCTGCAAACGGTGAAGCAGGTAAGATGGTAAAGCAAAGTACTAACTATTTGCGCAATCCAGTTTTGAAGTTATCAGAGCATGGATTTACGGCACTCCTCCGTGATTAGGTGGATTATTTTCCTCACTGATTTCAGTGTAAAATAACAGCTCGCAGATACAGATCTAACCTGAGGTTCAATTGATAAACTGGTGTCAAATTTGCCCCTCAGGTTTCTTGCCACTGCTGCAGGAAGGGGAGCGGGGGCAAGCTCCGAAGGGCACCAATTGTGAGCATCAGTATAGCAATGAGTGCCAAAATAAAAAAAAATGAATCTCAGTTTTCTCAAAGTTCAACCTGAGGCAGCTCGTATTCATCCATTTGCCAACAGATTTCATCAAACAGCATATTGTTCGAAATTCACCGTCACATAAGCATCCATGAAAATCATGGAAGACCATTCTTAGGGTAACAACATGTATTGAATGTGAAATGGTTTTGATATATTAATTTTGTTATAGAGCATCTTTCAGTGACTACAACATTGTGTCTGTGTGTGGGGGGGTGAGCGCGTGAATGTGAGAGAGTGTGCTGGCCCGCTAGCACAACTGTGGGAGGAGGTTGATGGATCTCGACATGTTTAAAATATGTTTCAAATTGTATGCAAAATGTTAAGTTGAATAAGGAGTGTGGATGGGTCACACAGCTCTCCCAAGAGTATTCCAGGCATCAGGCTGCAAAGAACAAACATACACATGACCTATTTCCATGAAAAAGTTAAATAAATTAACAGTGTAATCTAAGATTTTAAGGATACATTGCTTTTATTTGTGTAGCTTTGGCTCATGTTTACTTTTTTCCCTTAGCTGTGTTTTTACTAGAAACAATGATAACATAAATGTACAGTAACATGCAAAAAATATTTTGGCCAATTATTTTTGTGTCTGACTTCCTTTTGAGCATAAAGCGTGGACATGATAACCTTAATTATAGATACTATTTCTCTGAGACATCCAGTCTAGATGGACAAGTAGATTCTCCCTCTCCAAAGGACATAACTAATTGTCTGGAAATGGCTGCAGACCTACTTTCCAAAATCTTGGGGTTAGGCCTCTAAAGATGAGTTTACATTTGGTAAATGTTGGTTGAGCCTGGGCACATTAGGGTTAACGCTGGTTCAGCCATCATAAATGATAGACGCACATGGACAGATGAGATCCAAGTCTGGTCAAATTACGGTTGAGCATTGTCAAATAATTCTGAGGTCTATGGTTGAGTCTGGGTAAATTAATGTAGAGCTTAGTCATTTTAGGACTGCATTTGGCTTGCAAAGTTTGACCCTACAGCATATCAAGGTTGCTTTTCATTGCTGTGTCCATGGCATTTCATAACTGCACAGTTAATAATGCTTGTTTTTCACTTTTTTGGTAATATTTTACTATTTTGATGACCTTACACTTTAACTGACAAAACACTTCCTATTATGTGATTGGTGCCAAATTTCCATCATCAGTGTCAGCAGTCACATGATGTCACCTGTGATGTCATCATGGTCAAAGGGTATGTCATGTCATTTTCAATACCCAAGGTATTTTGATGAATTGATTAATTAAAACCACTGCTGGGCAAACATATTTAGGCAAAACATTCACATGCAACCATTCTCTCTCAAACCTAGCCTTAGGCACAATAGCGTACAACCATCCAGTGTCAACCATAAGTTAATTATCCTGCCCTAAAACCTAAAAAAAAGAAAAAATGCCTTTTGTCTATTTTTCCTCCTTCTTGCTGTACTGTCATCATCCCCCAAACATAAACTCTATCACACAACTTTTCGTCCACCAACGTCTCTTTTGACAGTCACCCTTGGTTTGTTAAAATCCGTACACATGTGCACAAAATGTCCTTTGCAACCACACTTCCTGAAAATCTTCCAAATAGCATAGTAAAACTTTGAATCCCCTCCATTTTGGTAACTTTCACACCTATAAAAAAATAACCCTGATGGATGGTTTATTACCTGTGTTTTTCTGAGCTTGGTTGTAACATTTAACCACTAGTCCAATATTGCGGTGCTTCTCCCCCTTCTCAACACACACCACCTCGTCATTGCCATCTACCCCATCCCTCTTTTCTATCTCTCTCAAGCAAAACATAGAGTTTTTCACCACATTTGCAACATCAATTGCATTTTTCAAACTGGGATTATTGGCCGTGCATAACCACTCCTGAATTTTCTTACTCTAACATTGCACTACCGACTGATCTCTAATTAATTCCTCCGTCATGTTCCCAAATTGCATTTTTCAGATAATTCTCCTAATTTCGCCACAAATTCATCTATACACTCTACCACACGTTGTGATTGTGTGTAAAACGTATCTGTAGTTATACCTACATTCCCTTCCTTAGCAAATTTATGTTCCATTCTAAGATTGGCCTTTAGTACACATCCGGTACTCTATGCCCATCATTGTCCAATATCTCTGGAAGAAATGTAAACATATGTTGTCCCTGAGTCTTAGCAAAAGGACTTTATCCTCTCAGGTCTGAAATCATGCCCATCCAGAGCTAACGAATAATTGTCAAAAATGCCTATCTAATCCTCCCAATGTATATGTTGAGGCCCTTGTTGCGCACAAAAGGTGGAGGAGCCAAAACTGAGGAGGATTTCATGATGCCTCTTCTGCAAATCACTTACCTCACTTAAATTCTGCTTACTTTTACAGCAATAGTATCCAACAATGAGTCTGTCACCTCTTTTCACAGCCAGCAATCAGAGAGCAAGGCACTTTTATTTAAAAGACACCAACGATAGAGATGACTCATGTCAAAAGGAGCCAGTGGTCAGTAGAGGTAACATTTAATCTATCTTTTGTCAGCTGCACTCTGCATATGAAAACAAAGGATGCGCTGAACTGATGTGTCTGCTGTGAGGCAAAGCTGCGGTGGCACGAGGGGGCCCGTGCGACAGAGCGGTCAAGAGTACAAGCGGCCTAGAGACTAGGCAGTGGAGTCATGCACAGTGCCTGTTGCTCTCCTGGAATTTAGAGGAAACAAAAGTCCGCTTTCGGCGCAGTTTACCCCCGCTAGATGACACAGTCGGGTGAGAGCAGAAACGATTTCTGCCGACAATATACCCACTAGTCTCCAATCTCGAAGGGAGCGTCTGGCGGGGCAGGTAGTGGGCCCATCTGCCACTTGGCAAGTAGTGTGGCTGTCTGTTCGTCACAAAAATGTGCTGAAGAACCAGTCAATATCACATTTAGAAGATATAATAAAAGGTTTATTGTAACTTGCCAGAGTGCGACAGTCCCTCAACCAGCCAAATCCATACCCAACTAAAATATGATGCCACACTTCAGGCAACAGGAGAACATTCAGCCCTTAAGAGTCTTCCCAATACCTTCAAGAAATACACATCATATCACTGCATCATTATCAGTGTGTCGGCAACAGATGTAGTTGTAGCCATAAATAGAATGGTACCATGATGGTGTCTCAGGCTACATACACAAAATAGTAGCAGCGAGGGAAGGCATTTTAAAACCAGAGCAGTCCTTTTATTACAATGGCCAAGGCAGTAGATAGAACAGGGACAGGGCTGAGAGCAAACCGAGGATTCTTTGCTCATAGAAAGGTGTATTAGCACAGCGTGGGGCCTCAATGGTATGTTGGAAATATAAGAAGGGCGAATGTTGCTGGAGCAGATTTTAAAGTTCAGGCAGGTACAACAAATGATCTCCAGGCTCTCCAGTAATGGACTGCAACACGGGCAAGGCCAGGTCTTCTAAATGAGTCCTAGAAAAGAAGAGAAAGGACTGGTTGTGTATGTGCTAGAGCCCTTACACCCCTTCAAAATCAGTAACACAGATGAGGTGAGACAGAGTTTTTTTAAGGGGTTCACGAACGGCTTTAGGAATCCATACAGCACCTTTATCACTAGGAAGTTTAGCAAGAATTGCGATTCTCATATCACCATGACTAGAGAATCTGGATTTCATTAAAGACACGGAGGCTGACATTATGCATTATTCCTTAAATGCAGTCCAAGCAGCCGCTTACATCACAATATTAAAAGGTTCCAGAATAGAACAATAGCAACACATGAAAGGCATGAGCCATCAACAATCTGCCTCTTTAAAATGTGGAGGAAAATAAGTTCATGAAACCTGAAACATCAAAACGATCTTCTGATGAGCTGGATGAAGGAGAAGGAAGAACGAAGGTAAAACCAAAGGCCAGACGACACACAGTTAAGGAGCATTACCTGAAAAGAGAAAGAAGTAAATATCTCTTGAATGTAAAAAATAGTGTCAAGCTTATCAAGCTAAAAGGAAAAAGAGATGAAACAAGTACTGTTAATAAAAAGTACAGTAATAAACTGTAACAAAAACAGCATTAAATCATTGTAAGTATAATGTCAGCCTCCGTGTCTTTAATGAAATCCAGATTCTCTAGTCATGGTAATATGAGAATCGCAATTTCATTACAAGAACGGAGGCTACATTATGCATGTTGGTAGCTTTGTAAAACATCAGGCATATGTTCAATAGGCTTGCAATAATGACGTGCAAAGGTGCTAGCATTTGACCAGTCAGCAGCTTTGAGAATGTCGTCCAACTTACCTCCAGACCAGAGAGATTGACTTAGCACCCCTCTAAGGGAGTGAGTTTGAAATTTCTCTAAGTCAATACCTGCTAAACTCATAACCGTCTTAGCCCATCTAGCAATAGAGGTCGAGGTTATGCCTTTGTGGGGTTTAACAAAGGATATAAGTAATTGGTTAACATCCTGATGGCGAAGAGCAAACATTCTGCGATCATACTCTCTCATGCAGTGCACAACACAAAGTTTTGGACATAAATCAAAACGTGGGTAAAAGATTGAATCAGACATAGTCTTTGTTCTTCTATAAATCTAAAATTTGATTCCGAACATGTTATAAGATCTACTCGTAATCTCCAGGGCTTTGACATCAGAGACCCTTCTGCATGAGATTAGGCATAGTAGAGTAGCCACCTTAATGGAAAGGTTTTTTCTATTGAGGAGAGTATTAACAGGCCAGTTATTGAAAAGATCAAGGATTAGTTTGACATCCCAAAGACTTTCATATTTAGGTTTAGGAGGCCTTCTTAAACGAATGCTTTTCATCACTCTACAAACAATGAAATTTTTACCTACCGTTTTACCATTGACAAGGACATGACCAGCAGAAATTGCCGATCTATAGCAATTGATAGTTCTATAATTGAGGCCTTTATCAAATTGTTTAACAAGGAAGTTAACTATGTCAACAATAGGTGCTTCCAAGGAATCCAGGTTCCTTTCCAGGCACCAACGTACCCAGATTCTCCATATGTTGTTATATCTGTAGTGAGTGCCTGGGGCCCAAGACTCTCTGAGGAGAGTTGCAGCCGTCCCCGAAAGTCCTGAGATTTCATTGGATCTCCTCACACTCTCCAGGCAAGAAGGGTTAAACTCCTGTTCTGAATTAGGGGGTGAACTCCTCCGTCTACGTCTGCAAGACGATTCTCTAGGGTAGGAATTAAGAAGGGGGGTTGCAAGCTAGTTCTAGAGTGGTGGGGAACCATACTTGGTATGGCCAAAAGGGAGTTATTAGGACAAGGAAGCACTGATCCTGTCTCACTATCTGAAGAACTCTCTGAATCATGGCAAAGGGAGAGAATGCGTACACCTTGGCTCCTTTCCAAGATTGTAGTAAGGCGTTGACTGCTAGAGCACCCGGGTCGGGCATCCAGCTGAAGTTGTTCTCCAGTTGAAAGGTTAGTCTGCTCGCAAATAAGTCTATCTCTAGAGGGCCCCAGATCTTGTTTAGGGTAGTGAACACGGAAACGTTCAGTTTCCAATTGCTGCAGAGATATTCGATTTCCCCGGAAGGTAATCCGCTTTGAGAGCGATCTTGTGTTCCAGACAGAACATCCAAAGTTTCTTTGCTAGGTTCGAGAGGTCTGCAGATTTGGTGCCTCCCAGACGATTTATATAGGCTACCGCTGACATGTTGTCCATCTTTAGATTGACGGACCTTCCCTGGAGAGAGTGTTTGAAGCTCATGAGGGAGTAAAGCCCAGCTGTTAGTTCTAAATAATTTATGCGGTGAAATGATTCCTCTTGTGACCAGATACCACCAGTGTTCTGATTGAGAAGGCAAGCTCCCCAGCCATGAAGGCTCACATCTGATTCTAAAACAAACTCTGGTTTTGAACCAAAGATTGCTTTTCCGTTCCACGCGTCTAGGTTCTCGCGCCACCAGGCTAGCTCCAATTTGGCTTCTTGATCCAGACAGATCCGATCTACGTACCATAGGCCAGATCTTAGGGCTCTTGCCTTTACCCTTTGGAGGGCCCGATAGTTGAGGGGACCGGGAAAGATGGCTTGGATGGAGGAGGAGAGGAGACCCAGAAGTCTGACTAGCTCTCTCAGAGATAAGTCTTGCTGTTTCAGGACGTGTCTTATTTCCTTCCTGATTTTGGTAATCTTTTTGAAAGGTAGTAAAAGGAGACATGTCAATGTGTCTACTGTGAAATCTAGGAACTCCAGAGATCTGGAAGGGGACAGCATTGATTTTTCTTTGTTTATGATGAATCCTAAACTTTCTAGGAGATCTATCACAGTCTTCAGGTCTTTGGCTAGTTGTGAAGGATCTTGAGACATTATAAGAATGTTGTCTAAGTAAATGATTAAACGAATGCCCCTTATTCTTAGAGATGAGGCAACAGCTCTCATGACCTTGGTAAAACACCAAGGGGCAGAGGAGAGTCCGAAGGGGAGAGCCTGAAATTGGTAAAGGTGATTTTTCCAGACAAATTGAAGAAAGGGTTGGTGGGATTCGGCCATAGGAATGGTGAAGTAAGCATCCTTTAGGTCCAGTTTGACTAGCCAGTCTCCCTCTAGAAGTATATCCCTCAAGAGATGGATGCTCTCCATCTTGAAGTGTCTGTAAACCAAATATTTGTTTAGTTCTCTTAAGTTTATGACAGGTCTCCAACCTTTGTCTTTCTTTTTTACAAGAAAGAGTGTGCTTATAAATCTTAAAGTTTCTAATGGGACCTCTAGTATGGCTCCTTCCTGAAGCATAGAGG
Organism: Triturus cristatus; assembly: GCF_964204655.1. Classification (NCBI taxonomy): domain Eukaryota; kingdom Metazoa; phylum Chordata; class Amphibia; order Caudata; family Salamandridae; genus Triturus; species Triturus cristatus. The sequence continues at coordinate 379,784,638 of NC_140590.1, read as the reverse complement.
AGATCTCCTCCTCTATTATTTTTTGTTGCTCTGGAGAGAGAGGCAGGTCTCTCGGGAAAGAAGTTTGTAAATGTATGTGAGTCAAATCTATCATAAACCCATTGACAGTGTTTAAGAACCAAGGATCTTGAGTGATCAATCTCCAATTGTGAAGGAAGTATTTGAGTCTGCCACCCACTTTTTGGGGGAAAGAAGGAGAAGGGAGAGAGTTCTCACTTGCAGGGTTGTTTGAGATGAAGGTTCCACGGGATCTAAATCCTCTGATGCGTTGGCCTCTAATTCTCTGGGGGTAAAATTGAGGCACGTTGTACTGCTGATACACTCTTCCTAAACCACAGAATCTTGGAAATGGCCTTTGATTGAAGCGGCCTGAAGAGAGGCCCCGTCTTCTGGCCCGCCCCAAAACGTTAGGATTGAAAACTCTGTCCATATTTTGCTGTGCCTTGTCCAGGGCAGTGAAAGTGGAGACGTATTTCCCCAAGGATTTAATGAGGTCTTCTCCAAAGAGTAAACCTTTTGGGTTTTGCGAGGGTTCTTTATCCGCCATGTCAGTTAGTTTTGGACTTATTTTAGTCAAAACGACTCTTTGTCTTTCTGCATTAATGCTAGCGTTGGCATTACCAGTAGAATTAATGCTCTCTGGCTCCATCCCCTGTTAAGATTGGTGTTGAGAGGGGTGCCATTGATGTGGCTGTCTTCTGCGGAATCTAGGATTCTGGCTAAAGGTCCCAGTACGTCGAGAAGACAGTCTTGGCACCCTTTCAGGGATTTTTCATCCCTTTTCTTGGATCACTTCCAAGTTTTAATAGGAATTTAATGAGTTCAGGGTCCAATTTGGGGGCATAGCAGCTTTTATCCTCAGTAGAAGGTCTAGAGCATTCAGCTCTAAGGATGTTACGAGTGTCCCTTTCTAGGAGGTTTCTTATCAATTTTTTAATGAATTTTGCGACGTGGTCCTGAGGGAACCACTCAGAACTTCTTGGGTGTTTCATATTTAATGGGGAAAACATTTCTTCCCCAGAGGGGTCAAGGATAATGTCCTTAGAGGATGATGGGAGTTCATCTTATTGATTGTAAAATTCTTGATCATCTTCATCAAGATCAAGGACATACTCATCAGGTGTGTCTGAGGATTCTATATCATTAGATTCGTTATCTCCCATATTGCAAAGAGCATTATGATATTTTGTGTCGCTAGGGACACCCAGATGTTTCGTGCCGCTAAGGACACCCAGATAAGTCATGCCGCTAGGGACACCTTGGGAGTTCGAGGTGCGAGGACCTTCATTAGAAGTTGAGGTGCTAAGACCTCCCTGAATTGATGAGGTGCTTGGACCTCCTATATTGCTCTTATCAATGTTTTTACTTTTCTTAAGTCTTTTACTCCTTAATTCAGTGATCTTGTCAGAGTAGGGGTTTGGAATTTCTGAGATTTCGTCCTCATCAGGGAGTGACCTTTTAGAGGACATGATCTGACTTAAGGTCTCAAACATGCAGGACCTCAATTCCTTATGAAGGATTTTTTGCAGAGCTTCGTTGTCTATGTTAGGAGTAGGGGCAGGAGCCTTGTCTGAGTCAGAGTCAGACATGGTATATAGGAAATGTTAACTGGTAAAGCCCTTTAATGAAAGATAATTAGGGAGGATTTCCCTTAATAATAGTGACAAGGATTATAGATGAAGGAATGTCAAGAGAATATTTCTTCTCTTATTATAATTTATTTTGTTATAGAATGTTGAAAAGGCCAGTTAAATGAGGATTTCCTGCTAAAACTCCTCTTTTTTTAATGAATACGTTTGTAAAATAATAAATACTTGCGGGTGAAATCCGAAATAATAAAAGGTAGCGATGCACAGCCGCGTTGGAGTGCGCGGCCTGCATCGGTGGAAAGAGGTGAAAAACTGGAGTTAAATGAAGACATTAGGTAAGCTCATTATGGCATGAGGAAGCAGAACAAGAATGAAATTGAAGAATAATCGTTTACACAAAAAACAAAATATTAAGGTTCGGTTAAACATCTAAAAATCTTTAAATATATTCAAACATTAGAAATAGTACATAAGCTGAAAGAAAAGGCAAGTTAATCTGGTCAGTAACGCAAAGATGGGACTAGGGAAGGGGGTGCAGGGAGATCTCCGTAAATTGGAGATCGGTATTGAGGCAGTAGGAAGGGGGTGGGGTCAAGCCACACACAAGGGAACTTCAAAATAGAGATACAAATGTATAATGGTAATGAAGGAAAATGAACTTATCTGCTTGGAGCCCCATTTAAAAGAGGCAGATTGTTGATGGTTCATGCCTTTCATGTGTTGCTATTGTTCTATTCTGGAACTTTTTAATATTGTGATGTAAGCGGCTGCTTGGACTGCATTAAAGGAATAATGCATAATGTATCCTCCGTTCTTGTAATGCTTAGGAATCCATACAGCACCTCTATCACTAAGAAGTTTAGCAAGAATCTAAAGTCCACAAGTGACCTCCTTGAAGTAGTGAGGATTAGGATTGATAAACATCTGCAGTTTCAAGGACCCTACATTCGCTGACTTTGCCATTTCTCTTTTAAGTATAGTTGAAAAGCAGGAACAGGAACTATATCGCCTTATCCAACACAATTCCTTTCCCGACAGTGAATCAGGCAATGATGGTCTAGACCAACAATTGTTTCTTACACATCAGTTGATAAAGCAATGCACCTGGTAAGGGCTCAGGGGGAATGGAGCGATTGTTGCTCAAATCAGATTTCCTGAAAAACAGAAGACAAGATGTGTTTGGCAAAACAGGAACAGTTTGTTTAATAAACAGTTGGCCGGGAGAACATTTACAGGCACAAGGTCTGAGGACTGTCTCAGTTTACATTGGGTTTGTGCCCTTCTTATATACAATGTTACAAAAAGTAATAAAAGGTTTCCGGCGTACCATATATTGTGAGGAATGTTGGTTGCTGCCTTTTGAGTCATGAATTAAAGGTCTACAGTTACTACAGGTAGGTTTTGACCTGCATGAACACAGTGTGGCCAGTGGTGAATGTGGCCAGATGTCAGGCACAGGGAGTGCATGATCACTACATGTGCTAGGCCCTGATTGGTTATGTATTTCTAACTCATGTGTATCTGACTTTATGGTGTTATTAGGAGTGCGCATACCCACTCTGGGCTTGTGTGCTTTATTGAGGCAATCTTCCCTGACCATGGTAATGTCAATGAACCTACCTGTGGGACTGTTCAAGAGTTTCCTGCCCGAGTGTTAACCTGCCAGCTATGCACCCTTCCACCTATGACACATCAAGACCTGCCTGAGTTGCGTGTCAAGGTAGATGTGGAGTTCAGAATGGGTGATTCTATTAATAAAGACAATACTTCATTTTGATCGATAAACGCATCAATATCCCTATCAACATGCTCAAGGCAAGTACATGACATATTAGAATGCTTCAGAAATCTAATTGCCCTTTATAAAAACTCACTAGTCCCATTTTGATGCCACAGAGTGAGGTGACAGATTGTGGAAGCATTCTCATTATATCAGGGTTCTGAAAATATCCTCCTATTTATGCCGGGGCTCATGGTATATCAGGGTTTGGATTACAGGAATGCTTTTGTTGTGCCAAATTTCTGACTATACTAGACGTGAAACAAGTCAGAGTTCTATTTCTGTCAGATATTTCAATATTCACACACTCTGTTTTTGAATAGGCTCTTTGTATTGCCTACAAGGCTTTATCTGATAGGGGTCCCAGGTTCCTCAGAGGCCTCATTCAGCTCTATCTGGTGTCTCAAGCTCTCTCATACAGTGAAGTCTAACTTAGTCAGTCAACCCAGGTTTAGGACAGCTAAAGCAGGAGTTCGATCATTTATCAGCAAAGCTCTCTTTAGGAAAAATCTGAAAACCTGTTCCTGTGTATTTTTATACGGCTGGGTCTGAACTGGGTTGGCGAAGTGAGCTAAAGAATGATGATGGATTCAATCCAGATCTGTGGATGGGGGTGAGTGTCTGAAAAGTTTTAGCACTCTGTCCATCCTTGTGTTTGCATTGTTAGCCCTAAGTTGGCAGGGTATGCCCAGACTTGGGTCCCTTGCTAACTTTGTCACTGGATTCAAGCTAGCCTGGCTGATGAGGGGTGTAACCCAAAAACCGGTCTCAGGATGCTTGTTTCTGGTCCAGGGAAGACCTGGCTTGGCAGTTCAGGCCGGACTGTTCCCAGGAGGAACAGGGTCAAGACTGATTTGCATATGGCTGGGTCTGAATTCGGATGGCAAAGTGAACTAAAAAATGATGGATTCAGCCCAGATCTGTGACTGGGGGTGAGTGTCTGAAAAGTTTCAGCGCTCCGTCAATCATCTTGTGTTTCCTGTGTTTTTTAGGACAGCTTCATTGTGTGGATTGTTGCTGCATAAGGGAATCCCTGGTTGGGTAGCTACGAACGTTATAAAATCGAAACCTAAACATCTCTTCAGTGCTTGGCGTTCAAGAGGCTACATCCCAGCTTGAATTATAGAATTCATCCAGTTTCGATCCCGCGAAAAAGTGTAGTAGACTTACCATATGAGGGCACTGCAATTCTTAAAATTTGTTGCTCGGATAGTCCAACAGCACACCCAGTTGTTCACTAAACTCTTTTCCAGCACTTATTACCATTTTCTCTATTCCTAACACCAACCACAATTCTGACTTCCAAACTACCTCTGTTGGGGGTCATTGAAATTCCCCATAGCAGTAGTATCAGTAGTAGAGTTTGTTTGGTATACCTATTCCAAGGGGCTTCACAATAATATGACCGCTGGACATTCGACAATGCCGGACATCATTCCCCCCTCGATTATCTGAAATATTCTTTCCTAAAAGAGTTTCACCAGTGTACAAGACCATATGGATCCTCTTAAGAACGTAAATCCTTCTCAATGGCCAACGCCTTCATTTTGCAGGTGTATATTGCCATATATAGAGGATTTTTAGGAGAGTTTTTTTCACACCGGGAGTACACTTTATTCAGTGAGGAGTATGTCATACCACTGGTCTGTCTATTAATACATTTAACCCAGGTGCTTCCCTCTGGCTTTCTGGAAGGACTTTTTCATGTCATGGGTTGTCTATTTTGAGACATACTGCAGTGTACTAAGAACATGGAGGGGACTGAAACCCGTCCAATGGTTGATTTTCCTTGTCAATCCATTTACCTGCTTCTTATTGATGTCCCAACTTGTCAATCTTTTATTTGTCCCTCCCATAGAGCATTACCTCTTAACTATCTCTTTGATTGCCTGATGTAGCTGCTTCTAATACCTGCTGTTCAAATACTACATTTTTCTTTTGTGTAAAGCAGTCCATAACAGTGTGTGTGTGTTTTCAAGATGTCCACTTCAAGTACGTCTCTCCCACTACACTCCGTGTTGCTCTGTTGCCCGACTGCCCTCTCCCTCTCACGCTTGTGTGCTTCTCCCCATTGTGTCCCCCACCTGTGTCCTCCGTGTTGCTCTCCCCAACTTATATTGCTTTCTCTCCAGCCCTTCCTATGCGGCCTTCATGTTTCCACCAACCTTCCCAACCCCCATTACTTTTGCATCCCCATCTGTGTTGGTTTGGGGTTCGCCCCACTTCAGTCCTTGCATAGCCGCTCCCCCATACTCCCTATGTTGCATCCACTCCACTGTGTGCTTCCCAAAAAAAATGCTTATGCATGTTTTATTTTTTGTTACAGATTAATAACTAAAAAGAAAAACAAAAAGCACCTGCGTCATTTTGTAGGGATTTTTGCAGGCGTATTACACACACCTACAAAATGTTGCAGGTAGCAGTGTCAAATACTTTTTTCTTTTAAAAAATAAAAAACTTTAGCCATGCTGTAAATCATCTTGGATAGTGCGCAGTGTGGCTAAAAAGCATTGGCAAAGACAATATGTCAAAAAATAGAGGTGTTCTAGTCGGTTATATCCGATTTACCCCTCAAATACATTCACTGAGTGACTTTAATTACTAATCACCTCCATTAACCATCTAACCATTTAAACACAAAAAGGATCCACAACAAATGATACAACAATTCAAAGACCGCAACTCTAAGAGCTTGCGAACACAATGTCACTTCCCAGAGGCAAACTAAAAATCAAAGGAAGACTTTAACACATGATCACAAGCTTCTCTTATCTTACATTACCAGCACAATACTGCACAATCTACCCAGATAACATAGCATTTGCAACACAACTTCCTACTAAAAAAAGCCCACATACAAACATATATCAAACTTCTAATTTATCCATAACCAAAGAACCTTCCTTCCAACTCCACCAAAAGTTGTAACCAGACTAGCCCTCAACCCAGACAAGCCAAAATGCCCCATGTCCCTGCACCTTCACCCATAATATACCACAGAAGCTCCTCAAAGCACAGTGACATGAAGAAGAAAGAAACTCAAAAACGAAAATGCCGACAGTTCAATACGTGATTCATGAACAAAAATCCCTTTAACATCTTTGACCTACTCTCAGTTACAACACCAGGCCTCATCTTCATTACAAAAAAAAGGCTTGGCGAAGACTTTGCACTCACATGCCGTGAAGCCATCCCACCTGATTTTCTCATCTTAAACAAAAATTGTATTGAGAAAATTGGAGGAAGCCTTGCTTTCATCCATAAAACAAATTGCTACAAATACCACTAATTGAAAACCTCACAATAAACGGCTGTGAATCCTTGATAAGATGTCACTCAACTCAAACTATAACGTATTCCTTCCTCTTAATATACAGACCACCATGCAGCAATGCCAACTTTAAAGATGTCTTTTTAGATACAGTGACCGCTATCCATAAGGACCACCCAAGCCTATACATTCTAAGACCCTCAACTGCAGCTATTAAAAATAACCTTAAAGCCTTCAAGCTCCAACAAATCGTTTCTGGCCCAATGCACTTTGCATGACACATTGTATTTGTCGTATTTGTAATCTTAGGAAAAGCTACAGTTACAGACAAATCCCCTGAGCTGGAGCGACCACAACATCATCACTTTCAAGATCAACACACCCATTAACAACAACACTTCAAAGACACAGGAAAACAACAACAAACACTTGTATAGACAATGGAAAAAACTAGACATCCACCAATTCAACACCCATCTCGAAAGACCACATTAACCATGAAGCCGAAAGACATACACAGCTTCTACAACTAGATCTCCACTGCACTTGAAAAACAGATACTAGCAACAAAAAAAAACATCCAAGGTTTACCAGAAAAAGAACACTACATGGATTGATGACAACATCAAAAGTATGTAAACACAATTCAACATACTACAATGCAAGCGGAGAAAATCAAGAGATGAAATAGACAAAAGCCTGCAATGCTACTATAACAGAGCCCGAAGAAGAGTCATCAAAAGCACACCATTACTCCACATGCAAAACTGAAGCTGATTACCCTTCTAAGCAATGCATACAAATCTAACAAAATTCCACAATCCAGAGTGCCAATCCACAAAAACAACATAATCACAAGACTTCTGTAACAAAATCTCCAATTACTTGCTCCCAAACATTAAAAAGATTTCAAATTACCTTAAGGAGAACACAGGCAACACCACAAGCTATGAACTAAACACCATAAAGAAACAACAATGATCATCCATCAATGCATACTTTCGATACCCTGTCAGTTAAAAAGATTTCTTTGAAATTATCATTGCAGGCAGACCATCAGGATCACTTTCAGACCCAGTACTGCCTAAAATCTTCAAAGACATCCATCACACAACCTCTGCATGGGAGATGGCCAACTGTCTGCTGAACAAGACCCTGGAACTAGGTTTATTCCCACCTGAGATAAAAAAAAAGCCTGCTACTTTGGATCTCCCCTAAAAAAGAAAAACCTCAACCTATCGGACCCAACAAACTACAGGCCCATATAAAGTGAATCATTCATAGGGAAAAAAAAGTTTGAGGAAGCAGTGTTTACTCAACTCTCAAACTTTATAGAACATAATGACTTAATGTTAGACCAACAGTCCGGCTTGAGAACAGATAGAGGCACTGGGATGGCATCTGGGATAATCTAACTCACAATGAACAATAACAGAGTAGCTGCCTTGTTCTTCTGAATTTATCAGCTGCATTTGTACTGTCCACTACCAAACACTACTACAAAGACTCCACCATCTCAGAGTCAGTGAAAAATGCGCTAAACTGGACTGCTTCTTTTCTCACAAAGTGTAGCTTACCTACCACCTTTTAAATCAGCTACTAACACAACACTGTGGACTCCTTCATATCACATCTATTATTCAACATCTACCTAACTCCCTTACCAAACCTGATTAAATCATTCAACCTCACCTGTTACAACTTTGCAGATGCAATCAAATCGTTTAAAAATTGGTAGCCTAGGAAAGACTCTACGCTTCAAAACTTGATAACTGCCAGTGTGCCATAACCACATGGATGATGAATAAACATGTAAACGCTTAATATCGCAAAGACAGAGATTATGACTTGCGGACATTGGCAAAATTATGACATAAGGAACTTGAAGGCCCTCTAACAACAAGAGAAGTTAGAAACCTAGAGATAACCATGGATTCAGACCTATTATTGTTACCATATATTCACCCTACCTACATCACATCTTCCCATACCTTGTATACCTCCAGGAGTATGCATGACTCCAGCCCTGTGTTTGTTCCACTGGCTACCTATAGCTAGATAGACAATGTTCCAGGAACACTGCATTGGGCACAAAGCCTCCCAAGGAAAAGGCCTGCTACACCTACAAATTAAATTTGAGCAATGTAAACAAAACAGAACACTTTGCTTGAGGCTTGCACCACTCATCATACCACCTTAAAATAAGAAATCCGTAGGAGGCACTGCCTTCTCAGTACAAGCCGCCAATCTCTGGAATTCGCTATCAGGCAGTGTTAGAATCATTCAGGAGCACTTACACTTCGGAATATACTTTAAAAATTGCTATTTTCAAGCTTACTACCCACCTTACATTCTGGCAACAGAGTCCAGAAAGACAGTCACCTCCTTAAGCGCAATCTTCAGCATACAACCCACATATTGGAAACAACCCAACCAGCACACTGTGTGTAATATGCAGGTAAGTTAAGGAGAGCTAACTTATGGTTTGCTGGAGCGTTATATATAGTTATGTAATTTCTCATATATGTATGGCCCACAATAATACCAATCAATCAATCAATCAAAGACATTTATAGAGCGCACTACTTACCCGTAGGGTCTCAAGGCGCTGGGGGGAGGGGGGGTGCCGCTACTGCTCGAACAGCCAGGTCTTCAGCTTCTTCCCGAAGGAGAGGTGGTCTTGGGTCAGGCGCAGGTCGGTCGGGAGGGAGTTCCAGGTCTTGGCGGCCAGGTGGGAGAAGGACCTTCCTCCTGTAGTCGCTCTTCGTATGCGGGGGACGGCGGCGAGGGCGTGGTTGGCTGATCGGAGGTGGCGTTTGGGAGCGTAGAAGTTGATTCGGTTGTTGAGGTAGCTCGGGCCTTGGTCGTGTAGGGCTTTGTGTGCGTGGGTGAGGAGGCGGAAGGTGATTCTTTTGTTGACGGGGAGCCAATGTAGGTCTCTCAGATGTCCGGAGATGTGGCTGGTTCGTGGGATGTCGAGGATGAGTCTGGCTGAGGCGTTCTGGATCCGCTGGAGTCTCTTCTGGAGCTTGGCGGTGGTACCGGCGTAGAGGGCGTTGCCGTAGTCCAGTCGACTAGTGACGAGGGCCTGGGTGACGGTCTTCCTGGTCTCGGTGGGGATCCACCAGAAGATCTTCCGTAGTATGCGTAGGATGTTGAAGCACGCCGAGGAGACGTTGTTGACTTGCCTGGTCATGGAGAGGGAGGAGTCCAGGATGAAGCCCAGGTTGCGTGCGTGGTCTGTCGGTGTGGGTGCGGTGCCCAGGGCGGGAGGCCACCAGGAGTCGTCCCAGGCGGAGGGTGAAGAGCCCAGGATGAGGACCTCCATCTTGTCTGAGTTCAGTTTCAGGCGGCTGGTCGTCATCCACTCGGCTACCTCTTTCATCCCTTCGTGCAGGTTGGCTCTGGCGGCGGCGGGGTCGTTAGTCAGGGAGAGGATCAGCTGGGTGTCGTCGGCGTAGGAGATTATGCTGAGGTTGTGTTGGCGTGCGATGGCCGCGAGGGGGCTCATGTAGACGTTGAAGAGGGTGGGGCTCAGCGAGGATCCTTGAGGGACGCCGCAGATAACTTCGGTGGCCTCTGACTTGTACGGTGGTAGGCGGACTCTCTGTGTTCTTCCGTCGAGGAAGGAGATGATCCATTCCAGAGCCTTCTCCTGGATACCGACGTTGCTGAGGCGCTGTACTAGGGTGCGGTGGCAGACAGTGTCGAATGCCGCGGAGAGGTCTAGGAGGATGAGGGCTGCTGTTTCTCCGTTGTCCATCAGGGCTCGGATGTCATCGGTGGCGGCGATGAGGGCGGTCTCGGTGCTGTGGTTGGCTAGGAAGCCAGACTGTGAGGGGTCGAGGGATCCATTCGTCTCAAGGAAGGCGGCCAGCTGCTTGTTGACGGTCTTCTCGATGACTTTGGCTGGAAACGGGAGGAGCGAGATGGGGCGGTAGTTCTTGAGTTCGGTGGGGTCCGCTGTGGGTTTCTTGAGTAGAGCGCTGAGTTCGGCGTGCTTCCAGCTCTCAGGGAAGGTGGCGGTGTCGAAGGATGTGTTGATGATGTCTCGCAGGTGGGGTGCGATGACAGCGTCGGCCTTGTTGAAGACGTGGTGAGGGCAGGGGTCGGTCGGCGATCCGGAGTGGATGGAGTTCATCGTGCGGGTGGTGTCTTCGGTGCTGATCGGAGTCCAGGCGTGGAGGGTGGTGGTGGGGGGTGGTTGTTCGGTCGTGGTGTGCGTTGGTTGGTTGTTGAAGCTGTTGTGTATGTCCGCGATCTTGTTGTGGAAGTATGAGGCGAGGGAGTTGCAGAGGTCTTGCGATGGGGTGATGTCGTTGCTTCCTGCGCTGGGGTTGGAAAGCTCTTTCACGATGTTGAAGAGTTCCTTGCAGTTGTGTGCGTTGTTGTCCAGCCGGTCCTTGAATGCAGTTTTCTTGGCGGCGCGGATCAGCTGATGGTGCTTCCGGGTGGCAAGCTTGAAGGTGGTCCTGTTGTCCGGTGTTGGTTCCCTTCTCCAGACTTTCTCGAGGGCTCGGCAGTTCTTCTTGGAGCTCTTGAGTTCGTCGGTGAACCATGGGGCTTTCTTGCTGCCGGGTCTGCTGGGCGGGGTCCTCAGCGGGGCGAGCTCGTCCGCGCAGTTGCTGATCCACTTCGTGAGGTTGTCGGCGGCCTGGCTGGGGTTTGCTGAGCTGGCAGGAGGGTGCTGGCTCAGGGAGGTGGCTAGCTGGTCGGCTGTGATCTTGTTCCAGCTTCTGCGGGCAGCCTGTTGCTGGTGGTGGTGGGTCGTCGTTCTTTTGAAGGTGAAGTGGACGCAGCTGTGGTCCGTCCATTGAAGCTCTGTGGCGTGGCTGAAGTCGATGTCTGTGCTGGATGAGAAGACTGCGTCGAGTGTGTGTCCGGCGAGGTGGGTGGGGGTGGACACCAGCTGCTTGAGTCCAAGATTGGCGAGGTTGTCGAGCAGGGTGCTGGTGTTGCGGTCGTTGTTGTCCTCCAGGTGGAAGTTGAGGTCCCCCAGGAGGATGTAGTCAGCGGAAGGGAGGGCATGCGGGCTGACGAAGTCGGCGATGTCCTCGCTGAATTGGGTGCGTGGTCCCGGAGGTCGGTAGATCAGGGTGCCTCTGAGGGTGGTCTTCGGGTCGGTGTGGATCTGGAAATGCAGGTGTTCGGCGGTGGTCAGGGTGTTGTCGGTGCTGGTCGTGAGACGGATGGTGTTCCTGTGGATGATGGCGATGCCTCCTCCCATCTGGTTGGCGGTGCGATCCCTCCAGGTGATCTTGTAGCCCTCTGGGATGGCGATGTCGGGAGCTGAAGAGGCGTTCATCCAGGTCTCCGTGAGGAAGGAGCTGTGGTGTCGAGGAGGTTCCAGAGTTCGATGGCGTGTCTGTGGACGGAGCGGGTGTTGAGCAGGATGCACTTGAGGAGGGTGCTGCTGGTGTTCGACTTGGCGGGTGCTGGTGTGAGGCAGGTCCGGATGCAGGTGAACTTGCAGGCGTGGCAGCTGAAGGGTCCGTGGGTGTGTCTCGGGGTGGCTTGGTGGCATCCCGGGGTTCGGCCGGTGTTGAGTGCGTTGAGGGTGGCGGCGTCGTACGTCTGGCGGGTGGGCTGGGGTCTTCGGGAGCCAGGGGTTCGGGCGCTGGGCGCGGGCCAGGCACGGACGGGCGCAGACGGGCTTACCTTCGGCGCACAATCGGCGCGCCCGCTGCGCGTCAACGCTGCGCGTTCGCACGGTCGCCATATATGGCGAGGTGCGCGGGGGGGCGGAGCAGCTGGGAGGCGGGAGCGGGGAGGGTACAGAAGGCAAAAGGGGCGGGGTTTCGCGGTGGTGGCGGGAAGCGGGGAGGGAGGGTGAACGGCGGCGAAAACAGCGGCAAACAGGAAGGAAATACACAATACAGAAAAAAAACAAAAACAAACAGGCAATACAATTTAACAAAGCAGATGACAAGGCAAAAACAGCAGGGGCAGGTTAGGAGAGCAGGGACCACGCCGCTCGGGGGCCGGGGGCGTGGTCACGCGCTGGTAGCGAGGCAGTCAAGGCAGGGAGGGAGAGCACACGCAGCAGCTGGTGGCCGTGCGGCGCGGGGGTGTCCTAGAGCTAGGTCACCAAGAACATAATACTCAGCGGTCGGCAGCTAATTGTAAACTATGCCACTTACATTTACATAAGACATATCTGCTATGAGGGTTGTCAATCACTAGTACTGTACAGCTAAAAAAACAGAGCAAATGAAAAGGTATGGAATAACTGAAGAGATCTGTCACACACTGCTGTACAATTCGGAGACCATCACTGCAATATCCAAATATCTATACACTCTAACTGCTTCTTTATATCTCACAATGACACTCAGATATAGGATGATCGTAAAAATGCCCATCTCAGCACATATCTCCACTTCTCTCTCCATCTAACCATGCCAGATCAGGACCCCAACTATACACAAAGTCTCAAATTGGACAACCCAGTGCTATAACCAGCTAAGCAGACTATAACCATAAGAAATACCATAAAGGGACCTGCAGAGCTGATTAGAGATGCCAGCAGACTGAAAATCATGAAACTGATCATCTGTCTCTCACAACTTATTCATCATCCTACTATATAACATGATAACCACACCTCTTTAGTCCTCACTCACGACATCAAAACACTTCCCACATCAGATCACATAACAAAGAAAACACCTAACCACACCCCCTACATGGCTTAGCTTGCTACATATGTAGGTAAGTGCTTCAGTGCCCAACATAAGGATATTAAACACTAAACAAGTGATGCAATATATTACTGTGTGCCCATCATCATTCCTAGTTGCCCCTTTGTTATCTCCGCCTCCTGGACCAAATTGTTGAAGTCCACTTTCATCTGCTCAAAAGATTTCAGCTCCCCATTGCTACCGACAATTTCAGGACCTTGCATCCACCCATCTTCCATTACAGGTATAACTGTCTGTTCAATCAAGGTGAAAATGATTTATTTCTCCACAGTGGGGTGAATGGTGAGAGAAATGATATTAGGCCTGCCTTTCAATCCATGCTGTCTCACACCCTCAGCGTGGCTCCTGTTATTGGGGAAATGCATAGTTTAGGATTCCTTTGTATTTTTGGAACTCAATGGACATCCCATGATAAGCCATCACTCGATGTGTGGTCGATCATGCAATGGCCCTTTTCTGCTTCCCTTCTGGTCCAGTCAACATTGGAATCTCAAGTGTGAGGCTTGGAAGTATTTAAGCAGACTGGGTACCACAAATTCCCTTATCTATTAGTCAACAAAAACTGCCCCTAACTCAGTCTCGCCCTCTTTTTCTGATGTATGAGTCTGTGGATATGTTTTGTAGGTCAATGATGCATTCCCTATTTATGTGGAGTTTAAATGTTTTCGGAATATGTATAAGATTTTAGATAGTATGGTCATTTTTATGGTCATGATGCAACCCAGCCAGGAAATCGCCATGTTTCTCCAGCATGCCAATTCCAATTCAAATTTTACCGCTTTAAGTAGTTCTCTTAAGTTTATGTTTTTAGTCCTAGATAGGAGTCCCTGCCAATTAAGTCCCTAAGCCTCTAATTGATGTTCCCAGCCACCAAAGTGAGTGCAAACCTATCAGCTCCTGGATAGGAATTTTTGACATTGAAATTGCCAATCCCTCTGACTTGCACAGGTTGATCTTGAATCATTGGTTTTTAATAAGTTGTTTCAACAAGGCCGGAAAGGAGTTTACAGGGTCCAGCAAAGAGAGAAAGATAAAATCTGCAAACATGGTAAGCTTAGATTCATCCCATGCTACCCAATCACACCCCTTTTATCCTCTTGTTATCCCGGATTCTTTGGGCTAGCAGTTCTAACGTAAATGCAAATAGCGGCAGAGACAGCGGGGACATTTTTATGTATACCCAAGGAGACAGAAAGTTATTAAGCCACACACTGGCCAGCAGTAAGCAACCATCTGCCATTTAAGTATCTCTTCTCCCAGGCTCATTGCCTGCATGACCTGCACTTGAAGGCGCAGTCGCCCATACGACAGCAGTTTCGGATATCTTTTAGGTGGAGTCCCTTTGTAATGAACCTCACATGATCTGGATGTACCATTTCTTGTAGGACCAAAGGAAGGCAGAAGGACGCCATTTTAGCAAATATTTTAAAGTTCTCAATGGAGCAATGAAATCTAGGGTCTTAGGTACTAGTGATATTGTTGATTCGGAGATTGTCAGGGTTACTTTCCCATCTCGCCTTTCAACAGCACTGGAAGAATGTGAGCCCTGAATGTCCTACAGAATACAGCTGTTTAGCCATCACTGGTCAGGGTTTTAGACTGGGGCATGATGCTGATGGCTTTTGATAACTCCTTAATAGATCTCAAGGGTTCTTATTTCCCTTCTTAATGCTGTCCTTTTCCTTCTTATTTTTGGGGATTGTGTCTGCTTGTGGGTTTTCTCTGCCTTTCTCAAGTCATTCAATTCATAATTGTACCAGCAGTGCTTCTCTCATTTTCATTAGTCGAGTTACTTCTGATGAGTTGGCTTCACAGCACTACTTTAAGGGCTTCCCACAGCTGCCCATTGACTGCCTGGTAGTTTTTTTAACCAAGTTACTAATTACTACCAGGTCCCTCAATAAGGTCATGTTACCCTTTTCATCCCCCAGGGGGGTATCTGGTCTTTCTAATATTCATTGGAGTGGGCCATAGCCTGACAGGGTGATTGGTCCCTGTGTCATGTCTTGAATCTCTGGTAGCAGTCTCCTATCCAGGAGTAAGTAATCTATTCTGCCATACCTCTTATGTGCAGCCAAATAATGAGCATATTCCATTCCTATAGGATGTCTATATCCCACCCATTTATCAGACCCTGATCACTTTGCCTAGTCCATAAAGCTATGCAACAACCAAGTATGTCACTGGTGGGATCTTGCTTTAAACTATTTCAGCCTGCTCGAACTTTGAGATCCACAACTAACTTCAACCTGACAATCCCAAGAATCAAGCGCAAGACAACAGATGGAAGAGCTTTCTCAAACGTAGCAGCTCAAAAGTTGAATTTGGGACAAGAAATACTAAAAAGAGAAGCAGTCTTTTTGGTGTATGATCCATTTTTAGCACCATGATATCAAGGTGGAGAGATAGATGCGCTCTACAAACCTTAACAAACACTCAACAGGGCCACCAACCGACTGCAGGTCTGACCGCCGTTCCCACATATCGACTATGGGGCTTGTCCCTATTTCTGTCCATCACCATAACCAAAAACCCACGGATTATTAAGGGGCTTTGCCCAAGCTGTGAGCATTCAGACTGTCTGGTCCAGAGAATGTTGTTGGCCCTGGTTGTGGCTACAGATAAAAGCAAGTGCCATAGTCCACCATTATGTGTACCTCTGATTGCCACGTACCATCCTGCCTTGTCTTTTATTTGATCTGACTTCTAAAGCTCACAGTTGTGGTGGATGAGTTTACCCACTACTGCTACTGTTTTTCCTGCTTTTGAGAAGTACTGGGGTGCTTAAAGTTGACCCGAAACATGCGATCTCCCGGATGAGCAATACATTTGTGTTTGTTATGTTCAGCTCATGTAGGTTTTCCTCCAGTTTAGTAGGGCTATGAAGGTGTAATGGGTTCCGACCATTAATTTTATATAATTTTTTCCCCCTAAAGTGGGTTTCTGTGTGATGAAACCTATTTCAGCCCATGTTGCTGTTCAAAATTAGGAGGTATCATGGGTGATTAACCTACCTCCCGACTCTGAGAATAACTGTTAAAAATATGAACACATAGTGGTCCAAGTATGTCGGTCTGGTATACATTAAGCAGGAACAGGTAACCTTTGTGGGGACTTATCTGTCATTCCACTCTGCAGAAGGGACTCATTCAACTTATGAGTGGACCATCCTGAATTCTTAGATTTTTCGTTGATCTGGCTGGTTTCCGTGTCTGATTTGTTTTGGTTTGAATCTGTTTTATTACGTTTTTAGTTAACAATGCAGACATACACAGTATATATAAAGTTTTTGTATCAGCCATTTTGGTTGGTTCCTTAATAGAAAGTTTATAGTAGTACAGATGCAATCCGGACGTGTCTGTGTCTCTAGCAGTAACAGGCACATGCTCCTGCCAAGTGTACGTGCGTCTCACACACTGATTATTAATATCAACTGCAGACACTCAGTATCTAATTACATCATGTTTGTCAACCCACTAAGTGCCTGCTGCGTAGTTGGGGGCTCGCTGGTCAAATCTTCCCATTTAGTGGCAAGGGCAGCCAAGAATAAGCGATGTAGCAGGAATTGGCCTGGGAGCAACCAGCCTTCCTCAACCACTGTAGAATACGGCATTAGGGTACCCTCCTGGTACAAGTCTCCCAAATCCTGGATCCCCACCAACTACATAATTTGGCTGCCGTGGGTGTGATGCGTCTAGGTGTGCCCTCCAGCGGTAAAGCACACGCGTATAATCTCACACTCCGGGTGATATACAGGCTCCTGAGATAACATCTGAATGCCATTAAGCAGCAGTGACTCAGGCAGTTTTGCCTTCGCACAAGAGTCAAACAGCCTAGTCAGAGTAGCTAGGGACCAGGGTGGTTGTGCAGTTGCTGTATCACAGAGCTGGCGATCAGCCAGCCACCTTGCCATCCATTGCAGCTGCACCGCTAGGTAATAATGTACCATGTTTTGTGCCGCCAGGCCTTCCTGGTCTGTGGGCAGGTAGAGTATCTGTCGAAGATACCCCAGATAAAGTTTCTGATTGTCTTCTCGAGGGTAATGTTGGGAATGTATAAAGGTAAATTTGCAAAACAGTATAGGAATCGTGGAAGGATCACCATCTTTGTGAGGGCCAACCGGCCAGTTGCTGACAGCAGCAGCTTGCCCCAGAAGGATATTTGGCAGCGGACGGCGGTCAATGCTCTGCCCAGGGTGCAGTCTAGCAGGTTTGTCTGTTGCCTATATATTCGTATACCCAGGTAGCAGAAAGTGTCGGCTTTCTACTGTACACGCACCCCATTAAGTATATACATTGGGTCTTGACATGTATCATTGAAAGGTTATAAACAAGGTGGTGAAGTCTCTTAAAGTGTGTGCTTGTCATGGAGAGATTGATCGGATGCCTCTAATGTACACCACAGGGTCATCTGCGTACAGTGAGATGGTGTGCATGCCATCGCCTAGATGGGATGCCCCAGTCTGCGCCAGCACGAATGGCCCCCGCTAGTGGTTCTATGGCTAGTGAGAAGAGTGGGGACAGTGGGCATCCTTGCCTGATCCCTCACCAAGATTGGCTCAGATATATATGTGCCTGTTCTTACCCGTACCGTCAGCTCCCTGTATAGTAGACATATCGGGCTAGGGCGGCGAACAAAATTTCCCATTCTAGTGAGTCAAAGGCCTTCTCCAGGTCTAGTATTGGACAATTTAAGTGTGGCCAATGAGACGTGGAATATGTGGCGACTCTAAAAAAGCACATCTGGTTTAAGGAGGTGCTTTGAGAGGGCACAAACTCATATTGATCTGCAAGGATGAGGGGTGGGACCATGGGAGCCAGTCGGTCCGCTAGGATTTTTGCCAGCACCTTATAGTCCGAATTCAGAAGGGCTAGTGGTCTATAGGAGCCCAAGTCTCTGGGGTCTCTATCAGGTTTCAGCAGTGACACTAGATTCACTTTGCACATAGACAAGGAAATGAAATGATAAGGAGACTTGTAAAGCGCAAAACATTCACCCAAAGGTATCATGGCGCTGGCTCAGCACGAGACCGATAAAAACAATAGAGACACATCAAAGATTGAACAGCCATGTTTTTAAAGTCTGCACCGGCAGTGTATTCCAAAGCCGGGTCATGCTGACCAAAAAGCTCCTTCCACCCCATGCACACTTTTTAAACCTGGGAACTACCAGGTTGTGAGAATGTGCTGAGCGGAGCTGGCGGGCAGGGGCATAAGGCTGCAAGTTCTTTTTAAAAAATGCTGGCCCCGCATCGCGAGTTGCCTTAAATGCAATGCACTTTTCACTGGCAACCAGTGCAGCTTTTTGAGCACTGTGGAGACCGATGAATATTTAGGTATGTTTAGCAATAGACGCGCTGCGACATTTTGCACCATCTGCAGCTTGTGGAGGCATTTTTTGCGGAGGTTCATAAAGAGCCGGTTACATAAGTCACCTCTGGACAGAACAAGGGCAGACACCACCAATTTGCTCAAGTCAGCTGGAATGAATGGGAGAATCCTTCTTAGTATTTTCAGAGTATGGAAGGAGACGGAAGTGACCTGATTGACATGACCTTCAAAAGAGAGCATAGAGTCAAATGTCACCCCAAAGTTTTTTACCTTTTCTTTAGGGTGGGGAAGTGGGCCAAACTCTGGAGGCCACAACGTGGGGTTCCAGAAGTTGGTGTTTTTGCCAAAGAGTAGGACTTCAGTATTGCTAGCATTAAGCTTCAGACAGTTAGCGGACAGCCAGTCCCCCACCTGGCAAAGACATGTGTGGAACTGGGCCGCCGTTTCGTCTGCAGAGCCTGTCACTGAAACCGCAATCTGGGTATCATCTGCATATGAAATATCAGAGAAACCCAAAGATCTGATTAGCCTTGCCAGTGGGGCAACATATACATTAAAAAGGGTAAGGCTCAACGACGAGCCCTGTGGCAACCCACATGGCAACGTGAAATTCAGCGACTTGGGCTCGGCAAGAGCCACAAACTGTTCCCGCCCTGACAGAAATGACTTTAGAAGATCAAGCGCTTTTGCTCTAATACCGACACCTTCCAGCACTTGCAATAATTTCTGATGGTTTACCGTATCAAATGCTGCAGAGAGGTCAAGCATCACTAGTGCTGCATTGCATCCTGCATCAACGGTCTGCCTAATTGTCTCAGAGGCAGAGATCAACGCCAGTTCGGTACTGTGTTTTTTTTTTTTTACAGAGTTTTATATAGCTCGAACTTGACCCGAATCGGGTATCAGAGCGCTTTACATAGCATCAGTTGCATTACATGAGGTCACATTCATTTTTTTTGTTAGGCACAGAGAGATTAAGTGATTTGCCCAGAATCACAGGATGTTCAGCGTCCTTGCCGAGAGTCGAACCCAGTTCCCCAGATTCAAGGTCGGCTTCCCTAGCCGCTAGGCCAACTCCTCTCCCCTAAGAGAGAAGTGTTGCTTTCTGACACCAAACTGAGAATTATCTAGGCACTCATGCTTTTCCAGATAGTCTGAGATGACTGAATTCATAGCCTTTTCCACCATCTTTGCGGGCAGTGGGAGTCTGGAGATCGACCGATAATTGTTCGGGTCCGCTCCATCCAGATTGGCTTTCTTGAGGAGGGGGAGAACGGACGCCATTTTCCAAATAGCCGGGAAAATACCGATGTGACAAACATTTGGTTAAAAATGAGAGTCAGGTGTGGGGCAAGAACCTCTGGCCGAAGATGACATTTTTTGGGTGGACAGGGATCAAGGGGGGGACCCGGATTTGGTGGACATCATAAGATTAATCACTTCCTCCGTTGTTAATAGGGGAAAAGAGAGAAGTTCATGCTGGTTACTCCCATCCGTGGGTAGCGGAGTGATTTCCATTTCCCCCCTAGCCATGCCAGGAGTCCCTACAGGTGGCAGCATCCCTAGGGGAGCACTCTGTGAGAACCCGCTATAGACCGCCTTCACCTTATCAAGGAGAGTTTCAACTCTTCCAGTGCCGTGGTGTAAAGGGCGTGCAGGTGTGGGACCAATGTTTTTTTTTTTGTAAACAGATTTTATTCAGTTACAACTCATCAATCAAGTACCATACAAGAGATGAAACATTGCCCACTTATTGTTGAATTAATTAGCGATATGTACATTAACAATTATACATTCCTATAAACATTGTTTCATCTAGTGTTCCCACTACGTAAACTGCTCTTGTGTTCCTCCATCTGAACAACAGTTCCAGGAAACTTATGTTCTATATCTCTGTCTCTGGAATCAACGTCATATGAGTCTGTATTAGTCCTTACTCATATCTAAGCCAACAATCAATGAATTAACAAAACACCCCCTCCCCCCTTCAGGCATGTCGCGCCATCATCTAGCTCTCAGTGGGGAGTGTTATTTAATCTTGCAGGATATCTGGCATCTTAGTGCAAGAAAGTAGACATCCACATAGGGGTGGGAGCCACTATATAGTACTTGCCTGCCATCACCCAAGCCACCAGCTCAGATAGGGCAATGCTTCAATCCATATGTACAATTCCCCTCACTCAGGGGGTTGTTCGGTGTCATCAGCCGGGCGCTTGAGTGAGTCCACCATCGCCACCCATGCTCTTGCCGTGTCTAACATTTTTTCATTATTGGTTCTCTGAGCCATTTGTAATCTAAAAATCCCCTCACAGTCAGCCCATTCAGTGCAGGTGTGGGACCAATGTTGCAGCATACGTCTTATAATATTTGGCTGGTACCCCATCTGGCCCAGGAGATTTTCCTGTCGCCAGTGCCGTAACCTCATCACGAATTACATCAAGGGAGATTGATGGGTCTAATGTCTTGCTCTGCTTGGCGGTTACCTTGGGTAGGCTTACTGAGTCTAGGAAGGTGCTTAACTGCCACTTGTCACATAGCCCTGAGGACTGATAGAGTGCTGCATAATGTTGCATCATTGTTGTATGTATGTTGTGTTGCATATATAACATGTGCCCCATGTCATTGCACAGAGCATATATGGGTTGGCAGGAATGTTCCTGGCGCAAAAGCCATGAAAGCATCCGACTTGTCCGGTCTGATGTTGCATGTGTTCGTGCAGACTGCGACGTATAATTGTGGCACCTAAGCCTTTCCAATAGGTCTACATGCTCAGTGCGCAACTCATCTAAGCACCATTTATCCCCTATGTCCACAGCCGCTGGTTTCGTATCGCAGTAACCGGCGCTCTATTTTGCTAAGCGCTTCGCTAAGTTTCTTACGAATGTTCCAAGTGAGTCCTAGACAATGCCCCCTAGTATTCACTTCAAGCATATCACCTGTGGAGCCGTCATTTACCTCAAACTATTCCATGGTTGCAGCACCACAGGAGGCACAAAATGCATGGTCTTCCAGTGCCGCTGGCTGAAAGCGCCAGGTGGGGACATGTGGTGGGCCCACTTCTCATTTAAGTTGCAAGAGCTAGGGGGTTGTGATTGGAGTGCATGCGTCCCAGGTACTCAATCCCCCTGATAAGAGGAAACAGGTTGTGTGAACCCACTATGTGGTACAGCCTTCATTGCAAGCCATGTACTGGGGAATAGAATGAGTTGATGTGCACGTCTGGGTTGTGGCTTGTGCATTTGACGCAGCTGTGATGCATGTCAGGGTCAGAAATGACCGATCCAGCTCCACATCCAACACCAAATTAAAATCACCTCCTTTCAGCCACGGAATTCCACTCCAGAGGGCCAAGACCTCCATCAACTTACGAAGGAATGAATTCTGCTCTATATTGGGAGCGTAAACAGATTCAATAAGTAGACTTTGGCCGTTAAGCCTGCCTTTCCTAAACAAGTATCTGCCCTCCACGTCAGTCTCTATCTCCTCCACCACATAACGAACCCCTGCTCTTACCCACATCAAGGCCCCCCTAGCCAGGGAGGAGTAATCAGTGTTGTATACCTGACCTCGGCAGCACCGGCAATCTGCATCTATTTGGGTCAGGTGTGTTTCCCCTAGGAGGGCTATGCTGGCAGATCTGTGCTGGAAGTATGAATATAAGGAGTATCTATGTGTGGGTGTGTATATTCCTCTCACATTGCATATGAGAATATTCGCATGAGTCATGTTACGGGTGTGTTGCACCTATCGCAATAGGGAAGTGTGGATACATAGTGGGGGACCAGTTAATCATTCAGTTCTCCGTGGGGTTTCGAAAATAAAAGTAAAAACTGAGGATTGAAGTGCAATCTGCATATGTTTATGAGGGCAAACTCTTAACTGGAGCTTGTCCAAACAATATCGCCCAGACATGGCAACTACTGTGTGCGTTTTTGTCTGGCAATAGGTGTTGCGCGCTGTGTACCATTAATGTCAGTCCACCCCCCTGATGATTGAATTGTTAGGTGTTTTAGTGATAGTGTGTGCGCCATCTGGCAGGTGAGAGCACCATGTGCAGCATAAGTCTTGGCTCAACCCACTGCATTTCAAATTCCTGTGGAGGGCCTACATGTCTCCAGCGAGACTTCACTCTATTGATCATTCCAGACCGCACACATACCCTAAATGCAGGTCACTGCACGCTGACTTTGCCCACATGACCTGGAATTGTACGAAAGTTGCTGCATATTGGAGGGGGGTATATGTTGCATTGAGCAGGATGACTGACTTAGATCTGCAGCCCACACCACAAGTTGCACTTTTGGGATATGTCCGGAACATCCCCAAACAACTCTGTTGCCACACCTTAATAGCCTTATTATTAGCGAAAAGGTAAATAGCTGTGGTCTGGGGGAGAAAGCGAATCCCCACTGTTAAGGCATGGTTAAATTGCCTGATTTACTGCAACACTAACAGCGACTTGTTTTCCTCTACATTACCGGCAACCTCCAGACCCAGGGACATATGGGGGCACCTAAAAACCTATTTGCTAGAACTTGGCCAGCCCTACTCACCACAAAATCTATCTGGGATAGTCCCCACTGGGGTGGGTTGAGGTTTCACGTGTCATATTACAGTGCGTCTGCTCAGCTATTCACCTGTAGGTGAAATGTATATTGCATTGAAACAGAGGACTCGCTGGTTATGGAGTTGACGTTCAATTTTGGCTGTGGTAAAGTGTCAATCTTATGCTCAGTTCATTTTCTTTTTTTTTCTTCAAAGTGTCGCAATGAGAATATGTATCTGTTGATTGTTATTGTTTGAAATGGTAAATAAAGTAAAAAAAAAAAGTCTTGCCTCAACCCATCCAAGAAGCGGCCCATCCCCTGCACCACAGGTACAGCATGAAGCGCTGAACACGAGATTGGGTCATTGCTGCATACGTGGGTTGCATGACACAGTTCAGTTTTCCGTCTTTTCGTGACTATTCAAATTATATCGTCTGACGTTTGCAACGTGACATCTGGTAAGTGCAGGGAGTCCAGATCTTCAGATCGCATGGGAGTAGAGTCATTTTCACTCCAATACGGTGGACCCCGCCTCCTGGTTCGAACCCTGTGCCGTGGGCCGAATCACTGCAGCCACGTGGAGTGCCTCCTGCCTCTCCGTTAAACTTTGCTCCAGGTCAGGAGCTGCCGATGGCAGAGCAGGCCGGCCGAGACCCCTGCGTCAACCTCTTCTGTCTCGCCAGGTTGTCGTTGGCTCAGCAGATGGCTTGCGTCTCGTCACTAGGCCGGTTTCATCCAACCAGTCCCAGACATCTGATGGTGTATCAAAGAAGTGAGTGCCGCCTTTCGCAGCCACCTGCAGTCAGGCTGAGAACAGCAGGGAGTAACGAATATCTAATTCTCGGAGCTGGCATTTCACTGCACCGAAAGGCCTCTGCACCTGTGCTGTATAATCAGGAAACAGCATGATCTGAGCATTTTAGATTCTAATGTTGTTTAGCTTGCGTGTTTCCTTCAGGACGGTATCTCGGTCTCTGTAGTTCAACATTTTGAATAGGAGTGGCCGTGGCCTGGCCCCAAGCGGTGGTCTGCGGGGCGTACCCTGTGGGCACGCACCATCACAAACTGGAACGACAGCGCACCATCTGGCAGGAATTCCCTCAGCCAGCGCTTAACATAGGCCACTGGGTCTTGTCCCACCTCACCTTCCGGAAGGCCAACCACTCTGACATTATTGCGGCACAAGCGCCCCTCCGCGTCCTCTAGCCTGTCCAGCAAGATATTCACTCGGTTTTTGGAGGTCCTGTAGTGCCAACGCATGACTGTGGGCAGTTGGCTGTAAATTTGTTAGAGCAAGTTCATTAGCGTGGACTTTGTCACCTAGCTTACGATGGTCAGCCCTCAAAAGCGTAAAGTCAGATGTGACTTTGTCTATTTTTGATTCCAGGGATGTGCGTGTTTGGTCCAGCGTGGCTCCTATTTTCTCAACTGTAGGTAGGATAGAGTCCAGTTTAGTGGATAATCCCCAATGCGGAGGGTCACGGATTTTGTTATCCTCTACATGTGAAGCCTTGCTCGCATCCGAGTGCATGGCTGTCTGCGAGGCATTTGATTGTAAACGGCCTTTGGTCAGGTTTGCGCCGGAGGCATATGTTGTTTACAACCGGCACGGTGCTGGCTGTTTAAGACTATATTATCCCTGGCCAAAATCTATATGGAATCGTATCCGGCAGCTACCAGCAGTTCCTCCCTTTGTCAGCAGAGGTGGATGGCCACTTAGGTGTCTGCTAAGTGGTGACAGGTGATTTTATCTGGGCTTGTGTTCCCTGCAGAACATCCTCCAGCAAGCCAGCAGCCACAGTGAGGAACTGGTGGGGTCTTACCTATCTGAGTGTCGCCTGCTCTGTGGCCTGGGTGCAACGAAGACCGTTTCCCAATTCGTCCTGTGTGGTATTTGTTCAGAGTAGGATCGCACTAACTCTCTTCTGTTTTAATTAGCATAAAGCATGATGGGCTATGGGTACATGTGTCCGCTTACATGCATGGAGTTCCCCATTGTTCTGCAGCGTCTGTGGGGGGGGGGGGGTCCCTGTGTATTTCTGGTGCCTCTCTGTTGTGGGCACTCCACTGTTGAGAGGCCTAGCCCTGATCAGACCTCAGGTCTCATCCGATTTTATTGGGCCCAAATTGTTCACTGCAAGTTGCAGTGTGGATCATTGTGCGCCGGACTGTACCTCTCAATACATCCCACAGTCCCCCGCATCCAGTGGGCTGCCAAGCAATATACTGGGGGATTCTCCAGTCCCACAGTAGGAAGAAAAAGGCCTTGCGGGGTCCCACCAATCCCACACCACCTTTGCACCACAGTATTGGGGGGGCCTAGGCCGGATCCGGCCCCCGTGCCGGACCCAATCCCTCAAGTCACTGTAATCTGCCAAGCAAACGGGGCTCACCTTAGCGTGCACATCGTGTTCTGAAGGTCAGTGCGTGGCTGTCTCCTCTTCCCTAGGCTGACACAGCCAGCAGCAGACCGTGAACACAGGCGCCCGGCATCACTCACTCCAGTGCTAAGACGCGGTTGGCAGCCTGGGCTCCACTGTTGCCTCAGCGCTCCGTGCTATCTGCATGGGCAGGGACGTTCTCTCTGTTTTGTGCCTGTGATATGACCTCAGCAGACCGCTCTACTTACTCTGGAGTCAGCGCAGAGGGTCTGACTTGCTCGTCTTCATCCAGTCAGGGTCCAGCACAGGTGAGGTCGCTATGTCTCAGCTGCGGCTCTCCTCCGGGGCCACGAGCGCCGTTGCGGACAGTGCACCCCCTCCTCACCGCTGCCTCAGCAGGACCGCCAGTTTCCGCGCCTCCCTCACAGGAGGCGTGTAGGTTGTCTTCCGGTTTGGCAGCGTCTCTTCACTGTAGCCGCAGGCCCTGGCGAACCACACAGGCAGAGACCGCTCACTCTGCCCTGCTGCAAATCACCGATTCACAACTTCTGCACTCTTCAGGTTCCAGAGCCCTGAGCACCGGAAAGGATCTCACAACTATCGGCAGCAGGATTATTTGTAGTTACGTGGGGTTAATCACGATAAAACGGGGGGATAGACACAGAGTCTTATGAGTTTGCGTCCACCATCTTGGGTGGCTAGCCAAGCCACGCTGGTTTCTCTTGTCTGATGGCCCTTGATGTTCTTGGGACTCTGCCAACGTGGTCAATTGGTGCTGCTCAATTGCTGCTTTACCACTTGCCACTATTCATTTTGTCTTAGGGCTTGCCAAAGCATGTTTCCAGCTTACTTTCTCCCATCATTCGGAGTTCTTGGGTCATGGCCGTTCTAATTAGCCACCTTCATGGTGACCTGTATTTTTATTGCATTTTATGAACACAAAAAAAATAAAAAAGTAAAATAAAGGAATTACAATCATTCAATAAACTAAAAGACACATCATATAACATCAGTTTGGGTCACTGAAATCAATGTAAACATAGCGTCAACAATATCGGTTTAGAGCATGTCGTCATCAAGTGGCAGGGAAGTTAGGGAGCACGCAACTCCACAATCGTAGAAACAGTACATCAGCAGTAGGTTAATCAGGCGAGGAAAGTTCCATGTCTACAACCACTAAGGGATTGGTTGTTATAACAGGAGAATACCCTACAAAAAGAAATGCTTCTGCTATACCAGATATAATAATACAGGGAGTTCACTCAGTCTCTATTAAGTCCTCAGGGGTATCGTCTGTAGCCTGATGAGCAATCTGATATTAAACGTA
Organism: Triturus cristatus; assembly: GCF_964204655.1. NCBI lineage: Eukaryota > Metazoa > Chordata > Amphibia > Caudata > Salamandridae > Triturus > Triturus cristatus. Next base: position 379,757,712 of record NC_140590.1, on the reverse strand, counting down.
CATGCCCCAAAAACTCTTCGGGCGGTTGCAGGGAGGGAGCAATTAGTTATACAAATCAGATTGGGTGTTACAATAAACCATATCATGTTCCCACTCCAGCACTGTGGGCACAGGGCCCCTCATCCAGCGCATCGCTAGCCGACGCTTGGCAAGGAGGAGACCCATTGCCACCAATTTGCGGGCAGCCTTCTTAAGAGGCTTATTGTATCCTAGGAGCGCCAGTAGGGGATCCGGTGCAAGGAATAACCCAAGAATGTCATTCAGCTTTTGAAAAATTGTTTCCCAGTAGTGTAGCACTTGTGGACACTGCCATGCTTGATGAAAAAACCCAGCCTGTGGAGCCCGACACCTCTCACAATTATCAGTGTCCCTCAGTCCGTACCCAAAGAGTCGTAAGGGGGAATAATAAACTCTATTTAAAATTTTTAAATCGACTAGGCGGTGACGGCCGTTGATAGATATCTTACGGGTAACCTCACAATAATAAAACCAGATGTCATCTGTGATAGGAACACCTATATCTGATTGCCAGGCTTGTCGAACCTTGCTAAGGGAGGACGCCTTCGCATCCTGGGCTAAGGTATATAACTTGGAGACGAGCCTACAAGGGGACTGTGCGCTTAGTAGGACCGTCAAAGGGGGAATGACCAGGGGCTCCTGTAAATCGTCCCCCAATATCGCTCGCATAGCGTGTCTGGTTCTGAAGAAGTGAAATTTGGTGAGGGCTGAGTGCATGCCATCTGCGCCCGCTATCTCTTCCCACATGCTCAATCGCCCGTGCCGAAAAAAGGTCCCCATGTTTTGGATACGTAATTTGTTGAGTGAATCAAGGGCCCCCCTCACTGAGCTAAGCGCAAACCAATGGCACCATTTCAACCAGCATTCGTGGCGAATAGAATTGCGCCCCGTCGTATAGTTTTAGTAACGCATTCCACGCGTGAACAACGGAGTTAATCGAATCCAGTATACCACGTCTGTGTGAGAAGGTGCGGCAAAGAGTAAGGGGCAGCAACAACCCTTTCGGTATGGAAATGTGGCAAATCCAAGGGCCCATGTACCCAGCTATAGGCATGAGAGGCCTGCGCGGCTCTGTAATACAGTTCGAAATTCGGGGCATTAAGCCCACCAGCGGCGTATGGGAGCATGAGAGTGTCAAAAGCAACTCGTGGGGATTTTCCAGCCCACGCTAATTTAATCATCAGGGACCGAAGTGCACGAAACAGTTGTTGAGGGACGACTATAGGGATATTAAGGAATAGAAAGAGTAGGCGAGGAAGAACAACCATTTTCATCAAAGAAACTCTGCCGGCCAAGGAAAGCGGGAGTCGTATCCATCTATCTACATTACCCCCTATCTTATCCATTAGAATGCTATAATTAGCTTTAATTACAACATCAGCATCAGGGTGCACCTGGATGCCAAGCTAGCGAACCGGCTCAGTGGCCCACTGTAATGGGAAATCCATCGGAAACTGCCCCGTGGAAGGCATCTACGGGAACAATATAGATTTATCCCAATACATTTTTAGGCCAGAGAGACCACCAAAGCGTAGCACCTCACGTATCACAGGGGGTAGGTGCGTCTCAGGGTCTCTGACATATAATAGTGTATCGTCAGCGTACGCGGAAACAATGAGATTGTAATGAGGAAAGCGAAGACCTCTGTGACTGCGATATTCCCGTAGTGCCCGCAACAGAGGCTCTACAGCAACCGCATATAACAGCGGGGACAGCGGACACCCTTGCCTTGTGCACCACCAGATTGGAAACGGGGCAGAGACCACCTCACCCAAGCGAACCCGGGCCACTGGGGAATTATAGAACACCGAAACCAATTTCAGAAACACTATGCCGACTCCTATTCGACGCAACACAGCATAAATAAATTTCTATTCGATGGAATCGAACGGCTTCTCGGCGTCTAGAAAAACCGCAGCAGCCTTGACCGACGGACATGTTGCAATGCTCCAAATACTGTACAGAGATTATGTGAGAGCGTGCGATTCGGGATGAACCCAGCCTGTTCAGGACCAATAATCTGGGGGAGAAGTGACGAGAGACGATTGGCTACAAATTTCGCGAACAATTTAGTGTCCATGTTAATTAGTGAGAGCGGACAATAGGAGGGGCATCTACGGGGGTCTATATTGGGTTTTAATAGTGTGATGATCAACGTCTCTGCACAGATGGGGGCATAATGCATTTTGCAGCCATCTCATGAAATAGAGATATTAGATGCGGAATTAGGAGATCACTATAGGCCTTGTAAAAGGTAACCGTAAGGCCATCCAGCCCGGGGGCACTGCCCTCACGCATCGAACCCAGAGCAAGGAGAACCTCTGCCACTTCAATAGGACGCATCAAAAACTCTCTCTGCCAGTTCTGTAGCCAGGGAAGCTGTATATAGTCCAGGTAGTTAGTGATATCGTCATCGCTCGGGGTGAGTTTAGTGCCATACAACAACTGATAATAAGAACGGAACTGGGCATTAATGTCAGTAGTAGTGTCATGCGTGACCCATCGTCACCCTCCAACTCGACGATACCACCTGCGTCCAGGCGGCGGCGGGCCATCACTGCCAATACTGACCCAGGTCGGTCAGTCTCACCCTAGGTTCTGGTGGAAGCTTATTTACCCATATGTTTGACCTCGCTATCAGCAGTCTCGTGGAAGTCGGCTAGTGTGACCTTCAGTGTTTTGCGCAACTCAGGGTCATTGGTGTATTGTAGTCGTGTCTCTAGATCTAACAGTCGAGTCTCGAGCAGGGCAAGACAGTCGCGGATAGCGCGGAGCACGCCCGCATGTTTACTAATGACTATCCCTCTAATGAAGACTTTAAACGCCTCCCACACTGTGGAGAAGGAATCAACCGACCCCACGTTGGTCTCATAATATTCAGAGATCGCATCATGCAGCTCCGAACGAAAGACAGAGTCCAATAATGAATAGGACGGGAACCGCCACAAAAACGGGGGAGGAGAATGGGAAGGAACAGCCACAGTGACCGTGATAGGGGAGTGGTCGGAGAAGGAGCGTGCCAGGACTGAGCAGTCCAGTACCTTGGGTAGTAGTGAGTGGGATAGAAACCAGTAGTCTATGCGCGTGTGAATGTCATGCTGCGCTGAATAATGTGTGTACCCACCTCGGGCATCGGAGCGAGAGCGCCAGACGTCTGCTAGCTGTAAGGCGATGTCCTGCACCGCCCTCGCTGAGGCCAAGAGAGGCCGATTAGGGCCCCTAGAGCGATCGAGAGTCGTGTCCATTATACAGTTAAAATCTCCGCCCTAGAATATTGGTAGAGCACAGCGATCTTTTAATAGAGCAAAGAGAGAATGGTAAAATCCCGGGTCATCCTAATTCGGACCATAGGAGTTAACCACCAAAAATTCCCAATGTGCATTATAGCATCGGGACATAACAAATCTACCTGCTGGGTCCGTTTGTAATGGTTCTAATTTGAACCCAGCCTTTGGGTTTAGCCAAGTCAATACACTCCTAGCGTGAGAAGAGAAACAGGCAGCAAGGGAGACCCCTGTCAACTGTCTACCAGCGAGGAGCGCAGAGCCCGGGGGCAGGTGCATCTCCTGAAGGAGTGCTACATCAACTTCCTTTCACTTCAGATAGGCAACATCTTACCTCACCTTACGGTTGTCATTTAAGCCTCGGACATTCCATGTAATAAGAGTCACACTTTTGGGCGATATGGGCCCAGTACGAAGCTCACTCATTGCAACTATTGCTGCATGCAATGTGATACATGCCCGCCACCCCACCACACTCTGCTTCATCCATAGAGATGTCATTCGTGCTTGTGACCCATAAACTAACGTAAAAGATAAAACAATTCAACTCCTTGGAACAGACCTCTCCCCTCCCACACCCAGCACTCCCCAACTGTGCCGTGGCAAACCGCCCCCCCAAAATCCTTAAGGAACACGAGGACAGCGATGCGGTCCCATCTAAAAAAACACACAAAAAAAACCAAAAACAAGAAGTAAGATAGCAGTTAACGCAGTGGGGCAGATGTTACCCAGCAATACAAACTGTACCACCCCCCTGCCATAGCACCGCTTTCAAATGATAGAAAAACTCCCTGTCTGCCAGACTATATGTCGACAGCACATATCGAAGACAGCTGTGCCATGTGGACCCCAACGGCATACCAGAATACACCACTGAAAAATATGATATCGAACTGCGGACCCACAATTCAGGAGCCGGACCGATGACAGGGAACAAAGGAGATTAAAGCAAACTGGTATAAAAGGGGGTGGTGATGGACGGAGCATCAGAACCAATCAAACACTCACACCCAGTCAACAGATCAGGGTTTGATCCATCACCGTTCTTTAGCCCACTCTGCCACCCCAGTTCAGACATGGCCATATGCAAATCAGTCTGACCCTGTGCCTCATGGGAACAGTCCAGCCCGAACTGCCAAGCCATGCCTTCCCTGGACCAGAAACAAGCTTCCTAGGACCGGTTTCTGGCATTTCAGCCGTCTTCAGCCAGGCTTGCTTGAATCCAGTGGCAAAGTGAGCAAGGGACTCACGTCTGAGCATACCCTGCCAACTTATGGCGAACAAAGCGGTATAAAAGGGGGGGATTAAAGCAAACTGACCTACAGTTAGCAAATAACATCTGTGATAACGAGAAATACTGGCTATATCGCAAAAAACAAAGGAAGGTGCATTCAGAACATTACATCTATGCAGTGCTATTACAAAAGAACAAGGAAAGCATTTTCACATTTATAGAATGACAACGGTACTTCAGTCATTGTCGCCGAGATTGCTTGAGGGCTCCTGCGGTATGGGAGAGTCAGTCCGGTCCTTCGTGTGCTTACTAGCTTCCTCCCAGTCACGGAGTGCCTTCTGTAGTGACTGCGTATCAGAATAAACCCTGGGCTTGCCATCAAATAGGACCTTAAGACGTGCGGGATTTGGTGACCTGTATTTAGCTACACTATGTTACAGACCTCAGTGAGCAATTTTGAGCCCTACTGCCTTCCCTCCCAGTCAAAGGAAATGCAAAATAGGTGTCCACATCTATATTTAATCCGCTAGAAAGTCCAAAAGCATGTCACAGGGTGGAAGGCTTTTTTTTTTTTTGTAATATGACAGTAGATACAGCCTAGAACGTCTGCAGGTCAATTTCCCTAGGTTCAATTCAGACCTCCGTTTGAGCTGCTACCATCAACCATTTAGTATGTTCACAAAATCCATGGGCACTCCACCTCCCACAATCCTAGGTCATTTTTTAGAGTGGTTCACTATTTACATCTTGACTCACAAGCAATAGCAGTTTTTCTTGACGTAACTAAAGCGTTTGACACGCTTGAGTGGTCCTATTTATTTGCGGTTCTGGAGAGGATGGGGTTCAGTCCTCTGTTTCTCAGCCTGGTGAGATTACTATACACTAGGCCCTCTGCAAGGGTGAATGGTATGCTGTCGGAACCGTTCGACATAACACGCGGTACGAGGCAGGGGTGCCCGTTGTCCCCTCTGCTCTTTGCAATTGCAATGGAACCATTGGCAGCACGCATAAGGCAGCATTATACAGATCGGGGCTGGGCTTTAGCACCAGGGCCTTCCTCATCTCATTATATGCAGATGATGTGATGTTATATATAAAGTACCCGATGACAAACATGGCTCCAATTCTTCGGGAATTCATTAAATTCGGAGTCCTATCGGTTGTCTCTATAAATTGGGCTAAATCTACCATATTCCCTCTGACGGAAGCTACTACCCCCTTCCAAACTGAATTCCCACTTACATGGGCAGATGGACCGGTAAAATATCTGGGTGTATGGCTAAGTAGAAACATGCAGGACATTTGGGATATGAACTACGGACGCACAGTTTCGTGGCTGGAAGAAAAGGTTTTGGCATGGGCCAGGCTCCCTCTGTCACAGGCCGGGAGAATTGCAGTAGAAAAGATGGTAGTTTTGCTGAAGCTGTTGTACCTATTTGTAAATATCCCGATCCCCCTGACTCAAGCTCAATTTCTGCATTACTGGGTTCACCCAACCCTTTTCCAACCACACACATCCGTAGACCTGGATGTGGCGAAGACGGTCCTCCTTCAGGTAGCGTTATATCAGGCCTACAAAAGACCCCGGGATGGCATAGACACAGTGGAAACCATGAGGTGGGCGAGGGACAAACTGAGGGAAAGAGCAAAATTGAAGATCCTTTATGCCCCATCAATCCCCCTGGCATTTAACCTCATGCTACCCACAATGTGCGAGGGCGCAAGCAGAACACTGGCACAGAAGATGGGTTTGGTAACGTTTGCAGATTTGTACTCGGAGGAATCATTTAGGCCCCCCCTATACCTACGGAGGAGCGGGCTGTATCATTCGCAGAGTTATTCTTATATTATAAACTAAGGGATACCTGCAGGTCCCAACACGATACATTCCCCAGCCCGCCACCTACTCTACTGGCCCTAGAAAATATATTAAAGTCTAACTCTCTGCGTAGATTAATTACACGTATTTACAATAACATGCAAAACACTGCCCCAATAGTGCAACCTAAGGCCATACGAATGTGGAATTACACACCCCACTGACAGAAGAACAATGGTCCTACTGCTGTGCCCAACTTAAGGCCCTATCACCTAATTATAAATTTCTAGAAATTACACTACCCCCTTTGACTGAGATCTGGTTATACACAATTGACGTGACAGCTTTGTGTACGTCTATACCTCGCTCTGAGGGAATTGAAGCGGTAGACTGGGCCCTTTTGCGTCAAGATGACATACAAGCTAGCAAAGAGCTTTTACTGGAGCTTCTTCAATTCTCACTGTTCCACAGTTATTTCAGATGGAAGGACAAATATTTTCTCCAGACGAATGGAACCTCCATGGGTTTTTCATGTTCTCCCAGCTACGAGAACATTTTCATGATGCAATTTGAATTGACCCATATTTTATCTGATCCAGGCTGGACCGATCATCCGATTCTCTATAGGAAATATATAGATGACATTTTAATTGTGTGGCAGGGTACCAAGAATGAGTTGATGGAGAACTTGAGGTTACTAAACACCAGGCACCCCAGGATCAGGTTCACTTACACTATGGACCAACGTCGCATTTCCTATTTGGATATGAATATCGAAGTGGAAGGCATGAACATCACGACCTCCATGTTCAAGAAACCCACTGACTGCAAGAATTCATTATTATTCTCCAGTTTCTACCCACAATCACTTATACGACATTTTCCCTATTCACAATTTCTTTGCGTCAAACGCATCACTTCTGAAACGTCCAAGATGGCTGCTTCTATGCATGAAACTAGAAATATTTTCTTAACTTGAGAATACCCACCAGAGATCATTGATGAGGCTGAAAAACGCGCGCAAAGTTTAAAGAAAGTCATTGTTACATAAACAAATCAAGCAACCACTCAACAATGGAGTTTTTGTATCCACCTTTTCTACTTCTTCTTTTGCGATCAAGCAAGTGATTCTCAAACGCTGGGAACTTCTACAGTCTGAGCCAGATTTTTGAGGTATATTTGTTAACCCTCCCATCTTTGCATACAAGCGGTCCCAGAACTTAAGGCAACTTCTTAACTTACCTGCACCTGAAACCAATACAACACACAAGGGCATGTGCAAATGCTTCAACTGTTCACACTGCAACAATGTGCTTAGTGGGGACTATATATCCCATCCTTGGTCCGGTAGTAAAATCAAATTGAATTTCACTGCTGATTGCAACTGTTGTTTTGTGATCTACATGATACGATGTCCATGTAGGTTATATTATGTGGGAAAAACTGAGAGATCCTTGCGCACACACATCATTGAACATAAAAGCTGCATAAGTACCAAAACTACCACTTCACCATTAGCTGTCCATTGGAATGAACACCACCACACAATAGCTCAGCTTCGTTTCTCTATACTTGAAACAGTGACAATACACGCCGACAATGATATGTCAAAGCATTTGTCTCAACGCGAGACCTACTGGATACGTTGTTTGGACACTTTGACGCCCAAGGGGCTTACTTACACACTTGAATTTTCCTGTTTTCTCTGACCATCTTCCTGTTGATGTAACCACACTCTCCCTCAGATCTTGCATTTTTTCACTTTGGTTGTTGCACACATCATTGACATGTCCTACAAGGATAACAATGTACTACATGCGATGTGGTAAATGCACATTTTTTGTATGCTTTTTTTAATGTATGCTCGAAGGTATATGTACTTGGTTAGTAATTAGACAGAAAGGTTTGTGTACTCTAATGTTACGTTATACCACCTGTGTTCATCTAGCAATCATGTAGCATGCAGTCATCTACGGACCATGATTAACCAGGAAGATAACCAATAATGTATTTGATGCGATGCAGCATTATCATGGCATAGGATCTGTGTTAGCCAATAGCCTACATGCAATATGTAGCTGTTACATTTATGATGTAGTCAATTAAGTTGATGCTGTTTGTGAATGAACCGGTTTTCTTTTGTGTCAAATAATATGGTGACATTTTGCAATTTATTATGCTGGCATTTTAGTAATTTTGGCAACTAAACACGTTACCTAATGTTGTTATTCAGCATTTACCTTCATTGTATATGCACTGTTAAAATACGTGTCAGTCGAACAGCATCCGTCATGATACTTTTGAATACCCTGGGTGTGCTATTCTTAAAAATAGATATTGTGTAATAACAGTTACATTGGCTGGGATTTTGAAATGTCTCTACTGACCAAATCATTGTGGGCACGCAATGCGTCTGTATTTCTACTGACTCACTCCTTATCTCCTTACATTGCATACTGGATCTGACCACTTTTTCCCCCCACTGAATCACTTTGTGCATGTAACTGTATTCAGTCACATTGTCTGATGCATTGCACGATAGACACACTGTGCCTTTAAGGCTCATAGAGCACTTAACTTACGAGCTGCGCGCTAACGCGAACAATCACTCTATGCACGTAATGAACACGGACGCGGTTTGGAAAACCGTGGCGCTTTGTTTTCTCGGATTCCTAGTTGAAATAACGGCGCGGTTCATGACCTTACTTCGGCAAGCCACGACACGATTATTTATTTGTTTATCCGAATGTTGTAGACATGTTCTCTGAGCCGGCTTGGGCTCAGTATCGTTGACATGTGGTTATCTTTTTACGTTTAGGCTGTTTGGACCTGGTTATTCTTACATCAGCTTGCCTCATCTGTCGAGAGACACTGGGTCTTGTGGTTTATTTGATGGCGAGTTTTCACCTTTTAGCGTGAAAGGAACACACTTCGTGTATTTGTTCAGGTCGTGTTGCAATATGGCCTGGGACTACTGAACTTCCCCCTCCCCCGCCTTGTGTATAAACCACATCTATTAATGATGGACATGAGAGTGGGGTTTCTTTGGGGGTGGGGGTCGTAGAACCCCCGGCCGTATTTATTAAAACATGAAAACAAATAAAAATTGAATTAAACAATATTTAAACAATTTTACGCAGAAAACGTAGCATGACATTTGATTATAATTCATATGTACAGATATCAGATGGCTAACCGTAACATATTTCTAATACAGAGTATTTCCTATCCGAATGTAACATCTGGATCATAATCATACATGAATTACTTTCTGCGTATCCTATTTGGGCCTACGGTAAGGTCGCTAACCGGTTTCAGATCCTTATCAATTAGCCACGCCCTCCCGTAGGAGTGCGCATGCGCAGAGGGCCCGTTTACCGAGAGGGTACTCCCCCCCCCCCCCCGGTTACCCCCATACGCTCCCTGAACTCCATTGAAAAAGGGAGCTCTTGCACTCTGCGCCATTTAGTGACGTCATCATGCCAGTGCGGGGTGGCCAACCAGCCTAAAGAAAGCGTGACTCCCCCCTTCCACGCACCCATCCAGCCAACCGGATGTACCGCCCCTGGAGTTATAGGAGAGACCCCTTGTCCCTCCCCCTGGGCGACCCCATCCAAGAATGGTGCCGCCCCCTAAGGACCTTAAATTTACTGGTCACCAGTCATGACCTTAACGCTTGACCAAGGAATAGCAATAAATACAACGATCGATTACCTGTAAATCGGAAAATGTCTAAGGAACAAAACCATACTGTCAACTTCATAATACAGGGGATGGTGGGTGGGCAAAACGTTTACAGCCTCCTAGAGGCTGGGTGCGGCAGACCTGGGAGCGTGGGACAAAGAGACCGACTCCCGCGCTCCCCGGCCTTTTAACCTGAATTTCTGGGCAGGCCGGTTCTAACCGGCCTGCCCCCTGCTCCCCCTTGACCCGGAAGCATCTCAACTGCTTCCGGGTCAAGGTGGAGCCCCCTCAAGCCAATCCCCGCTGCGGCGCGTCCACCGCGTCATGATGACGCGGCAGAGCGCGCCGCACCAGGGAGAGTAGGCGAGGGGGTCGGTGCCCCGCAATACTTGCGGCAGGGCCGATGTCGGCCCCGCCTTTTTCTATGGCCTGGGACTACCGAACTTCCCCCTCCCCCGCCTTGTGTATAAACCACATCTATTAATGATGGACATGAGAGTGGGGTTTCTTTAGAGACGGGGGCCGTACAACCCCCGGCCGTATTTATTAAAACATGAAAACAAATAAAAATTGAATTAAACAATATTTACACAATGCTACGATTACAATTCATATGTACAGATATCAGATGGCTAACCTTAACATATTTCTAATACAGAGTATTTCCTATCCGAATCTAACATCTGGATCATAATCATACATCAATTACTTTCTGCGTATCCTATTTGGGCCTATGGCAAGGTCGCTAACCGGTGTCAGATCCTTATCAATTAGCCACGCGAGAGGGTACTTCCCCCCTCCCCCAGGTTACCCCCATACGCTCCATGAACTCCATTAAAAATGGGGGCTCTTGCACTCTGCGCCATTTAGTGATGTCATCATGCCAATGAGGGGTGGCCAACCAGCCTAAAGAAAGCGTGACTCCCCCCTTCCCCGCACCCATCCAGCCAACCGGATGTACCGCCCCTGGAGTTATAGGAGAGACCCCTTGTCCCTCCCCCTGGGTGACCCCATCCAAGAATGGTGCCGCCCCCTAAGGAACTTAAATTTTACTGCTCACCAGTCATGACCTTACCGCCACAGGCCAGCATAGTTGCCCAACTATCTGGCCCCCCTCCTCTTGCCCTGAAAGGTCATGCCCAACCCTTACACTCCCTAGCCAAGCTATGATATTTTCTAACATAATTTCATTACCTAACCTAGTCAGGTGGACCCAGTCTTTTAAGCAGCATGATTCCCCCCTGACACACCCATGTGCAATGTTTTGTAACTGAGGGGACCTGAACAATTTCCCAATTTTATTGTTGATCCTCCTTACCGAGTGATTCAACGCTTTCACAGAATTTCCCCCCCTCCATTTGGATCTGGGTATCATCTGCGACCAAACTATGGTGCAGCCCTGGCACGCCTTAGCTAACCAGCCTACATTGGAAATTATGTCCTCCATGAAGACCCTTTTCCCCAGTTTCACCAGGTCATTCCCACCTAAATGCAAGATAACTATTGTGGCCGGAGGGCTGTGTCTATTCAAAAGATCTGTCACATAACCCCTAAACTGATTGAGGCAGAGACCCCCTTTACCATGGAAAGAAACTTTGAAACCATCCTGCTCAGCTCTTTGTCTGTAATTACCTGAAAGGAAAACAGATTTCATACGCCGTATATAAGAATGACCAATGACCCACACATCCTGTGCTCTTTTGTCCCGTGGTTGTGGCCGCCGTTGTGAAGAATCTTGCTGTTGTGCCAATGGCAGTTTCCCCCCTGCGTGACAGGTTTGAGAAACTGAAAGCAAACAAACAAAACAGGACAGGCATTAGTCCACCACTGTATGGTACCCTCACAACATGTGCAGCCGCACATAGCGCTTGTAACTATTAGAAGCCCATCGTCCAATCTTCTTTACACTATTGCTATGCAACCCCCTAGCTGTTGCCTCAATGGCAGCCCCTATTCTGAATGAATGAGTCCAAAAGTCCTTTGGATTCAAACCTGTCCTGCCGCTCGCCATGGCCAATACCCTTTTAAACTGGAACATGGTAAGTGGGGAAATGTCCGCATGCAGTAACAATGTCCCACCTACCGCACTATTCCTTTGTCGGAGGTAAGCTTCTAGGTGCATCACTGGGCAGCATGGATTGCTTTGTGCCCGGTGAAGTACCACCCCTTCGCCCCGGGCTTCCTGATCGGTTTTAGATTTTTTAATGGTTATTAGCAAAGCGTCTCCCTGTATCTTCACATGCTCCAGCAGGAGCCCACCTTGTACATCCTGCTTGTTGCGGGCCATCAGTTCCCCCACCCTAAATGCCCCATAAAAAGCTAGTGCAAAGGCAGCTCTGAATAGTAATGTCTTCCCTATTGAACTGCACATGGCACCCAAGGTTGTTAACAGTGCAGTCAGCCGCTCCGAACCAATTGGCTGCCTGGTATCAGGAGCAGCCCCCTGGAGGCGCCGCCACCCCTTCAATGCCTTTCTTACAATGAAACTATTTGTGGGGTCTTTTGTGTCCCTGATCTGTGCAAAGAAAGAAACCGCTGCTAGATGTCGCCTGGCTGTCGCCGCGGAGCGCCCCTCCTTATTCAAAGTGTCTAAATACAAGAGGAATGCCCCAGACTTATGCCAGCTATCCGCCCACTCACGCCCCAAAAACGTGCAGTAAGACCAAAACGCCCCTTCATACGCTTTCCTGGTCCTGGGTGCTAGGCTAGCTGCCACGAGGTTCTGTAGCTGGGGGCACCAATCTGCCAGAGTACTTCCGGGAAGTGTGTTGGTGTTGCCTCTGCAGATGCTAAGTGTTCCCTGAAAACCTGCATCTTGAAGCGAGAGAGTGCGTCAGCAGCATTATTCAGCACCCCCGGTACATGTTTAGCTTTAAACTGTATGTTCAGTTTCATACACAAGGTAATGTCCAGGTAATGTTTGTTACTGAGGAGGCGTGTCGACTATTGCTTCAAGGTAATTTTGGTTACTGAGGAGGCGTGTTGACTATGCCCTGCATGATATTTGAGATTAGATGCACGCGGGGTGTCACACAGTATTTCTGAGTACTTCTTATTTATTAGTTTCCGTTTCTTCAAGCACAGAACACCAGTGCACGCAGGAATGTTCTTGTAGTTCACATTGTTCATCCAGAATTTTTCACGTTTGGGTGCACTAAGTGATAGACTTTACTCCTGCGTATTTCCTTTCTTCATGATTGTCCTTACTTTTGATGAGCAGTATTTACCTTTATTTGTTATTGCGAGTCCATGGAGTTTCTTCTCATCATCTGGTTACAATTGATTATACTTCTTCTGCCACTGAACTTGTGCTCTCTCTATGTTTGTACTGTTTTTGTATTTTCTATGTAAAAACCAAGAGACTATGTTTATTTATTTGTAGATTCCCCTTAAGAAAGGCAGTTGTTCATGCCTGAAATGCATTGGGATTTTTTAATAATCTGCGAAAAGCATGCAACCGTTACTTTTCATCATTGACTGAAGTTCTCTTCGGGTTACTTAAAAAGGCTGCTCAATAAAAGAAGAATTGTTTGAGCTACCATCACTACTTTTTGTATTTTCTTGTTCTTTACCTTGGATACTTTTTTAGTTTATGATTATTCTTATTGTCCCTGTACTTACCTGTGATATTTGATGACTCAAAGTAATATGTGATATACTCTGTTGATCTCGGGGGCATCAGACCCAAGTACCGATCCACGTTACTGTATTGCTCTCAGTGCTCAGCACTCGTGGTGATCTGCCTTCTCGTGGGGTTTAGTTTGCAATTTCTGCCTCTAGGGGAATCTGTGTGGCTCTATGAATTCATGCCACCTGGGTTTGGGAGAGGTGGGAGGGTGAACCGGGAATCAGGAACTGTGTTTTCCATGTGGACAGAGCAGAGAAATAGAATAGTCTGAAGTCACAGTTTGGCGCTATCGCCTAGGTAATCTTCATGGTAGTCACAACACTCCTAGTGCCTGCATGCGGGGACAGAGACAGTGTTCTCCTCAAGAATAGATGAGGCAATATGTCGCTAAAGACGAGATTCAAAACAGCATTTCAAAGTACAAATGAAAATGGACTCAAAAATTGAGCTCTGGATTAAAGATTTGGAAAACTATGAAGCTTTAATTAAAATGCAAAATAGTTAAGTAAAATATAACAGTGTGTATAATCAGTCAAAGAACATAGAAATATATCGCTATGATGGCTCTTAGAGTTCAAAACAAATGCAGCAATGAGCAAATCTGAAAAATAAGACTAAACCCCAAATATGAAGCAAGTTGAAATCGAAACGGGCAGCAACCCTAGTAGACACCTAAAAAGATCTGGCTCACCCCCAAATGCTAGGGTTTATACAGCCAATTTCACCACAGAAAATGATTAACTGCAATGTCAGCAAAGTTTGAGCAAAAGTATCATTATATTGGCAAATCACATTACAGCACATCAAAACGTCGCATAGCCCCACCATCCTAACACTATCCCACTACATGAATATTGATTCGCCCCTTCAGACATGATCTCATCCAGACGTGGCAGATCAAAATCAGTTAAGTGAAAATTAAGATTGATCAATGGATGCAATACAGTAAGATAGTAGGAAGAAGTTTGGAGAGCAGCCAAGGTTTCCTCGAGAACAACATTTTTTAGAAATAGTGCACATTTTGTTGTGTGCAATGAGAAATAAAAAACACACCATGAGTATTATAAAGTCAGTAGCCGTTTTTACAAAGTTAACACTAGGGCATCAAAAGACTTCTACACCTCATAGCGGTTTCAATTGCACACAAATCATATTATTAAGCACAATTTAAAAAACAAAACTCCAACACCATGTTAAGCTAGGCTTCCACCAATCTAGGTAAATTGTATTTTGAAAAAAAGCACCAGTCTTGGGTCCATTCTTCTGCATCTATCTGCATATAATCAAAGATAATTTTCGGAGCATTAGAAATAGCCACCAATGGTTACATTTTGTAAATATGAATACATGTTTATATATTGGAGCTACTGTTTGTAATACATGTTGAGCTTGCACCTCACTGAATTTCCTTGACACGCTCATGTTAATGGTAAAGGTTTTGCATTAATAAACCATGTATGTAATTTTGAATTTCTTATACATATGTATGTATATCTTCCCTTGGCAGTAGACAATGCTCTTTCCCACAAACATACTACACACTGTAACATGGCAGCCAATTAGTGTGTGCTGCAGAGAGGATGAGTCCACTTGTCCAGTGGACTAAATAATAAAACTTGTTACTTTTTGTCTTCGACCCCAAACAAATAAATCCTGGGCACGAAGTGATACGAATTCTCCACTCCAGTGAACACTGAGTTTGCCTTCTAACTCTTGCCAGTTTACCCAGACAGCTTCCTACTGTTGCGTTTTCAATTTGAAGGGGAACACATACTTTGATAAATGTATGCCAATGGTCTGAACCATCTCCTGTGTGTACTTTGAGATGTTCTGCTCCTTCCTGGAGTGGGCATTTCACAAAAGCACATATGGAGGAGGAAAGCTACACTACCTGGACAACATCCTCTTCGAAGGGCAGCCAGGAACTAGGGAACACAGGGAACTGGTAGGCTTTCCAGATTTTGGCAGAATCCCTTGGCATCCCTTTACTGGAGGGTGAAAGAGCAGGCTCTCTCGGTCCTCTTACTCTTCTTTTTTAGTCATCGAGATTGACTCAATGACTGAGATTGCCTGATGCCCCAAGTCAAGAGCCTGGCTCTAAGAGAAGCAGTAACAGTGATAGTGGGGGATAAGAAGGGAACCATGATAGACATTCAGTGCTTGGTGGGTTAGATAAACATTGCAGGCATATTGATACTACAGAGTGGGGCATTTGTGTGTAGGATCGCCCTTCTGACGGCAGGCTTAACCAATAAACAAGTCCACCATATATGACTTAGAGCTGAGTGAAGGCTTACCTTAGAACGTAGGACATGTTTCTGAGCGAGTTTAATGGCACTCAGATTTGGAGGTAAAAGCAACAAATTAGATCGGTTTACAAATGCATGTGGAACAATCTTCACTTATTCTTTTTTTTTTGTAACTCTTGTTTTACATTTGATTTTTCTGTTCCTAATGACAAATGAGAGTCCACATCTATAGAGCATAAAAGTGTTTCCTACCTCACTCTTAAAGTCCCCGATGTACCCGCCAGGCTTCCCAAATTTTCTCTCCTTTCTTGGGGCACCCTCTACTTTTATAGATCCCTGACTCAGCTTGCCAGAACCAATCAAGGTCATTTTCCCATTCCTCCAACGTGGGGGTGGATGTTGCCCCCCACTTCCTAGCGATGTTCTGCTTGCCACTATTGCCTCCTGTCCCAGCCAGATCTTCAAATGTCTAGGCCAGTCCTCATTCTCCCTCCATGACCAGAAGGAGCCATTTGGGGTCCAGTAGAACCTCCACCCCTACCACTTCTGACATTTCCTTAGCAACCTTAATCCAAAATGCTTGAATGCCCGGGCACTCCCAGAGCAGGTGGTAAAAGGATCCCTCCATCCTCTGTGGCAACACACCTGCCCATTCTAGAGAGTACTGATCTGGGGTAATACACTCTATGCAATATTTTTAGTTGGATGAGTCTGAATCTGGCACGGATTGCCACTGCCCTTGGGCCTTGAAGTACTTCCACCCATTGCTCATCCTCTAATGTACCAACATCTTGTTCCCATGTCTGTCTGTGTGCAGTCGTGGGGTCTTGGGCATTGTTGATTATTTTCTATAAGAAGCATGTTTGGAATGCTTGTAGTCGTGTAAATAGGGCATCACATTGTTTCAGGAAGTGCTTCTCATTTTTTTGTTTCTCCTTTCCTTTTTCTTTGTGTAAATTACTAGTTCAGCGACTTCTATTGTATTGATTGAAGTAAGGTTTAGTAGACAAAATGTATCTTGTAGCATTTTGCCGAATCATGGGAGACCAGCCATGTCCTGGAAACAGTGGCTTCAGACTGTTGAAAACTACTTGGTGGCTGATGATATGGAGGATTATTCTTTAAAGAGGAAATTTGCATTATTATAGAGCTGTTAAGGTGAACAAGGTCAACATTTTTTGGTCATCTTCCAGAAATAATACTAGAGCATATGACTTTGGGAGATGGAATGACTATGTAAAAGCTGTTCCTTAATTAGTGAAACAATCTACTGAAGAGCAAAGTGTGGCTTTAGAGACATGGGTTTTTAACATGTAAACAACTAATGCACGAGGCGCTAATAATAATAAATAATCATCTTTCTTCGGCAGTAATCACAGCCATAAAAGAAACCAAGATTAAAATCAACATCAAATTCTTTGCAACCACATATCAGAAAATATGCAAAATCGTAAATGACCCTATATCCATTAGTTACATCAAGAATTTCAAGATCCTAATGAGGCTCCTAAGAAATTAGTAACAATAGAAAGTGTGCGAACATTAGGCAGAATTTGCAAATACAATAGAGCTACACGAGCGTGCCTAAATCTCAGTTCTTTTAAAAGCAGTTAAAAAAACAATCGCCAGGGATATGGAAAATATTTACAAAGGAATACAAAATTTAGGGTATCCTGTGGAGACCTATTGTCGCAGCCAGAGGGACATCTATCCTCTACGTGTGAGACAAAACCAGCCAGGGATGCCAGTAGGTGATGGAGCAAATTCAATCTAAAACGGGTAATTAAAAATCTATCTTAGGCACTTGTTAAAACAGAGAGAAAGGTCTCTGCCCCAGACAGACTTAACTAAAACATGCCCTCTTACAATAGGTTTACTAAGTTCCTTACCCTCACGGGAAGCCATAACGTATTTGAAGAACAATTCTTTACCCATTTTCTTATCCTGAGACTAAATCATGTCACACAAAAATATCAGCTCTACCTAGGGCCATGAGGGTCTCCTCAACATATCTTAACCATGGGATTTTGAGTGCATGGTCGAGTAAGAAGCATTCCTGAATTACTAATCGGTTAACCCCTGCCTCCTCACTTGACCAAATATTCACCCAGCACAACAGAGGTCTAACCGCCACCAAATATGTTATATACTTACTGTTTAATTCTTCATGTACAAGGGGGTGCCCCTGAGGGACTTTCAAAATCCGTCTTAGATATTTATTTTGTGTGGTCTGTAATTTGTTGACCGTCGTGCACCCCCAAACCTCAATTCCATATAAAGACTTGGAAATACAAAAGGACTGATATAGCTTTAAAATCACCCCGGTGCCCATGTGCCTAGTCTTTGGGAATAATTTGCGATAGCTCCCATTGATTTTTTCGTGTCCAATAGCTTCCCCTCCTGCAAGTGTTTCCAATTTAGTTTCTCATCGAAAAAAATCCTAATTAATAAAAAGCCGGCACCTTCGCTAAGCTATGTGTTCCTACTTTATAGGGGTTATGTCTGGTAGCCTGCTTACCAAATTCCATAATATATGATTCAGTAAAATTCGGTGACAGTTCCATCCCATTCATGAAGGGCACAAACCCGTCTATTAGGAACTGCAGACCCTTTGGTGTAGGTGCTAGCAATACCACAACATCCGTGTACAGCAATCCCTGACTATCCTAGGAGTATCAACCTGTAAAGATATCAAGGATGATTCTAGTCCATTATTATATAACGTAAATAAAAAAGGAGCTAGATATACATCCTTGTCGAACCCCTCTAGAACATTTTAAAAAATTCAGTGATTTTCCCTTACTTGGTATATCTAACAGCAGCAGTAGTATTAATGTGAAGGGTCAGTAAAAAGTTTATAATCCTGCTGCATCGCATGTGTCGGCAGACACTGCGCCCCCAGACGTTCCCGAGTATACAAGGCCCCGAAGGGACTGCTTCTATGGACCCGGCCGTCATTGCTGACTGCTTTGCCTCGTATTTTGCAGATCTATATACTCCTCATGAAGTACTACCCACTGCCCTTGTACAGAAATGTATCGCTGACTTTCCTCCTCGGGCACTGTCGGATACAATGCAAGATGCACTGGACGCTCCCCTGTTGGTAGACGAACTGCTGACCGCGCTGCTCGACATGTGGGAGGGAAAGGCACCAGGTCCGAATGGCTACCCCTGTGAGTTTATCCAAAAATATCACCCGCAATTACTAAAACCCTACCTTGCAACGCTGGAGGCATCTTTAGAGAGTGGCGATCTCCCGCCGGATTGGCGGCATGCGGAGATTGTTGTATTTTTGAAGCCGGGTCATCTACCGGAACAATACTCGTAATAGCGCCTGATTTCATTACTCAATGTGGAAGCTAAGCTTCTGGCTAAGGTGATTGCAAACCACCTAGTCCCGTATATTACGGAGCTGGTCCACCTGGATCAGGCCGGCTTTATGCAGAACCGTGCTATGCGGCACAATTATCAGACGTGCTCATAATGCTATTGCCGTAGTTGACAAGCTTGACTAGTAGAACTATAGAGGGCCTGTTTCGCTTTGCGTGCAAATTAGGTCCTAATTAATGAAAAGCCGGCACCTTCGCTAAGCTATGTGTTCCTACTTTATAGGGGTTATGTCTGGTAGCCTGCTTACCAAATTCCATAATATATGATTCAGTAAAATTCGGTGACAGTTCCATCCCATTCATGAAGGGCACAAACCCGTCTATTAGGAACTGCAGACCCTTTGGTGTAGGTGCTAGCAATACCACAACATCCGTGTACAGCAATCCCTGACTATCCTAGGAGTATCAACCTGTAAAGATATCAAGGATGATTCTAGTCCATTATTATATAACGTAAATAAAAAAGGAGCTAGATATACATCCTTGTCGAACCCCTCTAGAACATTTTAAAAAATTCAGTGATTTTCCCTTACTTGGTATATCTAACAGCAGCAGTAGTATTAATGTGAAGGGTCAGTAAAAAGTTTATAATCCTGCTGCATCGCATGTGTCGGCAGACACTGCGCCCCCAGACGTTCCCGAGTATACAAGGCCCCGAAGGGACTGCTTCTATGGACCCGGCCGTCATTGCTGACTGCTTTGCCTCGTATTTTGCAGATCTATATACTCCTCATGAAGTACTACCCACTGCCCTTGTACAGAAATGTATCGCTGACTTTCCTCCTTGGGCACTGTCGGATACAATGCAAGATGCACTGGACGCTCCCCTGTTGGTAGACGAACTGCTGACCGCGCTGCTCGACATGTGGGAGGGAAAGGCACCAGGTCCGAATGGCTACCCCTGTGAGTTTATCCAAAAATATCACACGCAATTACTAAAACCCTACCTTGCAACGCTGGAGGCATCTTTAGAGAGTGGCGATCTCCCGCCGGATTGGCGGCATGCGGAGATTGTTGTATTTTTGAAGCCGGGTCATCTACCGGAACAATACTCGTAATAGCGCCTGATTTCATTACTCAATGTGGAAGCTAAGCTTCTGGCTAAGGTGATTGCAAACCACCTAGTCCCGTATATTACGGAGCTGGTCCACCTGGATCAGGCCGGCTTTATACAGAACCGTGCTATGCGGCACAATTATCAGACGTGCTCATAATGCTATTGCCGCAGTTGACAAGCTTGACTAGTAGAACTATAGAGGGCCTGTTTCGCTTTGCGTGCAAATTAGGTCATAAGGCAGTGGCAGAAATACTTGTCTTCTATAAATCAAAATGCCGGTCAATTACAACTTATGGGGCGGGAGTTTGGGGAAGTCAAAAAACCAGCCAATTACAAATTTGGGAAAACAGATTTACAAAAAGATTGCTGATGGTTCCCAGTAGCTCTCCCTCCAAATTTTGTCATTCTGAGCTGGGATTGGATTCGCTTGAAGATAAAATTAAATTGGCACCCTTGATTCTATGGGGAAAAGTGTGGTCACCTGAAGAACTATCATTTACTAGAGCAATCATAAGGGATTGTTTAAGTTTAGGAAATGCATCGTTTATTCCTTGGCTTTGCTATGTTAAAAATGCCTTAAGTAAGATTGGCTTAGGAAATTATTTTGAAAATCCTGATGGCATACCAAATAACAATAAAATAATGATTAAAAATGCCTATTATAATGAGTTGGTTTCATCTTGCCTGGTCGATGAGACCCCATCCCATGGTTCGCCAAATATCCAACAATTCTTCTTATCCTTTAGTACCCACATACGTTCCCGCTTCCTTTTGAAGAGGTTCCGTCTCTGCACATTGCATTTTCTTGGGGCTTTTCCCAATCAGGTGAGCTGGTGTGAGAGACTGACTCCCTGTCCTTGTGATAATTTAGCCGAACAAAGCACAATGCACCTTATGCTGTTTTGCACTATATATATATATATATATATATAGATATAAGGGCTAGTTTTATTAGGCCAATCCTGAGGGAAATTGCCCCTTGTTCATATCAAGAAGGTTTTAACTATTTATGTTCTTTGTCCAATACCGTCACATGTTGCACAGTGCTAAATTTTATTAGAACTGTTTTGCGAATCAGGAAAAGATATGAAATGTGATAAGCAAACTGGGAAATAGGGCCTTGTGCAATTTTTATTAACTATTTATTATTACACCCTTGGATTGAGACAAAGAAAATGGTAGCTTATGGAAAACCCTGTGATTAAATTTTATATGTTGTTTTGGACATATTTAGTATGTGTAAAATGTAATATGGATTAACTTTAAGTACGGTAACTATGTACTTTTATGATTCACAAGAATCGAATAAAGTTTTTCAAATGAACGACAAGCTTGGCACCCCTGCCGCGCTTCTCCTGGCAGACATGAACAAGGCATTTGATTCCCTCAGCTCGACGTATCTCTTTGCATTGCTCGATCACCTAAATATCGGGCATGCTTCTCCTGGCAGACATGAACAAGGCATTTGATTTCCTCAGCTCGACGTATCTCTTTGCATTGCTCGATCACCTAAATATCGGCCCCCGGTTACTGAGCCTTATTCGCCTGTTGTACATGAACATAACCGCCTTGGTCCGGGTGGCTGACTCGGTCTCCAGAAGCTTACCTATCGGGTGAGGGACGCACCAGGGATGCCTGCTCTCCCCTTAGCTTTTCGCCCTTGCTATGGAGCCGCTAGCAGCTTGGGTTCGCATAGACGCGCAGATTCGAGTGGACACCGAGCATCTCTGACTGCATAGCGCTCTATGCAGATGATGTATTATTCTTCCTAACAGACCTTGACCGGACCGGGCCGCGCCTCCTTCGCATTATGCAGATCTTTGGCAAAACCTCTGGCCTTTATATGAATCAGTGGTAAATAATTTTTGTGACCGCTGTGGGCGGAGATCGGCTAGGCGACTGGTCGCGTGAGGTGGTGGTGGTGGTGGTGGTCCCGGACAACTTCAGATATCTGGGAGTATATCTCTCAACATCTCAGACGTTAGCATGGACCAAGAATCTTGACCCCCCTATGGACACAGGTGAGCGACCAGAAGCGAGTGTGGTCCCTCATGCCCCTATCTCTCTTTGGTAGGTCTGTTATTTTTAAAATTATTTTTCAACCTCGACTACTTTATCAATTACAGAACCATCCCTAACCAATAAAACCAACATAGTTTTGCCAATTGAATGCTAATCTAGCCCCCTTTCTCTGGGGGGGGGGGGGGGCGCGTTGCGAGTAGCCCTGGGGACCTGCTTCCAGTCTACCTACTCCAGTGGAGTGGCCACACCAGACGTTCAGGCGTATTACATGGCCTCACACCTGCTCGTCCTCAACGACTGGTGGTATGGAGATCGTGGGGACCCGACCTATGCTGTGGAACGCTGGCTGCTAGGAGACACTACCCTCCACATGGCTCTCTATTCGGTGGCACTGCTTCATGAACTACCACCCGCTACAGTAATAATCTTCAAGATTTGGAAGTCGGCACTCCGCTTCATGGGTTGGTGGGGCAGACTCACTAGGGAAACTCCATTGTGGAACAACAGACAATTACCACAGCTGGCTCAGTTGTCCGGCTTTTGAGGCTGGGTGGCAATTGGGATTGACACAGTGGGGACAGTTCTACGCGGATGCACTCTCAAGTCCTTTCTAGATATACAAACGGAATACGATATGCCTCGCATCTCCAGTTCCGACACGCTTTTACCCCATACATATCTCACCTAACAGAGATCCCTGAATTCAACCCCATCAAGGCTAAAGTTTTTATGGGCGACCACAAGATAACTAAAAGATATGGTACACTTATTAACAATACCCCTACCACACTACATAAAACTAGAGAGGCATGGCAGCAGGACTTAGGCCCCTTAGAGGAGGACAACTGGGTTGAGGCTCTGGAATCTCCACGCAGTGCAGCAATCGCGGCCCGTCTGCGCCTTATCCAGTTTAAATACCTACACAGAGCCTACTATCCCAGGCACAGACTGTGGCGTGCTGGGCTCATCGCGTCCCCACATTGCTTACGCTGCGGATTTATGGAGGGTTCTTTACTGCACACTGTGTGGTCCTGTCTGACACTGTCAAGGTTCTGGAAAGGGGTGTTCACATGCCTGTCCAAAGTTCTGGGGTGGGACATTGCATCCTCACCACAGCTTGCCATGCTGCATGTTATGGATGATATAGGAGGCAATAGATACAAGTGCCACCTCCTAATTCCTGGGTCTCACGCTGGCAAAGAGAGATATTGCCCGGGTCTGGAAGAATGAATCTCCACCGTCGTTTGGGGAATGGAAAAGGAGTCTAGACTTTTCTATGGGCCTGGAACTCCTGGTCTTTGAAGCAAGGGGATGCCCTCGTAAACACTACAAAATTTGGAAACAATGGGCCGACTACAGGGGACTTTATCTGGAGCCTTCTCCCCCCCTCCCCGTCTGATGCTGAAGAACTGTTGCTATGACACTAATAGACTGGCATTTCCTTAGTGCTTTTATTCACTGCATCTGTGGGTGGCACAAACTTTCCCTATACTCAAGACTGCTTTATCTGTTGAACAGAGGCAATGTGGCGCAGTTGTTTCTTCTTTTTATTTTCCTTCAGAATATATTTTACCTGCAATCAATCCTCTAATGTTGTTGAAAATGTTGACTCTCGTATGTGTCATCCTGATTATATACCCTGGGTGCCCTGCAAGGCCCGTGTACTGTATAGGTTGTCAACAATAAAAGTGGGTTATGAAAAACAAAAAAAGTTTAACATCGCCAGGTCGACCCCCCATGAGACACTAGATGACTATGTCACATCGTTATGAGTGCTGGCAGCTGTTTGTGACTTTAGTTTGTTGATTTCTGTTTTCACAATAAACATTACATAGTTAAAATCCCACACTTGCAGGGACTTTATCACCTTTATTCGAACATTAATTTCCTTTGCTAATAGTTAAAGTGCTGAACTGTGGTGTTGAGACTGAAGAGGTTGGAGCTGTTGTGTTGAAAAGTACTCATTGGTAGAGTCTAGCGAAAAATATTTGGCGCTGTAAGTGTGATCTCAAATCATATTGGCAGTTCAAAAAATGTGTCTAGTCAGAGTAAAATGTGTGAAGGAAGACAATTAGAAGTTTATGCTGCCTGCCCGGGGGGGGAGGGGGGGGGGGGTCCTGTGGCCTAACGGCGCCGGATGAGGTCGGGCCTGGTCTTACTGCCACTGACATGTGAGGCGGGCAGGGAGATGGACATACTAGATATTGTACATAAGGTGAAAGTGTGATAAATTATCAAACAAAAGCCTGCACATTGTTACTTGGATGGGTGCTGTGACTGGCCCCCCTGGTGTAAAAGTACGTAACTTGTAACAAGGGGTGTGTGCGCTGTGTTCCTCTACTGCACGAGCAAACATTACCCAAGCCGCCATTTTTGAGCCCCAAGAGAGAAAAGATGGGAAGCCCAAAAGGGAAACAAGCGGAGCAGGGTCACACAGAGGACTCCAACACTAATACCACAAATGACTCATCACTATCGCAGGAGGAGATCCCAGATACTCCTGCCCAAGAAATGCCATCCGCAGCCAAATTGGACATTATACTGAAGGAAATATGGGAATCTAGGGCAGTGCTGGAGCAACACTCACAACTGTTGTGAGCCTACTACAAGCCAACTATAAAAACTTGGCGGAGAGAGTTCAGAGACATTCAATGACCCTATCAGAAATTACTCCATGGCGCAAAGCGCAAGCAGACATGGTCACACAGCTGCAACAACAAGTAAAGGAATTGCAAGACAGGGTGGATGATGTGAAGGGCGTGCATGTAGTATAATAGGTATGCCGGAATAAAAAATGAGGGACGTGCCCCAATACGATTTATAGAACAATTGTTGCACACTGCAGTGGCGATTGAAGGATTGACTGGCATGTTCAGTGTGGAGAGGACTCACAGGGTGCCCAGTGGGAATCGTGCACCTGGACTGCCACCAAGACCAATGGTGGCAAAAATTCTGAACTATAACGACAGGGACACACTCCTCCGTAAAGCAAGAGAATGTGCACCCCTCCTGTACAAAAATACCAGGATTTCCCTTTTCCTGGATTATACTGTTCAGAGACAGAGACAAGCTTTCTTTGGGGTTAAGAAACACTTGCAACAGCTCAACCTTCGATATGCATTGATTTTCCTTGCCAAACTCAAAGTTATGCACGGCAATGCTAGTCACTTCTTCGAAGATGTAAATGCTGCCTAGGTATGGATAGAAACCAACTTCCCGGACCTGGCAATACTGGAAGAGCACAGACAGCCCTGAAAACTGAGCCAGCGCTGTAGGCGTAATGGGCAGAAAAACACAGTATGGCCATGACTCGGTGAAGAGAGTGCCCACCCTGGAGCAAAAAATGGAGAGTAGGCGAGAAGCAATGCAGACAGCGGCGGCGCTGAGGGCAACAGGAGACGCCAGCAGATGTGATTCAGCCTCTGATGGGATGCCATTAACAGACTCTGAGAACAGCCAACCACTATTCCCATCTCTGACTCTCCAAATTGCTTGAGACTTGCTAGACTGAATGAATGTGGCGCACCAATAAGGTTGGGGACGCAACACCATAAACGCTGAGAAAGCAGCCCAAAGTTGGATAACAATGGGATGCGTATGATACTGATAAACAGGAAAATAAAGAACACAAACTACACATACCAATAACAGTGGGAGGACGCTGTTGGAACAATTATAGTGGCGGATGACATTTATATGGACACATTACCAACTTTATGGATGCGGAGGGGGTGGGCCCCGGTACCGAGGGGCAGGGCTACCTCTTCCCTTTTTTCTCTTCCTGCTCTTCTTTTTCTCTCTTTCCTCTGATCCTCAAGTGCAGTACACACAAACTGTCTGGGAAGTGAGATGGCCCGCGGCTGGCGTACCCCCCCCCCCCCCCCGGCAATTGCAAATATCATTTGTAAGATGTTACCACTACTGGCGAATATTTGGTCGAGCACATGTTTGAGGTTGGGCCGGTGTATTGGGGTAGTTTGGTTAAGCATATTTAAAAGAGTTACAAAGGGCACACAAATGGGCATAAAATCAAACCTAGCACAGCTAACCACGCCTTCATGGCGATCATGTTGTCAGTCCATTTTCATCACTATCATCATTGTGAACAGCTTTTTGATTATACTTTTTTAGTTCTACTTATATTCCGAGCCACACGCGGAGTGATTTTCCATTTCCCAGGTTTCTTATGTTCTAATCGTGCCCATCCGGACCTCGTAAAAGAACACGAGCAATGCAATGATTCATCCAAAGCAGTGTTTTATTAAAAGAACCCAATGCATTTCGGGCAATCAAAGGAGAAGAGGGAAGACACAAGGGAAGATATTAGAATGCACACTACAAACGACAACACTATCATAATATAAATTCCTAATGTGCGGGGCATGGGTTCTGTCCACAAATGGTATCGTATTCATGCACAGCTGATCAGGCGAAAGGCACCAATAGTTTTTAGACAGGAGACACACTTAAACACAGCCGAAGCCGGAAAAAATGGAGAGGTCAACTGTACAATACCACATATTCAGCATTTGCGAGAGGAGCCGGAGTATAGATTAGAGCGGGGGTCCCTTTCAAACTACAAGAGCAACGTATAGATAGGGAAGGCAGATACATGTTGTTAAAAGGTGATCGGTGGTGATGGGTAGTAAGTATCTATGCCCCCAATTCAGAACAGGAGGTATTTCTAAAGAAAGTAATCACAGCCCTAGCAGACTGGGTACAACACTCATGGATTCTAGGTGATGACTATAACGCAGTCTTGAATATACAGCTAGATAGATCGCACCCCCCACTTAGAGGAGCAATAACAATAGGACAGGCCATATCGCTGGAAATCTGGGTGCGGGGATGGACACCGACAGATGCATGGTGCAGCAAAAATGTAGAAACAGGAGAATACTCATTTTACTCCCCGATGCATGCACTGCACATACATATAGATTGTATCCCATGCTACCCCGCCCTACTACTGCAGGTTCTGGACAGTACATACATAGGCAAAACACTATCGGATCACAGCTCACTGTAGCCTTCACTCCAAATAGGGTCGGGTCCCCACTCCGGTCCCGACGTGGAGATTTAACACCCAAATACTGGAGGATGGTGTCTTTAAAGCACAGATAGCAGGCGTGATTAACAATTTCATCTCCCATAACACTGGCACTGCATCCTCCCTCCTGGTGGAATGGGAGGCGTTCAAAGTGGTGGTGAGGGGCACAACAATCAGTGCAACGGTGGGGGTAAGACAAACGATTGCGCGTAGTTTAGCTGAAGTAGAATCCCAGCTTGGAACACTAGAGAAGGAGGCAGAAGTGGAACAACCCGGCACATTTTTTGCGAGAATAATACGAGATACCCGTCCGGCAGTCCCAATAACAGAGATATGTTTCCCTTTACGAGTCACAGCAGGTACCCAATTAGCAATAAATGAGACATTCCGGGAATACTATGAGCACTTATATACTGCTCCTACACAGGCAATCCGAAGCTTCCTTAAGGGAGTGCAATTGCCTGCTTTAGCAGAAACAGATAAAGAAGCACTGAAATTATCGATCACAGCAGCGGAAATCCAGGAAACGATCAGGGATCTCCCACGGAGTAAAACCCCAGGGTTGGATGGCTTTCCCATAGAGCTATATGGAACATATGCAGATGAATTAATACACCAGTTAGAAAAATTATACACAGCGGCTCTAGACATGGGTGCACTGCCCCCGACCACAAACCAGGCATTTGTGATTTTTCTGCCTAAACCGGGAAGAGATAATACCGAAATCTCCGCGTATCGACCCCTATCACTCTTGAATACTGACTATAAAATACTCAGCAAGAGATTAGCGACCCGACTGCTGCCATATCTCAATAAGCTAATACACACAGACAAGTGGGGGTTTGTTCCACATAGGAACACAGCCCATAATGTGTGTAAACTATACCAAGTGATGTGGGCCCCCTTGGACTACCTCCCATAGGCAGGCTGTTCATACCTGGACCTCCAGCAAGCGTTTGATACGCTAAGCTGGGAATATATGCAGGAGGTGTTGGGCAGGTTTTAAATCCCTATGGAATATCTGAACTGGGTCAAACTATTGTATGCCACTCCGACAGCTCGTGCAAGAACAGGTGCGTATATCTCCAACGAATACACGATCCTTGGGGGCACCAGACAAGGATGCCCGCTTTCTCCCATGGTCTTTATATTAGCACTAGAACCATTGGCTCAAAAACTAAGTGTCAGCAGGGGACTGTGGTATACAAGTTGGACCGACGATCCATGCAATATATGCAGGCGACATTATATTATATGTAAGAGATCTGAACAGTGGGCATCATACTATAGCGCCACTCTTTATCAAATTTGGCGGGCTGTCAGGATTGTGCATAAATTTCGATAAGTCTATAGCATTCCTCTTTAGAGATGTTAGTTTGCCTCACACGATTAGCTTCGGAGAGCTGACTTAACAGTGGCCCAACCACTTTCAAATATTTGGGGGTAAGGATATACAAAACACAACAAGATACGTTAGATGGAAATGTGCAGAGCCTCGCTGCGGTCCCAAACAGAGTTATGGATTACCCTTCCACTGTTTGTTGCAGGCCTCTTAGCAATAGCAAAAATGGTTTTGCTACCACAAGTGATATATAATTTCACTACACTCCCAATAATAATCCCCTCAAAAGTATTCATACAACAACTTCTAACCTGCGCCGGGGGAATGGGAGCCCCAGATTTTAGGACCTACTGTATGGCAAGCCAGCTACAATGGCTCTCGTATTGGCTGGCTGGCCATAAGCTTCATGAAATCGCCTTCACGTCCAGTTTGATCCCCCTAGGGAAATTGCCCTCATTACATAATACGCGCCCGATTGACTGTGCCCGGTCGCTGTTGTTGCAGGTTGCCCTGAAATACTTAGAAGCAAGTATTGAAGTACACAACACCACGGCTCCCATATGCGCCAAATATCCCATTACTGGTACTCCCCATTCTAATGGGAGCCACGACTCGTAATCAACTGGCAAGCTAGGAGGAAGAGGGGGTGACTACAGTAGTAGCACTATTCAACGAAAGTACTCTACTGTCACATATAGACTTCATACACGCCCAGGACCTACCAAACACGTTATTTCTATTGCATGCGGGGGTGACCCACTATGTCAAGAATGATTGGGCCC
Source organism: Triturus cristatus (assembly GCF_964204655.1). Classification (NCBI taxonomy): domain Eukaryota; kingdom Metazoa; phylum Chordata; class Amphibia; order Caudata; family Salamandridae; genus Triturus; species Triturus cristatus. Next base: position 379,728,154 of record NC_140590.1, on the reverse strand, counting down.
CGGATGGGAAGGAACCACCAACACATGATCTAGTGCACATGTTTCATCTAATGGGAACAGGTAGACACCTAACGAAGTGGCTGTACACAGGTATAAGAGCAACAATACCTTCACCACTCGCTGCCCTGCGAGCTAAATGGGATACAGACCTAGAACAGGAACTGACTGATAGGGAATGGGTATTCCTTCTAGCTTATCCAAAAGTAGTCCTGTGCAATGCATGCTTCAAATGTATTCAATATATTATTAAACAGCGAGCGTATCTTACACCGCACAGGTGACAGAAGATGTTTCCTGCAACTACGGCAAACTGCTCAAGATGCACGGAGACAGATGCAAACTCTGTCCATATGCTATGAAGTGGTGGGTGGCCAAACATGGCACACAGCAAGAAGCTGCTTACTAGGGATTTACCCACATCCAAAGGGTTATAAAGTGCAGGCTCGCTTTGCAGATCTAGCATTAATAATCACCAAAAGACTAATAACCAGGAGGTGGAAAGCAGCGAGTCCGCCGACGATTGCTACATGGAGAGAAGAGGTAGAGCAATGGGGCCTAACCGAAAGTGGGGCAAACCGAAGGGAGGAAAATCGAGGACTTCGTAAGATACCCATAGCAATGTACTTGGATATGCTGCTGGAGACCTTTAAGGCCTGGGACAGGAACAAACAAACTAATGATGTGATTGGAGCACCTGCCACGCTGACAGACATGTAAGCTAGTCATATCACTGATGCATTAGTGAGCAGATATAATGTAGCCCTGCACTAGGCACATAGTAAGAAAGAATACATTGCTATCTACAATTAGCATGTGAAATATACAAGAATGTGTTTTGTTTTTTTAATATCTCCTAGCCGCAGGTAGATATACCTTGGATTTATAGATGAATAGACACATTCCTTGTGCTGCCCAGTTAGCTAACTTGTGGGGCGTAGGGGGTAGCTTGAATTAATTTTTACATGTTAGAAATATTGAAAACATGGCATAATATTGTAAGTCATTGTACAGGTTGTTAATGAAGACATAGTTATAGGTTACAGGCTATGATAGGGTATTACTACACCCCGACATAGGCACCTTCATAAATGTCATTGTAATTGTATTCCTTGCACTACGTTGTACTTGTATAAGCTATTTCTGCAAAAAGGAAGTCAAGTGTACCTAAAGAAGATCTAATTACAAAACTCAATACAGTTAGTTATAAAAAAAGAAGTTTATGCTGCCTAAGAGGAACAGTCAGTAACTTGGGTAAATTTTTGTCTGTCTAAGCAGCTATGAAAAATAATACCAAAGACCTAATTTGTATAATCAATGTAGCTGAAAAGGATTTACAAGTAACAATTGACATTGGTTCACCTCTTACAATCATATCATATAAACCTTTTGAAGAGCTATGTGGGAAATTGATGTGTGTTAATCAGATATTTATTCTCTAAATTATGATGGCAAAATAATCAAACTTTCTGGTGATGTTGAAAAAAAACCCCACTCATTTTCAAGAGAGGCAGATTTTCGCCAGAATCTATGTAGCAAAGCAAGAGTACTGTATACATGGTCGGTGGGACGAAGGACTGTTGGGCATAGTTAAATGCACTGGCACCGAGATCCATATTTGTGTATCTGGGATAGCAAATGGAAACATACAAGGTAGTTTAGCCAAATAACCAGAGGGTTTTCAGAACTAAGTTGGTTGTCGCATAGGTTATAAACATAAAATATTAGAAAAAGAAGACATGCACCGTAGTACATAAGGTTAGAAGTGTTCCTTTAAGCATCAGAAATAGCTAAGGGAACAGTTGGAAGAGCTTGTATCTAATGAAGCGATTGAAAATGCAGATTGGGCAGAATGGGTTTGCCCTAATAAAAGTGGTCAAATGTAAATCAGGTGACTTGCACCTACGCATACATTTGCTTTCTTTATATAATAACATACTGCTAGACTGCAACATGCTACCTAATATTTATGAGCGTTTAGCATCTTTATCTGGGTACAGTGCATGTTCTTTGATTTGCCTTTATGCACCGTATATCACTAAATAATGTCAGAGGACGGATCAAAGTTCTTAACAACATTTGTAACTCCCTTTGGGGTATATCCCTTCCTATGCATGCCTTTTGGGCTTCTGTAGGTAGCATTGGTCTTTCAAAAACGAACATAATGGTTCTTCATGAAAACCAGGTCCTAGTTTATTAGAATAACATGCGGTTATTTACTAAGTTGAAAGAAGAACATCATGTGGTGTCAGAAGGGTTTTAAGAAGGGAAGGCTTTCTAAAAAAAAAAAAACTCCACTGAATATCTTGGCCTTACTATAGTGGCTAAAGGTATCAACCAGAAACGATTTTGCAATGAAAGCTGCCCCTAAACCAACAACAAAAGACTAAATTGCTCAGAGGGATGTGTGAATACAATGCTTTTTTTGTCCCATACTTTACTGTGGTTACTGAACTTTTGAAAAAATTGCTTAGAAAAATGTGGTATTTTATTTTTTTGAGTAAATATAAAAATAATGGATTTAAAAAGGATCTTGAGAGAAACAGCTTTAAATCTGTTGCATCCAGGAGGTATAGCTAGGATGCTAGCAATGTAGGCACTGAAAGCAAAGAACATACAACTAGTTTTGCCTCACAATGCAGTTGAACCTCATCATCACAGCACTGTTAAAAAATAGAAGCCCTTGCAAGTGTGTGGGCTGTGAAATATTTCAACACATTGTTTTAGGACAGAAAATTACAAATGTACACAGATCACAAACCTTTAACATTTTCGCTGTGTGACAAAGGTATGGGCAATGCAAGTTTAAGATTGGTATGGTTGTTATAAAGTTTTCAAACATTCAAATTTTTCTATAGGACACATCTGCTCAATTCAGCTTATTTTCTTTCAGGGTTTTCTGTATAGGTCACGCCAAGTGACGCAGCGCATGCGCTGCTCGCCTTGGCGAGATCTATTGTCGTCGGTTTTTCGTCGGACAGGACAGGAGATGTGCACGTGTACGGGCCGCGCGTCCGCGCACATGGCGCGCTTTCGCTTTCCCTCCCCCCGTCGGGTCCCTCCTTCTTCGCTCAGAGCCCGAAGCGCCGTGCCTGCTTGGACAGGAGATTGGAAGTAAGGTACTTTGTTTATGCGTGTTCGTTACTCTCTCAGCCTGCCAGTTTGGGCGCCACATCAGTCTCCTCAGCAGTCTCTCCTCCCCCAAACTGACGTCAGTGCAAGCTTCACGAGCCTCGGAGATTTGCAATGCATTTACCACGCAAAAAGCAGACACGAAGGTAAAGGAAGAAATGGGTTTATGTTTTTTCGATTCCAGCGGAGCTCTGAAAAGTAATATGTGCGTGACCACCTCCCAATGCCTGTGCGTTGTTATAATTTTACTCGATTTTCCCACCTGCCCGTAGAGGGAGGGCCCTCTGCAGCTCTCACACTGTCACCGCAAATTGTCGCTTCTCACCAGTAATTTTCGTAGTGAGCTGTTCGGTCTCGGCAGCTGCGAGGAGCTATTTTTTCCACACGCCAAGACACTTGATTATGCGGGCGGCAGGCAGCTGCGCTTTGAAACCCATTGCACCCACCGAGGAGAAGCAAACGGGGATGAAATGAGGCAAGGGGAACCAGAGTAACCCCGATAAAAGGAGGGGACTGGAGTGCACTCACCATGGACCTCTTCCTTAGGAACTCATCCGCTTCGTCAACAAACACCAAGAGGCTGCGGGGAAGAGAAGATTGTTAGTAGTTCAGCACAAGTCAATTGGGTAATGGTGATACATTAAATAAGTAATCTGTTATTTACAGCGCGTAGGAAGGGCAACAGTGCATATGAAGTGCTAGATTGAAAACAGGTCCGTTTGCGTGCCCGTACAGCTAGCTGCCCTCACTTATAAGTGCAGGCCTCCCACCTTGTCCAACTTTCTGTTATCTCATAACAGACTTTTTTTAAATTTTCGTATGGTATTTCAAAGAGTTGCTGTACTCCTCACACGTTTAAGATGACAAGACCTGCAGCCGTGGGTAACTGACGTTGAGTTGCTGGAGTGATTCCATAACCTGTATACTGCCAACTAAGTGACAGCACAGGCTCTGGTATGACTCCGCGATGCAGTTTGTGACATCACTTCCTGAACCTGAAGCAAGGATGTAACTGTCCTGGAATCCCGCATCTCAAGAATTCAACATCAGGCTATGATATTGTCACCCAAGTACCGGACATCGGGCTAGTGCGATTCTAGGAACCGGACACAAGCGACCCCATGTCCCCAGGAATCAGATGCGATACTGTGACTTTAATCCACGGACCTGACCGAATATGGAATCACTCAAGAACCGGATACCCGAGTGGAATTACTGCAATAATAAATACCAAACTCTTGCATAATTCCAAGAACCTATGACCATACTTTGACATCAATCCAGAACTCAGATTGCCAACAGGCACCACTCAAACTCCTAGATGCAAGATTGACATAGTTCAAAGAATCAAATGCCAGACTGTGACAACACTCCAAGACCCTGATGCTAGACATCGACAACAATAAAAACAAGAATTTGCAATGCATTAGGCCTAGCAGTTACACGAGTTTAAGCTATTGGCATTGTAAATGACAATGCCTTTTATTTATGTTTTTAAAACAAAAACAAAAATAAAAGGCATTGTTATTTGCAATGTCAATAGCTCAAACATGCGTAAATGCGAGACCTATTGCATTGCAAATGCTTGTTCAGATATCGTGGGGAGCTACAATGAGCTGCTGAATGAGAATGAAGATTGATTTGTCAATATTTTCGAGTACCTCAATGCTGCGGTATGTGGGGATTTCAACACTGTGTTATATATTAATAGTCACAACATAGACCCTTTTAAAGATAGTGTGCCAACACCGTCTTTCCATCGGCCCAATCTCAGGGGTAAGTTTGGTTATCTGTGAAGTTTGGAACTAATAAGTTTGCGATTCGATAAGGCCTGTCCACAAGAAAATGGTACCTTGAGACAACCCCAGAAATACTAAGTAAGGAGGTGCAGGGCTCTCTACAAACGAACCCTGCAGCTGAGGAAGGGGGAGATGAGAGGCGCCCATCGTATGGCTATAATGGAAGCCAACAAGACTAAAGGGGCCATATGTTTCTGGTCTACAGTCACTCGTATCAGGAATGGGAACACTGCATATCTCTGGGAACTCTGTTTCTACAAAGCTTACTGTTCCAGCACTAGTGCCGATCTCACTGAAGCCCAGTTTGTAGCAGATGCTTATATTGCTAACCTCATGTTAGACCTAGAAATATCAGCACTCTTAAGAAAAGGTCCAAAATTAATAAGGCATTGGTGTCCTAATTGATCTATTTAAGTGCAACTCCCCTTTCATCATACCGATTTTCCAAAAAAGGGGATCGCACTGATCCACGCTGCTATTGGGCAATATCTCTCATGGACTCCTCTGCCAAAATTCAGGGGAGTGCGCTCTACAATGGGATTAGATCTTGGGTCAACGCTAACAACATCCTGAGCTTCTCCCAGTATGGCTTTATGGAGGGGCTGGGTACTGTAGTACAGTGTCCGAACCTGCACCTCATCATAGGTAAATATGTAGTTACCAGGCACTGCCTGCTACACCTTGGCTTTATGGACCTGTCAAGTTTATTCAATTGAGTGAATAGGTCCAAGCTATGGTCTATACTGCTCGACCTGGAACTTGATGTCACTTTGGTTATTTATTTATTAATTTTTAACTTTTTCCTCCTCAATTTATCAGGTAGAGTTAGATATGACCGGAATGGGGATTGCACCAAGCTCTTTGGTCCTTCACAGAGGAGTATGTTAGGGGGCGCATCCTGGTACCCATATTATTCAATCTTTATATTAACAATCTGAACAACCACTTAATTGGTAAGCAGCAGGTGCCTGCGTTACTTTATGCTGACAACGGTGTTCTACTAGTCCGCGTACCCAGAAGCCTATTGCACCTAATATTGTCTTTATCTTCTTTTAATGTCATCTTTGGGCATGATCAAAAAGAAACAAATAATGGACGGAATGCTGAACAATGCAAACACTCACCCCCAGTCACAAAGATCTGGATTGAATCCAGCGTTCTTTTGCTAACCACGTCACCCAGTTTGGACCCAGACATGTGCAAATCAGTCTTGACCCTGTTCCTCATGGGAATAGTCCAGCCTATACTGCCAAGCCAGGTCCTCCCTGGACCGGAAACAAGTATCCTGGGACCGGTTTATGGGCATCACCCTCATTAGCTAGGCTAGTTTGAATCCAGTGACGCAGTGAGCAATGGACCCACATCTGAGCATACCTTTCCCACTTAGGGCGACAAAAGGAACAAACGATGAATGCTGTTTCTAGCTTCCCATATCTTGGGAATTTGCTCTGACTGTAAGGGCTCTTGGTCCACCGATATAGTTGCATGGCGCTTTAAGTTTACGCAGTCTGTGGGTGCTTTAATATCTATGGTAGGAGGTATAACGATAGCTACAAGGGGCCTGAAGTTTACACAGTCTGTGGGCACTATTTTTAACTTGATACCTAAGGTGGGGGTATACCAATAGCACCGTTTCTTGAAATCTACAGCATGCAATGCATTCCTGCTGGAATTTATGGTGCAGGCATATGAGTATACACCAGCACATAGCCTGCAAATTTAAGAGACTTGCTTTTGCCGCAGAGTGTTACAGCCTCCTGGTCGTTCACACTTTCTTTGCCATGAGGAACTGAGTCTCCAATACATTGAGTATTATATTAAACTCACTCCCATGCGACTATGGCTATTGAGTTGTAATAATCGCAATGCATCGTTTAATCAGCAAGTAATCATGGAGTGCCTTAAATGTGACGAGGTGATTAATATACCATGTCTGTCACGCTTTAAAGCTTACATCACACCTTATGTAGGCCTACCCTCTTCACTAATCCTATCAGCATGAACAAGTCTGACAAGATCTGGATGAAGCGTCGTTTTCTTGTGGATAGGCAGTGGAAGAGAGATGCGGCTGAACTTGTGAAGTCCACAAACAGACAATTAATAACATTAAATATCTGGCGCTGGTATTGAACCTAACATACGGCTTACAGTCAACCCCTGGAGAAGGGCTCTGTTGCTAAGGTTCAGACTAGGTATGATCAGTAGTCTGCTCTGCTTTCCAAGTAAGACTTTGACCTCTGTCACAGGCCTACACTCTGTCTGGCAGCTCCATCGCCTTAGATGTCGCCGCTGAGCCCCCAGCCTGTGTGGTCTAGGCTGCAGTCTGCCCTGTTGTGTGCCTTGGCGGCCCTGCGTGCCGCCACGCGGAAATTGTTGACCTTGCATTCTGCTATTGCAATGTCGCCATCAGTATTGTGTTGTCCTTCTCTTTATTGTGTCTTGTGTTTATTGTCTTTTTTGCACTGTGATCTGGTATTCGTCTTTAATATACTGCTTCCTTACTTGTATCCCCTCGCTGTTCCCCACCTCCCAATTTCCACCACTGCTGCACCGCGGACCCTCCCCTGTTTCCCGCCTCCCAGCTGAGCATCCCTCCCCTCCCCTACATAATGGCGACCGCTGCGTGGAGCGCTAGTAAGACCATGAGCTCTGTCACAGGCCTGTACTCTCCCCATTAGCTCCATCGCCTCCGACGTCACCACGGAGTCCCCAGCCTGTGTGTTCTAGGCTGCGGTCTGCCCTGTTGTGTGCCTTAACGGCCCTGCGTGCTGCCACGCGGTCATTGTTAACCTTTCATTCTGCATTCTGCTGTTGCATTGTCGCCATCAGTATTGTGATGTCCTTCTCTATATTGTGTCTTGTGTTTTTTGCACTGTGATCTGGTATTCGTCTTTAATATACTGCTTCCTTACTTGTATCCCCTCGCAGTCCCCCACCTCCCTATTCCCGCCGCTGCTGCCCCTCACTCCTGTCCTTGCCTGTTTCTCGCCGACACCAGACTCTGCTTCCAAGAAGGAATGAAGGACGTCGCGATCTGGATGAAAGATAGCTGCCTGAAGCTGAACTTGGAGAAGACAGATCCGCATCCTAGGACCCGCCACCTCCGCCTGGGATGACACCTGGTGGTCCTCCACGCTCGGGAGTCCTCCCACCCCTACAGACCACGCACGGAACCTTTGCATCATCCTTGACTCCTCCCTCACCATGACCTGCCAGATCAGCGCCGTCGCCTCCACCAGTTTCAACTGCCTTCGCATCCTCTAAAAGACCTTTAAATGGATACCCCCCGAATGCAGAAAGACCGTCACCCACGCACTCATAACCAGCAGACTGGACTACGGCAATGCCCTCTATGCCGGAATCAACAGAACCGTCCTACACAAGCTCCAAACCATCCAGAACGCCGCAGCCAGACTCGTCCTCGGGACCCCACGGCACGAACACATGACCCAACACCTACGAGACCTCAACTGGCTCCCCGTCGAGAAGAGAATAACCTTCAAACTTCTTACCCACGCCTACAAGTCCCTCCACAACATCGGACCCAAATACCTCAACGAGAGAGTCTCCGTCCACTTACCCAAAAGGAACCTCTGCTCTCCCAACCTCGCCCTGGCAGAGACCCCCGCATCCACAGAAGCAGGCGCTCCCCGACCCTGCACACCTTCAGGAAGAACCTCAAGACCTTGCTTTTCGACTGAGCCGGAGTTACAAACCCCCCCTTCCCCCCGGAGACCCTCACAGGTGAGTAGCGTGATTTATAAACCCCTGAATGATATGGGGGGGTTGGAATTGTCTCCCTGCATGTTCATGTTATAGTGTTTCCTCTAAATCATCACTACATTTTACCTTTTTTTGTAAATACTAGGTCATGTACACTAGGCGTTTTCTTTTTAATTATTTATATTGAAAAACCACAATTTTAAACTGTGTTGACTGGCCCTTATTTTCCTTCGGACACAGCAAGGCCCATTTATATGTGCTGATGTAGGATCCTTTTTAAAATGTGTTGTTTGATGCTGAAACAGCATGCATTTTAAATGTCTTTTTAATTGTATTTTATTAAAACCATACTGCTATTATTAAGTTTTAATGTGCACTTTTCCGATTAATAATTTTTTTAATCGAATAAATTACTGATGGATATTACTAACCATTACGAGGGAATTGAGAGTGTAGAAGAATCACAAAAATACTGAAAAAGGAAAATGACACTGTGCTACAGAGAATATTGTTTAAAGGTGTCCAAAAGAAAATAAACAACCAGAGGAGATCAAAAGCTAAAACAAAAATCAAACATGACTGTTAAAAATGGGGTTTCTAGTTGGCTATTGTATACACCCAGGCCAGACAGAACTCACCACTCTAGTCAGGGTACGTTAGTAACGCAACTAAGATAACCTGCGCTCACCCTCTTGTAGCGGCGCAGAGCAGACCGGCTTATCAAAATTATATGTGCAACACACCGAATACACCACAAAAAGCCTCAATACAAGTTTATGAAAAATAGCTTCCTGTATTACTTATAAAGAGACCAAAACTATGACAATCTGATAAGTACTTTTTAAGTTATCACATTAAGTGCCTGGACAGCTAACAGTGTTTAAAAATGCATTCACTTCTCTTAGATGCTTTACAGTAATATAAAATGCATAAATGATACACAGTGTTAAAATTGCATACAGTTCATTTAGAAGCTTTACGGTAACAAAAGCACGTTCCAACACTTGGAGCACTAACTGAATACTCCTCAGCTCACAGTGCTGCAGTTGCCCTCCCGATCGACCAGGCAAGGGGGGCAACAATTGGATCTTATGCGGGCACTGAAGGAAGAGAGCTCCATGGTACTAGTGCAGGTGTCGGCTCTGAGCTGCCTATGAGCGCGCCAGTCGGAGGACGGGCCTTGCAGGCATCGCTTCCCAGTTACAGTACCTTCGTCCTGGCTGGCGTATCTAGAAGGGCGTTGCGATTAAGCAGTGCAGTTGCGAGGTTCTTTCTGGTGGCTGGGCCCCACCCACAGGAGGATGGTGCATGGTGAGCAAAACCAAAGGCTCTGTGTTGCTGGGGCAACCCTGCTGGCTCACGCTGAAAAAGGCTTTCCTCAGGCTCTCCACCCTTAGAGGGCAATCCTAGCAAACACACAGTGCTCAGACATGTGTTAATCACTGAACACATGAGGCTCTCAGACATGTGCTGATTGTTGGAAACCAGCAAGGAGCTTTCCATCTCTGCTTCCTCAGAGTGTCGCTGTTGGTGCATGAGTGGCAAGGTCCTGCAGCAGCGGTATGGGAATGAAATCTTTGATGACCCTGAGATATCGGGCAAGCCAACAAGCCCTTGGAGAGCACCTAGGGAGCACAGCAGAAAAGGTAACAGGCAGCAGGTCAGCACACCAAGCAGGTAGCAAAGTGACAGTCCCTCCAGCAGCTTAGCAAGCAGCAGGGCAACAGAGCAGTCCTTCTGGTAATGTGAAAATGTAGAGCTAGCGATGTCTGGATACAGGCCCAAGAATGTCTGATTAGAAGGGGTCAGAGACCCAGTACTTACACACAAAAGGGCCTTCGAAGTGGAGGTGACTTCAAAGCAAAGTCTTTGAAGTGCACAGGTTCCCTTTTAGCCCAGTCCTGTCTGCAGGCTAACCCTGGGGGACTGATCAGTGCTTGATGGCAGGACACTACTATTGGAAGTGTCCTTGTCAGTCCCTCCCCTTCCCTCTGCCCAGGAAGACCCATCAGAATGCAGATGCAGCTGAGTATCCTGTGTTTGGGACGGTCTAGAGGGAATGCACAAAGTGTAGCTGTCACCCAAACATGTATTGGAGACAGGTTGGAAGGCACACAAAGAGCTAAGTGCAGAGAAATGCCTACTTTCTAAAAGTGGCACTTCTAAACTAGTAATGTCAAATCCACCTTTACTAGTAAAGAGGATTTGTCATTACCAATCCAAAAATATGCACCATTAAGCAGCTACTCCTCTAAAATCATGAATTACAGTTTAGAGTTTAAGGAACTCCAAATGTTAACCTATGAGAGGAGCAGGCCTCACAGTAGTGAAAAACGAATTGATGGGTTTGTCACTACCAGGATATGTAAAGCACACAGATACATATCCTCCCTTTTACTTACATAGTACCCTGCCCTTAGGGTCACTTGGGGCCTACATTAGGGGTGACATATGTAATAAAAGGGGGTTTTGAAGCTTGATAAGTATTTTTAAAAGTCAAGTGGCAGTAAATTGTGCACACAGGCCCTGCAATGGCAGCCCTAAGACAGGTTTGAAAGGCTACCTATGTGGGTGGCTTAATCAGTGCTGCAGGTCCACGAGTAGCATTCAAAATACAAGCCCTGTGAATCTGGAATACCACTTAACAAGAGACTTACTAGTACATCAAACATGACAATCTGTTATACACCAAATTAATCATGTTTTAAAGGAGAAAGCACATGCACTTTAGCACTAGTCAGCAGTGGTAAAGTGCTCAGAGTTCTAAAGCCAACAAAAAGAACGTCAGAAAAAGAGGAGACGAAAGGCAAAAAGTTTGGTGTAACCCTGCAAAAAGCCATTTTTAACATGACCCACCCACCTCCAACCAAAAGCCAGGGTAGCCTAATCAATACATTGATGGACTTCCCTGCTAAGGATAACAGAACCTGGAGAATGGCCCACTACTGCAGGGGTACTTGCCAATTCAACGCCTCTCTGAACTCAGTTGGATCCCCCTGAGCATGTTCTTAGCGGCCACCGAGCTAACCAATGGGGAATCTTTCTCCTTTCTTGTGGACCCCATCTGTACAGTACCTAATGTTAACTTTCTCACAGGTGCATCCCAATAGGCAGATAGTACCACCATGGCCAACATAGCTATGTGTCCTGTTTGACCCTGCGGGTCTGACTTCTGTCCCTAACCCAAGGAAAACTCTGTCCGCAAGGACAGCAACCAACTGGGCCACCGACAGCTGTTGGGAGTCAAGAGCCACACTCCAGACCATTCGGGGGTACCTGTCCTCTGGTTTCGCAGAGTGGGGAGCGATAACCCAAGGTGCCTTGTCTCCTTTCTCCACTACACCTTCCACCAGATATGGGGTGGAATCATGCAACTATTCCTCCAACTCCAGGTCTGTACCCTTGAGCTGGACAAGAGTCGGTGGGGGAGTCCTTCCTCTCGCTGCCCCTACATCTGGGGTTCAGTATCCTTCGGTTGGGAGTGGTATCCTCGGTTGTCCTGCTACCGGGGGCAAATAATTCCTCTCCATCCAAGTCGCAACTGCTTGTAGACAGATTTTAAAATTAGAGGCAGTTGCGTTGAGAGCCTTTGAGATAGACATGATGATTTGGATGTCATCAGCATAGGACAATGCTTGGAGACCAAAAGATTTAACGAGTTGTGCTAGTGGTGAGACATACAACTTAAAAAGGGTGGGGCTCAGGGAAGAGCCCGGCGGCACCCCACAAGGCAACCTTATGGAGTACGAGCTGTACAGTTCCACTATTATCATCTGAGAAAAGATGCCAGGAGTTTGAGTGCAAAATATGTAGCTCCTAGCTGATGGAGCCGCTCTTCAAGCAGGGTCAGGGAGACGGTATCGAAAGCTGCAGATAGGTCCAAAAGGACCAGCACTGCAGCCTCCCCCGCATCCACCATGGAACGGATGTTTTTGACTGCAGATACTAATGCCGTCTCTTTCCCATGGTTACTCCTAAATCCAAATTGGGAAGCATCGAGGAGTTGGAATTGTTCAAGATACTTCATAATTTGAGAAATTCAGTTGTTTCTCAAGGCTTTTGGTGGGCATGAGTAGCAAGGAGATGGGGTGGTAGTTTTTAGGTTCCTCAGGATCCACATTTTCTTAAGCAATGGCTTAACTACCGCCTTTTGCCATATTGATGGAAAACATCCAGATGCAATGACTCTGTTGATAGTTTCCATAAGGGGAGGGACAATACTTTCGGCTCCTAGTTAAAAAATGTTACGGGGACAGGCGTCTAGTGGGGAACCTGATTTGATATCAAGCATGTAACATTCTGTCTGGTGTTGTGTCAGTAAAGTAAACTGTGAAAGTCTTGCTGAGGAGTTATCTAGAATGGGCCGGTTGCATTGCAAGGTAAGTGGTATCTGGGACTCTATATTTGAAATCTTAGAGAAATTAAAGTTATAGAGCTCCAGAGATTTATATATATCCACCACTTTTGAATGGGAAAATATAGCCATTCGGTCACAAAATTCTTGATAATTTTCTGTGTGCAGTGGAATTGAAGGGGCAGTTAAATGGCTAATTAACTTTAAAAGATCTTTGGAGGATTTCGCTGCGGTAGAAACAAAATTTTTCCTCCTTGGTGACCGATTTCTATTCAGCCAATAAAGCCTTACAGGCCATTTATTCAGAAAAAAGGTAGGATTTACGCCATACTCGTTCCTGGCAACGACACAACTGTCTAAGGAGCCCAAGTCTTTTGGAAAACCATGGTGCTGTGGGCAATTTTCTTCTAGAATGAATTGCTTTAAATGGGGCCAAGATATCACTAGATCCTGTGAGCCATGAGAAGAATTCTCTGGCCGCTAGCCCATCGTCCTCCTGAGTGGTCCATTTGCAACTGTTCAAGGCGTGGGATAGGGCTTCCAATTTCTTTTGGGTGGTACGTTTTTGCTCGCAGCGGGAGAACTGTGGACGGGGAACCAGGAGAGAGAAAGAGGGACCGCAAGATGATCAGTCCAAGTGAGGGGAAGAGGGCTAGCTGCTTTCAGCTGGGCATTGTTGGTGAAGATGCCATCCAGGGTATAGCCGGCTTTGTGAGTCGCAGCCATGACTATTTGGAACAGCTCGCAACAGGCCATTGCTTCTTTAATGACCAAGGTGTCTTTTGAGGGGTCACTTTCCAGATGAAAATTAAAATCTCCTAGTACAGTAAAGTTATTTTTACCCAAATAGGGTTCTAATAGGCAAGTAAACATAGAGATGAAGGTAGACCTGGAGCTTGGGGGTCTATAAACTAAAATACCAGATAAGTATTCATTAGGGCCAATTTTTAAAGACATAAATAATTAGTATTAAGGTTCAGCTTATACATAAATGAAACAAAACAATCCACCCGGTGGCTCAGGGCTTTTGGGGTTCCAGGAGTCTGCTAGGTGATGTCTGCTGACTATCGCTCCAAAAACCGAAGTCAGGACTTGAGACCACAAGCTAGGATTGAGTTTAATTATGTCTGAAGAAAGGCCATTGGGGACTGGAGACCTGGAGCTTTTCAAACCTTTTATTTTTGCTTCAATATTACTAACTGTGGGGGGCAGATGCTCTCTACCACCCCCTTCTCTGGGAGCCGGAAATAAAGTGGAAGGAATGGAGGGAATACTTCATGAACTATATATCCAATTTTGACGATGATGATGACTTTAAGGCAGAAAAAAACCACAAAATCTCGCTACATAGTTTGGGAGCTGGCGGTATAAAGGTATACAATAGCATTAATAAGAAGACAAGGGGAGAAGGTGAAGGAGATGTATTCGCAAATGCTATTGACGACCTAAACACCTATTACAAACCCACAGTCTGCGTGGGAATGGATAGATATAAATTCTTCCACAGGAAGCAGGGCAAGGAGGAATCGATCGATGACTATGTGTCGGCGTTGAAAAACTTAGCCCTTAACTGCCGCTTCGGAGACTTACATGACGAGTTCATAAGGGACCAAATTGTGATGCAAGGGTCTAACAGTAACATCCAAGACAATTTGTGGGCAAAGGGTGAGTACCCTCTGCAAAACATAATTGACATTGCAAAGAAAGCTGAGCTAACAGGACGTTGTGCAAAAGCTGTCATTGCTGAGAACAAAGAAAAGAGTGAAGGAGGTACTGTAAACAGGGTTTCAGACTCTAAAAAAATAAATAAAACAAACAGAAATTACAGGAACTACAAACCGGCACAAGAAAGAACACAGTACAGCAACAGACGGCGCTGTTATAGATGCGGAAGCACTAATCACATGGCTGATGACAAAAAGTGTCCAGCACGAAGTGTGAAATGCAAATATTGTGGTGTAGTAGGTCACTTTCAGAAGGTGTGTTACAGAAGGAATACCGGATCGGTAAAAATTGTGGAAAATGAGGAAACATACAATCCAAACACTTCTGAGGATGAAGATGCAAACATGTTCGTGTTAAATGTTAATGATGAATGCATCTCAAGTGTCAATGTGACGAACAAGTCACAGACAAAAAAACCTGTTTGTGAAATGACAATCGGAGGTATAATAATAATAATCCACATTTGTAAAGCGCGAACAATCAACCGTAAGGGTCTCTAGGCGCTGGGGGCCGTCGGGAAGATTAACCAAGCTATTGCCCAGAGTCACATGGTGCTGGGCTAATCTGCCGCCGGGGATTGAACCGTGATCCCCAGATTCCGGAGTCAGTCGCCCTGGCCGCGGCGCCACACCTCTTCCCACCCCTCTTCAGGTATTGAGATTAGTATTGTAACAGACTTGGGTTCACCGTATACAATAGTGACCAGTGAGGTATGGAAGGAGAAATTCGCACCTCATCTTGGAGAACAGCTGGATACGGCTGACATCTCTATCAAAACGTTCACTGGAGACCCAATAGAGGTGTGTGGATTCAGAAAATTGAACTTTGCGTTCAAAGGAAGGAAGTCGGTCTGCAAACTCTATGTATCCGCAGTGGGACCCTCCGTGTTGGGGTGGATGGACCAAGGGGATATGGGAATTAGGCTTGACCCCAGCAGGTCAGACCCAGTCCTAGTTATGCATGACAGTGAGAATTACAGCAAGTCCTTGTTAGATAAATTTCCCAGTGTCTTCAATGGGGAAATTGGTGCACTTAAGGGGTACAAGCACAAAATACAAGTCAAGAAGGATGCCATCCCAACAGTGCATAAAGTACGCAACTTGCCATTCTCAATAAAAGAAGAAGTAAAGAGGTATTATAGAACGAGTAGAAGCTTCTGAGTGGGTAGCACCGTTGGTTGTGGCTAAACGGCCTAATGGCAGCTTGAGGCTGTGCATCGACTTGCGTGATCTCAATCAAAACATAGTGGGTAAATGTAGGAGAGTAGGGTCTGCTATCCTATGGTCACCCCAAATTTTTGCTTTTTGCTTCACTGGTTTTTGACATATTGAGGCTGTGGGCCTGCCAATCAGACCCCCAGCCTGCTGTTCTCTCTACTAAATTAAAACTATGCACCCTAGGTGCATAACCAATTGGAAGTGGCTCACCCTGTCAGCCCCTGTACCAGTGTACACTAGGTACCCAGGGCATTGGTGTACCCAAGGCCTGCCAGGGGCTGAAGCATGTATTATGCCACCCCAGGCTTGGCCTAACAATTTGACACAACTGGCTGATCACTCAGCTGGGGTAAGTTGGTGTAATCACCTCTTACTTAGGTGTAGTATACCTATACCTAACCTTAAATGGGACACATGGTAACCTATAAGTCACTCCTATGGCAGGCCTTAACAATCCTGAAGGCAGAGTGCTTGGTTCCATGTGAGATGGTGCTCTGGCATGAGCTGAGCCTGTCTGCAGTGGTCGGAACAACTTCCTTCTACTGTTTCCAGATATCGTCATACCATATACTCTTAAGTGCATTATGAACCTCGCGGTTAAATGCTATCTTTGGTTTGGCTTTATCAAAACATGTCGAGTAAGGTGTCATACGAATTGGAATACTAACCCCTCGCCAATTCTGGCGACGGGGTTAGCATTCCACCCTTCTAGAGGGACACGACATGTACAGTACCTGAAACCCGGGTAAAATCAGACATAGCCTCAGCTCCACAAAATGGATGCTGCCACCACAGACACAAGTCTGCCCTCCTGCTGCTGGGAGTCCTTCCAGCTTGGGAGGTGTGGACAAAGGGTTTCCTGCCAGGGGAGGTGCATGCACCACCCCAGACAGGATTTTGTGTATTGGTCAGGTAGGGCTTGAAAGAAACCAGACATGCCTGTGGCTCACAAGGAGCCTCGGTGCATATGCCAGTTCAAACCGGTCCTGGGGCACACCAGTCCCGGGCCTGGGGCGAGCTGGACAAAGGATTGGGGGTGTAACCACCCCCCCTTCCTGGTCCCACCCATAGGGAGGGACCTAGCAGGTAGTCCGGCCCCTAGAATCCACTTAAAGGTAGGAGCTGTGTCCTAAGACTTCAGACATCCTGGAATCAACTTGAAACTAAGAAGAAGACGGGAACTTCGACATTCTGCTGCACAGAAGACTGAAGGAAATCTCCCCTGTGGTCAGGGAGTGACCACCTTGCTAACGCAAGCACCATCCAGCGAATCAACGTCTGCTTTGCCGCCGCCTCCCGCCGGAGCCCGAGCCCAGAGACTGACAAGACCTGGACCTCCAGACCTCTCACCGCCCGATCCACAGTCCCTGAAAAGAGGAGACCCGTGGAGGCACCGAGACACGTGGAGCCAGCCATCTTGAAACGACCACGACAAGCTGACAAGTGCAACAACCGAGGCTCCCTCCAAGTTGTGCTTTGGGATCTGAGAAGCCCAACCCTCGAGCAGCATCTGCACCAAAGGTGAGCCCTCCAGCATCTCCACGATCTGCGTGGGGCCCTTCTGCATTTTGCCACTCGACGCGCCTACCCGGTTGCTGGCCCGCTGGCTAGTAGCCATCTTGGCGACGACCTTCACGAAATACACTGCTGGTCAGCAGTCCTTCTGACCTTGCTGGTCAGAACCATCAGCTTATTTCATCTCCTACAACAATTGCTTTTGCCAAGGCTTGTTTGCTTCGATCAAGTCGCCGACACCGTCGACAGCGAGAGCCTGCGTGGGACAGCTCGTGAACCGACTCCTGGACGTCGTCGACCTCCAGGGACCACGTGGCTGCAGAGACAAGCTACACCTTTCTTCCTGTTTGCACCCGACATTGCCTGGTACCCACCTGGTGCCACGCTGGTCACTGGCTAGTGACTGTGAACACTGTCCCCTCTGCTTACAGGTCTTCAACATCTCCGATCCACTCTTGGATCCACTGCATCTCTCCCGGACCGACCGCCTGCAGCATCTTTATCTTCAGGCTCCACGGAACAGATAGAAGAAACCCGACGCACTTCGAGGCCTATGCACCCGCTTCCTGTGGGTGAGGTAAAGCTGGCACACCTGTGCCCAAGTGTAGTATTACATCTCTAGTGCCTGTGTTCCAAATCTTGAGTTCCTAGTCCATTCGGAAGATCCTCTTTGCAGTAACTTTGTACTTTTTACGCACCCATTGAAACCTATGGGAGCACGCGTGTGACTATTTGCTCTGCACACGCCACCCGTGGACCTCCTGGTCACTAACTGAAGTTAGCTCCTTGTAGGCCCAGCGATTCTAGAGGCCCTAGGCCTTTTCCCTTTTCTGTTCGTGGTACTTATACCACTATTTTAGTATATGGTTTGAGCGGCCACCAGGGCCTATCCATATAAAGTGCAACTTCTGTGTATTCTACTGTAATCTTGTTTGACGATTTGTGCTCCTGTGCTCATAAAGAGACTAGGGGTTACTTTGAGAAATAAATACATATATATTTTGAATATATATCTGTGTGGTGTCCTTTCATTGGTATAAAAGGGGGTTGCATTTGGTAAAACAGCTGGCTTAACACGCTTCACGAGTTTAGCCTCAAAGACTGCTTAGCCTACGCTACCACTAGGGCAGCTAGTCCGAAAAGGTTGACTTACAACCACACGCATGGTACAAGGTGATCACTTTAACTAGTGAGCATCATATACCAGGCCAACTTCTCACAGTAAACAATACCCACTACCAAGGATCAACGAAATTCTGGCGAAAACGAAGGGTGTGAAGTGGTTTTCGACAATAGACTTGAAATCCACGTATCACCAGGTCCCTTTGCATCGTGAGAGCAAGAGACTTACCACGTTCATAAAGCCTTTCGGATGTTACCAGTTTAATAGGGTGCCCTTTGGTTTGGCCTCTGCGGCAGCAATGTTTCAGAGGCTAATGCAAAATATCTTTGCGGACATTCCGGATTTATTGATGTTCCAGGACGACATCCTCGTCATGGGAAAATCCAGGCAAGAGCACGACGATAAGGTAACCAAGGGTCTGGGCATACTTGCGGAAAAAGGTTTGACAGCAGAATACAAGAAGTGTAAGTTTGCTTGCCGCAAAGTTAATTATCTGGGACATGAAATAACAGGTGAAGAAATCTGTCCAAAGAAAGAACTATTGGAAGCCATCAATGAAGCCCCTGTGCCCAAGAATAAAGAGGAGTTACGATCCTTCTTGGGATTGGTAGAATTTTACGCAAAATTCATAAAGAATTTCTCTCACAAAACTTATCCCCTTAGACAATTGTTAAAATTGAAGAACAAATTCATATGGGATGATGAGTGTCAGAACACTTTCAATTCCTTAAAGTAGGAAATGTGCTCAACGATACCATTACAAGGTTTTGACCCCTCACTTGACAACATTATTATGACTGACGCAAGTTGTAGAGGACTAGGAGCTGTTCTAACTCAAAGGGACACCAGAGGCAATGAGTGTACCATAGCCTTTACCTCACGCTCCTTGACTCAGAGTGAGGAAAAATTCTCAGTCATTGAGCGTGAGGCACTGGCATGCGTTTGGGGCCTTGAACACTTCAGGCAGTTTGTCTGGGGTGGCAAGGTTACACTACGCAGTGACCATAAGCCACTGACAAAAGTCTTTACCACTAAGGGATTGTACGCAGCATCACCTAGGCTTGCACGGCTATCAATGCGATTGTTTGATTACAATTATGTTGTAGAGTATGTCCCAGGGGTAAAGAATGTTGTTGCAGACTTTTTGAGCCGTATGCCCATACCTGAACGTGAGAAACATGAAGAAAGTGATGAACTATGCATTGCTAGTGTGAAGGAAGAATTAGATGGAATCTCACTAGAAGAATGGATCTCCGAACAAAACAATGATAAGACTTTGTGTGAAGTAATTGAGAGGGTAGCAAAAGGGTGGGGTTCCAAGACAAGCTTGCCTGAAAGACTAAGACATTTCTGGGAGGTGAAACATGAACTATCCAAGGAAAATGATTTACTGTTAAGGGGGAGAAAAGTTGTTCCACCTTACACATTAAGAAGGAAGATAATAGAGATCTGCCACGAAGGGCATCTGGGCATTGCAAAAACTAAGAATAGAGTAAAGAACAGTTACTGGTGGCCCGGAGTGAGTATAGCAGTTGAGAGAGCAGTCAGGGACTGTACCTTATGTCTAAATTCAGACAAATCACAAGTGAATTTTAGACCCCTGTTACAGCCTATTCCCTGGCCATCCATGCACTGGGAGAGGGTAGGAGTGGACATTATGGGACCCATAACGGAAAATGGTGAGCAAATATATGTAATTGTCCTTATTGACCATTTCTCAAAATGGCCCGAGGTTAAGTTCATTACCCAACCAGATTCCTTGAATGTGGTAAAATTTATTGACGAAGTCTTCACACGTGAGGGACTGCCCAAACCATTATCAGTGATAATGGGCCTCAATTTACGTCTGACGCTTTCAAAAACTACACCCTGAGGAACGTAATCTGTCATAAAACCATTGTCCAAGGACAATGTAGGTTGGGCCAAAGCAGCAAAGAGGGTCAATTGGTCAACAGAACACGTTAAGGGAAAAATGAAAGTAGCACAAGATAGCTGCAAGGAAAGTATGATTTGAAACATGGGTGCAAACCCGTCAAGCTTGAAATTGGGGACACAGTCAAAGTTAAAAGAAGCGGTCACGTTAGCAAAGGCAATGATAGATTCACACAGCCCCTCTCTGTACGCAAAGTGTACTGCAATTGAGCATTGCTCAGTGATGGTAAAGTGTGGCATTTCTCTGCCCTTTCACGGTGTAGGAACACCCCTGTTGAGAATGACATCGATTATGGCAGTACGTTCACTGGATTGTCAGATGAGTAAATGGACTGCGAACCTCAAACCCACAACACGGCTGAGCATCCCGCTCAAGAGCTGATCAATACCCCTCCTATCCACAGCGGGCCGTGTTCCACCAGTGCGGGTAGAACGAGTAGAGTGTTACCTCCCACACCTGCACTCAACACTGTCCCCACCCAAGTCACCAGCAGGGTGGGAAGGAGGTTATTACCACCCGTTAAATTGTCAGATTATGTTTGTGAGTAACTCATTGTTATTCCTCACCAAATGTATCCTTGTTACCCTTCACTGTTGCCTTTCTCCTTACTCTTCTTCTCTTTTCATCCTTGTTTTTCTTCTCTATCTCTTTTTCCTCCTATCTCTCTCTCCCTTTCCTTAGGGGGGAAGATGTGTTATGATTGTGCTATGTCCACTTAAGGACACCGTACCCGCGCTCCCTACGTCACCAGCTGTCACCACTGGAATGTTGACAGCTGTCACCACTGGAATGTTGACAGTTGACATCTGGTGGCCGGCTGAACGGTAGCATTTGTTGCGCTGCGAATGTCTCGGAGCCTGTGTTGGTGCATAACGGCCCCGACTGCATGAACCCCCGAAAACAAGACTTTTTCCTTCTTTTAGTTTATACAATTTGGACATATACCTGACCCAAAATGCATTCAGGAACCGACGCGGCAATAGTTCTTTTTAGACAACCCAAGTATCAACCACGAAACACTTAGGGCAAATTCCGTTAGTAGGTAAATGTATTTATTTCTCGTTAGATCCTATCCACAACCCGCAGGGATGAGCGCCAACGGCAACTGCCACTCTGAATCGGAGCCCAAGACATTCAACTTCCATACCCCCACCCCCGCGTCCACCCCGAAACGTTCTATGCCAAAGAAGACCCAAAATGCTGCTCTTCGTTAGGGATGGATGCACTCGGGTGTCTGTCTACGGCGCTACGCTTTGTTTCTTTCCAGTGATCAGGCTGAGATGTGTATTTTCTTCCGGCAACCTAATTTAACTTCAGGTTGGAGAAAATCTTCTCCTGCATTTCACTTGGCGGGAATTGTTGGATTTGTTCGTCACATAGTTAGTTAGTTAATAGCTTTATTCGATTTATCTAAAAATCATAAAAGCATACAAATACAATTTATGCAGACAATTATAAAAACATTTTCCATATAAACAAGTTACCAAAATGGATAAAAAACATTTCTCGCAAGAGCTAAAAAAGTACGACAGTCATTTGGATTAATCAGTCAAGGTTGACATGTGTTAGTTAACTCATAGAGTTTCTAAATTTCATCACTGACATTAAAAAGCGAGAAACAACCCAAATAACATCCACATCTTCTAAAAGCAAAATTTTTAGGTATGCAGATTTACATGTTCTTATCCCCCAGCGTTTAAGTAGGGGTAAGAGGAATAATTTCCTCGGACTGGTATACAAATTACAAAAGAACATGATGTGAATGTTACTTTGTGTGGAATGGTCGTCGCATGGACATATTAATTTCAATGAGGCCCAGTCATTCTGTTTCGGGAAAGTAACCAAACGAAAGAAAGTCCCTAGGCGCAGCCTAGTTAGGAGCATGCGAACATAGGGTGCCTTTTCAGTTCCAAGGTAAAATTGTAGGCCTTCAGTAGGGGTGATTTGCTGATAGTTCAGGGTTGTGCCTTTAAGTTTCTCGGTATCCCATCTAGCGCTCTCTAAGTGTGTAGATAATAGCTTTTTGAGGGCCGGTCTAGTCAAGGTTTGTAAGGTCTCTGGTTCGTTGTAAAATTCAGGGTGTCCAATGTTAGTAAACATCGCTTGTACGTGTCGCAGCCACTTAATTTTTGCTACACCGTCCAAACCCATGCAGTCTTCTATGAGATTTCTATTCAAATAGCACTCCTCTGTGGTCCAGATCTTATGCCAAAGCAGACAAGGTGATATTTTTATGATGTCGCTAAGGTATTTTACGCCGGTCTCAATGTGAATCATAAAAGTCGACGTGGTTTTGGGCACACCTTGTAAGTAACAAATAAAGATGTTCTCACAAGTTTGTAATGCGGACACATTCTCAAAACCCCAGAGACCTGCGCCATATGTGACCGTTGCTATACACTTTGCCCGGTAGACCTGTAGCATTTCTTGGATGGGTTTACCCCCAATTTTGGCTGCGAAAGTTCTTAAAGCACCTATGGCGCGGCTAAAGGCGAGTTTCCTAGCTGACACTGCATGTTTCCACCTTCCCCACCTGTCAAACACAATGCCCAAATAGCAAAAGGTGTCTGTAATAGCAATCTTTTGCTGGTCTAAATATATTGAGCATGATGGTCTATTTTTCTTTTGAGAGCAGGGCATGGAGAGAGTTTTGGAAATATTCACCTTTAAATTTCTTTTATCCATGTAGGATGAAAATTCATTCACTGCTCTCTGCAAACCTATTTTTGTCCTAGACATGATTGCCGCGTCGTCAGCATATAAAAGAATAGGTACGGGGCTACCCTTAACAGCCGGGTAATCGCTTGCCAGTGTTATTAAGCTTACAGCGATAGAGTTTATGTAAAATGTGAAAAGCAAGGGTGCAAGTATGCAGCCTTGCCTCACCCCTCTGTTTATGGCAAATTTTTGTGAGCATTTCCCCTGGGTCCCAAATCTTACTCTGGCCCCCGCTTCTCTATATAATTCTTTGATAAATATAAGGATAGCTGAGTCCACCCCGATGTCTTCCAATGTCGACCAGAGCATCGCATGATCCACACAATCAAATGCGGAGCTGAGGTCGACAAAGGTAACAAATAGATCCCCTTTTTTGGCCTGTGTATATTTTGAAACTAATAGGGACAAATTTAAAGATTGCTCCAATGTCCCTAGTCCTTTTCGAAACCCATATTGGAACTCCGAGATAACCTTCTTCTCTTTTTCCCAATATTGTATCCTCTTAAGGATGATCCTGCCAGCGACTTTCATAAGTCCGTCCAATAACGATATAGGACGGTAACAAGCAGGGTCGTCCCTATTTCCTTTTTTAAAAATGGGGACTACAATTGCGTCCAACCAGGTGGTAATAAAACCGCATTTATTTCCCATGTTAAGTACATTAGTTAACAAGGGAACCCAGAAGTCCGGTTCTGATTTATAGAGATCCACTGGGGTGTGGTCAGGGCCGGGGGCTTTACCTAAGGGACTTTCTCTGAGGGCGTCTTCCACTTCTAGTGTGGTGAATACCAGTTCAATAGGGTAGGGAGGTGCTGGGGAAACAGTAAGATTACTATCCTGAGTAATGCCATCTGGTGGTAAATTCACATTGCCTGGGTTCGAGGCATTACCCTGTGTGTTGCTGGAATAAAGGTTACCAAAATGTTCTGCCCAGAGCTCAGCCGTTATGGCCACTTCTACAGAGTTATCTCTGTCTTTTAAGTTATAAACAGACCTTATAACTTTCCAAAAGGCATAACTGTCCTTATTCCCAGCAGCTTCCCCCAAGGCTTCCCAGGCCTCTTGCTTCAATTTCGCCCTCCGCTGTTTAATTGCCAGCTTATAATCATATCTCGCTCGACGAATTTGCACTCTATCTTTGGGGTCGGCAGACAAAGCTTTCTTTAAGATTTTTAATGTTAATGTACATCTAGAGTCAAACCAACCCCGAGTATTCCTCCCCTTGTCTTTGCAATTCCTAGTCAGTGCATTTTTTATGTGGCACTGAATATTGGAAAAAGCAACCATGATGCTCTTTGGGTCAGTGTCTTCCTCTAAGCAGGCAAGTATATCCGTGGAGCAGGAGGATAGAAAGTTTTGAAAAAAAGATGTTGGATTTATTTTCTCCCATTTAATTACATACCCGTTGGTCTTAGATAGGGTAACCTCAAATGGATATAGAACCCTACTAGGTTCCTTTACTTTGCCCTCCATGAGATTTACCCCGAAGGTAATAGGATAATGATCGCTCATGGGGTCATCCCCCGTTTCCCAGAATGTTATAAAATCAGGATAGGTGGGTGATATCAAGGCAAAATCAATTGTAGATTTACAACCTCTTCCATGGTACGTTGGAGCAAAGGGAACCTGGGGCGAGCATGCCTGGTTAATAAAGGTGAGGTCAAAGGTAAATATAACATTGTTAAGAAGAGACCCCATGTTGGTGTGGGAAAAGTGCAAGGGACCGTCCTCCCCGAGATCTGCAAGGCCGCACAAACCTAACTCAGAAGACGGACAGACGGGACAATTGAAGTCACCCACCCACAGCATTATGTAGTCCCCCGAAGCTTGATCTCTCAACTTATGAATATGATGAATCATGACGTGCAGCGTTGGTTCCACCTCACCAATTAGCAAATTATTATAAAAATTCACAAGAATCACCTTTTGCAAGGTGCCCCATTTAAAGGATATAATTTGGAAGTACTGATTAGATTGAAAGTCGTAAACTTTTACGTCCCCTATATTGGATATATATGTACACAAGCCCCCCTTGTTGCGACCCTTGGCTGATGGCGCCGCTGGGGTATGCAAAGTTCGGTAACCCAACATATGCACTTCCTCAATAAGCCAAGTTTCTTGTAGGCATAGGATGCCGTACTTCTGCACAATCTCCAGCCAAGGCTTGTGGGTGATCTTACTATCGAGGCCTGCGACATTCCAAGAAAGGAGAGAGTGCATTGAGTTACTGATTTCCTGTTGATGAGGCCCCGCGTTCCCAGTAGTACCTATCCGAGCTTGCAGGTGTTCAGAGTCTACCGATAGTTTGACCTGTGGTGCAAGAGGGCGCTGTACAGGGGGGTTTAGATCTAACCCAGTGTGGATTGGGACTAGGGGTATGGGCATTGATTTTTCTCTCGGAGTGGTTTCCGTTGGGGGATTTTTAGCGTTAGTAGGGATTATAGCAGCACTAATTCCCAGTCAATCCACCTGATCCAGACATTCGAACCTGTTCATGGTGGGTGCTCCTTCCCACCAGTTATTAAAAGGTTGCCAACCATCCCCATGTCCTTTCCGTCTGCGATTTTGGACTATTGACCAGGCCCCAGGTAGCTCGACCGTCTGTTTTGGAGGATAGAAAAAGGTAAGGGGTCTGGTGACAATAGATTGGTCAGTATCCTGTGAATCCCAGGTAGTGATATGCTGGGCTGTGTGAGGGTCTGCAAATGAGACCACTATGCAGTCACCTGGGATCGATTTATGGGTACGACCCACCCATGGCACTCTCCTGACCATTAGAACCCTCGTCCTGACGGTATTGGGGAGCTGCCTATTGGTGTTAAGCCAGTGGATCACCTTGTTCTTTAGGGACCACTGGGTCTCCCTAGAAAGTGGGTCAAGTGGTGGTACACCAGCCAGTATAACGACGTAAGGCCCGGCATCAGGAGGAAGATCAATGTAACCCCCACGAAAATTCTGGCGGCCATGGTACTGGTTAGTTATGCACGCAGTACGGGGAACATTAATCTTATTGGGCTTATGTGTGGCCTTAGGGATAGGGTTGGATAAGGACTGGTTCTCGGAGCCTGTTACCACTGATGTTGGGGTTTTTGGTAAGGGGGGAAAGGGAACAGTTGGCTTAAAACAGGGTTTGGATATTGTGATTGGCTTTGGTAGGGGTACGGACAAGGCCGGAGCTGGAATTTCAGGAACAAGGGAACTAGCATTAGCATTAGTTTCTGGTACCTGGTGAATGGCATCGTCATTCTCCTGAGAAGTACTCTCAGCAATATGAGGATAAATTGCTTCCAGTTGTTTTAGGCTAAGAGTGGCCAGGGAGACTAAGGTCTTGTCCATCTCAAGGAGATTATTCTCTATACGAGAAAGCCTAAGTTCCAGAGGTGACAGTAATTGTTTTAATGTACCCCAGACTATCTTAAGAAAGTCTTCGTCGTCACCCCCCTTGTCTCTGTCCCTCTCTGACTCACTTTGCCCTCCCTGGATAGGTTTCTCACCACATGTGGGGAAAGGCCCTTGGATAGGGTCAGGGACTACGTTAAAATTGCTATGTTCGCTATCCACCCCTGTCGATTGATTAACCAAATTTGGGGCTTGTTTGATCCCCCCAGTGGTGGCTAGTGTTCGCCTATTATTAAAAAACTGTGACCTCGCAATTTTTTGTTTTTTGCGGGCATAGGCAGATCTTGCGTCGTTTTTCTTTTTAAGAGTTGAACCAGCTTTGTTTTTATTTTGTACTGCTGGGGGAGAGGGGTCAGGGGGGTCAGGACTATCCGCCAAAAAGATGACAGTTCCAGGTCCAGTGGAAGTGACTCCCTCGAGAGTTTTTGGGAGGCCAGTTGTTAATGTCGATATTGCGTCTAATGAAAGGGAAGATGGTGGGGAAGCATGATGAACATCGGCCATAATTATCAATGGGGAAGGACAAGAAGCATGTTGTGGGGATGCAGCAAACGCTATTTTCCCTAGGGAAGATTTTTTGGAGTTAGCAAAAGTCTGGGAAAGCCTACGTGCCGCATCAAGCTCGTCTGACACCCTCTTTTGCATTTTGGTGATTTCAGCATCAATTGCTAGGTTAGTCTTAACGAGGAAATCATCCAGTGTCCCGGTGGGCTTGCTCAGCCCCATTGCAGTTTTGCTGCGACTGCCCCGTGTGCTCATGATATATCAGTTACAGTGCCCACATTGTACTTACTGATGGAGAAGGGACGAATCAGATAACAGGAACCAAAGAGGGGGTGGGCCAGGCCAGTCCTCTATGTCCTCGAACGGCCTCAAACGGCCCGCTCTTTGTCCGGTCTTCGTCCCGGACTGCGCCCCGCACGCGTCCCGCGATACGCGTTACAGGGGTTGCCTTTATGCTGTGGTTGATAGTAGGGGCGTGGCACTGGGAGGGGGCGCGGCTCGCACGGGAAGAGGACCAGCTGGAGCTGTTGTGTGCTGGTCCTCGCAGTCCCGGGGCCAGCGCCTCTCCCTCCTCTGCGGCCGCGGGATGTGCTGGGGCTTCCTAGCCGGGCAGCGGTGTCGATTATCCCTGAAGGGCTGCTCCTGTCGGTAAAAACTGCTCCAGTAGTGCTGGGAATGAGCTTAGGCTCTTGACGCGCGAGGAGTTATCGCGCTCAGATGGGGGCGTGGCACTGGGAGGGGGCGCGGCTCGCACGGGAAGAGGACCAGCTGGAGCTGTTGTGTGCTGGTCCTCGCAGTCCCGGGGCCAGCGCCTCTCCCTCCTCTGCGGCCGCGGGATGTGCTGGGGCTTCCTAGCCGGGCAGCGGTGTCGATTATCCCTGAAGGGCTGCTCCTGTCGGTAAAAACTGCTCCAGTAGTGCTGGGAATGAGCTTAGGCTCTTGACGCGCGAGGAGTTATCGCGCTCAGATGGGGGCGTGGCACTGGGAGGGGGCGCGGCTCGCACGGGAAGAGGACCAGCTGGAGCTGTTGTGTGCTGGTCCTCGCAGTCCCGGGGCCAGCGCCTCTCCCTCCTCTGCGGCCGCGGGATGTGCTGGGGCTTCCTAGCCGGGCAGCGGTGTCGATTATCCCTGAAGGGCTGCTCCTGTCGGTAAAAACTGCTCCAGTAGTGCTGGGAATGAGCTTAGGCTCTTGACGCGCGAGGAGTTATCGCGCTCAGGTGGGGGCGTGGCACTGGGAGGGGGCGCGGCTCGCACGGGAAGAGGACCAGCTGGAGCTGTTGTGTGCTGGTCCTCGCAGTCCCGGGGCCAGCGCCTCTCCCTCCTCTGCGGCCGCGGGATGTGCTGGGGCTTCCTAGCCGGGCAGCGGTGTCGATTATCCCTGAAGGGCTGCTCCTGTCGGTAAAAACTGCTCCAGTAGTGCTGGGAATGAGCTTAGGCTCTTGACACGCGAGGAGTTATCGCGCTCAGATGGGGGCGTGGCACTGGGAGGGGGCGCGGCTC
This sequence comes from Triturus cristatus, assembly GCF_964204655.1. Lineage (NCBI taxonomy): Eukaryota > Metazoa > Chordata > Amphibia > Caudata > Salamandridae > Triturus > Triturus cristatus. Next base: position 379,699,515 of record NC_140590.1, on the reverse strand, counting down.
GCACGGGAAGAGGACCAGCTGGAGCTGTTGTGTGCTGGTCCTCGCAGTCCCGGGGCCAGCGCCTCTCCCTCCTCTGCGGCCGCGGGATGTGCTGGGGCTTCCTAGCCGGGCAGCGGTGTCGATTATCCCTGAAGGGCTGCTCCTGTCGGTAAAAACTGCTCCAGTAGTGCTGGGAATGAGCTTAGGCTCTTGACGCGCGAGGAGTTATCGCGCTCAGATGGGGGCGTGGCACTGGGAGGGGGCGCGGCTCGCACGGGAAGAGGACCAGCTGGAGCTGTTGTGTGCTGGTCCTCGCAGTCCCGGGGCCAGCGCCTCTCCCTCCTCTGCGGCCGCGGGATGTGCTGGGGCTTCCTAGCCGGGCAGCGGTGTCGATTATCCCTGAAGGGCTGCTCCTGTCGGTAAAAACTGCTCCAGTAGTGCTGGGAATGAGCTTAGGCTCTTGACGCGCGAGGAGTTATCGCGCTCAGGTGGGGGCGTGGCACTGGGAGGGGGCGCGGCTCGCACGGGAAGAGGACCAGCTGGAGCTGTTGTGTGCTGGTCCTCGCAGTCCCGGGGCCAGCGCCTCTCCCTCCTCTGCGGCCGCGGGATGTGCTGGGGCTTCCTAGCCGGGCAGCGGTGTCGATTATCCCTGAAGGGCTGCTCCTGTCGGTAAAAACTGCTCCAGTAGTGCTGGGAATGAGCTTAGGCTCTTGACGCGCGAGGAGTTATCGCGCTCAGGTGGGGGCGTGGCACTGGGAGGGGGCGCGGCTCGCACGGGAAGAGGACCAGCTGGAGCTGTTGTGTGCTGGTCCTCGCAGTCCCGGGGCCAGCGCCTCTCCCTCCTCTGCGGCCGCGGGATGTGCTGGGGCTTCCTAGCCGGGCAGCGGTGTCGATTATCCCTGAAGGGCTGCTCCTGTCGGTAAAAACTGCTCCAGTAGTGCTGGGAATGAGCTTAGGCTCTTGACACGCGAGGAGTTATCGCGCTCAGATGGGGGCGTGGCACTGGGAGGGGGCGCGGCTCGCACGGGAAGAGGACCAGCTGGAGCTGTTGTGTGCTGGTCCTCGCAGTCCCGGGGCCAGCGCCTCTCCCTCCTCTGCGGCCGCGGGATGTGCTGGGGCTTCCTAGCCGGGCAGCGGTGTCGATTATCCCTGAAGGGCTGCTCCTGTCGGTAAAAACTGCTCCAGTAGTGCTGGGAATGAGCTTAGGCTCTTGACGCGCGAGGAGTTATCGCGCTCAGATGGGGGCGTGGCACTGGGAGGGGGCGCGGCTCGCACGGGAAGAGGACCAGCTGGAGCTGTTGTGTGCTGGTCCTCGCAGTCCCGGGGCCAGCGCCTCTCCCTCCTCTGCGGCCGCGGGATGTGCTGGGGCTTCCTAGCCGGGCAGCGGTGTCGATTATCCCTGAAGGGCTGCTCCTGTCGGTAAAAACTGCTCCAGTAGTGCTGGGAATGAGCTTAGGCTCTTGACGCGCGAGGAGTTATCGCGCTCAGGTGGGGGCGTGGCACTGGGAGGGGGCGCGGCTCGCACGGGAAGAGGACCAGCTGGAGCTGTTGTGTGCTGGTCCTCGCAGTCCCGGGGCCAGCGCCTCTCCCTCCTCTGCGGCCGCGGGATGTGCTGGGGCTTCCTAGCCGGGCAGCGGTGTCGATTATCCCTGAAGGGCTGCTCCTGTCGGTAAAAACTGCTCCAGTAGTGCTGGGAATGAGCTTAGGCTCTTGACGCGCGAGGAGTTATCGCGCTCAGATGGGGGCGTGGCACTGGGAGGGGGCGCGGCTCGCACGGGAAGAGGACCAGCTGGAGCTGTTGTGTGCTGGTCCTCGCAGTCCCGGGGCCAGCGCCTCTCCCTCCTCTGCGGCCGCGGGATGTGCTGGGGCTTCCTAGCCGGGCAGCGGTGTCGATTATCCCTGAAGGGCTGCTCCTGTCGGTAAAAACTGCTCCAGTAGTGCTGGGAATGAGCTTAGGCTCTTGACGAGTGACATAAGGAAATAAAGGTATTTCCAGCCGTAAACATATATTTTAGGCAAAAAAAAGCTTTTGTAAATAAAGGACCATTATCCTTGAGCAAACCTACTTCTCAACGTCCGTGAAAACACTGCACTGCTCCTAACTGTGGGAGGCCCCTCTCCCTCCAGCTGTCACGCACAAAACCTACCCCCACCATAACACTACACCTACGGACACACCCACCTTCAACGAGTTCAGAGCTGGACTGAACTGTACGGCTTGTTGTGACGTGCTTCCTTCCTAAGAACGCCTAGACGAGCTTTCCTCTAATGGGAACTAGACGCTCGCGTGACGGTATGTGGGGCGGAAGTGGGCGGACGGAAGTAGCGCCATCTTGCTCGGCGGCGGGGCCCGCAATCTCCACCTCTTGGAGTGACTGCGCGCTGGGGCGGCGGCCGCGGGGAGGGAGAAAGCGAGACAGCGCTTGCTAGTCGCTCCCCCCCAGAAGTGAAGGGGTGTTGGCGAAAGAGGGCTCCGAACGCGAGTTCTTGTCGCTGAGTAAGTCAAGAGGTAGGATGGTTGTGACACTGGGTGACAGAAGGGCCAGAGTCCGGGGGTGGGGTTGTTGAGACCACTACCCGGAAAATGGTAGGTGGCAGCACAGTTAAAGGAGGGCAGTAATACATACAAACTGTGTATTGTCAGGTGAGGGTGTTCACATACTCGGTCTTGGGACGGTTGGGTTGACAGCTCAACTAGGTGGGTGACTACCAATACAAACAGGGAACTGGGTGTGGGAGTGCAATCAGCCTAGATATCGGAGGGTGACAGCTCAGCTGGGGAGGTGGCTCAGTGTGATAAGGAAACTGTAAATGGACGGAGCGTGCAGTTGCTGACTGCACTGTCGGAAATCTGTAGGATAGTCGAAAGGGAAAGGATCTGGTCAGGTGAATTAAGTCGTCAGATGGACACTGCAACCCAAAGAGGCAGATGCACGGATTATCCTTCACATTAGTTTAATGTAAACCATGCCTAACTAGGTGGAGGGTGATTTAAACACGTTTATTTCTTAACCAGATGTGTGCACATAAGTGTCAACATGATTACAGAAACAAAACATCTAAAGGAACGTAGTACATCAAGTCATAAAGTTATGTACGAATGGACACATCTTTGGAAGCTGCATGTTGTCTTCATAAAGCGCAACTACCTTGATTTAAAAACACAGTACGTTGTTGCTACATTTTGGCCTGGTTCTTATTTTTGCTTTTATCAGGACGCATTACAAAACGCAGCACATGTATTACTGTTGTTTGTGCGTACAACGGAAGGTGTGGAGAGGAGATACTTTAAAACCGATGCAGAACAGATTTAGCAGCAAGGATGCTCTTAATTCTTATAGCTTAACTTTTGTAGTTCGTTACCCCTTTTCATCTTTCCCTAAATTGTGATTATTAATTAACACTTATAGCGCCCATCAGACCCTTTTCGAAAAGACTTCTGGTATGGGAAAAAGATTATCAAGTTAGCGGAACCACGCTATCGCTTTTTATGGGATATTTCTTGCTTTCTCCTATGTAAAATGTCATTTTGTAATCTCTAATTCTGGTCGTGTCTTTCATCTCCAGTGTTCCTCTTAACCTATTTGTTTGGTAATGTCCTAAATATTGCTGGTTGTGGTATGTTCTTCTAGTTGTTGGAAGTTGTGTATCTCTTCGTTCAGATTTTTTTTTTAGATGCCATTTACCAGTCGTTTGGGCAGAGAAAGCTTTTCACTTGAGCTATTCAGAGTCCTTGCCTGAAATGACTGTCATTTCGTTTGACTCCAACAAATCAAGACTAGCTGGTCATGGCGAAAGCCACTTCATTTAAAATGTTGTATCATACTTCCCGTATTAAAAATAAGACCTATCCAGCAAATGACTGATTTTACTTTTGTTTTATTGTCTGCAGGCAGGAAATTTAAAACAACCTAGGAACAGTAAACCATACTGCCAAATTCCTCGTAGGCCAGTAGATGGACGTGCCAAACCGAATATCTGATGCTGCTTTCTTCAAAGGAACTGGACAATTTCTTACTGAGCACATGATAAGCCACATTTTCCTGGGAGTTTGACTGTTTGTTCGAAAAAGGATTTTCCTTTTGAGAAATATGTATTGAATGCAGCAACACTAGATCGTGAAACTGGACTTAAGAGACCTACATAGTATTGGGTTTGCACTATATTATGCAAAGGCACCTGAGGAGTTTTGTTGTACAAAGAAACAGAAAAAGCTCTAAGAAGAACAAGTACTGCTATCAGAAAACACCATTTTGAGTGGTGCAATGCTGGTTTTTAATCAATAAGATCTTCAAAGGATAAGGTAAGCTCACTGTTCTGTAAAATATGCTTTGACATTCTAACCTGCCTTGGTGCAAATTTTCTTTCACATTTCAGTACTAATACATTGCACTTATTATTTTTTTTACTTTAACCATTGGATAATTACGTAGAATTAGTATTTTTCTTTTTATAGACCAATGTCATGTTTCTTGTCCAGTTGCCTCCTGTTTTAGATGTTTTTTTTAAACGGCTACCATTTTCAAGCTTTTGTACAGTTTTTCTCTGTACTTATGTATTCCTCTTTGACTTCATTTAAATAAGGTTCTGACCTTGTGGCTTGACATGGTCAAAACCTTATTTAAATTCATATTTTCCCCTGCCCTTATAAGCCGTGTGAGTGAGACATTACCGCTTGAATACATGGCACAAATAATATTGTGTACTGTTCTTGTTTATAACCTGAACAACGCTTGGCTAGAATTGGAAGTGGGAAGAGATCCTGTTCAGTTGTCATTCGACCTCTCTTTGACTACTGAGCCCTACCCTGGTCTCTGACAGTTAAGGAGGTCAAGAAATACTTTGCATCTCTGTACAGTTAAGGGGTACAGAAACAGCTTTGCATCTCAGCATGGTTTACCCTTTAATCTAGAATCAGATATTCAAATGAGAATAAAGCATATAGGCGTGAAAGCAGGTCAATAATTGACTTTATTAAATTCAATTCTACTTTGATACTTCTTTAGTCAAGTAATACACCAGCCACAATATTTCATAATTTGTTACCACTAAATATTTTCAGTTTATTGTCCTGGCACTATAACTTCACTGGTCACCCACCATAGAAAAAAGAAAATATTTTTGATTTCAATCACAAGGTTGAGATGTATGTCTAATGTTGCAAGTGACTATTGAGTGAATATTCTCTACTATGGTTTTAGTTTAGTGCACAGCGGGGCTGTACGTTTTGCTAAATTTTTATATAGAATGATTTCTAAGCAATTAACCCTTTCTTCCTTGTCTGTCTTTCAATGTCTGCACTTGCTGGAACAACCGATTCTTTGGTAGGATCACTCCTACCTTCCAAACGCATTACTGTTCGTGTCATAAAAGATAAAGTAGAAGCAGTCACTGTAGAATTATTTGAATAGTGTAACTAGTCTTTGGGGAGTGGACTTCCATTATCCAATGGAGCTTGCATATACATTGCAAAACATGTGAATTTCAGATCTACCTTTTGCATCATCTTTAACTTTAGTTATAAAACTGAGAGTGCGTATTTGTGTATTATTTAATTTTCCCCACTTGGAGTCCATGCAAACATTTAATATATTTGTGCCCTTTTTATTGTTTTAAACCGTGACACAGTGATTGATTTTTAGGTCTCGCCTGAGCCAGCGCATGCCCTGCTCTGAGAGACATTTAGTTAGTGGATCTTTAAAGTGCTACCCGAGGCTTTTCCTGGCCTCAAGCTTGCGTTCATATGCGCAGCCGCCATCTGTCTTTCCTCCGTCTGGCCGTCATAGTTCATAAAGCACAGCGCTCTCACAAGCGCCTGGCTCTGCCCCTCCCCCACCACAGAGCACGGCCCTGCGATCACTTCCCGCTCACTTTTTTATTTTTTTCCAGCGGCCGGGTCAGTTTCATTTTTAGGTCGTCACGTGACTGGAAGTTTGCTTTGTTAGCCACGAGCCTGGATAATCACCAAGTCTGTGCACACAATTGGAGGGCAGTCTTCTAATGCGGATGGTAATTGTTGGGCCTGCACGGAGGCTTTGATGCTGTGGCTGTGTTTCATTTTTACCAGCAGGTCTGTGCAGCCTCGTCATTCCTTGTGCTTTTTAGGGCGTTTTAGAGTAAATCGTGAGCAGTGAGTTAGTTATTCGTGCCTCGCATCACGTGACTGGGAGTTTGCTTCGTTGGTGTGTTTTCGCATGTGCCACTGCCGTCTTCATGCATTCCATTGCATGTATGTAATTGTAATTTTTTCGCGAAGGACAGCGCTGTGGCCTACCTACGACTGGCAGTGCTTGCAATGTTCAGCTTCAGTAAACTCTAATTGTACGTATCCTATTGAAATAAAACGACTAGTAAAGGGTTTTCGGCCCCATTCACATAAACGTTCACAAGTTTGCATTCAAAGTTCTATCACTTTGCATGGGTGCAGAAACCTGATTTGGTGAGTTTTACAAAGGTTTCCTGGCATACTCCTCCGAAGGTTTTTGTGAATCTCCACTTGAGTCCATGCAGATGTACTTGCTCATGTACTTGCAGATTACCCAGGAAAACGAATGTTCTGATTTCCAACAAATAGCAACCCACCTTGCGAAATACATTTCAGAAGTAAAAGCTCGCCAATTTTGGGAAATTTTATAATCACGTTTTATTTATATGCGCTTGTACAGAACAAAGGAGAAGCGGTATAAAACAAAAGCAGTGGTGAGAAGTTCTTTCAGCCACACAAGGCAGCTGTGATGACTTAACCAGGGCGGACACAAAAAACTGACATGGCAAAAAAAAAGCCTTCAAAACTGCACGCACACGTTTAGTTCCTTCCTTTCCCTTTTCCTTTTTCTTTATTTTCCTTCCTCTCTCCCTCCCCATTTCTTATTTTCTATTTATTTATTTTTTAGTCTTCCTTCTTTCATCATTTCTCTATTCCCTTACCTCCGAGCTTTAGCGCCGAGACGCCTACGGGTATTCGTTCGCGCTTTATAAATGCCAAAATTAAATTAAATTACCTCCTTACCCTATTAATCTTTTTCTTTACCTGTTTTGTTTTGATATTTTTCGATCCTTTCTATGATTTGTCTCCATTTGTTTTCTTTGCCTGTCATTTCTTTCATCTTCATTCAACAGCTTTTTAGACTTTATTTTGTCCTTTTTGTTATTTCCTTTTTCTTACTTTTATTTACTTCTTTCCTTCTATTTTCTTTCCTACTTTAAGTTATTATTGAGAAACTTGGCCCACTTCCAGTTAGTAAATAAGAGAAAAATAACTTAAGTGCATCACCATTCCAGCGTGTTGAAAATGTTATATCTGGACAAAGACGGGGGCAAACACCACTGAACATTCATGATACACAGGACAGCAGGAATAACACATTTCTGTTTGGAGCACATATCACAAAATGCGTATTTGGATATTGTTTTTGCAAGGAAAGGTTTTTTTTTTTGTGCAAATGTATGTCATAACAGCGATCCCTATAATTGAAAATAACGTATACAAAAATCAACCTACAACTTATGGTTGGGGTTAAGAACCATGTTGATCCCCTTCATGCACATGGTTTAGTGCACATATCCTGTAATGGCATCAAGCAACAAGCATTGGCATAGCCAATAGGTCTCGCCTTTGGGACCTTATAAGTGTTTAGCCATGCAACAGTTAATGTTGTTGCACCAAGGATATTGTGCTGCAAAACCAAATACTTATAAGGTCCCAAAAGCGAGACCTATTGGCTATGCCAATGCTTCTTTACAGAGCAGCTGGTTTGCAGTCTTCTCAGCAACATTTTTGGTGTCACATTCAGCTTTAAAACATTATAAATGCTCTGTAGTTCCTGTTATTTTCATATTGGGTTGACTGGACTTCCTGCTGGATGACAGTCCGCTTCATCTCAGCAACAGATATGTGAAGTTATAATGTAGTGTGATATCGCACAGCCTCTCTTGTAAGCGCTTCTATCCTTTACTTAAGAATTTATGTGTGAGGGAGTTGGCAAATCTGGGAATTTAAGGTATTTCAGGAGGCGTTGGCTAGTAAGAATTGTGGAGTATTTTGAATATTCATTTTTAAACCTTTCCTTAGTTGGTAAAAGGAAGTCCTATGAAGGTTCCCCTGGATGGGTACCACATTTGAAAAGATAACAACTCTTTAAAGTTCTGATCTAGGTTTCCCTATGCAGTGTTCCAACCTTTGTAAGGGTGAAACAGTTTGCTATCTTACTTGGGTGAAACAGTTGTGAAAAGTGTGTTGCAATGATGATGCTGTGGTCTAGTCTTAGTGCCATTTTGAAAAAAATGCCCCATGGTGCCAATTCTGCCGTAAGTGAACTGAACGGTCAGTGGTTGGGGATGTATGTACGGGTAATGTGACAATCCTATTAAGAGCCTGTGTTTTTGCATAATTCAGATCTATCTGACCTTCACCAAAGTCCTACCCAAGTCTTAACAGTAGGCATGTCTAATATCATAAAATGTAAATCTCACTGTATTATTTTTATTAAACAAATTTCACGTTTATCAGTATATCTTAAACAAAAAAAGGCAACATTCAGTAGCATTGTTGGAAAAAGGTGTACTTCATCGTTGAGTAGCGTTGCGGAACCCCTTTTAGCAGCAATAACTGGGAGTCGGAGTTTTTCAATATCGCATCACCTGGGAGTAATTCTGGCCCGTTCTTCTTTACAACATTGCTTAAGGTTGGTTGGTATTTATGGCATTTATTTATGTTCATACCTCTTTAGGTCCCGCCATAGCATCCTTTTTTGGGGGGGAGGGAGTGGGGGAAATCTTGTCTTTGACCTGTCTCAAAATCCTGATTCTCTTCTTTTTAAACAATTCTGTCATAGGTTTACTTGTGTGTATTGTTTGGATCACTGTTCTATTGTATGATCCACATCGGGCTACACTTTAGCTGGTAGACATGGTCTCAACATTTCCTATAAAATGCACTAGTATACAGAGAGAGTCATAGTGGACACTGATTATGAGTCCTCCGGATCTTGCTGCTGCAAAGCAGGCCCAAATTATCATCCTTCCACCAACTTGCTGTATGGTTGGTATGACTTGTGGTGATACAGTGTTTGGTTTTCACCCAACTTGCCATTGTGCATTACAGTCCAGCAACTCCACTTTGTTCTTATCTCTCTTTCACAATCTTGTACTTTATTCAGGTGCTATGTTGCAAACCCAACCCATACAACAATACTTTGTAGGGCTAGGGTGTTTGTCCCGACCACCCTTCCTTGGCAGCCATATTAGTTATTTTCCTAATGGTAAAATAAAAAACTCTCTTTGACCATATTCTTAGAGGACTGTTGCTTTGTATGAAGCTTTAGGATTCTGTGTCATTTCATGGAGCATTGTACAGTCTAGTTTTGGTGTAAATTTGCCGGAACACCCACTTCTAGGTAGATAGATTGCCTGTGGTGCTTTAAATTGTCACAGTTTGTTGTTAATCTTTCTCATTCGGAATAATGGATTCCATCTTGTGGGGAAACGGATATATAATCCATTTCAAACTAATGAGCAGCATCACTTCTTTCTCTGAAACTATCACAGATAGATCTCTTTTGACGTAGGCATGATGTGGTTCCATAGACTTGACTGCTCCAGACCAAACTGTCAAAGTTTCTGATTTTTCAATACAGGTAGTATCATTTTCTGATGAAGTAATTATGTTCACTTGTTTAGTAGCATCCAATTCTCTTTCTTTCCTGATATGGAAGTGCGAATAGTGAACTTATTTTACATACAAGGCTTCTGAATGTTGGCTGGTATTTTCTCTCTAATAATGTATGGCAAAGTGAAATTTGTTACTTGTCACAAGCGTAGATTTGTTTACTGTTTTGACCTGGTAAGTACTATCTGAAGGTCTTCTGTGTCTTAAACCATATCATCTTAAAGTGGACATTCTTTTATTATGACTAAATCTGTGTGTGGTGCTAGTATTTTTGCAGCTAGTTGCATATTGGCATCCGTTCTGAATCTTTTCATGAATCGCTGATTACCTGCTTAGCACTGATAAAAGTGGGGGGGACAGTTGAATGCTGGTCACTGCCAAAACTAGAAATTGCACATGGTGCACAAGTTTGTCATAATTGATTCAGGGAGCCTATGTATGTCTTGCTCGCTCTCATTCAGGGAAGTTTTTCTTAGAATACGCTCAGAAAGCCATGTGCAATTACAGACCTGAATCTGTAACTTAGTGTTTTTCCACAGACCCATTCGCATTTAATCCAGCAGTTACCCATAGCTGATACCTGTTGAGTACAAAGAAACGGTTTGTGTTTAAAATTCCCCATTAATGTGTTTTTGTTTTTTATGATGCCTTTTCTGATTTTTAATGTGCCAATGAGACTGTGTATACTGTGTTCACTTTGACAACTTAAGAAAGGAAGTTAAGACTCTCGTATGATTTTTAAGTCTGAATTCAGTTAAAGGCCTCACAACATATTTCTGAATCGCCTGCAAACTATAGGCATTGTGTTTTGATGCAGAATTCCCGGTTAATCTGGATAAATGTTCCAGAGCATAGAAATGTCCCACACAGGATATAAAGTATTACGAAGTGTCATCACTTGGTTGAACTCCTAAAATGCTATATATCTAATGTTAGCAAGTCAAAGATGGTACCTTGTTGCACCTTGGTTTCAACAGTTATAACCATGATCAGCACCTTTAATGGTGTAAGCCAGTAAAACAAAACTGAATAGAACAGCCACAGGACTGGAAATTGGGCTTTAGCAGACTGAAAGCAACCACTGTCCAATTAAGCATTTAGCCTGTCCTGGCTCAAGAATGAATTTCATTTTTAGTATTCAAGCACTAAAGCCAGTAATAGGCCAGTCAAGAGCTAAAAGTTTAAAAATTAAAATTGTAAAGATTTTATTATTTTTCTAAGGGTCAGAGGGGTATTGTTGGGCAAGGTTTTCATTGTTAGGCTACATATGCTGCTAAAGACCTGCCATCAGCCTCCACCTGGGTAAAATAAGGGGATATACTTCCACAACCCAGATTGACCACTGTCAAAGAAACATGGTTCAGTCTCTTTTTCAGTAATTACAGATGTGTTGCCTTTTAGTTAATTGAAGATTAGTAAGGAACAGTAGTCTTCTGCCTATACCAAACTGTTAAGCATTGTCTTGTGGGATCATGAATACAGTGTACAATATGGGCTCTCAAATGACATTATATGCAATACATTTCTCTTGGAGCTGTGTTGTCTTCAGAGGCCTCCACTCCCCCAATTTGTAGTAGGTTTGAAGGGTTATTGTTATGGTTAACTGTATAAGTCTGTGTAACCAAGGCCTCACTGTTGAGTTATTCAGGGCACAGGAGAGCCCCAGGTAAAAATTAAGTATTTATCGTAGTAGGAAACTACAGACTACCAACCAACATCAGAGGCATCCTTGCATTAACTGACAATAGTTCATATCTAAACTCTACAACAGATCATGCTCGGTACTCCAAGCTACAGCATTCCGTCCATCAATGGTGTGTCTTTTGCTTTCTTCCCCTAAGTGCACCAGGTATGCTCAGACGTGAGCCCTGGGCTCACTGTGCCACTGGAATCAAGCTATCCTGGCTGAAGAGGGGTGAAACCCCGAAACCGGTCCTAGGATGCTTGTTTCCGGTCCAGGGAGGACCTGGCTTGGCAGTTCGGGCTGGACTATTCCCATGAGGCACAGGGTCAAGACTGATTTGCATATAGCCAGGTCTAAACTGGGGTGGCATGGTGAGCAAAAGAATGATGGATTTAACCCAGATCCCTTGACTGGGGGTGAATGTTTTGATTTGTTCTGCATTCCGTCCATCAATTGTGTGTCTTTTGCTTTCTATACCTAACTGTTAAGCATTGTCTTGTGGGATCATGAATACAGTGTACGATATGGGCTCTCAAATGACATTATATGCAATACATTTCTCTTGGAGCCGTGTTGTCTTAAGAGGCCTCCACTCCCCAAATTTTTAGTAGGTTTGAAGTGTTATTGTTATGGTAAACTGTATAAGTCTGTGTAAACAAGGCCTCACTGTTGAGTTATTCAGGGCACAGGAGAGCCCCAGGTAAAAATGAAGTATTTATCGTAGTAGAAAATTACAGACCACCAGCCAACATCGGAGGAATTCTTGCATCAACTGACAATAATTCATATCTAAACTCTACAACAGATCATGCTCAGTACTCCATGCTACAGATGACACATACAATGTTCTAAACTACACAACCTAACAGGATTCTAAGTTGCAAGGATGCTGGAGGTTTATAAAACCATCACCCTTCCTCTACAGCTAGGCAACAAAAATAACAAAATAATGCTAGTAAAATACTTTGTTGATTGAATACAATGCCAAAATCAAATAACGCAACATATATACAAAACCATTAAAATTTCCACAGTTCTTTGCTCCCAAACTGCTTTGACATTCCTAACATGGTGCAGAGAATCAATCCGTTAGTAGTATAGTAACTTTATTAGACCAATTGGTGATCTTTCACACAAAAATACCCAATAATGTTCGTTATAAAAATACATCATACAATAATAAAAAGTAGACATAACTTAAAAAGATCACAATTGTATAGAATAAACATGATATAAAAAATATATAAAATTGTATAATCCACACTAAAATTAAAGCCATGCCAATGTAACCTAGGTATCTATTTGCTTGTGGACCCATAACCTGGTTCGTCCAAAAATGTATCCAGTTTGTCATATATCCGTCCTCTTGTAAGTACATCCCTAGGATTAAGACCATATCTCAACAATTGTAACCTTTCCAAAAATATTATGTTTAACTCCAGTTATAATATTGAATTTTAAAAAGCCACTCCTGGGAACGCTTGTGTTGAGGCCAAGTTAGTTTTTAATGGTTATCTTCTTAATCCTAAAGCGCCAGGCGTAGAGCAAGTATCTTGTTAGTGCAAACACTAGCCATTTGGTGGTGTCTGATCTTACCACTTGCAGAGCTTCTGCTGGTCACGTTAATGATTAAAGATGACATGCTGGAATTAACCACTTTTTCCTAGCCTGTGCATGGATGGGACAAAAAAACATAAAAAGGTCTATGGATTCAGGCTTGAGGCTACACGAGGCACAACGGGGATACAGTATCGTGCTTCCATTTACTTCCGTGATTCAAGGGCAAAGTTCCATACCTAAATTGTAAATATAGTGCACATGCATGTGGAGGTGAGGTTCAACCTCCTCCATACCTGCCTCAAACAAGAATATACATTTAAATCTGGCAATCTTTTGGTTATGATACAAGATACTACAGCATCAAAACGGGAATCCTGAATGTAGTTCTAAAACTTTTCTTTTAAAGAGGTAACGTTTCTTTCGTCAGGGATTTAGGATCCTCCTACATGTCCCTCTGCCCCAATCTCAACAGCCATTGCCTGGCTTCCTTGAGCTACGTCACTCTTCCAGCTGCTTTATCAAGGATTTGTACTTCAGCTACAGCTTCTTTAACTGGGATCTGTGTCATAGTCTAACCCAGAACACTAAAACCTTCAACTCAGCTATATTCTTAATGCTCTTTAACCCAAGATCTAGCCGAACCGGTAATAATGGCATGTTTATTGGAAGGTTTTATAATCTTATGCATTTATTTTATGCTGGTTCTAAGCTCTTGGTCCGCATCATAGAGAGCAACACCCAGCCCTCTAGCTCGATGAATTTCAATCGCTGGAGAAATGGGGCGATAGACAGATCATTTGACTTTTTTAACAATTGCAATGTCTTCATGCTGAAGTGCAAGACTACTTTCTTTTTATTTTTTTCACAACAATTTTTTATTGTCAACAGCCGTACCAAGCCTGGCCAGTAGCACAATGTATAAAATAGCGATAATGATGTTGACATTTTGATTGCAATAGAACAGTTGAAATTTGAATACAATCAAACACATTCCTCCAACAGTAAACCAGAGTGTCATACATCTAAGATATAATACAATGCATGTCTTTTCCCACCACCCTAGTCGCATAACTATATATTGACAGGACATGTTTTCCTACCCAAAGCACCGCCTTTTCACCCATCGCTAATCTAACAATACAGTTGAGATAGGTTCCATGTATAATACCCGGTAGTCTGCCCATCTCCTCCAGATCTTGGGATGTTTCTGGGGGCATCCTCTCGCTTTATATATTGGTAGTTCCAACCCCATGCAAAAATCAAGGCCCTTTTTCCTTACCCCAACCCGTGGTAGGGAGGCCTCTTTCCATGTCCTGGCTATGTCCCGTTTTGCCAGCGTGAGGCCCAGGAGCAATAGGTGGCGTTTATTTATGTTGCCCCCGATACCATCAGTAATGTGAAGCAAGGCTAGCCGAGGCGAGTAGGGGATATCCCAGCCCAAGACTTCTGACAAACATGTGATTACCCCCACCAGAACCTGGAAAGTGTGCTACACTGCTAAACGGTGTGCATGAGGCAGAGCAAGCAGAGAGGGGACTCACAGCCCGGCGCCCCAGAGCCTATACCTAGTATAATAAACCCGGTGTAAGTATTTAAATTGTATGAAACTTAACCATGCCGCAATAGCAGCGCTACATGGGGACTCCAATGCCTCCGCCCAATCATCTTCATCCAGGGGGCCCAGATCTTCCTGCCAAGCCTTGCGTGTTTTGCTAAGTAAAGTGGAGCTATTTGTCACTAATGTGCAATAGATCTTGGTGGTCTTGTGCGCACCGAGTTACCCCATGAACACTTTAGCCTCTATGGGATTGAAATCCGTCAGAGCTTCCTGGTGTGCGAGATATGGGGAGAAGGCATTACACAATTGGAGATATTTATAGAATTGTGTCTGGGGCATTTCATATTCTCGCTGCAGTTCTTGGAAGGACTTCAAGGTCTGACCGTGAAGAACATCTCCTATTGTAGATATACCTATAGCCTCCTAGCCAGAAAAACCAGATAGCCCCATCAGCTGAGGCAGAAGACCATTATGCCAGAGGGGCGTCTCCTTTGTTAGCCTACCCCACCACCCCATGTGGTGTAGTGACCGTGTTCAGATCTTGAAGACAACGGCAGTCGCCGGCGGCAGCGCTTTCAAAGTTGAGTGTGTATAAAGGAAAGACGACTCTTTTGAATTTGGTCAGACCATGTCAAGTTACTAGTCAGTCTAACCCCTAGGTAATCAAAAACCTTGACTTGTCCGAGGATAGTTGAACACAGTCTCTTCTTCCCTTTAAAGGATCTGTGGGGGTTAAAGGCCATAAATATAGTCTGCGCAATTGATCTAAATGCCAAAATTTAAACAAGCTGTTGCAAACCTATTTAATACATTCTGCATATCGATTGGTGTTTTTGCAATCAGCGGTGTATCCTCAGTAAATAGGAGTGAAGGAATTAGTCTACCCATAAGTTAGGGAGGGTCTCCTCCACGGTCAAATAATGCATTGATTAGCCCTTTCATGTATAAAGTAAATAAAGTTGGAGCTAAAACACGACCATGGCAAACTCCTTTATGCACATTTTTCTACCCAGTGGGTTCACCACCTCGGGGCCACCGAACCTGTGCATAGTTATATTGGTGCAAACGCACTAGTAGTTGTAACGAACCATTGGGGGTTGTGTGGTGTTACCACGCATTCCGTTGCAACACATGCCTTAACCACACGTTACAGCGCGAATGCCATAACCACGCATGACCTTTACCACGCATAACCTTTACCACGAATATGCCTTTACCACGCACACCTTTACAGCGAATTTCGTTGTAAAACCATGCATTGTAAGGGCATATTCATGGTAGTGGTTATATCGGACCCCTGCCCCCCCCTCCAGCCCTCAGATATTTATTAAAAAATACCCCATTTCTGTGCGACCCCCCCCCCCCACATCCATCCCCCAATCCTCGTAAGACATACACCTCCCTTGAACCCTAAAATGTGTGATTCCCGCACCCCCAAACCCTTCTAACAAATACCCCTCCCCTGCCTTGAACCCTCAAAATCGACCCCTGCACTATTTCCCCACCTCCAAAACCTTCTAACAAATACCCCTCCCCTGAACCCTAGAAACTGCCCCCTACGCAACCCCCCACCTAACCCGTCTAATAAATAAACCTGCCCTGAACTCCAAAAACAGCCACCTGTGTGACCCAACCCCCAGCACTTAATTACAAATATTAATTTTATTTATAAAGTAAAATCCCCCTTACCTCTCCATGACGTCTCCTCTTCAAGCTCTTCTGAGATGCGTTGCATGTCGTAAAGAGGAAGCAGAACGGTCCTTGCCTTTCCTCTAACGATGCCGATAGTCTCCACCGCCCCTACCACACACGCACATTCAACACACATGCCTTTCCTATGTATTTAGTTGTAGAGGCATGCGTGATAAATGCTATGCGTGGTAACTGTGTTTACCCTTCACACACATACCTTTACCACACATACATTTACAACTAAATTCATTGTAAAGGTATGCGTTGTAAAGTCTTTGCATGGTTACCACGCATGCGTTGTAACATGTGTGGTTAGGGAAACCGCGTTGTGGCTGTTTCCCACCATTGGGCAACCCTAGATCCCTCCGAGTGACCCATAGTTAAGTGCGATTTACGGAGTAAATGCTTGTTTAAGATCCACGAACACAACGTAGAGGTGACTCTTCCTAATAGTAACATTCTTCCAAATGAGCAATAGAAATCGAAACACCTGGTCCAGAGTGCTTGTGGATGCCCTAAAACGTGTTTGCAGATGTGACAATGTTATTTTCCTCAATCCAGGTGTGTAAATGTGTCCAGATCAATTTGCAAAATAGTTTTTTTGCAGTGTGTATATGGCTAATTGGCCTATAATTGGAAGGGTCCTCTTTCTTAAATATCGGGATGATTTTGGCTCCCTTCCAAGTGAATGGGAAATCCCCGCTCCTCCCCCCCTCCATGGGCAATAGTATTAAACGCTGAGTGAAGTATGAATTTCCATATATTGGGCTCAGATCGATAGAGGTCTCCAGGTATTCTATCTAGCCCTGGTGCTTTGCCCTTTCCCAGGCTTTCAATTGCAGATACTGTTTCTTCCCATGTAAAACTAATTACATTGCCGCCTTCTATTGATTGATTTAGCCCGAACTTAATAATCTCAATTTCTGTTTCCCTCTCCCCCTTTGAGTACTATTGCATAAAATGATCTTCCCAGACATGTGGTTAAATAAAAAAAGCCCCTTTTTTTTAACCATGTGCATGTCTCCTTTGGCCAGAAGATGCCAGAATAATCTTTCATTCTAGATGCCTCAAATAGGGTTGCCAATTTCCTTTCTTGACCTCTAGCTGTATCTTACTGTAGACCCTTCTTCTCTGAGCTATGCCAGTGCTATTCCTATTCTTCACTGCAATGACTAGTGCAGCTCTAGCCTGATTACAGTTCCTGTTATACCAGGACACGTCTTTCCTCATAAGATAGGCACTTTGAGATTGTCTGCAGAAATAGCTCTTAATTGCCTTAAGAAGATGGGAGAACCTAATCCTAGTTCTTGGATCGTCGCAACCAGAATCTCTCAAAATAAGGAGAGTTGAGACTACTTCTATTAATCAGCTAAAGAATTCTCGTCTCTTACTACATAACTCCATTTAATCCGCCTGTCATTATTTGTAGTGACTGGGCATAGCCACGCTATCAATACAGTTTGTCAGATAAGGGATGTCAGGCCCATAACCCCAATGCATTGGGATCACTATCATGTCTAGATATAACAGTCATATCATGTACTTTGTGCCACAAATCTAGCTCAACCCTTAAATAATCGATCCTGCTTCGTGTGTTCGCCCTTTTGAAGGTTAGGGATGCTTCTGGGTCAAATGGCATCCACCCATTACAAGCACGGACTCCAAAGGTTAGGGTAAAGGACAAAACTTGCTGCCCCACCTTTTGTGCATTTCTTAAGGGAAGGTAACTCTTCCTCTTGAATGAGATCCTGTACATAGTCCACAAGTTACATTGAAATCTTCTGCTATGATAAGGTTGCCCCCTCTCTGAATTCTCTAAAAAAAATTACTCAAAGATGATATTATGGCAGACTCTTGATTTTGTTTGCTGAGAGCGGTTGTATATATTAATTAACCATAAGTCAAACTTCCTTTTAGGGATTTGAGGTCCGTTCCTAATATATCAGCTGACTCAATGTTTAGCCTGCGGACTTTACAGGCCAGACCTGTCTTGACCCAAATAAGTAATCCACGAGCCGGATGACCTGCCGGTGATGGTCTAGCTTTGACACTATAGTTAGTGTACCTCACCATAAAGATTGGTTCAGTCGCCCAAGTTTCCTGAAACATACATCTACTAGGTTGGTCCAGTTGGATTCAGACCGTTTTGACCTTAACCCTGCAATATTCTGTGCAATCACTTTAGTTAGTTCATTCATGACTTGTGAACTCCTGCATTATCGGGCCCTCTGATACCTTCACCCCCTTCCTAGGAGTAGGGCCTGGCTCAGGTTGGACTTGATGTTGATGTGAGCTAATTTGCTGGTTGTTTGGAATATTAACTCTATAAGGCCTAACCCTCTGTGGACGACTTAGTGATTCTTTAGGTGGCCTATATTTAAATTCATCAATGCCATTCAGGAGTCAGTCTAAACTGTCAAGTTCAGAGAGTGGCTGAAACCTATTACGATTTCTCGGGTGAACAACTGCCGTCAGGCGTAGTTGTGCGAGTATGCATAAGAGGTCTATAAAAAGTACCCCAAGGGCCTAATGCTGATCCTGTGACCTATACCCTCCTGATATAACTTATCACCACGTGTAAGCAGTTGTTCAGCAAGATCAGGGAATCTGCAGTTGATCACAATGCAATCACCCTGTGTGTGTGTGTTCTTGAGATTCTGACCTAACCCACTCTTCTAGCAAATAAAATATCTTGGTAGCTAGAGATTGTAAAATCTGTATTACGTGATAACCAGTGGCAGACTGTATTTTTCAATTGACCTGTCGACTCATTCTTATTAGCATGTAGGTAGAGAACATTAGTTAAAATTGCCACATAAGGACAGCTCTCAGATGGAAGATCCAGCCTCGCCTGATTGGTAATGACTTTTGTTCTATTATCTACTTGGAGGGATTCACCTAAATTTCGTCTTGCATCACTTCCTCTACGTCTTTGTTGGACCCAATCCTCCTTACCCCGGGATCCCTTTTATATGAGAGTCATCAACTCTAAAGACGCTACCTTATGTTGGTCCTTCATCCCCAACCACTCCCACCCCTATATCGGGAGTCCTTATATGAGTAATAGCAGGCAAAATGGGGAAACATCAACTCGAAACTTTTTTGCAAATCTGTATGTTAGGTCGACCGGCCTCACATTCACCCTCAATTATTGTACTACTCCGCGGTGCTGACCTTCCTATGCTAGCATGCACTCTGATACTATCTAATGAGATTTGTAATTTTATCACAGAAGCCTCTAAATCCCAAGTCTATCAAATAGAGGTAAAAGACTAGTGCTCAGTACAGACTCAAGTTAACTGATTATTATGTTAAGTTTTAACCGGATCTTAGGCTCAGAGGTACTGGTCAGAGTCTTATCTGTGCAGGATAACGAGGGTAAATCGTTTTGTTGTACATTTACGGTCGTCTTTGATCTAGTGCTTGTTACTTCGTTTGAACCTGTGTTTAGATTTCCTCTTACTCTTCGTTGGAGGCTCGACAGCAGTTAATGAGGATAGATTAGGTGGTGTTATAACCATTATCGAGTCCCCAATGGTTTCATTTTGCGCAATTACAGGATCATTAAAAGAATTAGTGACTGCAAGAGGTAAATTATTATCTCCCATCTCCATTTATAATTTATGTTCTATCAATTTTATTGTCAAGAACCCTTGCGGCGCCAGCAAGTAATCAAGAGTGGTTCCTTGCGATTTCTTAGGGGAGCCCTCCTTATCCCCCATAATCTTCTTTTTTTTTTTAAACAAATTTTATTGGTTTTCAAGGTACCATATGGGCAAGCCCAGCGAACATCAAGCATGTAAGAAAACAATATACATTAGCAAGGCACCATATATCATCCCCAATGAAGTCTGCGGAACAGCAGACCCTCCTCCCCCTCCCCAACCACGCACCATACATCATCATTACATTATCATGTAATTGTATTGCAATCTTGCCCCTTTTACCTCTACACTACACCATTGTCTTATATCGGTGTATTGCTCACAACCAACCTATCTATTGGATCAGAGGGAGCCACTGACCCCAGAAGTGACAGGTCTATGCCACGATACGCGGCCCATCTTGCCCAGATCTTTGTGTTTTTGCGGACAACCCCTAGCCTGAAATATTGCAACTTCAGCGGATAGGCATCTATCCATTGCTTTCTTCCAGGTACCAATGCTGGGTGGGAGTGTTGCCTTCCAGTGTTGTGCAATGTCGCGTTTCGCTAGTGTAAGCCCTAGAAACAATAAATGCCATTTATATCTGTTCCCCCCCGATGTCTTTGGTACTGTGTAGGAGTATCAAACGGGGGTCGGCAGGAATGCACCATGCCAGCACCCGCCCCGAACAGGATCTTATGCCCGACCAGAAGTGTTGCAGAGCCGTACAGGTCCACACCGTGTGGAGAAACTACCCCTCCTTAGAATCACAACGCAGGCACATAGGGGACTGGACAGCCCCCATCTTGTAGAGACGTAAGCGTGTATAGTAGACCCTGTGGAGATATTTGAACTGGATCAGACGATAGCGGGCAGAGACCGCAGAGTATCTGGGGCTACCCAGTGCCTCAGTCCAGTCATCATCGGTCAGTATGGGCACATCAGCCTCCCACGCCGCCCGGGTTCGGTGTAAAGTGGTCATGGAGTGTGTAGTCAATGTTTGATAAATTTGAAGGATCTTATGGGCTCCCAAGTCCCCCATGAGCAGCCGGCCCTCCAGCGGGTGGAACTCCGGGAGATTTGTGATGTCTCTTATCAAAGGGGATAGAGCATGTCGAAGTTGCAAATATCTGTGAAATTGCGTTTTGTGGAGGTCGAAATCTGTAGTTGCTGAAAGGATTTGAATGTGGATCCCCGCATAACGTCCCCCCAACACAGAGATAATCTTTCTTTTTACCATCTTTAGTGTAGTTGAATAATCAAATACCATTAAAAAGTAAACGGACCTACCGCCTGCATTGAGAAACTGCAACCAAGGGGGGTGGCCTAGTCACGGACGGGCCCGGTCTTGGTCGGGCCACGCCCGGGCTCATCCCGCGCTGCCGGACCCCTTTGTTGATTATATGGCGCTCCAGCACCTCTGCAGAACGCTGCAGCCCTCCTCTGGGCTGGAGCAGGTGGGTAATGTAGTTCCTATCCCCCTGCGGCAACATAACTCTCATTATCATCACTCGCATTTCTGGATGGAGTTTCTCCACCAAATGCTTCCCATGAGTACACACCTTGTCATTTCTTATTTTTTGTTTAAATTTGTTTATTGAGATTTTCACATTTTCTGGTACAAGTTGTTGTTGCATCATTGACAAGTCATAACATACAAATACGAGCATTTGGTTAACAGTTTGCTTTTCCATTGTATTTAGTGGTCTTATCCTACATCAACACAACTTGGGTAGGGTGACTTACATCTTTCCGGGAATAATCTTCCAGTTTGGCCTGGCATGTTGTGTTATGTCATGCTATGTCCCGTTGGGCATGGATCCTGGGGGTGTGGGTTGGTGTTTAGCCCTCACCCATGTAAGTCATCCCTAACAGGATTCGGGAATGTATTCCTTGACGGATGCTTTTGGTTTTGAAAAAGCCAAGGGGGGAAAACAAACCTGTGAACCGTGGGGGGAGATCAGGTGTAAGGGGGGAATAGGAGCGATCGGAGGGAGTACACACCTTGTCATTTAACTTAACCAACCAGGACTTATTCCACACACCTCCAGAATCGAGTATCATAGACTTCTTCACTTTGTGAATGATAAATGGACCCATGACTGTAGAGCGCTCCTTTTTGACCAACCCAGGTTTTTTAACAAAACCTTTGTCCTCTACATTCCAATTACTATCCAGCACAGAGTTTTTGACATTAAATCTGGACTTATTTTCATTTATAAACTTTCCTACAGGCACAAATCTTTTTAAAATATCCATCTTTTAGTTACACACTGATTCAACCGTGTTAGATTAAGTTTATCGTGTGACAAATGACATCTCATGGAGAAGAAAGAACGCTTGCTAACACTATTGGGTGTATTATGGTGAGCCCTCTGTGTGTCTCAACACCTCTTTCAGGGCTTGTAGAGATTGCTTTCTGAACACAGCTTTACACAATTCTATTCATAAACTAAACAATTGGCCTGTGGCGGAGACATTCTTTGAATAATGAAATGTTCCTTTAAGAAGTCAAACATTTCACAGGAAACAAATCTGGCACCATTGTCTTTGATTAAATACTTCAGAATCCCTTTGTGAGAGAATACCTCCTTGAGAAAATCACAGTTCTAGTGTTGACAGAAGCTACACACTTAGTAACCGCCCATTTTGAGGTATAATCAACCATCAGCTAAACATAACACTCACTAGGAGCCATCAAGTTTAATGATCTGGATACTTCCAGACCGGCTTAGTCCAAGGCTCCAATGGAACATCAACAGGTGACAA
Organism: Triturus cristatus; assembly: GCF_964204655.1. Taxonomy (NCBI): domain Eukaryota; kingdom Metazoa; phylum Chordata; class Amphibia; order Caudata; family Salamandridae; genus Triturus; species Triturus cristatus. The sequence continues at coordinate 379,676,962 of NC_140590.1, read as the reverse complement.
AAGAGCAGTCCGTGTGAACTGAAACTTTTAATTATTTGTACGCCGCGAACCGTTTTTCACCACACGCTCTACCTTGTGATCCATCCTAGGCCACCAATACCACTCACATAATCTAGCATTCTAGCACTCAGATGTCCCTCATGAGCCAAATTACTGATTTTTCTTCTTAAATAATCAGGTGATACCACCCATTCACCTCAATAAATCTTACCATTTACCATGCAAAGCTCATCTTATACATTCCAAAATCCCCTCAGCGTATCAATAACATTTTTAGTGTCTTGCTAGCTTTTCACTATATATTCATCTAATGTAAAGAAATCCTCATCCTTAGAACTAGCAACCAGCTACTCTCTATCATCAGTTGCACTTTCACACACGTTTATCAAAAAACGATCACAATTCAGAGTTATCGTTGAAGGTCATGCGTGACAATCCACTATGCAATTTCTTTTGATCCAGGTATGTATCCAACTCCAAAATTGTAATCCTTCTATCCATTTCTTGATTCTGGGAGATAAGTCCATGGCACATTTGGTAGAGTGGACGATGGTCTGATCTGACTGTAAATGTTATCCCCCCCCCAAGAAAAATGTGTGAATAGCAGCCCAATACACTGCCAATGCCTCACGTTCAATAACTGAGTACCTTTCTTCCACTGCACCCTTCAGTGAGTGTGAGGCAAAAGCTACCACTCTTGGCTCATCCTCAACCATTTGGAAAAGAACTGCACCCAGCCCTCAGAGACTCGCATCAGTTGACAAATGTTTTTTTGCAGGCATCAAAATGTCCTAATGTAAGCACTGTACCAATATTCTGTTTGATACTTTTAAAAGTAACATCACACATCAGTCCACACAAACTTCAAACATTTATAAGGCAGAGCCTCAAAGATTGAGTGAAGATGGCAAATTTAGAGATGAACTTTGGAAATAAATTCCACCAATTCAAAAAAAGAGCATATCTTATTTTTGTTTCCAGTAGTTGTTCTTGACCAGATCCACTTTTGGGTTTATACTGTCCCTCGAAGTAGTATGCCAATGGTAAGTCGCCGTAGTCACTCTAAGCTTAAATTTTTCCTTCTTTAAAACAAGGCCTGCATTTTGCAACTGTCTCAACACTTTTCATAACATTTCAGCATGTTCTTTTTAACTCTCGCCATTGTGGAAGAAAAGAACCTTTGGCAGAGTATCTAAAACCTTCATTACCTTCTGGAAGCAAGCAGATGCCAATCCAAAAGGTATACAAATAAACCTATAAGCTCCCAAAGGAGTTGCAAAGGATTTTAGCTGTCTAAATACGGCATGCAACAGAATCTGATCGTCCGCAGAGGATAAATCCATAACACTAAACAATTGTGCGTATTTTATCATGGCCAGCGTTTCCGAAATTTTGGGCAAGGGCTTCCTTTTAACCCACATGTTATTCAACCCATGTAGCTCAATACACATTCTTATCTTCTTACCACCTTCATTTGGCTTCAAAACTACAGGGTCAAGCCATTCCGATGGTTGTCTCCTTAATTACACCCAACCTCAAAAACTTGTTTAACTTCTCCCTCAAAGGATCTAGCATCTAATTTGGAACCCTCTTCACCTTAGACACACACGGTATAGAATTATCTTTTCAAGGTAATTCTATGTTCAAAATTTCTAAGTAATCAAGCTCACCTTGGAATACTTGTGGTAACTCTTAATAGATCACTCGATAAATCGCTCTCGGATAACAATAAAACCTTCTCATGTGAATTGGGATTTAAGGTTATTCCCATATCTCTCGGATGCCTCCAACCCAAAAGGTTGTCACCCTTTTTTGCAACCTAAACCTTACCAACCATTTCACAGTCTCTAAATTGAATTCTTATGACCGAATACTCAAGGATAGCAATTCCTATTCCACCATATCCCACAGGATTATCAACAGGTGGAAGTAACAGCACTGTCTCTACCAAATATTTCATCCTAATTCTTGTCACCAATCATTGTGCTTGCTGATATTGGATTGCCATATACTAACACAGGCAACCCCCTCCCGGAATACACACGCTATGATTTCACATTCGGGCATTTCCAGTGGATCACTGTCAAGAAGACTATTCTCCCTTATGCTCATAATACATCTAGGTCTGTTTGAAAGATGTCCTTCACTGCCACACCTAAACACTTTAATCTAACGTTTTTTACCTCCATTCGCAGTCTCATCACAAGTGAACTTCTAGATTCCTAAATTTTAATCACATCTTTGGATACGTACTTTTCGTCTTAATCTCATTCATAGAACCCCCCCCCCCCCCTCGCACATGCATCACTCACCTAATCCTGTCTCATCTCCTTCGCACACATACTCCTGTTGTCCATTCCTTACGCAATAGCTATAGTTTGCTTCCGATCAGGAGTTTTTTGTGAGAAGCGTCTCCTGAATGTTTACCTGTTTACCTCATTGGTACATCTAAAAATCTGATCTCTGTTCAAAGAGTCAGTGAGGTGACCAATATCCAGGTCGTGCCATAGTCTTCAATGCTGCTATGTAACTTCTAATCTTCTCAAATTTCCCTAGTATCCCGGTAAGAAAAAAGTATGTCTTTCAATGAAATAATAAATTAGAGATCCAAACTGTCTCTCCAAGATCATTAAAGACCTGTCATACTGCTTTTTAGGTTCACCTTCTCCAATAAGAATTTCATTTAAACTCTCATAGCCATTTCTTCCTTCCACCCCTAAGTTATTCAAAAATATAGCTTGCATATTTATAGCAGAAATGTTTCCTCCAGTATTTGCGGGTAAATTGGAATTAAACAAATGTTTCAATTTTTTCCAAGGTAATGCAGGTTCTCCTTGCCATGTAAAGATTGTGGTGGTTGTGGCATGCTGGCAGCCGCCAGGATTCCCCCAACAAAATAACGGAATGTGAAAAAGGATGTTTCTCAAAAACTTAGATAAACAGATTATAATCAATCACAAGGATTTCCCTTGAACAGTACAGTACTTTTATAAAAGGACGATTGTTACAGTTGATCCTTGGCGATCCACTCGATATAGTCATGGAATCCTTCAAACCGACTCGGACACAGTGAGATTCGGTCTAAATTGTCAAGAAATCCTTGAAAATTATGCCAACACAGTGAGCTTCCAAACCCAATTCAAAATGACCACTGTTAACACAGGCTAACGTTATAACGCCTTCTCCACGAATCTAATTTACTCAGCGATAGTTACACCTCCCTAGTTAAGACAGCCAACAGATCACATTAATCAGCATCAACCAAAATGGACGCCTTGCAGCACCACTCTGCGACTGACAGGCACAACATTTCCCAAGGCAAGATGGTGCCTCGCTGCATCACGTGGCACAAGGTCAGCATCCAAACAGATGTTGGGAAGTGTCACTCGATGTCAGACAGCCGCACCACTTCCCAAAACGAGATGGACGTCGCACTGCAACACTGTAAGGTATCTGCAACACTTCCCAAGGCAAAATGGATGCTGCACTGATGTAAAACGAGGAATAACTGTCGACTACTAATACAAATAAAGAAGTGAAACTCGCCTAATAAATACAGCAATCTCTCCGCAGTACCATGGCTCATGAAACCTCCGCTCAGCGTTCAGCTCAGTAAGAAAGCAAGCAGATTACACTTTGTTACATTGCACAGAGCCAGACAGGGAGCCCAGTCCTCTGCTGATCGAAACACCGGTTTGTAGGGAAGTTGGTGGTCACGCCTGTCCTCCTCTTTAGTGGCTGCTATTCACCAGTGTTCAGTTATTCGGTACACAGGAGCGCTCCAAGTAAAATGTATGTATTTATTGTATTCAGAAACTATAGATCACCAAACAACATCAAAGGCATCCTGGCATCAACTGACGCCAATTCATATCTAAACTGTAGAACAGATCATGCACAGTATTCCAAGCTGCAGGTGACATATACAATGTTCTAAATTATATGACCTAAAAGGATTCTAAGTTACAAGGATGGTAGAGATGAAAGCAGCAGTAGCACTGGTTATAACCCTCACACAAGCAGGGATTCACCACTTTTTTTTATACAACTACTGGCAACTTTTAACTTTTCCCAGCATGCTGGGACACAGCCTTTCCGCAAGTGCAACATTCATCAACCACCTTTGTTGTGAATTTTTTGAGAGTCAGTATAGTGTCCTAAGATGTAGATAAGTGATCAACATTTTTAAATATTTGTTTTCGACGTACAATTTGCTTTCTGCAGTTCCTAGAGCATGTAAAAAAAATTTCAGAGGTGTTGGAACAATTTGAGTGTTGCATTAATGTATTTCTGCACCAAGAATTGATATAGCTATAGCACCCAGATGTTTCTCCCTTATTTAATGACATGAATGAAAAAACATAGCTTGACTCTGAAATGCATCGATTCTGCGTAGGGTTTTGAGTAGAACATGAAGACTGGTGCTCTGACTGGTAAGCAGTTGGTATGAGAGATGTGGATAAGCTACGGTGCTCACAGGTCCGGGGAGAACCCAAACAACCCCTGTAAATGTGTGGGTGCGGACCCACAATGAAAATTGAGACGGTGTCCCAGGCACACATTCGAGTATAAATGCATAGTTAAGTTTTCTTCTTTAAATCTCTTAAAGCAAAGAAAATCGTGGTCGACATCAGTAGTTTCTTTAAGTTGGAGATTTAATTTTTGGGATAAACGGAACAGAAAACAACCAGCCGACACGTGTTTCGTCACTTGGGACAGTTATTCCATGACTCTTCATGGCTGTATGTAAAGGAAGTCTGAGCATTTGAATCGTAGGACCGATGATAATTCCAACCCGGTGAGAACGGGTGTCAAGGTATAATAATGGTGTTGGAAGGCGGAGTACTGGGGATATGAATCAAACGGGGAGGACGGGTAATCCAAACCCGCGTGCAGGATCCAAGGATAGTGTACGGGCGGGTTCGTCTGTTTCACGATTAATCCTTTGAAAATGGTGGCCCGATAGTGTGTGAAGGGTCCGTCTCGCTTTCCGGTTGCGTTTATCCAAAAAATTAAATATCCAACTTAAAGAAGCTACTGATGCCGACCATGATTTTCTTTGCTTTAAGAGATTTAAAGAAGAAAACTTAACTATGCATTTATACTCGAAGTGTGCCCGGGACACTGTCTCAATTGACTCTGAAATGCATTATATGTTGTACATGTGACAGATTGGTTTCTTAAGAAGTCGTGCATGTCTGCAGAGAGACTCTACTATGTCATCTTTGTAAGAGGTAAACGCTAAGGGTTTTGTGTTGGGCAATGCACCTAAATGATCGCGTCTCCTGTGCTACAGATTTACAAATTATGAATTTGAAGGTGGTTATACAGTTACAGCATTCTTTGGTATAGCCTATTTGGCTAGTGTTATTACAGAAGGTACAATAAATTATGAAAATAAATATAAAATAAATGATTGGTCCATAAAGGCCCCACTCTATATTGTCTTAACTGAGGATGTGGCAGGTGTATCCTCATCTTCACTGTATGTGATGACTCTGTTCTTTCATTTGTTTCCATCATGCCTCTATTGGGGTGAGAGACAGACTGCTTGTTCCAATGACGACCCGCTATGTTTTAGTTTGTGCATTGTCTTTTAAGTTATTGCTTGTCTCATTTGCTGCACACACATTTGAATATGACACTGGAATATTCCTTGGTGCTTAGTGGCAAGGTGTGAGACATTTTTATTAGTGGGTGTTACATAGCTTTGATCTTGTATTTGAGGGCATTGTTCCCTTTCTCAAGCATTATATTTTTATAGATTATGCCATCCTTTCATAAAGAAGATAATATTACTGCCCCCAACAGTATCCTAGAGACCTGCATTTCACCCAAAAAGCACTAGCTGATTAACTTCTCCCTCATGGCAGGGATATTCCCACGCTGTCTGAAAAGAGTTTTGGTCAAGCCGCTGCTAAAGAATCAATTTTCTGCAAAGAATTTCTCAGTAACTTCAGACCAGTAACTGTACCTCCCTTAATGGGTAAAACATTAGAAAATATCATAAACATACAATTGAAAGATTTAAACAGAACAAGCTTACTAGACTTACACCAATCTGGCTTCAGGGTGGTTCAGAATAGCAACACCAGCTATGAATGAGAATGTCCTTATGACCATGGACAAAGGAGAGTTTTGTTCATGATCCATCTGAACCTATAATAGCATTTGATATAGTACACCTCAAAACCCTACTTAAGACTCGGGCAATTTCTTAAATTCATGTAGAGCTTAATTGAGTTACAGGTCTAAAATAATCGAGATTGATCACCTCTCCTCTGTTCTCCCATAGGGACCGACAGGATTCCATTTTAGCCTGACACTGTTCAACCTATATGTGAAACTGTTTAATGAGGAATTGATCGATCAGGTGTGAATGTGTATCAAAATTCTCAGTTTTATCGGGAAAGAATAAGGACCCAATGCAAGCCCTAAATGATGGCATTAAAAGGATTTAATTGTAGCGCTCTGATCGCTTCCTCAAACTAAATTCAGACAAGAAAAAGTTCTACGCCAGAAATTGGATAACAAAAAAGATCTTTTCACTTAATGTGTTCATCAACCCAAATCCTTGTAGAAGAAGCCTGTAATTGTAAGCAAAGGCAAATCTGAGTCACGCATTGAAAATGCCATAAAAAGTGTCCTAAAGTTGGGTGATCTGTTACTGTGGAAATATGGATTTTCGTTTTCAATATGTAACAAGGTGTAGTTGTCTTTTTTTGGGCAGTCTTTTTCCTCATTGTGATATTTACATTTAACGAATGTTTACTTATTAGTGCTAAGATTCCAGCATCTGAACCACACATTTGCCCAGTACAACAGGGCTAGTCCTCAAGATTGTGTAACCTGAAATTAAAAACGGTTGTTTGATTATTCCCAGTAGCTGTGAGTTTTCTCCGTGGTCAATTCAATTGCTGATCCAACCAAACTTTGGTGTCTAATTCCTCCAGATGACTATCCCTGATAACATGCTGTTAAACAGATTTGTCAGTGGTTATTATTATGGATGATTGGCAAATACTTTTCATTAAAAGTCCTCACCTGGCTCCCTCATTCTTAATTCCTCAAGTAACCAAGCGTTTTAAGAATTTTTACGGTGGGGAAAAATCAACATTAGTGCGTTTGCCGTCCTAGGATTTGTGTAACATGGCAAATAACTAATTGATATTCACACAACAAATAAAATGTGAAACAAACGTCAACGGTGCATAAAAAGGTAACCTATTATTGCATACATAAACTATATTTTGTGGGTTTGGGACAGTTTTGTGCGAGGAGATACAATGCCTCGCCCCCACTAATAGTTATTTTAATGTAGAACACGACTGTCAGAAGCAATGATCAATGGATCATTCATTTGACCCTTTCCTCAGTTGGCGCGGACTTTTCTTTAATGCCACAATCGAGCGGGTGATGTTTTGAGGAAGTGCCAGTGGGGGCGTCGGCCTTGCTGCCTCCACGAATCCGCAGTCTGTAATTGCTGATATGGTCTTCTAGGCAATGGGACGCCACCGTTTTTGTTGTACCCGCTCTGAACGTGGCTTCCTAGAAAATGCAGCTGCCTTAGCCCGAATAGTCATGTTGAATGAAGAAGAGGGGTCCCATTGAGTACTAATCCTTGGTAAATTAAGTTGTGTGTGAGATAATGTACACTTATTAATACCGCTTACACTCAGCAGCTCGAGTTTATTTTTATTTATATTGAAGCATGTCTTTCTGAAAGAATGTGCACGCTATTGCAGTGCCAGAATAAAACGTATCAATTATGGAGTTTTACCGCTCGCATCTTCTCTGTTCCTACCCTCCCCCCCCCCTGCAAGAGAGCCCCCACCCCCTCCGATACAGCACCGTCGCCTATTGGGTGTGCCTTTCTCGTTCTTTGACCTGGATTTTTTTTTTAAAGGCGTTGACCATCTGCCAAGAGCCTTCTTTTCATGTCAACACTGAGTCCTTCTCGCTTTATTATGGTAGTAATCCTTCCTGTTGCTCTGATTATTTGACTGTATCTAACGATGGAATCCTGCCATTCGTCGTGTTTTCAGGAGGAAAGGGTCTGTGTGCTGCTATTGTACTATATTATCACCACGAATTAGAGTTTGGGTTTTTATCTCGGATTGAAAAACGGAAAAAACCGATTTACATGTGTCTACGTTTTTTTTTCTTCTTCTGCTTTTCAGTGGCTGCACGATCTTTCACAAAATAACCTCTTTAATACACTTGGAAAGTATATATTTTAAATAAAAGATGTCCGTACGTGTTTTAGCATCACAACTTTGTTCTATAGATGTTATATGTTCTTTGTGTTAAAACGCGGGCGATGTTGTGACTTCTGGCTAGAAACATAGAAAGCACAGAATAAACGGCCTTTCTACAGGGTCGGACTGGGACACAAAATAGGCCCAAAGTAAAATTAGCTTCTTTAAATGTATCGGGTATGTTTTGAACTTGCAAAGACAAGTTTTATATAGGTGTATTTCAATGTATTGGAGACTGAATGCATTTGTGCTTGATGCAGGCAATGTTTGTGGTAAAGAGAAATAAACAGTAACCAGCATTTGCAATGCAATAGGTCGTGTATTTGCGTTGTAAATGCCAATGTTTTGGTTTGGAGTCGACATATAAACAATGTGCAATGCAGTCGGTTTCGCAATTGCGAAAGAGCTCTTGGCATTGAAAATGGGTTTTTTACTTTTGTTTTCTTGTATGCCGTGGGGTGATGTTATTTGCATAGTGCTATTGCCATTCGTATGACCTTGCAGCGCTGGAGAACCCGAAAATAGAAAATTGGTTATGAGGGAGGGGAGACAATAGTAATATGCTGGCTTAAAAAAAAAATATATAATTACTAACGTCCTGGAAATAGCAAACACTCCTAGGCAATTCAAGATTGAGTAAAGCGAAGTGTAAGCAGGAACAACATAGTTGCCTCAACAATTTTACACTTATTATTCAGAATCAGTGTTTTTGCCAGAAAAGTTAAGAACATGACTACAGGCACCTGTTGCAATGTCCATTTTTTTTATATGCTTACAAAACTGAAGCAGTATGGTTTAAAAAGCCACATCCCTGAATACAAAGCTGCAGTACACGTAATGAAAAATCATATAAGGTAAACCGCTGATAAGGATCTCATTTAACGTTTTCCTCTGTATGCATCAACAAGATATTGCAGTATCTCCAGGAATGGAGATACTGCAAAGAAAGAGGGGAAAACGAAAGTAGTGCTTCCCTGGCAGACTCGATTAGGTGGCGCCAATATGTATGGCTGTGAATAAAACCAATCTGACCATTTTTGCAGCCACTCCGTATTGCTTTATTTAGTTTGTTTTGTATTTTGAATCTTTTTTGTTCTCCTTCCCAAGGCTGCTTTTTGTAATTGCAAATGTCATCTTCTTCAGACATTTTTCTGTTAAAGTGCTTTCCTTTTTGGATCCATTTCACAGGGAAACAAATGAAGAAAAGGAGAGAAAAGGGAGGGTATGAGCTGTTAGTTAAAGTCCATGGTTTTTATCAAGTGAGGAGGAGCGAGACAAAGGGGGAATAAGAGGAAGAGAGAGACTGGGGGAAAGATGGGGGCAGCTGGCAACGGCAGAGCAGAAATGAACAATGTAGGGAGGTAGGTGGTGTGAGATGAGTGTGATGAGGGGGAGTTGGAGTTCATCATATTTAGAAGGGGCCTGTTAGAAATGCGGGGGTCTGTAGTTGGTAGTGATTTGCACCGTGTCCAAGTAGGGACCCTTCCTGCTAGTCAGGATAAGGGAGTTACACTTCTAAAATAACCCCTGCTCACCCCCTTTGTAGCGTGGCACGAGCATTCAGGCTTATCTTGGAGGTAGTGTGTAAAGAATTTGCACATAACCAACAGTAATACAGTGTAAGCACTACAAAAGGACACCACACCAGTTTAGAAAAATATCCTATGTTTTTATATACTTAAGACAAGACCAAAACCGATAAAAATCCACAATACAGTACTTAGAAATCTTTAGGTATCAAAATAACCTTGAAATACAGTTCCTTGAAGTCGATAGCTCCGTCCAGGGCTATCACGGCGCTGTGAGCAAACAAATCCAAACCGTTCTGGCTGACCGTGGCGTCGCGGGCTAACAGTGTCAGGAAGACCCGCAAAACAGTACCTTTAGAAATGCAGGGCGTCGGCGGCCTCTCGTTGAGCTCCGAAAGCACAGCGTCTGCAGGCGTCTGTTCCGGAGGTTGGTGCAGGAGTCGTCGGGCCCTTGAAGTCACACGCGTTGCAGATCGAACTCCTCGCGGTTGAAGTCAGGAGCGCTGGCGTTGGGTGCAGCGGTGCGAAGTACATCGGTGCGGCGTTTGATGGTGCGGGATGAGGGCGATGCGTCATGTAACTTACGATCGGTGCCTTCAAACTACGGTGCAAGCAGCGGCGTTTATTTCGGCGTGGAGCATCGTCGACTGGGATACCAAGGCAGTGTCGTGAAGTGAGGCGGTACAAAGTGCGGTGCCCATAGGTCTAGGTGCGAGCAGCGGCTCATTGGTGGCGTCAGATGGCGTCTGTGAGACCAGGGTTGCGTTGTGCGGTGCCCTGTGCTGCGCCTTCAGGACACGAAGTCTGCAGCGACGTCGTAGACGGCACCTGGTTGCTTTTTCTTCTGTTGTAGCACAAAACACACAGTCCCCAGTGCTTATGGCAGAAGAACTTGAAGTCTTTGATGTTCCTGAGACATCTTGAACAGGGGGCAAGCTCCTTCCTCAAGCCCTTGGAGATACTCAAAGAAAGAAGTTGCAGAAAGTTCAGTCCTTTCACTGCCCAAGACAGAAGCAGCCACTGCAGGCCAACACAGCAAAGCACTCCGCAAAGTGATAGTTCCTCTTCACAGCTTCTCCAGCTCTTCTTCTTGGCAGTTTTCTTAGTCGAAAAGAATTCTAAAGTTCAGGGGTTTGGGACCCAATTTTTATAGTCCAAAATCCTTTGTTCTCTCAGGCAGAGAGTGTCTGTGCCCAGCCAGAACCAGTTCTGTCCTCACTGGTGTAGATTCCTGGCAGGAGGTGGAGACGGCATTGTCAGAGGCAGACCAGGCCCATTCAGGTGAAAGGAAATCTCCTCCCCTACTCTAAATGCAGCCCAGGTCTATTCAGCCCTTTCCTGACCCACCTAGACTCTCTGGAGCCACTGCTCCTCTCCAGCCCCTGTCATCCAAAACCCAGACAGTTAATCCATAAACTCAGTAGAGGACTACTGGATGGTTGAGCAAGAAAATTCCTAATTTCTAAAAGTGGTATTTTCAAACCTAGAATGTAATAAAAATCACCTTCACTAAAAGATGCATCTTTGAATTCTGAGTTCAGACACTCTAAACGTTATTTCTCTACCTAGTTCCCGGGGTCAATTATGTTTATAAGATGTTATAAACAAACTCCCCATTCTGTCCTAAAACCAAAATTGGCAGTAATTCACTATCAGGACATGCTGCACACACCAGGGCATGTCTTACCTTTCACATACACTACACCCTGCCCACAGGGGTACCTTGGGCCTACCTTAGGGGTGACTAACATGTAAGAACAAGCATTGGCATAGCCAATAGGTCTCGCTTTTGTGACCTTATAACTATTTAGTTATGCAGCCCAATATTCTTGGTGCAACAACATTAACTGTTGCATGGTTAAACACTTCTAAGGCCCCAAAGGCGAGATCTATTGGCTATGCCAATGCTTGTTTCCTCCGCATCTAAGCTAATAATGCTCTTAAAAACTGCCCAGTCGTATCTGTGTTTGACTTGAATGAAAACTCAATTATGTGGAGTTCAGTGTAGGCCACAGCGGTGTGTGAGACGCAGCGCTGCGACCAAGTATAAATCGCATTGCAAATAAACGAAGAGTAGAAAACCCATAAAAGTCGGCTCTGTCTAATGTTGAAGTCTGAGAGTACTAGTGAGCAGCGAGGTGAAGTAAACAAACAGGAAATCTACAAATATTACACAATCTTAATCCAGCAATTCATTTAAATGTCTCCGTTATGAACATAGTGGTGGCTTGCAGCTTGGCTTATCGTTGGAATGTGCGTGCATCTGCTTTCACACGTGGCCTGGCAGTGTATTTTCACATGCAGGTAACATAACCTCTTGAAAAGAAATGGAATTTGTAGTGCTTCAATGAGTCATCCTCACAGGGCGAAGAGGAGCAATTTAGTTACAAACTGACTCCAGGTCCATTGTTATGTTGCTGCGGACGCGCAGGGGCACAGCATTGTCATCAGTATTTTGTATAGCGAAGAGTAGATCATCCGTTATGTATTGGACCTTGAAGTGTCACTGGTCCTAAAACCCGAGGCATTTTTTAAGCACTAGCTTTTTTTAAGTAACAGCCCCATACAGGCACTTCACTTTGTCTGCATGGTGTCACTGGAATCGTCTGGTGCCCTCACAAAAGGCCACCAAAAGCCTGGTTTTCTGTGTAGATGAACGGCGTGGGGCCAGGGACACATTCCCACGAGAGTGAACTTCAGTTTGAGGGTCTTCTGAGCACAAATGCCCTGACGTAGAGTATGGTCAGTGGATGGAGGCAAGAATAGAGGCCAGAGCAGCCAGTTTAGCAGCTGCTACAGGGCAAGCAGGAAGAATAGAAGGCAGATGGGGGAAAACGACAAACCGAAAGGTTGGAATTGCTCACGGAAAAAGAAACTTAACGATGCACAATGAAATAGAACTGATGTTCATGTAAAGTGCTCTGATAACTTCGGGTCGAGTTCCCGCTACATAAATCTCCCAAAAAAGAAATGTACATAAATAAATGACAGAAATGTATTTGCAATACAACACAAAGCAAGGACGAGGTGGCATGGATAGTGAGTGCACACGGGGAACCTGACAAACATACAAATGGGGGACGCTGCCCCAGCATCCGTCCTGCACCACTGTGGCCTGCCGATGAGAGAAGGGAAATGCTATGTTTGTGCATGCAGGGTGGGGACAGGGCTTGTATTGCAAAACTGGAGGAGGGGATCCAAAATAAACAAGCAGCGATGGGTGGCTATGTCTAATGTTGAAGCGACCCTTGACCTTCCTGGTAGGTCGCTCCCCCCTGCTGCAGCTCCGCCATCACCCCGCTGTCTCTGCTGCCGCCGCCGGTAATATCGATGCCCTCCTCCACCCGCAGGCTCCACCTGCGCCTCATCCCTGGTGGCCAGTGGTGGCCTAAGGTTCGTTTCCACTGTGCCTATTGCTTGCGTTGCCTGTCTGCCTGCTCCTCTTCAGTGCCCCCCTGCCCCCCGCTTGCTTCCATGCCCCTTCTGATTTCTCTACCCCTCTCCAACCTCTGTGCCCCCTTATATTCTGTACCACTGTCCCCTGTGCCCCTCTGATTTTGTGCTTTGTACTCCTGTGCCCCTCTGATTTTGTGCTTGTACTCCTGTGCCCCCTCTGATTTTGTTCTTCTTTTTCTGTGCCTCCTCCTCGAGTCCGTGCCCTGCGCCAGTCTCCTTTCCCCCATCCCCGCCGCTGCCTCCCCTGCGGCCCCGCCCCCTCCGCGCCCATTCGCTCCACCCGTCCCTCGCCTCCCAGCTGCTCCTCCCTCCCCACCTCCCCATTTTTGGCGGCCGCTGTGCGGCCGCACGCAGCGAGCGTGCCGCTGGCGCGCCAAAGGCGTGCCCAAGGCAAGCCCGTCTGTGCCTGGACCGCACCCAGCGCCAGAACCCCTGGCCACCGCAGCAGCCACAAAGTCCGCCTCCGCTACGATGCCAACACCCTCGTCGCTCTCAACCCAGGAAGGACCCACACCTGCTGCAAGGCCGCCCCAAGGCGCACCCACGGCCCCTTCACCTGCCGGAACTGCAGCTTCTCCTGCCGCGAAAGCGCCAAGACGCCTGCCACGACGGAACCCAACCAGCTTAGATGCATCCTGATCAACACCCGCTCCGCACACAAACACGCCGTCGAACTCTGGGACCTACTCGACACCGCATCACCGGACGTCGCCTTCCTAACCGAGACCTGGATGAACGAAACCTCCTCGCCAGACATCGGTATAGCCATCCCAGACGGGTACAAGATCACCCGCAGAGACCGCACCAACAGGACCGGAGGAAGAATCGCCATCGTCCACAAAAACACCATCAGGGTCTCAAACACCAATGACACCCTCAGCACCGCCGAACAAATGCACTTTCAGATCCACACGAACCCCAAGACCACCCTAAGAGGCACCCTTGTCTACAGACCGCCAGGACCCCGGCCTCAATTCTGCAACTCCATCGCCGACATCAGCACACACGCGCTGACCTCCACCGACTACATCCTCCTCGGAGACCTGAACTATCACCTGGAGAACAATAACGACAGCAACTCCTCCACCCTGATCGCCAACCTCGGACTGAAACAGCTCGTCACAACGCCGACCCACATCGCCGGCCACACGCTAGATGCCATCTTCTCCTCAAGCCCACACGTCCCCTTCAGCCACGCCTCCGAACTCACCTGGACAGACCACTGCTGCATCCACTTCTTCTTCCGAGAACCCCTCACACACCACCGCACACTACAGACCCCCGCCGCTCCTGGGGCAAAATCACCCAAGAACAACTACAGACAAGCCTCGCACTCAACCCTCCGACGAACCCCACCAACCCCGATGAGGGTGCACTCACCCTCGAACGCTGGATGAACGACTGCGCCAACACTGTCGCCCCGCTGAAAAATCCCACCAGCAGAAGTCAGCTGGTTCACCCCGGAACTCCTCGACTCAAAACGCAACTGCCGGTAACTGGAGAACATATGAGACAGCGACAAGACGCCAGACAGCCGCGCTGCCCACAATGACCCCATCCGCAACCACCACCACCTCATTAGGACCGCCAAAAGGACCTCCTTCACAGACCACCTTGACAACAACGCACACAACAGCAAGGAGCTCTTCACCATTGTGAAGGAACTCTCAAACCCCAGCTCCAACGACATCCCACCATTGCAAGCCCTGTGCGACTCCCTCGCTGCTTTCTTTCATCGGAAAATCACCGACCTCCATAACCGCTTCAGACCCCGGATAACCCCTGCCGACTGCACCGAACCCACCGCACCCCTCCGCCCACGACACCCTGGGCCAACGTGAGCAACGAGGACACAATCAAGACCATGGGAACAATCCACTCCGGATCCCCGTCCGACCCGCTCCCGCACCACATCTTCAACAAAGCCAGCAATTCCATCGCACCCCACCTGCACAAAATCATCAACCTCTCCTTCGAGACCGCCACCTTCCCTGAGAACTGGAATCACGCAGAGATCAACGCCCTACTGAAGAAACCCAAGGAGGATCCGAATGACCTCCAAGAACTTCCGACCCATCTCCCTGCTTCTGTTCCCAGCAAAGGTCATCGAGAAGATAGTAAACACCCTTCTCACCCGTCACCTCAAAGACAACATCTTGGACCTGTCCCAATCAGGATTCCGCAGCAACCACAGCACCGAGACCGCCCTAATCGCCGCCACAGACGACATCAGGATCCTACTAGACAACGGCGAGACAGCGGCCCTCATCCTCCTGGACCTCTCCGCCGCCTTCGACACCGTCTGCCACCGCACACTACGCACGCGCCTCCACGACGCAGGGATCCGAGACAAGGCCCTGGACTGGACCACCTCCTTCCTCTCCGGCAGAACTCAGAGAGTCCGCCTCCCCCGTTCCGATCCGAGGCCTCCGAGATCACCTGCGGCGTCCCTCAAGGATCTTCCCTCAGCCCGACGCTATTTAACGTCTACATGGCATCACTAGCACGCATCGCCCGACAGCACGACCTCAACATAATCTCCTACGCCGACGACACTCAGCTGATCCTCTCTCTCACCAAGGACCCCCTCACCGCCAAATCCAACCTCCGCCAGGGAATGAAGGTCGTCGCAGACTGGATGGAGGACAGCCGCCTCAAACTGAACACAGACAAGACGGAAATCCTCATCCTCTGGTCCAACCCCTCCGCATGGGACAACTCTTGGTGGCCCATGTCACTGGGGTCCCCCCCAGCCCCCACCGACCGCGCACGCAACCTGGGAGTCATCCTCGGCTCAACTCTCCATGACCAAACAAGTCAACGCAGTCTCCTCCACCTGTTTCAACACTCTCCGCATGCTCCGCAAGATCTACAGATGGATCCCGACAAACACAAGGAAAACTGTCACCCAGGCCCTAGTCAGCAGCAGACTCGACTACGGAAACGCCGTCTACGCCGGAGCCTCGTTCAAGCTCATCAACAGACTACAGAGAATTCAGAACGCCTCTGCACGCCTGATCCTCGACGTCCCACGCCGCAACCACATCACCCCCCACCTGAGGAACCTGTACTGGCTCCCCGTCGACAAAAGAATCTCCTTCAAGCTCCTGATCCACGCACACAAGGCACTCCACAAAACCGGCCCAGCCTATCTCAACAGTTGACTCTCCTTCTACGTACCCAACAGGAAACTCCGCTCCGCTGACCATGCCCTGGCCACAGTCCCACGCATCCGGAGAACTACTTCCGGAGGCAGATCCTTCTCCTATCGCGCCGCCAGGACCTGGAACACCCTCCCCCCTCTACCTACGACAAACCGAAGACCTGCTGACCTTCAGAAGACAACTCAAGACCTGTATCTTCGACCAATAGCAGCAGCCCCCCCCCCACCCCACCCCCCCAGCGCCTTGAAACCCTCACGGGTATGTAGTGCGCTTTACAAATTATGTGATTGATTGATTGAGAGTACTAGTGAGCAGCGAGGTGAAGTAAACAGGAAATCTTTTAGTATTACACAAAATCTTAGTCCAGCAATTCATTTAAATTTGTGTCAGTTATGAACATAGTGGTGGCTCGCAGCTTGGCTTATCGTTGGAATGTGCGTGCATCTGCTTTCACACGTGGCCTGAGCAGTGTATTTTCACACGCAGGTAACATAACCTCTTGAAAAGAAATGGAATTTGTAGTGCTTCAATGAGTCATCCTCACAGGGCGAAGAGGAGCAATTTAGACGCAAACTGACTCCAGGTCCATTGTTATGTTGCTGTGGACGCTCAGGGGCACAGCATTGTCATCACTTTTACTTCACGGAGGAAGATACGGCTACGCGGACACGGCTGAGAATTGGAGGGGGTGCGGGGTAGAAATAACACTCGAGTGGTGACGCGATGCTGAATAAGACGAGCCCGGGAGTTGTGTGCACGGGCGCTAAACCGAGAAAAAAAAAAAGTGGTGACGCGATCTGTGGTGGGGAGGGGGAAGGGAATTGAAGCGCAAGCAAGCAAGGCGGAGAGGGGCACGCAAGGCTTAATGAGACTTGACAGAAACCCATATGGCGGCTGCGCGTGTGAACACAAGCTTGAGGCCAGCAAAAGCCTCTGGTAGCACTTTCACTAAATTGCTCGCAGAGCAGTGCATGCGCTGGCTCAGCGAGACCTAGAAAGGAAGGTTTGGGCCTGGCAAGTGGGTATACTTTCCAAGTCGACATGACAGCCCCAGACTGCACACAGGCTCTGCAATGGCAGGCCTGAGTTACATTTACAGGCTGCTTGTGTGGGTGGCACAATCCAGTGCTGCAGCCCACTAGCATTATTTGATTTACAGGCCCTGGCACACTCGGTGTACTTTACTAGGGACTGACAAGTAAATCAAATATTCCAATGATGGAAACGCCAATCCATAGCACAATGTATAACGGAAGCACTTGCACTATAACACTGATCTGCAGTGAGAAAGTGCGCAGACACTCTAAATCAGCAAAAGCAGAGTCAAAATCAGGAGGTCAGAAAGCAAAAAGTCAGGGGCAACACGGCAAAAGATGCCAAGTCTAACAGGGCCACTACACCATGGCGAGTCAGATAAATCTATGCGATTGGTGGTTTTATTGCAATTGGACCAAAGACGAGCTGAGGAGCAAACGTGAACGTTTTCCACTGTACACGTCAAAAAGGTATTGCAGTACCTCCAGGAATGGTGTACTTCCCTCATCTGGGGGGGGGGAAATGTTGTTCACAGAAAGGCGAGAAAATAAAAGTAGCTCTTCACTGGCAAATCTTTTAAAATGGCGCTAATGTGTGGTTGCGAATAAAACCAATCTGGACATTTTGCGAACCGTCTGTTTTATTTAGTGTTTTTTATTTTTCGTATTTTGGAACTTTTTTTCCCTCTTTGTCCTCGGGTTGCTTTTTGGAATAGAAAATTGTCTCAAAAAGACTGCTTTTGCCGCCAAAGTTTTTTTGTCTGTTTTTAGGATCTATTTCACAGGGGAACAAATAAAGGAAAGGAGAGGAAGAGAGGGTAAGAGCCATTTGTTAAAGTCATAGTTTTCAGCTCCTGAAGCAACCACAGTACCGAGACCTCCCTCCTCGCTGCCACAGACTACATCCGCACCCACCTCGACTGAGGTGAAACTGCAGCTCTCATCCTCCTGGACCTCTCAGCTACCTTAGACACAGTCTCCCACTGCACCCTATGCACAAGACTCCACGACGCTGGCATCTGCCATGGAATGGATCTGCTGCTCCTTCACAGGCCGAACACAGAGGATCAGACTACCACCGTTCCACTCTGGACCCACAGAGATCAGCTGCAAAGTGCCTCAGAGCTACTCCCTGAGCCCTACACTCTTCAACATCTACATGGCCCCACGCACAGCCATCGTCCGGAGCCACAGACTCAACATAGTCTCCTATTCCAACTACACACAGCTGATCCTCTCCCTCACCAACGAAACCAGTCGCCAAGGGCAAATTCCGCGACGGGATGAAGGTTGTCTCCACCTGGATGAAGGGCAGCTACCTTAAACTAAACTCAGAGAAGACCGAAGTCCTCACCCTGAGCTCCACCCACACCGCCAAAAACTCCTGGTAGCCTACAGCACTTCGAAACCCTGCCCACACCCACAGACCACACAATGAACCTCAACATCATGCTGGACTCCTTGTTAACCATGAGCCGCCAGATCAACGCAGTCTCATCATCCTGCTTCTACACGCTACACCTTCTTTGAAAGATCTTCAAATAGATCCCTATCGAATCCAGAAAGACTGTCACCCACACACTCATCAGCAGCAGTATTGACTACAGCAACATACTCTACGCCGGCATCACCCAGAAACTCCTCAAGAAACTGCAGAACATTCAGAACGCCTCCACCAGACTCATCCTCAATATCCCCTGCCACAGCCACATTACCAGCCACCTGAGAGACATCCTCTGGCTCCCAGTCAACAAAATAATCCACTTCAAGCTCCTCACACACACCTACAAAGCCCTACTCGACACAGGACCTGCATACCTCAACCACCGCCTCGCATTCGACTCACCCATCAGAGAACTTCATTCCGCCCATCTGGCCCTGGCTGCCGCCCCATGTATCTGCAAGACCATGGCAGGGGGAAGACCCATCTCCTACCTTGCAGCAAAGACCTGATACACCCTGCCTCAACACCTCAGGCAATCACCTTCACTGCCCTAATTCAGGAAGGACCTAACGACCTGGCTCTTCGACTGAACCACAGTACCTTTGACAGATCAGCAGTCTCCCCACCATGCGCCCGTTCCTTGAGAACCTTATGGGTGAGAAGTCACGCTTTACAAGTCACTTGATCGATTGATTTGATGGTAAACACAAATGGAAAAATATGGTAAACGACAGAGCCCTTTTATTAGTAAAAAGTATAGGGGGTATATTTAGTTTTATCAAGAAACGTGGGACAAACCTCATTTTAGATATAAAAAAGATGTACGTGGCAAAGTATTTCAATTGCTAATTATGGGGCAGAGCTCTGGAGGATGATGGATATAAATTCCTTGCAATGCATAAAGGATGGCGTTTATAAAAGGCTGTTAGCCCTCCCTGTAACTGCTCTAATTTCAATTGCCACGTTGAATTCAATAGCCCATACCTATAAGACAGTGCGTTTAGCTCACATCCTATTGTGGCATTCAATATGGAGGAGGGAGACTGTTAACTTGAATCGGATCATTGTTAAAAACTGGACTTTGCACACAAGATCAAGTGGCTGCAATATATAAAGTGCACTCTCAGGTCATTGAGTGCACAGGAATTATTTGAGAACCCAGAGTTGTGCACTATTATCTAAGGCGAGAATCAAGGAAATTTTCTTATTACAGGCAGCCAGAGAGCGAAGGAAGTTTAACTTCGCTAAGGTTACTGTGAAATTGTATCAGTTGTCCTCTCCCATCACACAGGATGCACATTCCTATTCAGCCACATTGTCTACCCTCCAACACTGTTTTATTTTAGTGAGGTTTTGCCTAAACTGTATTCTGCTGATTATGGGCAATCCCAGTAATGTTCTCTCTGCTGGAGATCTGACGATATGTCCGTGTGATAGGTTGTCTTCTCAAACTGATTTGAGTCGAGTAAGTGTTATATAAAACTCTACAAATATATTATTCATTTGTAGTTTTTAGGTCCCACCTGACCCAGCGCATGCGTTGGTCTGGCGAGACTTATTGAGAGGGCTCCAAAAAGTGCTACCAGGCCAGCCTAGAGCTACAGTGCATGTGCGCAGGCGCACGCGCCGTGCTTGACCACAATTACTTTCACTTTCGCAGCCGAAAGCTTGTTTACTCTATCTTGTGAGTTGCTCTCCCCTTACACTTGCTCTCCGAGTTGCTTCCCCCACCTAATCCCCTTCCCATTTGGCATGTTTTTTAAATTAATTTATTTAAACCATCCCTACGTTCTATCCCTTGCTGGTGCCACTGAATGGCTGACTCTCCCCGTCCCGTCCACTGTTTTTCCCGGGATATCGCAGGCACCTCAACTCGCTTTAAAAAATAATTCACAATCCCCCTTCACCCAGCTCCACACTTCCCTCACATTTACGGCAACCTGGCCCTACTTCACTTAAATGGAACCCGCTCGCATCTCTTAAATTGCCCCCCCCACCCACCCACCATCATCACTTGCAAATCTGTCTTCATGCTCATAAGCTTAAAAGAACGGAACGGCAGTTTGGTTTTCTGCTTTAAAGAACACCTAACTTCTCTCTCTCCCGGTGTGCTTCTTCTCCTCCCTCTACTCCCGCCAAGTTTACTTTTAACCCCCACCCTGCCTCTGGGGCATCCTATCCCTTTGCATCACATTCTGTAATTTTGCATTCATGCACCGGGGTTCACAAAAGAGGGATGAACAGTTTGTTTCACAAAAAAACATAACTTCCCCCTCTTCCCCAGTGTGCTATTTCCTTCTCACATTCTTTTGTCCCTTCCTCTCTCTTCCCATCCGTGGTTTTCAGAGTTGCTTGCCCGTCCCACCTGCCTTGTTTGTTTATTATTTAAATCCTCCACTCTAGTCTTCATGCTCATAGAATTAAAACAAATGAGACAAGAAGTAATAGTTAGACAAAGTATAACCTTCTAACTATGATTTGGGACATTTGAACTCCTTTTTCGAGTTTTAGTTACCTTGCTCTTGGACCACATGCATGTGATTCCAGAGTGGCTTCTGCTGTCTGGCATGGAATTCTGGGCCTGCTGATGGTATATGATGAGAGCTTTGGGTATTGTATTGTTATACTGTTTCTTGTGGCATCTGTTGCCTGGCAGATACTTCTGGGGGCACTGTATGTAACCTATCGGCGCTTTTCACAAATAAATTAAAAAGGCCAATGTGCAGGATCGGGGCCTTGTAAGTCCTTCAGTAAATTAAGATAACCTTTGCAGGATAAAATTCAAAACCATAATCATTACAGAGGACAAAAAGTAGTTAGTCAGATTCAAATCAGCATCCATTATGCATGAAAAGAAAGCTAGTTGCGACAGGTGATAACATAAGGGAATTAGCCAGAACCAAAATATAATTCAGCAAAGTACTAAGACAAAGCTACTCATTTCATGAGTCAAGGGAGACTCTAAATGTATCAGCAAGAGGACTGACATGGAGTCTGCCTCTGAGAATGGAGCCAAGGCCATTATAGAAGTACCTACGAGGGACCTCAACTCAGTTTCACAGATTATTAACCCCTTCACCACTCTGCGCGACATAAAACAGTTAGTCCTCAACATAAACTAAAAACCACACTGAACTACACTTATAGATAGAAAGTAAACTTGATTGCAAGGTTTTAAATTTCATGACCTTAACTTTTGTATTTTTTAAACAAGTACAGTAAACTATTGCAACAAAACTTATTTGTTGAGCACAGGATGGAAAATGTCCACCTGAGAGTAATGGGAATGGTTCTGAGTTCCACTCTGAGATCGGTCTGTCTGTCTGTCTGTCTGTCTCCAAAGTAGCCAATGTGTCTCAGTATAGTGTCAAATGAAGGCAATTCAACGTCTTCCAAACTGCTTTGTCTGAAGTACACAGTAGAAGAAGTTGCTTTTCACTAAATAATCAGAAACCTGTCTTAATTAGTCAGCTTGAGGATGTTGCAATTGTGTTTCACGCAACTATCCTGAAGGGAAATGTCACTTTTAGGTCTTGTCTATAGACAGCTTCTAGCTGTCTGTTTTTAAAAGTCGTATTCTGTACAATACCGACACTTAGAGTAAACGTTAGTTCAGCTCATTGCACATGACTATTTTTCTTTTTTGTTAATAAAACTGGTTTCCTCTTTGTCGGGTGGATTTCCTTCCTCTAGTTATATTGGTCCCTCCCTGCAGCAATCTTCTAACCATCCTTATTATTGAATTATGTGTATCCTCACAATGGTCACATCTAGGGTACTACTTTTTAGGTCTTGCCTGAGCTATCGCATGCGCTGATCGGAGAGACATTTAGTAGGGGCTTTAAAAATTGCTACCACAAGCTCCTTTGGCTGGCCTAGCGCTTGCGTTCACACGCGCGCAACCGCCAGCTTTATCTGCCTTTCCTCTCACTTGATTGCTTCCTCAACGCTCCTCTGCCCCTCCCCCGCCGTGTTGCGCTGCTTTCACTTTCGCGCGCGGCCAATGCTGATTTCTCCTGACATTGTAGTTAGGTTTTAACATGGTCATGTGCGTTAACATCGCTCATTACATAGTACTGGCAAATATTTGAATTCAGTTCTGACAATGCACTTTGCTTTATTGGTGTTGGCAGCTGTGATTATGTTGTTAGGAAAAGCCAGTGACTTGCCGAGCGGTGCTCTCATTGTAATTCCTTCAAAATGCTGTGTGTGGGCGGGCTGCCAATGGCGTCGACTTGGTGGACACTGTCATATGCAGACTTGGCGGCCAGATTGAAACCGTGCGTTGAGGTACTTGCACATTGAACTAAAATCAGTACGGAAAGTTTCTTGTGCACAAGTCGTGATTAAGGTAAAGGGTTATTATATTAGTATTTGCGTTTATAACACTTGCCCCTTGCGCAGTTACTTTTGTATGGGGTTTATCTTCACAGAGAAAGGGAGGGCGGTGTTCCTGTAATTTCTGTTGCTTATGTAATAAACCGATGCAACACCCCTTCAGCTGTGATTACGAAATGAGGCACGCGTGATTTGTAGGGGGCAGCCAAATTAAATGGCAAATGGGAATGTTACTTGAAATGCGTACTACGTTGGCTTTTAACGTCTTTTTGGGAGAGGTAAGTTTTTAATCACCACGGGAGGTTTGACTTGTTTTCCTTTTTTATTGACTAAGTCAATCCCCCCCCCCCCCCCATTTAGTGTTTTTTTGTACTTTTTTCCCTGTACTCAGTAGATTTGTGCTCCATATCAAGCTGGCGCGGACGTCGCTTTTCCTTCTGAGTTATCCCCAACCCTGTGCATGGGCTGCGCTGTATTAGAATCAGCTCCATCTGGTGGCGGCTTTTCCGCCAGACGGACACAAAATGGAGGCGGTGCCGTCAATGTGGAGTGAATCCGGCTGTCAGGCAGCGGGAAGCGAACTGTTTCCACATTTCACTGCGCAGTGCGGTCATGACAGCTGTCAAAAGAAAAGGGCGCGACTTAAAAACAAAACAAAAAAAAGTTATTGGTTATTTCATAGCATTTTTGTGGAGTTTTCTCACAATGTTTCTCTATTCTGTGTAAATCAGTGAGCGCTGCAATTCTCCCGCCTTGCTTTCATTAGTAAATGCCCTTCACTATTAACAAAGAATACTTGCCTTTTCCATTAAATTACAAAAGATAGTAGTTACCGTAAAAAAATACTTGACCAGCGAGCGTATGCGTCATATGGTTACTTTATAGTTATGAAACTAGATCTCATCTTGTTTCAGTCCTCGATGATTCCTGGAAAAAATATGCGCATAACCTGAGCTTCAGGCTTAGGAACTTAATTGCCTGCCTGGATTAGGAAATATCCTGGGTATTGTTTTAGCAGTACTACCAAGGGAGCCTTCTTTCCAGCTATATATTCTGCAGACCCTTTCCCAACATATATTCCATACAGTGAATAATGACAATATATACTGTGGCAGCTCTACGTGGATTGACTCCAGATAATTTCCCATAAAGTAAAAAGATTTTTTTAATAGAAACGTCTGCTCCGCAGCCCAATCCACCCCATTTCTTATTTCCCACTGACCTTTAATCAAGGCGAGTAACAAGATCAACCTCCTGCACATAGGGCTATGCCAGCCAACCAGTAAAAAAAACAAGGCAATGGTTTAGATGCTTAGATTGATCTCAACCACTGGCGAGTTTGTGGGGTCGCATTCCAGTGCATTGTTTTTCACAAATCCATGCAATTCAGTACTGACCCGGCTCTTCATGGGGACAGTCCACCCCGAGGCACCCTCCGGAAGGGAACATAAGAAACCCAAGACCGTTTTCGGTATCGAGTGCAGCGTGAGTCCTATGGCATATAGTCAGTGCGGGAGCTACATCTTGGCGTACCCGTCAGACTTAGGACACTGGCTGCACCCAAAAAAAAATAAAGGTGATGGAGTGAATGCTCGACTTAAGCTCGGTCACAGGCGATTGTTTGAGGCTGCTTTCCAGTTCATAGTTTTTACCCACCGCGCCATGCCACTCTAGACGGTAGTCCATGCACAAGCACCCTTCCAGAAGGTAACAAAGGTACCTGAGCAGTTCAGGCATATTGCTGACTTGC
Source organism: Triturus cristatus (assembly GCF_964204655.1). Classification (NCBI taxonomy): domain Eukaryota; kingdom Metazoa; phylum Chordata; class Amphibia; order Caudata; family Salamandridae; genus Triturus; species Triturus cristatus. Next base: position 379,651,989 of record NC_140590.1, on the reverse strand, counting down.
ACACTTCATTTAACACACAAAAATAAAAGATGGTACACTTTTTTTTCTGCATCCCCACAGAATACTCATTCTTTTCATTCTCGCATTAAAAACCACATACATTCTCCATCAATTGAAAAATGAAGCACAAGTGATACAGTGGCAACCATGGGCATTCTAGATCACCACATTTTTGGGGAATTAGCCAATGCGTTTTGCTGCATGATTCCCAAATGCAAGTAATTCTAACTCCAGCAACACCATCACACCAAGGAAGTGGTCAGCGGAATTCCTTATTCTGGATTTCACCAAAAGAATTAACAAGCATTGGCATAGCCAATATGTCTCGCCTTTGGGACCTTATAAATGTTTAGCCATGCAACAGTTGATGTTGATGTTGCACCAAGGATATTGTGCTGCAAAACTAAATACTTAAAAGGTCCCAAAAGCGAGACCTTTTGGCTATGCCAATGCTTGTTATAAAGTGCAAATGAAAAGATTTATTATCCCGCTTTTGCGTAAACACATGCGGATGCCTTTTTTTTGGTACACTCTGGCGTCATTCCTTTGGTCATCCCTGAAGTGTAGGAGATAGTTTATAGACCCATACCACAAAGGGAGAGGGGCAGGAGAGAGCACCCATGTGTTCCTCCTGTGCATAAATTATCACAAAAAGCAGGGTGCCAGTATCGCGGATACAAAAAAAAGACTGTCCTGTGTGCTGGGGGGGCCCTATTTGTAACAAATGCATAGGAAAAGGGTTGAATGTCACATGAGGGAAGCCCTCCTTAATGGAAGATGATGTCTCACACACATATTAGTGTTATGCTTCATCATAGAAATCCTCTCCCCACTCAGGTAAGATGGTACTACCAGGGCAGACTCGGACCTCCACAAAGGCTCAGCGTAAGGAAGGAGTTCTTACATAAAACTTACTGGATAGAAATGGGATCCAGATACTCTAAAAATACCTCAAAGTTCCTTGGTTGTCACCTTAATTCGTGAGTACTTTGGGTACGGTTAAAAACAAATCGTTGGACGGGTATATTGAGCTCAATGGTTCTAACCTGTAGTATTTTCCAACATGTTTCTGCCTACTCGAAAGCCTAACTGGTCTGGGGCTTTCTTCAGGGCTGCAGGATTCCCATCTTAGATTAGCCACTGGGCTTGTGCAGATATGTGCGTTAGTGAGGGAATATTGTCACCCACCCTATTACCTAAGGTGAATCCTACCTGGTAACCATTCAAAAAATTCACGTAGAAGACCTACATAGAACAGAGAAACAAAAGAAAGATGGTAAACACTGGTCAGAGGAAGGAATTAATACATTTGCTCCTCCAACCTGCATCTTGGTACACAATTAACTTTTTATGTAATTTTTTTTATGTTTCATTTACATAAAGTGAGCTTCCCCATTGCTCACACTGGGTGAGCAAACCTCACCACACGCATGAGTGTCACTGAAAAAGGGAGAGAACGTGACACATACTCCTAGGTGTCGCTTCTAGTGTGTGGTGAAATATAACCCTATTATCACATGCGATTTAAATGTTGTAAAATAACATAAGCTATTAGCTTGATATGCCAAAACAGGATACCCAAAAAACCTTTTTGGTAAACTACCCATTGGGCGTTATGTATTGTTAAATAGCATAAGTACAACAAATACTGATAACCATCTTACCCTAAACTTTAGGGGATACCACTAGATCGGTCAAGGAGGGTGGGACGTCCTTTATAGTCACACTCTAGGTGTTTGGTTCGGAACAAGGAGAGAAACGGAAATGGAATAGTTAGAATTAGCATCTCGAGAGATAACTTTGTTTATTGTAAAAATAAAAGTCACCCGAAGGTATGGTGAAATGGGAGAAGGGCATTATAAAAAGGACTCCATTAAGGTGGCCTGTCCTAAGATATAGACTTGCAGAATATTGCGGGAAACCGTGCCGAGATTCGAAAAAGATATCAATACTATGTAGTAATAAAATATTAGGGAAAAGTTGTTATGTCCTATAGACATTTAGCGTAATCATGCCGTACTGAAAAGGTCAATATAATAAACACTGTAACAACCCGGGTCTCAGGCTGAGTCAAAATCAACAACTAGCAGGCCAGAGTATTTCTATCCCTGATCTGACAGCCCTATAGGAGAGAACCCTTCTTGAACAGGACCCATCAATCACTTAAGGTGGTGAGTTTTTATCATCATTTGGGTCTGTGCACTTCAATATGACGAACCAGTTCCTGGAATAGCGATCTGGTAACGTGCAAAGAAGATGCAGCAAAAGGAGGGTTATTGTCAGATCTCTCCAGGATTTTGTCAGGGATAACGTTGTACCCATAGATCAGTGAAGGAGATCCTAAGGTCAGCAGTATTCAATAATAAACGTGTAACTAAAAATGGCTAGGGGTGCTCAAATGTTCTTTATTTGGTAGAGTATCCCTGTCATGTTTAAAAAGCAATATGGCAAACTAGCACAAATAAGTTGTCATTATGCTAATGTCCATAGCAATGTGGTCGACATGTTTCTGCCCATTTCTGATCAAAAAAGTATCGGGGCTTTCATCAGGACCTATGATACTGCTGTGGTTCAGTGAGAAAACGTGAAAAAGAAATCAAAAGGGTTTGCATGAATAAAAGAATCCTACCGCACCGGTCAGTTCAGAAGATATCAAAACCGGGTACCTGGGGACAAAAAAAGCAGTTTGAGAAATACAAGCAACCTAGTATGTAGAAATAACTCAGCAAGGGGTCACCACTTTTTAATGACACTCAAACACGCATATGATAATGCTGTGAAGCATTTAATTTAATAAATCAAATTGCACTTACCCATAAAAATTGGGTGCTGCCCTCACCTCAACCTGGTCTTGACTCAGGGAAAGGGGCCCCGCTCTGTTTTAAAAAAAGAGGAGAAAGAAAAACAGGTCGCTGGTTGTCATACCTGAAAATTGACTCCTCTTTAAGCATGGCTTGAGAACAAGGAAAAATAGCCCATGTAATGTAAAATAAATGAATGGCAACATGGTCAAAGTCTGAGCATTAACTCCACCAAGATTTAGTGGTAGTCTAGGAATACGTTATGCTCAATGTAAAAAGACAGGGCAACAGATGACTGTCCGTAGGTGTGGAAAGAGCAATGTGCGCAGAGGTAGGCGCTCCATTCTGAATGTTAGTTTATAGAAATCAAAATTAGCCTCCGAACATTGAGGAAGAGTTGTTAAAGTGTGCCTCCGGACTCTAAGAAAAACAGATAGGCAGAGGATAGCAAACAAAATTAAAATTAAGGAGGAAGAGACTAACATACTCCCGTTATCAAAACACCACTACGTGTGCTTATAGCAGTATATTTCAATTAACAAAAATGTTCGAAAATCTTTGACTAAGTAGTGCAAAAAAGAGAGCGCTGCTAATTCACTTACCTATCCGTCGGTACCCCGGGGCGGTCTTTGAGTAAAGACCGGAGGTATCGACGGTAGGGTCTCCACTCGTTTTATATCCAGTTGAAGCCAAAGTGGTTGCAGGTGAAAGGATAGTCAGAGGGGGCTAGGTAAGTGCCTGTCCCGATTTCGAAATGCAATGCGCATGTGTAGGAGGGCCGCTACTGTCTCCCCTCGTTCCATTACGCATGCGCGGCATCCAGCCACTACCTGGCAGCCGCATGCAAACCCTACCGCTTCCAAAGTAAAGCAGCTCCCACAGGGAGAGAACCACTGTCTCTGTGATGTAAACAATGAAAACAATATAAATAAATCCAAAAGACCTGGTTTAAAATGCCAGAGTAGCTAGAAATATTAGAAACGTTCAAAATGCGGCTAAGACGGTGTCTGTTCAATTTAAAAAATGTATACAAGGAAACAGACAAAGCCTGATCCGACGGTGTCTAATTTCTACATATCAGTGTGTACGGTACGTAGACAACAGTTGACCTCTATACAAAAGCCTACATATTCAGATAACAAGTGACTCTTAAATGCAGCATCATAAGGACAGAAACTAATCCTTATATACGCTAACCTTTGTACATTGCAATATAGTCTGTAGTTCAAGGTATCTGTCTGTGTGATAAGCAGCCTAACAAAGGCTAGACCATCATTATCTTATAACAATAGCCAAGGAATTTCATCATTCAAACCCACGGTGTCTGAGTGTAAGCGATGTACCCATCTTTGTTCTCTGCGTAGCAGGAACCGTTGGATATCTGTTATGTGTGGTGGAATGTGGGGTTGTTCCAAGACTACCCACTGTAAATCATTCTCTTTGTGACCTGCTGTTATGAAGTGATTAGTGAGTTTGGTTGCACTTTTCAAACACCGTATGGTGCTTTTGTGTTCCGAAATCCTCACCTTAATCTTGCGAGATGTCACGCCCACATAGTTTTTGTTACACGGGCATTTTATCAGATAGATCACCCTTTCGCTGTTACAATTGGTGTGCGTATTCAAGGCCCAAGGTCTACTCGTGCCAATATCTATCTCTGTAGTATGCGAAGTTTGAGGGCACACTGAACATGTGCTACACGGAAAATGGCCCATGACCGGAGGTAAACCTCATAGTGTGGTTTTTGTAGGGTTTTTCATTACCCTAGGACGTGTATGTACCAGTTGGTCTTTTATGTTAGAGCTCCTCTTAAAAGCAAATAGAGGAGGAGGTAAAACACTGCCCTCTATTTTGAGCACTTTCCAATTTCTCAGAATACTCTTCTTCAGTGCATTAGAGTAATTGCAGAAGGTATTGACACAAGTGATTCTCTTGTCCTCTTCCACAGGATTGTGAATCTTTTTCTCCAGGAGAGCTTCTCTGTGATTGTTTACGGCTCTTTTCATAGATGTCTTAATGATCTTGATGGGATACTGTCTCTCTTGAAGTTGTGTGGAAAGATGGGAAGCATGTTCTCGATATTTAGACAACTCAGAACAATTACGGCGTATACGAAGAAATTGTCCGAATGGCAGGTTCTCCCTGAGAGCTTTAGGATGAAAGCTCTGGAAGTGTAGAAGGGAGTTCCGTGCCATCGGTTTCCTGTAGAGTTCTGTGTTGAGAATTCCATTATTGGAACCAATCAGTAGATCCAAAAAGGGTATGCTTTCTTGAGAAAATTCACAGGTGAATTTCAGGAATTCATTCCTGCTATTCAGCCAGGAGTGAAAACTCTTGATCGTGTCAGTGGTGCCTCTCCATATGACCAAGATGTCATCTATATAACGTTTCCAGGTCAAGATATGACCTAGAAACGGATTAGTTGCTGAGAGGATCTCGGTCTGTTCGATCTGATGAACATACAGGTTCGGTAATGAAGGTGCAAAAATGCTCCCCATGGATGTACCGGAGATTTGCAAGAATAGATCATCTTCGAACCTGAAAAAGTTTTCTTTCATGGCTATAGTAGCACATGACATAATAAAGTCCACTGGTGTAGGACTCTCCAAATCTGCTCCTTCTAGAAGCATTCTCACAGCAGACAGTGTCTCATCTTGCGGAATGCAGGTGTACAATGACTCCACGTCAAAGCTCACCAGAAAATCTTGTGTGACGTCCAATGGCATCCCATCTAGGATGCGTAACAAATCTTTAGTGTCCTCAACGTAGGAGGGCATAGTTCTCACGAGGTTTCAGGAAAAAATCTACAAAGGTAGATAGAGGTTCAAGGATGGACCCTATCCCTGAAATTATCGGTCTTCCTGGAGGAGGAAAAACCCCCTTATGTATTTTGGGTAATACATAGAAATACGGGATGACCGGGTACGCAGTATATAGAAACTGCGCCTCATGATTTGTAATCCAGCCCTGTTCTAATGCCTCATCTGTCAGACTCTTGATGGTCGCCATGAGTCTCTTGGTGGGGTCCAATTTGATAGGATGGTAGAATCTTCCATTGCTAAGTTGTCTCTTGCATTCAGCTTTGTATGCTTCCGAGTCTATAATGACCGTGGCTCCCCCTTTATCAGCAGGTTTTATAGTAATGGATTTATCGTCTGCCAAAGATCAAAGAGCAAAGCGTTCATTCTTCGATAAGTTGGAAAAGGAGCGAGTCTCAGTTTGAAAAAGGGTTTCGGCATCTCTTAGGACCGCCCTCTCAAAAGTGAGTACTTCTGGCGGTACCACATGAGTGGGTGGAGTAAATGTTGATTTTGGACGTAGACCAGTGTTGGTAGTATCCTCCTGATCGTTTTCATGTGGTTTGACTTTAAAGAAAGCACGTAGTCTGATTTTCCTAAAGAACCCAGCTAGTTCTTGTCTGGTCTGAAAGGGATCTCCTCTGTATGTGGGAACATATCCAAGTCCTTTTTCTAGGACCATGGCTTCATCTTTGGTAAGTGTTCGTTTGCTTAAGTTGACAATCAGGCTGTCGCGTTGCTTGGGCCTGGTACTGACGGATCTCTCTGATTGCTCCGTGTCCGAGATGATGGAGGACTCCAATGAACATTGGATTGAGCCGTTCTTCTCTTGCCTCTGGAGCGGCGTTGACCTTGCCCTAAAAAAGGCTGCTGTTGAAAAGTATCTTGATGTATCGGGCCTTGATACATCGGATGAGGAAAGAAAGGCTGTGGATAGTTGTAGGGACCAGGCGGCCACCATTGTGGTGGTGGGGGACCTCCAAAAAAGTTCCCTCTCCTGAATCCCCTCTTTCTCCAGTTTTGCCCTCTGGACGAGAAATTGCCCCCTTGATCCGAATCTGAAGAGTCATTCTCACTTCCCGATGTGGAATAATTTAAACCAGGCCGTCTGCTCAAAATAGAGGGCAGTGTTTTACCTCCTCCTCTATTTGCTTTTAAGAGGAGCTCTAACATAAAAGACCAACTGGTACATACACGTCCTAGGGTAATGAAAAACCCTACAAAAACCACACTATGAGGTTTACCTCCGGTCATGGGCCATTTTCCGTGTGGCACATGTTCAGTGTGCCCTCAAACTTCCCATACTACAGATATAGATATTGGCACGAGTAGACCTTGGGCCTTGAATACGCACACCAATTGTAACAGCGAAAGGGTGATCTATCTGATAAAATGCCCGTGTAACAAAAACTATGTGGGCATGACATCTCGCAAGATTAAGGTGAGGATTTCAGAACACAAAAGCACCATACGGTGTTTGAAAAGTGCAACCAAACTCACTAATCACTTCATAACAGCAGGTCACAAAGAGAATGATTTACAGTGGGTAGTCTTGGAAAAACCCCACATTCCACCACACAACAGATATCCAACGGTTCCTGCTACGCAGAGAATCAAGATGGGTACATCGCTTACACTCAGACACCGTGGGTTTGAATGATGAAATTCCTTGGCTATTGTTATAAGATAATGATGGTCTAGCCTTTGTTAGGCTGCTTATCACACAGACAGATACCTTGAACTACAGACTATATTGCAATGTACAAAGGTTAGCGTATATAAGGATTAGTTTCTGTCCTTATGATGCTGCATTTAAGAGTCACTTGTTATCTGAATATGTAGGCTTTTGTATAGAGGTCAACTGTTGTCTACGTACCGTACACACTGATATGTAGAAATTAGACACCGTCGGATCAGGCTTTGTCTGTTTCCTTGTATACATTTTTTAAATTGAACAGACACCGTCTTAGCCGCATTTTGAACGTTTCTAATATTTCTAGCTACTCTGGCATTTTAAACCAGGTCTTTTGGATTTATTTATATTGTTTTTATTGTTTACATCACAGAGACAGTGGTTCTCTCCCTGTGGGAGCTGCTTTACTTTGGAAGCGGTAGGGTTTGCATGCGGCTGCCAGGTAGTGGCTGGATGCCGCGCATGCGTAATGGAACGAGGGAAGACAGTAGCGGCCCTCCTACACATGCGCATTGCATTTCGAAATCGGGACAGGCACTTACCTAGCCCCCTCTGACTATCCTTTCACCTGCAACCACTTTGGCTTCTACTGGATATAAAACGAGTGGAGACCCTACCGTCGATACCTCCGGTCTTTACTCAAAGACCGCCCCGGGGTACCGACGGATAGGTAAGTGAATTAGCAGCGCTCTCTTTTTTGCACTACTTAGTCAAAGATTTTCGAACATTTTTGTTAATTGAAATATACTGCTATAAGCACACGTAGTGGTGTTTTGATAACGGGAGTATGTTAGTCTCTTCCTCCTTAATTTTAATTTTGTTTGCTATCCTCTGCCTATCTGTTTTTCTTAGAGTCCGGAGGCACACTTTAACAACTCTTCCTCAATGTTCGGAGGCTAATTTTGATTTCTATAAACTAACATTCAGAATGGAGCGCCTACCTCTGCGCACATTGCTCTTTCCACACCTACGGACAGTCATCTGTTGCCCTGTCTTTTTACATTGAGCATAACGTATTCCTAGACTACCACTAAATCTTGGTGGAGTTAATGCTCAGACTTTGACCATGTTGCCATTCATTTATTTTACATTACATGGGCTATTTTTCCTTGTTCTCAAGCCATGCTTAAAGAGGAGTCAATTTTCAGGTATGACAACCAGCGACCTGTTTTTCTTTCTCCTCTTTTTTTAAAACAGAGCGGGGCCCCTTTCCCTGAGTCGAGACCAGGTTGAGGTGAGGGCAGCACCCAATTTTTATGGGTAAGTGCAATTTGATTTATTAAATTAAATGCTTCACAGCATTATCATATGCGTGTTTGAGTGTCATTAAAAAGTGGTGACCCCTTGCTGAGTTATTTCTACATACTAGGTTGCTTGTATTTCTCAAACTGCTTTTTTTGTCCCCAGGTACCCGGTTTTGATATCTTCTGAACTGACCGGTGCGGTAGGATTCTTTTATTCACGCAAACCCTTTTGATTTCTTTTTCACGTTTTCTCACTGAACCACAGCAGTATCATAGGTCCTGATGAAAGCCCCGATACTTTTTTGATCAGAAATGGGCAGAAACATGTCGACCACATTGCTATGGACATTAGCATAATGACAACTTATTTGTGCTAGTTTGCCATATTGCTTTTTAAACATGACAGGGATACTCTACCAAATAAAGAACATTTGAGCACCCCTAGCCATTTTTAGTTACACGTTTATTATTGAATACTGCTGACCTTAGGATCTCCTTCACTGATCTATGGGTACAACGTTATCCCTGACAAAATCCTGGAGAGATCTGACAATAACCCTCCTTTTGCTGCATCTTCTTTGCACGTTACCAGATCGCTATTCCAGGAACTGGTTCGTCATATTGAAGTGCACAGACCCAAATGATGATAAAAACTCACAACCTTAAGTGATTGATGGGTCCTGTTCAAGAAGGGTTCTCTCCTATAGGGCTGTCAGATCAGGGATAGAAATACTCTGGCCTGCTAGTTGTTGATTTTGACTCAGCCTGAGACCCGGGTTGTTACAGTGTTTATTATATTGACCTTTTCAGTACGGCATGATTACGCTAAATGTCTATAGGACATAACAACTTTTCCCTAATATTTTATTACTACATAGTATTGATATCTTTTTCGAATCTCGGCACGGTTTCCCGCAATATTCTGCAAGTCTATATCTTAGGACAGGCCACCTTAATGGAGTCCTTTTTATAATGCCCTTCTCCCATTTCACCAGGTTGTTACAGTGTTTATTATATTGCTCTTTAGGGGAAACACAACCTGCAGGTCTATAAAAAATAATTTCCCTTGTACCTCCCCCCACATTAGTATGCGTTATTAGTACTGAAAAGGTCAGCATAACTGTCTCCTTATTATGTGATCATTTTGAATTAGAGGGATGTTTTTTAAGTCATGTAAGTCATGTTAAGCGTAATTGTTCCATACTGGAATCCTATTGCAGTATACTAGTATGTTATCTGGTGGTAAATCGCCATCACCTCACACTATTCCCGACAAACCACATACAAGAAGATCATCTCCACACATACATACACTAGCTATGACGGAGGAAAAGAATCCATTGTCTTCTCTACCCACTGCCACCAAATATCGAGGACGGCCATCGCAAACATTAAATGTGTGTAGGTAATGCGTGTTACCAGAGAGGGAGCGGTTGGATAGTACACCAAGCCCCCATTCTCCTTACTACATCAAAAAGATCATCACACTGGTAGACCTAGGCGTTCCCGCTCCATACCGCTGGTATGGGGAGAATGGGTGCGAGGTCGTATTTAGTAGTTTCCCGAACTGCCGAATGTTGCAGCGTGTACATGTGGAGGCACAGGACGCACCGTATAGCAGGTGGTGATGGGTAGGGTAGTTCGCTTTCATTCCTGCTTGTTCTGTAGTTTAGATACCATAGCAGGAACACAGAGGTTTTTGTTTGACTTTTACTTGGGACTGCACAACATGTGCCAGTGGGCGACTGTTTGTTAGACCCAAACAAACAAAATTAATTCACACCTTGTGCTTTTGAATTGTCAAAAAGGTTAAAGGAAATCAAACTATGATAATACACTGAAGCTCCTATATTTGTGTCATTATCAGATAGCTGTATTACAAAAGTACTGGGCGAACCGTAAGTGTTAAAAGGGATTAAGTCTCAAATAGTTGCATTAGACTCTCATATATTAGTCATTTCCAGTCACCACTATTTTAGGAGCACTAGGCAAACCATGTTAATGATGTAACATACGTATGTCAAATTCGTTTTGTTAGGAGACTAGCCCATGGTATGTCCTTATTCAATCCAAGTTTGTCCGTTTTTAATCTATTTGTTCAAAGACCAAAAGGGCCTTTGTCATATCTTGATGGTAGGGGTTCCATTTTTCCAGGACGAACCATTCGAGGTCGTCCGCTCTATAACCATTCTCAGTGTAATGAGAAGTGAGTTTTGTGGCATACCTCTTGCACCTGATGGTGCTACGGTGTTTGGAGATCCTAATCTGTACTTTTCTGGTCGTCATACCGATGTAGATCAAACCACGGGGACATGTAATCATATATACCACGTTTTTGTAGTGTTGCAGTTTGTGAGTGAGTCAGTCGCCATGGTGTCGGTAGACCCAGGTCAAGTTCTTTAGCTTTCTTGGTGAAAGGGCAAACACTGCACCCACCGCACAGGAAATGCTCAGTGTGTGCGGGGATGTCCCACAGTGTCGATTGATTTTTACCCCTATCCTTCTGTTTCGGTCTAGTATGGACTAGCATATCCTTTATGTTCCTAGCTCTTCGAAAGGAAAACATTGGCTTTTCCATCGTCTGGCCCCTGATGTGAGGATACACCAGTTCTTGTTAATCTTGTTTGGAGCTTATTGGATAGAGTGCCATACGTCGGGACGCAATCAGTCTGTCGCTGTTTTTGTTTTCTCTTTAGTCAAAAGGAGTTGGTCTCTATTGTTGTTCCAGGCTCGTATGTTTGCCTTTTTAGGTCTCGCTGGCGTTGCAGCGCGAAGCGCTGCCGCCAACGAGAACTATTGTTGCCCAGATGCCTCTCAAGGGAGACAGACCGGGGCACGCGCAGCGATCGGGGTCTGTGGACGCGCTTCGCGCTTGCGCAGACGCACACGCATACACACAGACACACACGTGCGCGCACACCACGCTGCTGCCGACCCCCCTCACCGCATCCGCGGCTGCCTAACGCGCGCGCACACCTCGTTTCTTACTTTTGTCTGTTAGCTCTTCGCATGCTAGGATCTGTGATGGTAATAGAAAATACAAGTCCCACAATGCAATACTTAAGTAAAATTAGGTACTGGCTGAATGTCACAGATGACATGTTACACTGCCTTTATTTGTTGTGAGAATATCTGGTGAATTGATTACTAGGCGTCACTCTTTCTACACCCTTCCTCTGGATTAACACACCTATCCCATTCCTGCCTCCGGTCATGTTTATACAATTAAATAATATTATCGCAGTTTGTGCTTCCCGCCACCCCAGGTACAGGCTGTGAAACAACGTTGTTACGCAGTGAGTGGCTGACAGCTCATACCCTGAGGGTGCTAGCCTGCCTGTTTCCTCTGGATCTGCTGGGGTGGAACAATAAATTCTCGCGCCACCCCCCAGAAAAAGACATTCTCTGTATAAATGCACGCACTGTCTCTCAATAACTATTGCGAATTAGGTCGGCAGTACAGGAAAATGCCCCGTGCTACTTACTGATGATTAGATTGCTACTCGAGTGCTGCTATTAAAGTTTGCCAGGTTGCAGGATGCTCCGCTGAAATGTGATGGGCCATTCGAGGATTGAGAGGCCATCTGCAGAGCCTGCTGCGCACACACCTGAGAGATTCTTCTGATGGGGCCAGGCATTACTCAGGTTTACGAGGATTCTCGTCAGCTCATACACCTTGAGAGATTCAGGTTAGACGACATGCAGTGCTCGGCTGAAGTCCCTAATATCTCCTCTTTCCGGTCTGTATATGTTTACTATGTACGTTTGTGTGTAATTTGCTGCCATCTTGTTGGGCCTGAAGATGTGATGAATGCAACTTCTGGCTCACTCTTAGTTCAAATTAGACCTGAAATTTCAAGAGGAAATCGGCGTGATCTTGTTTGGATGAAGGCGAGTGGCGCAACAGACTGCTCCTAATGAGATTTAACTTATTTTAATGGACGACTCTGCCCAAAAAATCTGGCTTGTGAGCATTTCAAATACTTATTGGAGCAGAAATGTATACGTTTTTACATTAGGGTCCTCTCTCAACCTTTCAGTATCGGTTACTGTTATCACCCCTTTCACACTGCATACAAAGGTTTATAAAGTGGCAGTGTGTAACAGCTTTGATATGGGTGCTTCATGATAATTTTAAAGATTATTAAATTTTACTTAGCTAATGCTAATTTACACAAATTTATTAATGGAAATGCCTGGAGGCTATAACATTTATTTCCACTGGTTGGGGGAAGAGCACCATTCCTGGAGGTACTACAATACCTGGTTGATGCATAGAATGGAAACGTTTGATGTGATCCTTATCAGCTGTTTTCCCGATTTTAATTTATAATGTGTACCGCAGCTCTGTGTGCAAGGATGTGGTCTTTTTAAACCATACTGCTTACGTTTTGTGCGATAATGTGCTGCATCGCTAAATACTTAAAAGGTCCCAAAGGCGAGACCGATTGCATTGCAAATGCTTGTTAATGATGTGGGTGGGTAATGTTTAGTAGCTAGTTTCTTTGGAAGCTTTTTTGCATGTCGGTGATGGTCATTTGTGTCAGAGCAGTTGCGTCTGAGGCGCAGATATTGACCCACTGGCAGATTTCCTCTAAGGCCACGTGGGTGAGAGCTTTCAAACCACAGGAGATTGTTCCGTTCAGTCGGTTTGCAAAATACTTCACTGGTTAGTTTGCCATCCTTTACAGTGATCAGTAGGTCTAGAAAGGATATTTCACTTCCTCTTACTGTGCGGGTAAAGTGTAGGAAGGGGTTCTGTGAGTTAAACCATTCACCAAACAGTTGTGCGTAATTTTTTGTCCCTGTCCAGATCAAAAGGACATCATCAATGTACCGGTTCCAGAGTTTCATCTTTTCACTGTTGGGATCGTCATTGTGTCGGATAATCTGTTTCGAACGCATGTACATACACGCAGGCTAGGCTGGTAGCGAAGGTGCTTCCCATCGAGGTACCATGTATCTGAAGGTAGTAATAACCTTCAAATTTAAAAAAAATGTAAGTGAGGGCTAGATGTGCCATGTCCATAACAAATTCAGGAGGTGTGATTGACTACCAGTCAGTTTCTTCTAGAATCTTGTTATCCACCTCTAAAGTTGATCGTTTATAGACGGTGATGTAAGAAAAGTGCAGCACTTTTAACGATTTTTAGTGAACTGTTACCATGAATTATGAAATGTTTTTGTGGTATGTTTTGATAGTAATATATTCTTCTTTCATATTATGTAATTTTACTTCTTGGTCTTAATCTCTTTTAAGCACTAATATATAATGTATTATGCATTTTCTTTGTACTTTATATGTTATGTCAATGTAGCGAAATAGAGAACTTTGACTGACTGACCCCAAAAACATTTCGAAATCATCAAACAACAAGCAGCTTGCGGATCTAATCACCATTCGATGGATTATGGATGATTGCCAAGCAGAGATTAATTATCCACCCATTTAATTTGAAAAGGTTAAGACAATTGAATCGGAACTGCAACTTGCCTCCCATCCTTTACTAAGCCAGGTTCAGTCGTCTCCTCCGAGTGCAGCACCTGGAGAAAATCACTCCAACGGGGTATACTTCAAAAGACAATGCTACTTGGAATGCCTTCGAACTCCCAGATGAAGCCAATACACTCCAAACAGTAATATCAATAAACATCTCTAATCACTTTAATGATCCTCTGCCCGCCAAGCTTTTCAAAGAGCTTAGATTTTCCATTTGCGTACTTTGAACTAAGATTGCCAATGCATCTCTCTCTCTCATGGCTTGATACCTTATTGCATAAAGATGGGACAGGTTACCCCAATCCTAAAAACAAAAACAAATGCAGACCTGTCTGACCGTGACAAATTTCCGCCCAATTACCAACATTCCAACGCTAGCAAAGTTACTAGAGAAATGCGTGCACCTGCAACTCTGCAAACACATTGAGGCGTTTATCTGCTTGACCATTGCCAATCCAGCTTCCGAACAGGCCACAGCACTGAAATGGCTCGAACACACATTGTTGATGATGCCCTGAGATTGCTTGATCAGACCGAACCGTGCCTGCTTATCCTGCTGGATATCTCCTACGCATGTGATACGGTTAAACATGACAACATGATTAACCTTCTGGAAAATAGGATGGGTTTATCTGGTTCCATTTTGAAACTGGTTTACCTCGTTTCTACACTTCCGATCTGAAGGAATCAAAATCAATCCCTTTCTGACATTACTCCGGTCTTGATTGTAGTGTCTTAAGAATCCATGCTCTCACCCACATTATTCAACTTGTTCACAGAACCGCTCAACGAAATTCTGAAGCTTTCAAACTTTCAATACCACATGTACGCTGACGATACACAATTGTACTTGAACGTGTCCTCACCCGCAGATATCAAAACTTGCAACTACACTTTACTGAAAGCCCAGCAATGGTTAATACTTATGCTCAACATGCTGAAAGCAGAATTCCTCTTGACCGTACCCCACAATCACTCTGCCCCGTAGAAGAATGGCTCAAACTATTTACAGCTCTCAATTGTGCCCCCGACGTTATAGACTCTACTAGAACACTAGGTATAATGTTGGATAAATACCTGTATATGCAAGTTTGTATCCGTGCAACCACTTGGTGAGCCAAAAGGGTAATCTTTTTGATTAACTGACATGCAAGGACCCAGAGCTTCTGCCATATAATTAGGCACATGATCAAAGCGGTTCTCGAGCATTGCCGCTATTAAAGGGATGGGACCACTTGTAGAGCTGAAGGAGATGGATAAGATGTGTACACTGTCCTAGTCCTTGACTTGCATATAATTCAAGGTGGTAGTATCTGCCAGAAAGCATAGTTTGGTAGGCATGAACCTTTGGGCATCCTGAACGCCCTTGCATCCATGCTTTTAGCAGCAGGTAGGATCATTTGTAGGGCCTTTAGAGAGCTTAGTTTTTCTCTCCTGTCTGTTAGGCTTTTTTTTTTTTTTTTTATTGAAACCGTTTATTGCAATCTCAGAATATACAAGTATGGGCCTACAACCTTCCGGCCGGCCGCTAGAATGACAGGAGCATATGACATACGTTCAAAAAAAACACTTGGCGTTGCAGAAAAGCAAAATCAGGAGGTATCAACGTCGTGGGCCACATCACTCTGACCCCACAATACGGTTTCATTTTATACGAACAACACGAAAACCACACCCGCAAGGCAACCCGCAATCGAAAGTAACAGCACGTGCTCCCCGAATGGGGGACCCCAGCCATCCACAGGAGTCTAAAGAGGGGAAGGGGAACAGATCGAGGACTGGGGAAACTCCGTGCTCGGGGCTAGGGAAAGGAGTCAACTAAGGGGACGGGGCTGGTGAGGCCGCAGGCAGCAGTGGCGGCGCGCAGATACCCCCGCGGTAGGCGTTCCAGGGGCCCCATACTTTCACCCATGCCCCAGGCTTACCCCTCACCACATACACCACCTTTTCTCGGAACATGCACCAATCCATGTGTTCTTTCCAGGCCGACACCGCCGGGGGCCTCTGGGATCCCCACAGTTGAGCAATGTCACGCTTAGCTATCATATATCCCAGAGTCACCCATCGCGTCTGCGGAACCGAGTAGTCAGTTGGTTCCCACACATTCAGCAGGCATCTCCTCGCTTCAGGCAACAGCGCGACATGCGTAACCACTCGCAGGACCTCATGCACACCACGCCAGAATCGCTCCACCTTCGGGCATTCCCACAAAATATGCAAAAAAGTCGCCAAAGCACCACACCCACGCCTACACAACCCATCCTCAGCATAGCCCATACGCAGAAGCCTTGGCCCCGTCATGTAAACCCGGTGGAGTATCTTAAGCTGGACGAAGCGAAGGCGAGCCGGTATGGCCACCTCCTTCGGAGAGGCCACCGCGGAAATCCAGTCTTCGTCGTCCAACTCCAGCCCGTCGGCAACCCAAGCCCCGCGGAGGCCAGTCAACAAGCCCGAGCGGTCATTAATCAATTTTTTGTAAATAAGGGAGATCGTGCTGTCCGGAACGTGGCCATCCAGCACTCTATCCTCCAGGGGGGAAGTCTCCGGGATGGAGGCGACGTCTGGGAAGACGGAGCCCTGTGCGTGACGGACCTGCAAGTACCGAAAGTATTCACTGCCCTGCAGCTGAAACTCCATCTGCAGCGTCTCGAATGTTTTAAATCCCCCCCTCGTCCAGAGGTCCCCCACTTTACTGATGCCGATCGTGTCCCACTTCTCTAAGCCCTTCGAGGTCCACAGGGAGCCCAATCTCTCAGACGCGTACAACGGTGATGCCCGGGTCAAACGGTCCTTCCACCCCATAGCTGCGTTAGCCGCGTGCCATACTCGCACCATGACACGCGTAGGCCCCGTCAGGCGGGGGCCGGGCGCGCCAGAGTAGAGCGCTCGATTATAGTCGCCACCAGGCAGGAGCATCTTGTCCATTTCAAATGCCGGGTTTAAGGCGGGCCCGTAAAGGCCATGATTAATTGCAGCTAGCTGGGAGGCCCAGTACCGTTTAATATCCGGGAGGGCAATCCCCCCGTCGTACCATGGGAGCGTCAACTTCGCCAGGGCAATACGCGGCCTCCCGTCCCAGAACAGGCGGCGCTGTAGACTCTCCACCTCACGGAAGTAGCGCGCCGGGACTAAATCCATAGTATTCTGGAGAGCGTACAGGAAGCGTGGCAACAACATCATCTTAAACAATGCCGCCCGGCCGAGCGGCGAAAGCGGCAGGCGCCGCCAGCGCGCGACGTCCTCCTTCAAGCGCTGGAGGGGGGGAAGCAAATTTCGCTCGTAGCGGGCCTCCGGGTCCAGAGTAATATAAACCCCCAGGTACCGAAACCCCTGGGAGGCAATCTGGATCGGACAGCCCCGCGGGAGGACGGGAGCCTCCCCGGAAAGCACATACACACATAATGTAGCCCAGTTGATGACAAGGCCTGAGTTGCGGCCGAATGAGCGCAAAACATCAACCAGGACAATCAGTGATTTACGCGGGGAGGCTAGGTACAAAAGGATATCGTCAGCGTATAGGGACACGCGGTCCTCATACTCGGGGGTCCAACGGAGACCACGGATGGAAGGGTGCCACCGCAGCCACTCCGCCAGGGGTTCCAAGGCCAGCGCGAACAGGAGCGGCGACAAGGGACAGCCCTGTCGCGTGCCCCGTCCCAGCTCGAATGGGACCGATACTCTTCCATTCACCACCACCTGCGCCAATGGGCCCGAATACAACAATTTGACCCAGCTGATGAACCCCGGGCCAAATCCAAACTTCGCCAGCATAGCCCAGATGTATGGCCGCTCGAGCGTGTCAAACGCCATGGTGGCGTCTAAGGACGCCAATATGGCCGGCTCCCGCACATACGGGACACGCGCGAGCACACCGTGCAAGCGCCGCAGATTAAGGGCCGTGTTGCGATGGGGAATAAAGCCGGACTGGTCTTGGTGGACCAGATCGCCCACCACGCCGACCAGCCGGTTGGCTAGCACCTTGGCGAGGATTTTGGGCTCCGCATTCAAGAGCGAGATAGGCCGATAGGATGTAACCCGGTCTCGAGGTCTCCCTTCCTTGTGGATCACCACGATTGTAGCCAGACGTTGGTCCGGCGGGAGGGAGCCCAGCGAGTGGGCCGCCAGGAACATCGCACGGAGGTGGGGTGCCAGTACATCCGGTCGCAGCTTATACAACTCGATAGGGATGCCGTTCGGGCCCATGGCCTTGCCGGATGCGACCGAGCGTATGGCGAGGGCAATTTCGTCGGAGGTAGGAGCGGCATCTAACGACACCCTGTCCTCCACCGAAAGGGAAGGCAGCGCTATATCCCTAAGCAGGGCATGGGAATCCTCCTCCGAGCAGGGAGAAACCGGGGAATACACCTCGCGGAAATAATCCGCGAAACAAGAGACAATGTCTTCTGGCTCGGTGACACGCACACCATCCATCCTCTCAATCAGCGGGACCACACGACTCGCTCTCTCCTTTTTATCCAACCATGCAAGCAGTTTACCAGCCTTATCACCCACATCATACAGTCGCCCCTGTTGCTCTCTATAGAGGCCCCTGGCCGCCTCCGTGACGAGGGCCCTGTAGGCCGCCTGCTTAAGGTGTAGGACATGTAATGCAGCATCCGTCACCCCACCCTCTAGATCACCCTCCAATTCAACGATTTCGGCCTCCACCCGGGTCACCTCCTCCTGCTCGCGCCTCCGGGCATGGGAGATTAAGGAGAGGGCCTCCCCTCTAAGAACTGTCTTGAAGGCTTCCCACAGGGAGATAGCCGAAGGGACGGACCCCACATTCTCATCGAAATACCGCTGCAAGGATTTAATCAAATCAGCGCGAATGGTGGGGTCGCGCAGGTACCAGGCGTTGATTGGAGCTACCCTGCCCTCCCCCCTCGGGAAGACATCAACATGCAACAGGAGCGGGGAGTGATCTGAAATACCCCGCGCCTCTCCTACCCTCCCAACATAGGCCGCAGGGACAAGGACATAATCAAGCCGTGAGAGGCTACCATGGGCACCCGAGTGGAAAGTGTACTGCAGCTGCGTGGGATGTTTTAAGCGCCAGCAGTCCACCAATCCCAGTGTATCTAAGAAGCCGGACAGCCACGCCTGCGCCCGGGGGAGGTCCCTAGGGGGGTGTCGATCCACGGTCCCAGAAACCACCGCATTGAAGTCCCCCCCCCAACCACCAGAAGCCCCCCCGGAAGGTCAAGGAGGAGGCGCCCTAGGTCTGCAAAAGTCGTAGACTGTAACCCCGGTGGGACGTACACTGATACAAAGACAACTACTTTACCCTCCATTCTCCCCACTAAGACAGTGTAGCGTCCCCTCTCATCATGGCGCACCTCGTCTATTTCCAACGGGAGCGAGTTCTTCACCATGATGCCCACCCCCCGTGAGCCCGATGTGAAGCCCGAGTGGGCCACCAAGCGATAGCCACGCCGATTCATGGCACAAAAGGAATTACCAATAAGGTGTGTCTCCTGCAGAAAGACCACATCTGGCGAAAGTCGTTTCAAATACTGCAGGACCACACCTCGCTTAATCCTATCCCCCAGTCCGTTAACGTTCCAGGACAATAAAGTCAGGTCCCTACCCCCATCACATACAGAAGCCATCATTCGTCCCCCCGAGAGCACCTTAAAAACACCAATACAATAAAGGGTTTGCCTTGCGGTAAAAACGAACAACACCCCACCCCAGCCCACCCATCCCAACAGAACTCCCCCCTCCCTGCACCCCTGCATGAGCCCAAACAGCCCCCCCAAAGTGCAGTGTGCCTGTCGCCCCATGAATGATTAAACTAACTAGTCCCCCAGAGGAGGAGGGAGAGCCCCCAAGAGACCCCGTACCACCTCCACAGGAGGGGGACTTAACGAACAGTCAAAAGTGACGACAATACTGTCCAGAGCGAGGCCTACTATTAGTCCCTCAGTCCTGATCTGGCGAGCGCGCCCCCCCCACCCCCCCGGCCCCGATCCCCGGGCAAGGAGTCCAACCAGTCCCCGGCCGCCTCGGGACGATCAAAAAAGTGCGTGCGGCCATCCACCTCCACCCGCAACTTAGCTGGAAAAAGCATCGCATACTTGAGGTTCAGGTCCCGTAGACGACGTTTGACTCCGAGAAAGCTCAATCTCTGCTTCTGGACCGCTGGGGTGAAATCAGGATAGAAGTTTACGTCCATATTGTCAAGTCTGACCGGTCCTTGTTGCCTAGAGGTCTGCAGGATAGCGTCTCTGTCCCGAAAGTTGAAAATCCGGGCAATGAGAGGCCTCGGAGGGGCTCCGGCCTTAGGTCTTCCTCCGGGAACCCTGTGGGCAGGTTCCACCGCAAAGAATTTACTCAGCCCCCGGGGCTGGAGATGGGTGAGAATCAGGTCTTCCACAAACAGGTCCGCCGCCGCCTCCTCACGTCCCTCCGGCACCCCGACAATGCGGACATTGTTCCTCCGGGCCCGACCCTCGGAATCCTCCAGTCGACGATCCATCAGGGCGCTCGCCTGGCCAAGCCGGTGCACCTCCTTTTGGAGGGCCGCCACGTCCGCTGTGAGGCCCGAGGTGGTGTGGGCCAAAGAATCGACCCGGTCATTGGTCTTGGATAAATCGGCCCTCACCAGGCCAACATCCACGTGGACCGAGTCAATCTTTTGCGCCAGTGTGTCAAAGCGCTGGTCCACCGAGGCCTTCATCTCGGCGATAGCGCCCATGACATCTCGCAGGGTCAGATCCGCGGGCAGAGCAGGAGCATCAGTCGGGCCCTCAGGGGACCTACGCGGCACCTCGGGAGATCCCTTCTGGAGGGTGCAGCGGTCCATGCTGTTGGACTGATGGGCTGCGCCACGGCGGGTCGATTTCACCTTTGCCCGGTCGCCATCTTGCTTTGTGGACATGGTTTCAGTCCCCAAATCGTGCCAATCACCTCGAAAAGGCCGACAAACCAGTTCACGGGCTCCGGGGGGGGGCAACCACAGGTCCGCAGGACGGATCACAGCCGGCGGGCCAGCAGGGCACCCCAACGAGGCCACACCACCGCACACCGCCCCGCAACCCAACCTCGCCTACGCAGCAAGGAGGGTGCAAAAGCGAAAGTGAAAGTGCGGGGTACGCGAGTCGCCCAGCCCTGCCTGCCGCTGTTGATCACTTTGTCTCCGGATCGCCCCACAACTCCAATCCGGGGGGCCGGCGTGGAGAAGGCCGCAAACCTCAATCGGTGCTCCCGCCAGTGCCCGAGGTCCAATTTGGAAGCGGAAAACGGGTGACACCTCAGCTCGGGCTCACCAACACAGTCCCCTCATCTAGGACAGGATATTTTCAGGATTTATGTAGGAGGTCACGGAGGTCCTCGGGAGCCTCGCACCTACGCGGCCATCTTGGTTGCGCGCTAGGCTCCTCCTCCTCTGTTAGGCTTCTTGAGTATTATTTTAATATCCTCTACTACTGGATTGTTTTTTCCAGATATGTACAAGGTTTCATTTTTTCAGATGTGTGAGGCTGTTATATGCATGGATAGGTTGGTAGAAAATGTTACAAATTTAAAAGGGCCGTTTTATCTTCTTGTTTGCGTATCGCCTTCTTGCTTATTTTTTTACTACCCTTTGTTGCAAACTCTAACATCGTGGAGCAAGTGAAGGAGAGTATAAAAGGCTAGCTAGCTAGTCCATTGTATACCCTTTCTTTGGTTTTGAAGTTGACTTGTGAAAAGCCAAACAACCACCTGGTTTAATTTGATCTATTACTCATGCCTGATTATAGCAGAAGACCTGTTCTGCACTCCAATCTGTTGGGCATGGTCCGATTTTCTGTCACCCTCATCCTATTTTAACATTTCTGGATAGCCTATTGCTGGCCAAGAGTTTACACTAGTAATCGGAAAACTATCTACTCCCTTTCTTGAATTGAATCTTTGAGATATATATATATATATATATTTTATAATTCAGTTTTATTAACGAGTGATTTGATCACTACAGTATAAAGAAAGATTTGTCACTACAGCACAGTTTCGTTAATGAATTCAACTACATGTCATAGTACCATATACACAGTAGAGATGAGCCTGACAATAGTTTTAGAGTTAAGGCGATAATGGGTTATCAAGGGGGGGGGGGGAGAAGAGGGGGTTCACAAATATTGCCACGATACATTTTCCATTTATCCCATATCGCCATCCATTTTCGGAGACAGCCGCGTGCAACATAAACAGTTTTTTCCTTAAGCATACTCCAATCCATGTCCTCCTTCCATGCTCCCAGTGTAGGCGACACATTTGCTCCCCATAGCCTGGCAATATTTCTGTTGGCCACCATTTGGCCCAGAGTCGCCCAGAGTTTGCCCTTAAGGTCTGTGGGTTTCCACACATTCAATAGGCACAGCTTGGCTTCAGGTCGAATTGCTACACCCCACACTGTACTCATACACTCGTGCACCTCCCTCCAGTATTTCTGAATCAGTCTGCACTCCTATATAGTATGCATGAAGCAACCCTCAAGTCCGCATTGTCTCCTACACAACCCTTCGTTAGCCCTGCCCATGTGTACTAGTCTGGGACCCGAGATATAGGTCCTGTGTAGGATTTTTAATTGGACCGGTCTCCGTTTCGATGAAATAGCAACCTCCAGAGGGGAAGACACCGCCTCCTGCCATTCTTCATCATCTAATTCTAGCCCATCTCTTTCCCATCGGCCCCTCGATGAGACAAGGGGTTCCGGTGTATTGTTTGAGTTTTTTGTATGTGAGGGACTTTTATATTTCTTTTGACTGACATCTGAATATATGAACAGGAAGTTCTTTGTCCAGTATAATTGGGGGCTGCCTCTCTAGTTAAGGTCTGTTCTGTCTGTCTCGGTGACTTCCCAGGTTTATAGTTTGAGAGATTTCAGGCAGGCATTCCAGTATACAAAATTCCTCTTCAGATTTTTATCCAAAAACTGTGGCAGATGCTTTCACAATACACCCCTCCCGCCCCCCAGGTTTTCTATCCAAAAAATATATTTAAATGATTCATTTTAGTGTCTGCGCTTGTAAAATTAGCAATTTGAAGGGAAAGATCAATAAAATGAGCAACCTATTTATTGGAAAATGTGTTAATCATTACATGCTGTGAGTGGACCTTGCTCTGCACAATGTTCATGCTTGGTGGAAGATCTGTAGCCTTTTTACTGCACTTTGTACTTTCTTGTGATGTACTGAACTGGTAATCATGATTCATGAATTGACAGTGTCCTAATGAAAAAAATTGTTTCTCACTGTGACACATTTTCTCACTCTGTTTCCGTTGTAATTAATAATGTTAAAAATATTACCTGCTTTGTGGCATAACGACGGAGATTCTAAAAGGTTTCCTTCTTGAGTCCTAGTATGGTAAGCTTCAAATGTGTTGACTGGAGAAGAGGGAATGGGTGTATGATGGTCAATTCCCCTTCTAAAAGATTATACATTTAATGCTAGAAAGGAATAAACGTTACCCATTTTGTTGTTTAACCCCCGGGAACTTTATTGGTTAATTTCTACCTACTTGTGATTCATCCAGTTCCACTCGATGCCAGAAGTGAATTCTCTCCCATGTATCTATAGCTTCATCTTGTGAAAAGTGCTATAGCCATTCCTATTATATGGAGTCTCTGAGATGAGACCTTCATCCAATTAGATTTTTGTTTCCTCTGATTAAAATCAGTGTATATCAGTTAATCATTAAGTCACATTGTGTCTTAGTGCTTCTTGTACAAATTTCAGAACGCTGTTAATAAGGTGGTTTTCTTTACTCACTTGGTCCAACTTCCCCAGATTACTGTTTTTGAGAGCTGCTTGAGTTATTGTACAATGGATTGCTTTAACATTAACAACACTCAATGTGGAAAGGGCTACATGTTTCATGGATTGCCTTCCCATATTGTCCGGTGTGAGGGGTAAGAGTGTACCCGTGAAGATTGAATGTGTATGTGGCACAATTGATCCTGGCCAGGCTGAGAGGTAATATTGTGACACGCTTATCAAAAGGCTGTTAAAGTAGTCATTATGGCCATCCTGAAGGGTTTGAAAATATCTTCAACTATGTAGCAATGAGATGGTAGATTTCGCATATGTTCAGTACTTGATACATGGCAGTGCTGACTGTAGTCAATAAGGATTCAGACCACATGCTGCACACTTATGTTTCTGGTGGATACAGGGAAATAAGTAAACTCCATTTCGATAGAGGTCGTCATGCATGACCGGAGCACCATTGAGGTAATTAGATAGTGATACGAGCCATGTGCTAAGGAGGTACAAAAAGCTAGAGATGAGTGTCATCCTATAAGTTGTAAGATAAACTGAAGGTGATGTTACCAAAAGAGGTATTCTAAAAGGACATGGTGAGATGATTCAGGGCTAATTCTTGTAGCCTCAGTCCTATTGGAAGGGTGAAAAATCCCATGAGACACTGAAAGAGCAGCTAGAGAGGTATTATGATCACTGATGTATGAGTGAAATGTAGAATCTGGGCACTGCTGGTGTATTAATATGGACGGATTGGTCTACAGTGTTGAGCAGATCCATTCTCCAAAATGTATAGTCTGTAAGGAGATGTCTTATAAATTACCTCACTCTTGCACACAAAGAGGAAACTGAGTAAGGAAAGTTTAATATCAGAACGACAACCTCTCAAGGTCTGCAGGAATGTAGCACGCCCACCACTATAAGTGGGTGAGGGCATTTTTCTGATATCTGATTGTACTTCCTTACTCCCTTTTCAATGAACACAGACTTACACACCGAGAGGAAAATGAGGAAGAGGAGATTGACTTCTCTCACCTTTATTTTTTGTTCGTTTATAAATTACCTCTTCATTGTCATGTGTGAAGTTCCTAAATGCGATTTTTTTTTTTTTCTTTCTTTTTTTTTTTTTTTTTTTTTTTCTTCATCAAATAGCGATGCACACTTGTATGGAATAATTTTGTGGCCTATAGTGTGCACTGATTTTGAAATCCTAATCCTAGGTACTGTCAGCATAAGCTCCTTGAACGTCCTCCAGAGTTAAAACTCCTTTTTGAGAAGCATTGAAAGCTTCTGGAAGAACTGCTATTTTTGAGGAGTGCAAGACCTGGCTGTTAGTGTTACCTGCCTTCTTGAACGAACCTTGGCTCCTTGACCACACCACAATGTGAAAAACAAGTGTTAAAGATAGAATACTTGATCTTCTAGTTGGAGGACGTTAGTATTGTGGATGTATGATACCAGCGGAAAACTAACTGAATTGTTATAGTAGAGGCCCAGTAACCTATGACTGCCTGGGTACCCTAAGAAAAGGTCTTGTGCTTCCTCTCACATTTGTTGTGCTCGACATTGTGACCTCTGCTGCTTACCAAGTAGGCCTCCGTGACATTCATAGTATCTACCACTACAGGATACCCACATCCTCTCTAGCATCAATGGAGTCTTGCCCTACATAGTTATCATTGCAATGCAAGAATTGCACACATTTATGGTTCACATACCTCGTGTAATGAATGACAGCTACTGCAAACATTTTGAGTAGTGGTCTGCAAGGAAGTTTGCAAAAATTCACATTCCTGTTGTGGATCCAAAGATTCCACAGTGGAAGGACGAGAAAAAAGGCATCCTCAGTCATTAGGATTAATTTAGTTTTTGAATTTACCATCCATAACCTGATAATAAAAAAAATACTGATCAGATTTAAACCAAAGCACAAGAAGAATTGGCAAAGCCAATAGGTCATGCCTATGAGTGCTATTGGCTTTAGCAATGTTTTGTAGTGCTGCTGTACAGCAGCATGTTTGCTTTGCAGCACGGCTAAAACAAATTTTAAAAGCACTATGATGCAGTCAAGACTAATGCGCTTAAAAAAAATGCTTTTTAAAGTGTATTTGCAATGGATGCATCCTACTTCGTTTTAAAATTATTTTTAGCCATGCCGCACAGCATTCACATTGCTATACAGCATGGCTGCAAATCATTACCAAAATTGGCCATGCCCATGCTGCTCAGCATGAACAAAAGGCAATGGAAGAGTAAGTCTCGAAGGTGAGATCTATTCGCTTTGCCAAAGATTGTTGGGTTTCGGCCAAACACCCCTGTGATTCTGAGCAATACAGTTCATCTCCTCATGCGTGTAAGAAAAAAAAATGTAATTTGGAAAAAAATACTATCGCATTAAGAAATCAGTTTCGCCTGTGTCTTACTGAAAATATATTTGGAAGTTTTCCCAAGTTGTCCAAAGACAAATGGGCTTATTAGAAGTGCCTGTCCCAAAGCAAAACATAATTATAAATGCTAAGCAATTCGGCAAGGACGACCGGAAAGAAGAAACGAGCATTGGCATAGCAAAAAGGTCTCGCCTTTTGGACCTTATAAGTGGTTAGTTCCAAATAATAATGCCGTCATGCATTATTGGGAAACGTTCAGGACTGGAGCGACATGTCTGTACTGATGTGGAGGGAGGTGGTCACCAGTGACAGTTCTGTCACATTCAACTATGAACTTTTAAATAAACAAAACCAAGTTCATGGACTTAGGTTTAAGCAATGGAAAACGGTGAATAAGCCGACCTGAGTACAAGCACACAAGGAGTACGCAACTATAACAGCACGTTGATTACAGAGCTTGGGCCACTTTGGAGTTTCCTTTTATGATGCTTTCACGTCTCTTGCTCACTCACTCACTCTTAGGCTATCGCGACTTTCGGTTAATTTCACCAATACTGGCCCACCTGTCACTTCTATTTTTCCTGCTATTTCTAATTCCAACCAATAGCAAAACGTGAAAGTTGCCGCATGCGTGTTATCTGCCAATGAACGGAGAACAAACGTATCGTTGTTGTCCCGATTAGACGTGCTGAGAACAGATCCATGAAGGTGTCTGTCAGCGTGACTCTGCTCTGGCGAGGCTGCAGTGCTGTCACGTACTAGTGGTGACAGTAATTGTAACTGCACATATATAGCGCTTAGTACCCTTCACGAGTCGTAGAAATGAGAGAGCCCCGCCCTTGCGAAGCGAACGTTCATGTGTGGGGGCTGAGAGGGGAGGGTCTTGAAGCAGAGATGGGCCTCGGCAGCATTTGAGTTGCCCTCGATCAATGCTTTGCGGTTTGCCCCAAATACAGCGTAATTAACTCTCACGGCTTGCTGTGCAAGGAGTAAGGCGAGGGGATGCGACTGCTACAATCCTAATCAATTATTCCGCATTCCAGGGAGACCCACAACTTGCTATAATAGACTTCTTTTTTTGTTTTTGTTTTTGTTTTATATAGCGCGAACTAGACCCGAAGATATCGGGTATCGGAGCGCTTTACATAGCACCAGTTTGGTTACACAAGGACACATTCATTTTTGTTAGGCACGGGGAGATTAAGTGATTTGCCCAGAATCACAGGATGTTGAGCGTCGTTGCCGAGACTCGAACCCGGTTCCCCAGCTTCGAAGTCGACCGCTCTAGCCATAAGGCTACATCCTCTCCCCAGAATTAATTACGGCAAGACCGCGTGGGAGTCTTTGCTCGCTAGAACTGTGTGATTTTAGTCCTATGTAGAGGGAATTCCATGGGAGGCTTGAACGCATCCCCATTGGCCTTATGTGGGGATATACTAGGCTATGTCAAACAAGCGCTGAAAGACCAGCGCGGCCACGAAAGTTAAAGCGACGCGCAGTGTTTACCTTTCGGGAGCGAGCAGCAGCGGGCGCGATAATTGCAAACAGATGGTGCTCCCGCAAGGTAAACGCCATACATGCACGAGGACTCATTGGAAACCGTGCAGAACATGCACAAGTTTCCACAAAAGGCCGGAGTGATTCCAAGAGGTCACTTCAAAGCGGAACTCCGCGAAGTGGAAAAAAACCTCTGCCGTGCTAGGCGAAGCTCCGTGAGCAGCAGAGTGCGTTAGATAAATGCCGTTCGCGGTGATTTTCAGAGCCAGGTGCTTGTCTGCACTGTGCAATCATCGTGAACGGCACCATGCACAGAACAAGCGGACTCTGCTTCCTTTCTGCTGCTCGAGTAGATCTTTACTCGAGCGACTGCTTTCTCAACGCAAAGGGACGGTTTCCCAACGTGAATGGTCCCGAGCATAAGCGACCACTCGCAATGAGAAATCAGACCGCCCGCGTTAAGAAATCCCGCTGGGAGGATGAGTTTCCACGCTAGCGATTGCCAGCATAACGCAGTGTGCAGAAAACTCAGTGAGCGGAGTTCACCGCCCAGACTTAGTGGGACCCTTGTCTTATTTTGATCCCAGTGTATCTTCTGTATGCTGCTGCAGTGTCCCTTGTTTATCGACCCATTTATACGCCTTATATAAACTCCCTCACCCTTCCCGAGTAGTCTTTCTAATTTGTATTAGTGCCTGCATGAACATGAAAACAATGCTTCTTGATAAAATTGCAGACCCCTTTAGCATTCAAGTGTATATGGTATAGTGCAGACCTAACTGAAATGAAATGGAGTGCTAAACAACACAGTGAGCTCTAGTGTATGTAAAGATTTATTCTACAAAAAAAAACGGTTCTGATTTATCGATTCTGTAACGATTATTGTGGTTGTGTTAAAGTGCACTGAAGGCTCAAATGAGCTCTATCTGGCAGTATTGCAGCAACCCTAGATCCAAGTTCTATATCAAATAGGGATTTTAGAAGCGTAAATTAAAGATTTTCCGTCCCATGTCTCTCTTGCCTTGGGTATCTAAGATTGCTGAGACCCATGTCAATTCCATTCTGACAGGTTTTCTGGAAGATAATAACATCTTAGACCATTCTCTGAATGGCTTCTGTCTGGGCCACAGCACGGAGTCTGCCCTCCTAGCAGTGACCGAACATCTGAGGGCCGCGGTCGATGAGTGACGTACGTCGGCACTGATTTTATTAGACCACAGTGCTGTGTTTGACACAGTCTCCCACCAGATTCTGTTGCAACGGCTCAAGGAAGTGGGGGTTGAGGAATCTGCCCTTGGCTGGTTCACCTCCTTCCTTTCTGAAAGGTCCCTTCAGGTGATGGCTCCCCCTTTCTGCTCGCGGACTCACTGTCCTGAACTCCCTCTGAGGCGGAAAGCCGGAGGTTTTGGTAACTGCTCACGCACTTTTTTAAAACTGTCACTTTTGTTGATTTTAATAACAAAAACTAATCTGGGCTCACCTGTGTGAAAGCGCTGCCACTACGCGCTAGTCAGACCCTCCAGATTGAGCCGAAAACGCCCTCACCGCCAGCGCGGCAAAGGTGTAGCCACGCCCACTGCGAGGCCACGCCCTCTATAACTATTACAAATGTGCCGACCTCCCCAGCGCAGCGGGAGCGCCGTTTGCGCGCCGAAGGCGCGCCTAAGGCAAGCCCGTCTGCGCCCGTCCGCGCACGACCGGGCCTAGGGCCAGAACCCCTGCCTGAAATATCCTACCCTAATGTAAGCTACTCACGTAGAGAACTACTAAGCCTTAGACCCCCCCACCCCCTCCTGTGACTACATCCATGACTTTAATGGACCTTTCACTCGCTGCTCTCTATGCAAGCCAGCCCAGCTCACGCTCCCTACAAAACCTATCAAACCCGCCACCCTTAAACTTGCCTCACTGAACTGTCGCTCACTTCCGAAACATGCGACACAGATTACCCATCTCCTAGAAGATCAGGAGATAGATATACTCTTCCTCACGGAAACGTGGCTCGGTCCACACTCTCAATCAGATATGGTTCTAGCAACACCACGGGGCTACTGTATTCAGTCCCTACCCCGCCCTCTAGGCAGAGGTGGCGGTGTAGCCATCATCCATCGAGAACATCTCCACTGCAAAACCCACGATGCGCAGATTACCGACGCAGAAAGTCTGCATTTCACCTTTAAACTTAACCCAACCAATTCACTAACAGGACTTCTTGTTTACCGCCCCCCCGGCTTCCCAGGTCCCTTCGCCTGTTCTCTTCTAGACTTAGTTACAACCCAGGCCCATTCCCTATCAAACTTTATGATAGTCGGGGACCTGAACATCCATCTAGAAGACCCGGCAGACTCGGTAGCCAATGATCTGATCCAAGACCTAGCGGCTCTCGACATCCGCCTACTAAACTCCGGAGCCACCCACATCAAGGGCCATCTCTTGGACCCGGTGTTTACCAGCTCTCCCTCGATGCTAGCGAAGGAGGCCCTTCCCCCTCCCTTGGACAGACCACTTCCTTGTCCCCTTCCAATTACCTGGAATCTTCAGGAAACACCGAATACCGCCCACCTACAGTAAGGACAGGACCTGGTCCAGACTCCCCACGGAAGAATGGGCTAAGACCCTTGAAAGAACCACCCCTGCACACGCAGAAGACCCGGCCACGGCAGACAGAAGATTCAGGGACTGGATCACCTCCTCCCTAGACTTAGTACTCCCACTTAGAACCAGGGAAGACAAAAACGGTAAACCTGGCTCTGCACCATGGTATACCGCGGATCTCAGAATACACCGTAAAAATTGTAAAAAAGCCGAACGGCTCTGGAGAAAAAACTGGCGACACGCCAACAGAGGCCTACCAGTCTACGGTCAAACTCTATAAAGAGGCCATCAAACTAGCCAAAGCCTCATACTATGATACGCGGATACAAGAAGCATCTAACTCAGCCCGAGAATCCTTTTTAATCGTAAAGGAGCTGACCAAGGTCCCCATCACTTCCCCCTCTAACACCCCTAAAGTTGACAGAAGCAATGAGCTAGCGAACTTCTTCAACGATAAAATCACCCGCATCCTGGTCTCCCTCCCACCCCCCCGGACCCCCCAGCCACACGGAA
Organism: Triturus cristatus; assembly: GCF_964204655.1. Taxonomy (NCBI): domain Eukaryota; kingdom Metazoa; phylum Chordata; class Amphibia; order Caudata; family Salamandridae; genus Triturus; species Triturus cristatus. The sequence continues at coordinate 379,621,212 of NC_140590.1, read as the reverse complement.
AGCCGTATACTCCTCGACCAGGCTGAAAGTAACCTACGCCCCACTTTACCAACATTCCGACCAGTCACCCCCCCCTAGAGGTTGAGCGAACCCTAACGAAGATGAAAAGTGGGTCTCCCTTGGACCCAGCACCAATCGGGTTCCTCAAGACCGTTGCCTCAGTAATCGTACCTACTGTTACGGATCTCATCAACAGCTCGTTTGCCCACGGAACCGTCCCCGACAGCTGGAAGAGTGCTGTGGTTAAAGCACTCTTAAAAAAAACCTCAGCTAGACCCATCGGACCTGTCTAACTACAGACCAATATCTCTACTCCCTGGTATCAGCAAAGTCACTGAGAAACTGGTAAATACCCAATTATCCCAGTTCCTTGAAACCAACAACGTGCTTCGACAATCCCAAACCGGATTTCGCCCGGGCCATGGAACAGACACTGCACTCCTCGCAGTCATCGAGGAGGCAAGGGGCATACTGGATTCAGGAGGATCAGTGGCAGTGATCCTCCTGGATCTGAGCGCAGCCTTCGACACGGTCAACCACCGTATCCTTCTGCATAGACTGGCCGATGCAGGACTTACCGGGACAGCAATCAAATGGATTGAATCCTTCCTTACAGGGCGCAATTTCCAAGTGTGGGACGACAATCATCATTCATCCACCCTCCCACTCACAAGCGGCGTCCCCCAGGGCTCCTCCCTGAGCCCGACGCTTTTTAATGTCTATATGGCCCCACTCGAGGACGTGGTAACACCATTTAACATAAAAATGGTGAGCTACGCTGACGATACCCAACTAGTCGTCTCCTTGTCCCAGCTGATTGACCATCCAGAAAATCTGACTAACTGCCTCATAGGAATTCATAACTGGATGAATAACTCATCACTAAAACTGAATGGGACAAAGACGGAAGTGATGCTACTAGGAAAGCAATGGACGACCATCCCTCCAACACTCTGGCCCGATGTGTTCGGAGAAATCCCCCCCCCAAAACGTGAAATCAAGACACTCAGGGTGTGGCTCGAACCACAGCTCACGATGAAAACTCAAGCAACTAAAACCTCGGGCACCTGCTTCGGGCTCATGCGCACGACCCGTAAAATCCTGCCCTTACTGCCACCTACTTCCAGGAAGCTACTCATCCAGGGACTAGTGCTGTCCCGCCTGGACTACAGCAACCTGGTTTATCTGGGAGCCCCCGAGTCCACCATCACGAAACTCCAGCGGACACAGAACGCGGCGGCACGCATGCTTACTAACACCCCTTCCAGAACGTCCGCCAAGCCGGCCCTCAAAGCCCTGCACTGGCTCCCTGTGCGCCAAAGGGTGCAATTCAAAGCGATGTGTACAACACACAAGTTGTTCAACGGATCTGGTCCAGCGATTCTTAGTAAAATGATCACTCCCTACACAGCAACCAGATCCCTACGATCGCATAATGAGAACCTAGCCAGCACCCCTAGATTCAAAAGAACCCGTACAGGAGGTCGACAATTCTCCGTTCAAGCGGCTAAGGGCTGGAACGCACTCCCTCGCTCCCTCAGACTAGAACCCAACTACCTGGTTTTCCGCAAGAAACTAAAGACTCACCTGTTTCCTAAATAAATTCCTTCTGTTGCTCTCCCCTCCCTCTCTTCCCCCTCAACAGGATTTCAAGTCACATAGCGCGGGGATGCCCTTGGGTCACCAGGCGCTCTAGAAATCGCTAAAATAAATAAATAAAATAAATTATTCATCAAGGGGTGCCACAGGGCTCAGCACTGAGTCCTACGCTGTTTAACCTGTACGTTCAACCTCTTGCAGCGATGGCTTTGAGCAGAGGCCTGACAATAGTATCGTATGCCGACGATACACAGTTGGTGGTGGCACTCTCGGGTAACTCTGCACAGGATGCCTCTATGTTTCAGAGCGATCTCTTGGCTATTGCAGAATGGATGTCCGCCAACTGTCTGCAGCTTAACACAAGCAAGACTGAAGTTCTGTTGGTCGGGTGGGATGAAAAACTGTGGAATGAGCACTGGTGGCCCACAACCCTGGGTGTTGCCCCCTCCCCCAAGTAGTTGGTAAAGAATCTGGGTGTCTGGGTGGATTCGGCTCTCAGCTTTCAGGCCCAAACCAATAAAGTGACCGGGACCTGTATCGGTATTTTGCGGGGGGCTAAAACCATTGTTAGGATATTTTGACCCGTCCACTCGGCAGATTATCATTCAGGCCGCTATTTTGTCGCAATTGGATTACGCCTGCTCTCGCTACTTGGGAACCAACAAGTCAGAGATCTTGAGACTACAGAGGGTCCAGAATGCGGCGGCCACAACTCTACTTGGCCTCCCGAGAACCTGCTCCACCTCTGCTGCCATCCGCCAACTACATTGGTTGCCAGTGGCCAGAAGTGTGGTCGGCTTCTGGGTATATGGCTTGTGGCGGGTGTTGTTCCAGCCAGTCCCATGCTTCATAAGGGGATTTGAAAATTCTGGATCCCTCCAGAGTTGCCACTCGGAGTTTGGCTGGGAACAGCATAGCATAGTGTATATGTTTTAGGCGGAGCATTTCTTTTTGCGTCCTGGAAAGACTCTCTCATTTTCTGTACCTCTCTTGAAGTCTGGAAATTTCCTGACCTCGCTATTTTCCACCCTTAATAAGCCTTTGGTCTGTGTCTGTTGCAGTGTATAGTCTATTTTTTTTGTAGAAGTGTAAGCGTGCCAGCTCCAGGCGTTGTGGGGACCTGGGAAGAGGAGGGCATGCCAGGACCCTGTGTGCGTCCTTCAGGGCAAAGAAAGGAGACAGCACCTCTCCAGCTACCTCCTCGCTGAGTCATTGTTACAGGAAGATTATCATTCTATTCCCTTCAATATGTTCAAGAAGGCCCACTATACAGACGTTATTCTGACAGGAGCCATTTTCTACATCTTCTATGTGTAGTTCCAGCACTCTAACTTTGTTTTCCAGAGCGGTTACTCTCTCCGTCGTCACATACAACGCAGGTGACAGCTCTTCCAGGGTTCTCTCAGCTGTGGTTCCCTGCTCCGCCAGGCGGCACTGATTTTTTTCCTCAGTATCGCCATGCCTGTCACGAGGTGATCAAAACAGGCCACCAGTGCTTCACGAGATTCTGTTATGGCCTGCATAATGTCCTGAAATGTGGGAACCGTAGGAAGGGGGTTGGGGTGGGGGGTAGTGTCCTGCCTAGCTCTGTTTATCCTGTTGTATGTTGCACCATTCTGCTCTGGGGTGCCTGTGAGCATCTCCCTCCTTCAGGTTGGTTTTTCCATTTTCCATGCTGTGTGCTGCTTGGGGGAGGGGGGCGGGTTCAGTTTGAGGGACAATGCTAGCTGCTTCTTATAGGCTCTATGATGGGGCTGTCTGAATTTATGGAGATACCTCGCTACTATTGGTCTGCCTGAGCGGTCCGCCGGCATCTTTGGTATCAGCCCCTGGGGTTGGTGCTCGTGGCTGTTTTGCAAAGGCCCGATGTGGCGGATAGCCCTCCTCGTGTGTGGTCTATTGCTGCGCTCTGCTGCTCCTACTCTCTCTGCCTGGGCAGCAGACCGCTGTCAGCAGGGCCTCCGCCGGGCCTCCGCCGGGCCTCCGCCGGACGAGGGAAGGAGCCAGGATCCCAGTCAGCCTCCACACCCCAGCAAGTGTGACCAACTGTCTGTAAATTTCACGCACCATACGTCATTTGGACCTCACATCCGTTGTCTGCGATAATCCCTTTTGCGGACCCCTTTTGTCTGTGATATTGGGAATTGGGGAACACTGTTTCCCTAGGAGAAGCCTCAACTCCCTGATGGTGCCACAACGCACTCCTCCTCTGAGCACAAGCGCAGCCTTACCCGCCCATTGTCATTCTGTATGCCGACTGATTGTCACATACAGAATGACAATGGGCCAGTCTGTGCTGTTAAAGCATGTGGTGAGCCTCCTCCAGTTTGTCTAGGGCAGGGCATTCTGTTTTAACAGTACATAAAGAAAAAGGTTGCACCTCACCAGATGGAAGAAATGTACAGAATCCAGTTCATGAAAAGAAGCCAGCGAAAGAAGTTAAAAAGAAGGGGTTATAGTTCTTTCACAGTCTCATTTTAGAACTGAAGCATTTTTGTATGTAATGTATTATATATCTGGATTCAATAACAGAAGTAGCAGAATACCAGTTGGGCAGCACACTATGCTAAGCACAGATCTTTAGCTACTTTGTTTTAAGCCACACCCTTAATTACATCGGACACGTCCTTTAGGGAGACCGCCCCCCCCCCCCCCCCCCCCGCCCCTGTTTCTTTCATTCCACTTAAATCCCTGGAAACAACACCATGTCACAGTCACCTCAGGTCCCGGCCCTGGGCATCATGCATGACTCATGACTTCCAAGTTTTCAGATTGCCTAAGTGCAGGTGCATAGTGAACCCTGCCCCTCTCCACCACTTGCTTTAGGAACAATATAGGGGTGACGTTCTTGATGGGCCACTTCTGTCTGCAACTCTGCAGACAATGGCTCAGCTCCTAATTAATGTGAAAAGGTGGGGGAGTAAGTAAGTGAAGGGATGGGTTAATGGCTGGATGGATTAGTGAAAAGATGAATGTATGAGTGAAAGAGTGAATGGATGGATAATGAGAAGGATGGGTGGATGGATGAGTGAGTGGAAGGATGATTGAGAGAAAGGGTAAATAAAAGGACATATGGGTGGAATGGTGGATGTATGGGTGGAATGGTGGATGTATGGGTGGAATGGTGGATGTATGGGTGGAATGGTGGATGTATGGGTGGAATGGTGGATGTATGGGTGGAATGGTGGATGTATGGGTGGAATGGTGGATGTATGGGTGGAAGGGTGGACGTATGGGTGGAAGGGTGGACGTATGGGTGGAAGGGTGGACGTATGGGTGAAAGGGTGGACGTATGGGTGAAAGGGTGGACGTATGGGTGAAAGGGTGGACGTATGGGTGAAAGGGTGGACGTATGGGTGAAAGGGTGGACGTATGGGTGAAAGGGTGGACGTATGGGTGAAAGGGTGGACGTATGGGTGAAAGGGTGGACGTATGGGTGAAAGGGTGGACGTATGGGTGAAAGGGTGGACGTATGGGTGAAAGGGTGGACGTATGGGTGAAAGGGTGGACGTATGGGTGAAAGGGTGGACGTATGGGTGAAAGGGTGGACGTATGGGTGAAAGGGTGGACGTATGGGTGAAAGGGTGGACGTATGGGTGAAAGGGTGGACGTATGGGTGAAAGGGTGGACGTATGGGTGAAAGGGTGGACGTATGGGTGAAAGGGTGGACGTATGGGTGAAAGGGTGGACGTATGGGTGAAAGGGTGGACGTATGGGTGAAAGGGTGGACGTATGGGTGAAAGGGTGGACGTATGGGTGAAAGGGTGGACGTATGGGTGAAAGGGTGGACGTATGGGTGAAAGGGTGGACGTATGGGTGAAAGGGTGGACGTATGGGTGAAAGGGTGGACGTATGGGTGAAAGGGTGGACGTATGGGTGAAAGGGTGGACGTATGGGTGAAAGGGTGGACGTATGGGTGAAAGGGTGGACGTATGGGTGAAAGGGTGGACGTATGGGTGAAAGGGTGGACGTATGGGTGAAAGGGTGGACGTATGGGTGAAAGGGTGGACGTATGGGTGAAAGGGTGGACGTATGGGTGAAAGGGTGGACGTATGGGTGAAAGGGTGGACGTATGGGTGAAAGGGTGGACGTATGGGTGAAAGGGTGGACGTATGGGTGAAAGGGTGGACGGATGGGTGAAAGGGTGGACGGATGGGTGAAAGGGTGGACGGATGGGTGAAAGGGTGGACGGATGGGTGAAAGGGTGGACGGATGGGTGAAAGGGTGGACGGATGGGTGAAAGGGTGGACGGATGGGTGAAAGGGTGGACGGATGGGTGAAAGGGTGGACGGATGGGTGAAAGGGTGGACGGATGGGTGAAAGGGTGGACGGGTGAAAGGGTGGACGGGTGAAAGGGTGGACGGATGGGTGAAAGGGTGGACGGATGGGTGAAAGGGTGGACGGATGGGTGAAAGGGTGGACGGATGGGTGAAAGGGTGGACGGATGAGTGGGTGGATGAGTGAAAGGGTGGACGGATGAGTGGGTGGATGAGTGAAAGGGTGGACGGATGAGTGGGTGGATGAGTGAAAGGGTGGACGGATGAGTGGGTGGATGAGTGAAAGGGTGGACGGATGAGTGGGTGGATGAGTGAAAGGGTGGACGGATGAGTGGGTGGATGAGTGAAAGGGTGGACGGATGAGTGGGTGGATGAGTGAAAGGGTGGACGGATGAGTGGGTGGATGAGTGAAAGGGTGGACGGATGAGTGGGTGGATGAGTGAAAGGGTGGACGGATGAGTGGGTGGATGAGTGAAAGGGTGGACGGATGAGTGGGTGGATGAGTGAAAGGGTGGACGGATGAGTGGGTGGATGAGTGAAAGGGTGGACGGATGAGTGGGTGGATGAGTGAAAGGGTGGACGGATGAGTGGGTGGATGAGTGAAAGGGTGGACGGATGAGTGGGTGGATGAGTGAAAGGGTGGACGGATGAGTGGGTGGATGAGTGAAAGGGTGGACGGATGAGTGGGTGGATGAGTGAAAGGGTGAACGGATGAGTGGGTGGATGAGTGAAAGGGTGAACGGTTGGGTGGGTGGATGAGTGAAAGGGTGAACGGTTGGGTGGGTGGATGAGTGAAAGGGTGAACGGTTGGGTGGGTGGATGAGTGAAAGGGTGAACGGTTGGGTGGGTGGATGAGTAAAAGGGTGAACGGATGGGTGGGTGGATGAGTGAAAGGGTGAACGGATGGGTGGGTGGATGAGTGAAAGGGTGAACGGATGGGTGGGTGGATGAGTGAAAGGGTGAACGGATGGGTGGGTGGATGAGTGAAAGGATGAACGGATGGGTGGGTGGATGAGTGAAAGGATGAGTGAATGGGTGGGTGGATGAGTGAAAGGATGAGTGAATGGGTGGGTGGATGAGTGAAAGGATGAGTGAATGGGTGGGTGGATGAGTGAAAGGATGAGTGAATGGGTGGGTGGATGAGTGAAAGGATGAGTGAATGGGTGGGTGGATGAGTGAAAGGATGAGTGAATGGGTGGGTGGATGAGTGAAAGGATGAGTGAATGGGTGGGTGGATGAGTGAAAGGATGAGTGAATGGGTGGGTGGATGAGTGAAAGGATGAGTGAATGGGTGGGTGGATGAGTGAAAGGATGAGTGAAAGGGTGGGTGGATGAAAGGAAGGATGTAAGGATGGATGAGTGAGGTGAAATGGAGTGTAGATGTGCGTAAGGATCGATGGATGAGTGAAAGGATGGATTCATGGTGGATGGATGGGTGATGGGTTGGCCAAGTGAAAGGGGCATGAAGAGAGAAAGGGAGGGTGGATGGATGAGTGAGCGAAAGTAAGGATGGACGATTGACCGGATGGATAAGCAAATGGGTGTATGGATAAGTGAAAATAAGGATGTATGAGTGAAAGAATGCATAGATGAGTGAAAGGGTAGATGAAGAGTTGGAAGAAAGGATGAATGAGTGAAATGGTGAATGGATGGATGAGTGACTGGGTGAATGGATAGATGAATGAGTAAGTGAAAAGATGGCTGGGTAGGTAAATGGTTGGATGGATGGATGGATGGGGGGGAAGTGTAGATGGATGGAAGTGTAGATGGATGGAAGTGTAGATGGATGGAAGTGTAGATGGATGGAAGTGTAGATGGATGGAAGTGTAGATGGATGGAAGTGTAGATGGATGGAAGTGTAGATGGATGGAAGTGTAGATGGATGGAAGTGTAGATGGATGGAAGTGTAGATGGATGGAAGTGTAGATGGATGGAAGTGTAGATGGATGGAAGTGTAGATGGATGGAAGTGTAGATGGGTGGAAGTGTAGATGGGTGGAAGTGTAGATGGGTGGAAGTGTAGATGGGTGGAAGTGTAGATGGGTGGAAGTGTAGATGGGTGGAAGTGTAGATGGGTGGAAGTGTAGATGGGTGGAAGTGTAGATGGGTGGAAGTGTAGATGGGTGGAAGTGTAGATGGGTGGAAGTGTAGATGGGTGGAAGTGTAGATGGGTGGAAGTGTAGATGGGTGGAAGTGTAGATGGGTGGAAGTGTAGATGGGTGGAAGTGTAGATGGGTGGAAGTGTAGATGGGTGGAAGTGTAGATGGGTGGAAGTGTAGATGGGTGGAAGTGTAGATGGGTGGAAGTGTAGATGGGTGGAAGTGTAGATGGGTGGGGTGGAAGGGTTGATGGGTGGGGTGAAAGGGTTGATGGGTGGGGTGAAAGGGTTGATGGGTGGGGTGAAAGGGTTGATGGGTGGGGTGAAAGGGTTGATGGGTGGGGTGAAAGGGTTGATGGGTGGGGTGAAAGGGTTGATGGGTGGGGTGAAAGGGTTGATGGGTGGGGTGAAAGGGTTGATGGGTGGGGTGAAAGGGTTGATGGGTGGGGTGAAGGGGTTGATGGGTGGGGTGAAGGGGTTGATGGGTGGGGTGAAGGGGTTGATGGGTGGGGTGAAGGGGTTGATGGGTGGGGTGAAGGGGTTGATGGGTGGGGTGAAGGGGTTGATGGGTGGGGTGAAGGGGTTGATGGGTGGGGTGAAGGGGTTGATGGGTGGGGTGAAGGGGTTGATGGGTGGGGTGAAGGGGTTGATGGGTGGGGTGAAGGGGTTGATGGGTGGGGTGAAGGGGTTGATGGGTGGGGTGAAGGGGTTGATGGGTGGGGTGAAGGGGTTGATGGGTGGGGTGAAGGGGTTGATGGGTGGGGTGAAGGGGTTGATGGGTGGGGTGAAGGGGTTGATGGGTGGGGTGAAGGGGTTGATGGGTGGGGTGAAGGGGTTGATGGGTGGGGTGAAGGGGTTGATGGGTGGGGTGAAGGGGTTGATGGGTGGGGTGAAGGGGTTGATGGGTGGGGTGAAGGGGTTGATGGGTGGGGTGAAGGGGTTGATGGGTGGGGTGAAGGGGTTGATGGGTGGGGTGAAGGGGTTGATGGGTGGGGTGAAGGGGTTGATGGGTGGGGTGAAGGGGTTGATGGGTGGGGTGAAGGGGTTGATGGGTGGGGTGAAGGGGTTGATGGGTGGGGTGAAGGGGTTGATGGGTGGGGTGAAGGGGTTGATGGGTGGGGTGAAGGGGTTGATGGGTGGGGTGAAGGGGTTGATGGGTGGGGTGAAGGGGTTGATGGGTGGGGTGAAATGATGGATGGATGGTAGGATAGCTGATGGAGAGATTTGGAAGGGGTTGAATAGGTTTGGATATGGATGGGCACATAGATGGAAGGACAGAATGAATGGTGAAAGACTAAATGATGGATGAACGACTGAATGGATGCCACACCCCCCCGAATGACTCAACCCGCCATCCCAAACCAACACATGACGTCAGGCAGCAAGCGCAGAACTCTGGCTTCAAATGTTCCTTCTGCCTGCAAAAATGCAGAAACAAATTCCTTGTACGGTGCTGTGGTACCACCAGAGACATTCCGCTGTTGTGCCGCTGGGCGGCTTTGCTCAAAAGCCACCAGGAATCCGCACGAGCAGCCTTCCACCTTCTCCGCGGCCATGAGAGATGCATGAGGGCACGGCTCCGTGTAGCCCTTCTGTGGGGAAAGGTGGGCAAGACAACATAACCTGCACTTGCAGACAACAGCGTCAAAGGTGACTCCAGTCCCTTCCACCACAATTTATTTTTCTTTTAAAAATTTGTACCCCTAAGAATATTGTGACCGAGGCAACCACCCCTGTGGTCCTGCCCATGCTAGGCCACTGCCTACCAGTATGGACGACATCTGACTGTTAGACCTTGTATCCCTCAATGTCTTAAGTAACATTTCCTATACATTGACTTTCACATCCATGAGTCTATGTCTCTATATAATGTGTGTGATGTAACTCACTCCAATAGCCTGCCGTTCATTGTCTCTGTATGCGTGTGTGATGTAAAGTGCTCTGGTACGCTACGCTGGTATGAGAGGCACCATAAAACAAAATAAATACATATTATACAGAGGCACTGTTGGCGATAGTGAGGGAATCATTGAAGAGCCCCATCAAATATTGTTGTATCCTACGAGAACAGTAAAGTCATCATTTACTATGCTTTAGAAGCTAATACAGTGGATATAGAATGACAAATGTGTTGTTGAATGCACCATGTTTTCCCAAATTTTCTTGGGGGGTGGAAAAACCAAGGCTGTGAGTTTGTAACGCACAACTTTTAAATATCTGCAAATGAACTGTGCAAATGTTTCAGAACATATCAGCAGTTAGGAAACCACAAATGGACCACTTATTTGTAATTCAGAAGTGTGCTGGAAACAAAGTTTTAATAGGATCAAAACAATCAAGACACTTTACTTGGTGATGTTCAAATTATACATATTTGCCTAAACCACATTTCCATACATTAGTATTTGTGCGTTTTATAGTTTTATCAGTAAATCTGCATGTTGGCATTTTGCTCCCGTTCAATAGAGCATGTTCTGTATGTAAAAGACAGTGCCTCCTTCTGTCCTACAATTATGCCTTGACAGTGTTTACAGTTTCTAGTCTGTAGCACACTTCTGTCGATGAGAATCTGCAGTTTACAGCTCACAGAAATGAAACAACCTAAGCAGTATACTATTTCCAATATACAGGTAAAATAAGGAGGGCTGATATATGGCTAGCTACTAGAGATGTCATTATATAGTAATTTCAACTCCTATCTAACCACTCTGACCCACAATAATACCATAACATTCAGCAGTGTGCAGCCAATTGTATCTCATGCAGGCTGGTTAATAACTCCCTTTTCCTGCTTAATGCTCCTACCCGCACACAAGACCCGTCTGCTATGGGTATATTCATACCTCACTACTGTACCAGCCCCTATGCAAGTCATCACCAGCTGAACAGAACTGGAATGCTTTGAAGCGATCTGACACATAAAGCTGGCCACTTGGAGGACTGCACTCTAGTCAACACTGCAGGTTCCAATTAGCTACATCCCATGCGTGCTGATTTACATCTCACAATGGCACTGTCTGTAAAAATTTACCTTTTGTCCCAAAGTTTTGTCCTGAATTTTGACCTTCTGTCCTGAATTTTGACCCTGTGCCCTGAAAGTTTACACTCCTCGGCCTGGATTTGCACCCATGCCGGTTGGTCAACCTAACGCCGGCCCACTCCACGACTCATGTGGGGGCGCGTTCCATTTTGTGTGGCTGCTCACTGCCAGTTCCTGCAGCCTCTTCCTCTGGTTCAAAGTGACAATGTTAAGCCCACTTCTCCGCCATGTGTTCTGCACAATTGTGCCCCTGCTGCCCCACCTCCTCCTGTCTGGTTTTTCAGTATGCAGTTGGGGTGGGGATCAATCTGAGGGAGCACTAGCTTTTGCTGCTTACTTCATTGGCGTCAAGCCATGCCCTGTCATATAGAAGCACTCTGATGACAATCCAGGGATGTTGAATAGTGTCCTCGTGGTGAGGAGTAGACTCCGTACTCATTTGACTAAGGTGGGACGCCATATACAGTGAATTTACATGTGAAAAAAATGGGTTGGAATGATAGTGATTGCCAGTGGTTTAGACTATTTGCTAACATTACTCATCACACTTTCTGTCCATCATGATGCATCTGTATTTCCATCTGTGGATTATCTCAATATCGTGTGAATAGCTGAATTAGTAGTCTCTTCTTATACCACCCACAAGCCAGGAAGAACCAATGGTAAATCACCATCTCTGTCGACAGAATTGCAGTTCCATCATTTAGTATAAATAGGTGAGAGCAGACAATGAACGACTTGTTATGTGAGAAATTTTTCGTTTGATACCCTACACTTTACACTTTTCTCTTCCCTGCAACATTTTAGGCACGGATCTTGTATCTAACTAAACTCTGTACCCCTTTTCCTCCTAAGCGCACCATCCCCATTCCAGTCCCGGTGAAATTAATTGAACTGCCATTTGTATAAACGGTCAACTCTGTAATGGTAGTTGCGTGCTACATGTGCGTAGTACTACCTTGCACATATCTATCCTTTGTACGTAAAAAAACAAAGCAAAACCCTGTTCTTATGTACATTAGTCCTTTAGCTCAGTAATAATGAATATCTACACATGTAGAAACGCTCCTTGTTCCCCCCACCTGTGGCTGAATGAATATCTGCACAGGTAGAAATGCTCTTTTATTTTACCCTCAGCTTTCTGAATAGCTACACATGTAGAAATGCTCTTTATTCCACCCACACCTTCCCTTGCCTCTCACAAAGACGTACGGCTATCTCCGCTGTCCGCCTGCTTTGTTTTATCTTGCTTTGCTCTTATCGCACTCGTCCACAACCTCCACCCCCTGGACCCTCCCTGTTCCTTTCCCAACTACCAGAGTTTGTGCATGAACTCTGTCTGCAGCTGCAAGGAAGCAGAAAACTCGACTCATGGTTGTTACGGAGCTCTGTGGTTTTCAGAACTGTGTGTCTGTGGCTTCTTCCACAGTGTGATTATGGGACAGTCGTCTGTCTGATCTGTCTTCATCACTTGTAACACTTGTAAAAATGTTTCTCAGTCTTCGTGGCTTGGTCTAAGGCTTCCCTTCAGTAACGGTTAAAGCCCCTGTCTATAACCCTTGGGCTGTTACTAGATGCCAGAATTTGTATCTTTGTTTATTGTAGGCTCTAACTTGGGTGCAGTATAAATTGCATTGTGACCTTTAGACTGATCTATGATGTCTTGCTTGTTAAATTGTTTGATGTCAGGGTAGTTACTTCGGGCTTCTCTTTAAGGAGGAGCTCCATGGTTTGTCGATGGCTCATGTAAAATCAGCGGTTGGAGTGGGTTGTCAAATCTGGACATTTTCCTGAAAACTGTACTCCCAAAGCAGATATCGCCCTGTAATCCTAACCCTCTGTCCTTTCCTGAAAATTTCCTTTTCCTTTTATGTTAATGCACTTTGAAAATGCATCTAGATATTGCTCTTCCTTGTAGTACATTAGTATAGTATGTATGAAGTCGTGACACAGCCTATGTGACATAATGGTGACGGACCAACGTTCCTTTCAGTGGTGCACGTACAATGGCTTACTTCCGAATAATGGAGGAGCAAAGTAAAAAAAAAAAATATATATAAAAAATTAGAATTCCGGATCCATTTAGGCCCTAAAAAACATGTAGGCAACTTACACTGGAGGGTGGTATACTAAGATTTGCCATTCTTAAGACATGTTGCAGATGTAATATTTTATCATTAAATCTCCGTTTACTGTTTTTTTTTTCCATTTATTTGTCAGACCCATTTTCCCGTAGATTCTTTGTTATCCATGTAGGTGTACTTAAACTTAATTTCTTCACTTGTTCACTTGTTCACCTCTTCATCCTTTACCTACTGTGTGCCATCAATGATCCATAAATTCCTTATTGATATCTTCTCTTTACATTCATGAATGTTATTTTTAGCACTTCTGACACATTGTATTGATCTGACAAATGGGGACTGTGTAAGCAGACCGCCGCTACCCCTGGTGTGTCCTGTTACTTAGCAACAAGACGCATTACAGTTGGTATTTTTGAAGCTCCATGAGATAGACATGATTGATTGTGAAGAAGGTTAAAGAACTACCGATTTCTTTCTCTTAGGACTCTTGTAGATTTAACCTCATACATGCTCTTCCAACGTATTTATATACACAACATGACATGATGTTGCCGGGACTCCCTCGTGACCTATTTATGTCACTGTTATTTGTGCCTTTTCTTTCAGCCTGTTACTTTCCCTCTACCTGTGAGGTTGTCTGGAGGGAGTTTGCTGGTGCATCTCCTTTCTAGGCACATGTAAACTTCTTAATGTAGCAGCTTGGCGCACATAATCCTGGACACATCATTGTCATGTAGTTAGCATTCACAGTGATGCCATTCACGTAGCAGAACGATCTAAGAGTGATTCCAAGCCTGTTGCAAGACATCCTACATGATTAACGTGGAGGGTTGTATGTGAGAAGGTAAGCGCTGCTATCACAGCTTTGAGCTCTCCTTCTCCATGCCCACTGCTGATTCTCGTTTTCAGTTGCTGTATTGCCTACCACATCTCTCACTACAACAAAAGAATAATTAAATCAGGAAACATGAATTGGAAATAATAGACAATGATTTTTACCAGTTCCTTACTTGCTAATCTTTACTTCCTGATTTGGTCTCTTGGTAATCAGGTTTAGGAAGAGGTATGCACAGGTGCATGAGAGTGGCCATGCCGGGGGCAAAATAGACAAACCTGAGAACAGGAAGCAAAGGCATTGGGAAGGCTGACCACAGAAGACACACAAAAACAAATGTAAGTGTAGATAATATTGCTTGTGAGTTTGAGGTTTAATAGGAAACAATGACCATTTTTCTTAGCTCCAGCCCTTCCAATCTCCACTACTGCAACTACTCTGAGGTGAGCAGTTTCATTGCTGTCTAATAGAGGTGGGAGTGCATCTGCTAGTGCAAGACTGCAACTCTGTGAGAAGTGCAAGAGTGCTGTGTGGATTTAACAGTTCCCATCATGTTTTCAATGGGGCCATGGCTGAAGAGCTGTGATTGTTAAACGTCCGACATGTATTCTCATTCGCACAGTGCTGTAGCAATCGCTCCTTCAGCTGGATTGGCGTTCTGATTTCTCTAATGAAGCTGCCCAAATATTGGGGGTGAGGAGGAATATTAATGATCTCAGCTGTCTATTTAGCTTAGAGAACTGCTGTCCAGCGAGGGCTGCTGCCTATATAATATACCCCTTTTTCCTGTACTCATCACAGACTCCCATATCATGTGAACATCCAGTTTTGTTTACTGGCATCATCGAGCATAGCTATATCAGTTAATAGTCTGTGCATGCTTTCTTCGACCACTTATTGCTCTGACATTGACCCTCTTTTCTGGGTCACTGCTGGTGGCAACCCCTAATATCTCCCCAGGAGTTTGTAACAGCTGCTCTCTGGCTGACACTGGTCTGTGTAACCAACCCTGAAGACACGCTAGCGCACTTGCCTGCGTGGGTCCACACATAAATAGTGTACATTTGCAGAAACATGCTTTTCACACATTGAATAAATGTGTGTTACAGGGAGCTGGATGGGCAGAACTGCTTTGCCACCGCTCTTCAGGTAGGTGTAAGAAACAGAAGCACCTCCTACCTTTTTATTCCGCTGTTCCCACACTGAGCAGCTGTCAACACCCATATGCTTAGGGCTGTGAATTTGGCACCTGTCCTCTGAACCGATTCTGGCCATGGGCCCCATGCGCCCCAATTTCCTGGGTATAGTGGCAACACCACAAATTCAGGGATGCCATGGACAAAATCTTTGGGTGCCTTTGGGCCCCAAGGATCTGAGGTGGCTTCCATTCAATCTACTGCGGCACATTGGGGCTTGGCGCAGACTGTGTCACTTTACCTTGCACAAAGGTTGGGCCCTACTCTGGTTGTGACACGGGGTCCCACACCTCTTATTGCACAGCAACCTCATGCGCTGATGCTAGAAGAGGCGCTGGGAGTTCTCTCAGGCTCAGAAGCCCATCCAGAACGACCTCAATTGGCGTCAAATTCTTTCTCACTCAAAACTCAATACCATGAATATGATCCTGATCTTGACATGGTGGGCTGGATACTTCTCTTGACACTAGCCTCCATTTACCTTTACTGCCTGTGGTTACTGAAGAATGTGCCTCTTTTGCTACTATCATTAGGAGGACAACGAAGGTTCTAGACCTTGCATTACCTAAAACTGAGGTCAAAACAAATGCCCTCATGGAGGTGCTCTGCCCTGAACAAGCTCACACAGGAGCCCATCTTCCCTTTTAAGGAGGCCTTCACAAATTCCAGGGCTGAATCAGGATCTTGCACTCCAGTAAACAGGCAAGGTGACTCAGGCCTGCTCTGGGCAACCCAGCCTTCCTCCTCTAACATGCCTTCTCAGAAAGCCTGGTCGTACAGGCTTCCACTAGCCACCTAGTTTATGACCACCCTGCCATAGTTACCTCTCAGCCTTGCATTTAGGTCATTGAACACAAACTGCTTTTTTTTTTTTTTGTTGAATTTTTTTTATTGAATTTTCCAAACAATATTCCCAAAGACTAATACTACACACAATAGCGTCATATAAGAATCCAACCATCAAGGTACACGTCAGGAGAGATCGACTCTGCTATGTTCCCGCCTTAGTTCCCCCACCCACCACCCTCTCTACCCCCCCCCCCCCCCCCCCCTGTCAGTGTGCCCACGGCAACCCCTCATCAACCTCTGCCTGTCGGGCCCCGTGGTCCGAGATATCCCAACTCCAGACAAGCAAGAAAACCCGGTCATTGTTCTCATGAGAGAAGGGGCCCTGCATTGACCTCCCTCTGCGCCCCCTGCTCCCACCCTGGCTACTCAACAGCTGTCAATGTAGAGTGCAGACGCTGAATCCTCCATGAGTGTACCCAAGTGGCCCCGTCCTGCATGGACTCCCCAGTAGCCCCAGTCGGCCCTGTCCCAGGTTCCACCCTCCGGTCCATGTCTACAGAATCCCTATCCCCCACATTCAATGTCTCCCAAGATCGCAGCTGTTGAACACAAACTGCCTTGTGGGGAAATACTTGCATGTGTTGTGGAATATGGTGGATGAAATCTTGCCAGCCATTCCAGATGACAATCAGACCAACCTACAGCGCCTTATACAAGATGGCCAGGACACAGTGGCCTAATCCATAAAATTGTGTCTGGACACAACTGCTTTGTTAGGGCATTTGGGACCAGTGTGGTGTTCCAGCCCCACACGAATTTGCTCCACTGGCTTCTTGAGTGATGTTCAACTATTGCTCATGGACATTCCGCTTGATGGCACTTGTCTCTTAGGAGCGCTTAAAAGATAGTAAGGCGACAGTGTACACTCCTGGGTTTGTCGTGCAATTTCCCCAACAGGTTTGCCCCTTTTGAAGGCTTTGCAAAAGGATACAAACAGAAGCAGCATCCAACCATGCCTCAGCAAGAACATACCTCTCACGCCTTTTGAGGTAGAGACTGGGGATCCAGATGCCAGAGTCCAGGCCCTCGGGGGCAGAGCTCTACCCGACCCCCCCTGCTCCTTCTTCTGCAGTCAATGCAAATACACTTTAAAATGTCCTCGTGGCACATGATTCCCCTGTAAGAAGTCACATCACCTTTACCTCCTAGGGTAGAGGAGCATCACATCTGAGCAGTGGGGACTCCCGGTTGTACAAAGTGGTTACTCCCTCTGCTTTTTGACTCCTTCCGACATATCTGCCACACCACATCCCCTGAGAACCACTTGTCTCTATTCTGATTCAAGATGTTTAAAAAAAATAAAATATATATATCTTTTTATTAAACAAGTTAATGAGATCACTTACATTGGATTACGAGCGCATACAGTAATCATTCAGGTATACAGTTACACATATCATTGTCTCCAGGCTAGCACAACATTATTAATCCAGCCCAGCTCTGACAATGTTGCCACATAGTTAGCGTTGGCCCAATTAGACAGTCTGCTAGGCCCTGGATCATCTTTATTCACAAGTCTTACCTGCGCCCTCTGACTCGCCTAGTGCTGATAGCGCTCCTATGTTTCTGTATTTCTCCCAGGGGGACCATATTTTTTCAAATATGTTCTTGCATCCCCTGCAATCATATCTAACCTTTTCCGCTTGGTAACACCAGTCAAGATCAGTCTGCCACTCAGTCACAGTTCAGGGGATGTGTGACCCCCACCTACGTGCCATGTTATTCTTTGCCCCTACGGTGGCCAGGGCAAGCCAGGTTCTCGTATGCCTAGGCCAATCTTCCTTTCCCTTAATCATCAGTAGGAGACCCTTGGCATCCAGAGGTATCTCTTCTCCTGTGACCCTGGACATTATCGCCACCACTCCCTGCCAGAAGCGAACGACCACTGGGCATTCCCATATTATATGAAAGAATGATCCCTCCGCCTGGCAACCTCTTATGCAGTGGGATGACTGTACTTTGCCCCATTTGTACAACAGTGTGCGGGGGTAGTATGAGCGATGCAGGATTCTGAGTTGTATCAGTCTAAATTTAGACCTAATCGCTATCTCTCTAGGCCCTTGCAGTGCATTGATCCACTCTTCATCCTCAAGATTGTCCAAGTCAATCACCCAGGCCGCGCGCAGGGCGGTCAGGGGATCTGGTGTATTGTATATTAATTTCTTATATATTGTAGAGGTCGCCTTGTCCCATATGGGGTCTGCCAGCAATCGGTCCTCTAGCGGGTAATAGTCAGGGATGGTCTCTCCTCGTTTTATATGACTATTTAGTACATGCGTGAGCCCTGCATAGGGAAAGATCTGGGTAGGCAAGAGCTGAAATTCGGTTTTCAGGTCCTCAAAAGGTAAAAGTGCTGTTCCCCTCCATATGTTGCTTAGATGGTCAATACCTATGGCTTTCCGCCCCGGAAAGGTGGCTACTTCCCTTAATTGGTCGCCCACCCACAGTGGTGTCATCTCTGTCAGACGGCGATGCCACCCTAAATATTTTATTTGCTGCAAACCAGCACTCTATTACCATTGCTATATGGGAAGGAAGATCTTGTGTGAGCCTTTGGGCGTTAAGCAGGAGTTTGTGATACCCATTAGGCATAGCCTCCCTATCCATTCTATAGGCGGGTTCCTCCCTTTCAGTGTATATCCATTGGTTTATAACATCAGCTGTGCGGCACAATAGTATAGTCTGGCGTCGGAAACCGCAAGGCCGCCGTCATAGACTCCTCTCTGTAATTTATTCAACACTATCCTGGGTGTTTCTCCCTACCAGATTAGGATTGCGGAGTTCCTGAGCTACCTGCTTAAAAAAGACGTCCGGAACCGGGTAGGGTGTGTTGGCAACACAGAGGAGGCGCGGAAAAGTCATCATTTTGTATAACGCTAACCTTTCCATCAACATCGGGGGAAGCGTACGCCAGTGTCTTGTGTTTGTCCGAAATCTTTGTAGTAGGGGATAAAGATTTTCTTGTAAAAAAGGACGGAGGGTCCTGGGATATGTTCAGGCCCAGATACTTAAAACCTTCCTCTACCACCGGGGCCTCACAGTTAGCCGGCAGCCTCGGAGGGAGTTCAGAAAGGGGCATAACAATCGATTTTGTCCAATTTATAGTGAAGCCCGAGTAGCAGCCAAACAACTGAAAAATGTGCAACACCCGGGAGATGGAAAAATAGGGTCTCGATAAATATAGGAGTATATCATCGGCATAAGATTGCGCTCCTCCCAGCCTCCTGGTGCCTGAATATCCCATATCTGGTCTCTCCTGTTCCAGTGTGCCAGTGGCTCCAGTGCCATAGCAAATCGTAGCGGTGACAGGGGACAGCCCTGCCTAGTTCCTTTCCCCAGCGAGAACCAACAAGACAGTGTTCCATTAACCCTCACGTGTGTGAGCGGGTCATGACATAACAGTTTTACCCACTTACAACTTTGGGCCGAAGCCCAGCTTGGTTAGTCCTGTGAGTAAATAAGCCCACTCTATATTATCAAATGCCATTGAAGGATCAAGTGCCATCAATGCCGATTGGGGAGATGCGGGGTGGCTGTCATATGCAGGACTCAGTAGAATCGCCGTAGGTTGTGACCAGTAATCCTGCGTGGCATAAAGCCCGACTGGGCTATATGAATAAGAGTCTTAAGGACTGCTGTCAATCTGTTAGCTACAGTTATAGCTAGTGCCTTCGCCTCAAAAGTTATTTGGGAGATTGGTCTGTATGAACTACAGCTCTCAGGGGTTTCCCCGCTTTATGTATCACCAATATCGTGGCTAAGCGTTGATCTACAGGCAATGTACCTAATTTCGCTGGCTTCTTCGAGCATGGCTAATAGTGTACGAGTGATTTTTAGAAGCCATGCCTTTAAAAAAAACCCGACTGGAGGACCATTAGGGCCCACTGCTTTACCGGATTGTAGGGATCCCAGCACCAAGGTCAGCTCCTCTTCAGCTAGATCTGCCTCCAGAGTGACGCTCATGTCTTTGGTGAGCGTCGGGAGTGAGAAGTCAGCCTAACATTCGGCGCAATCCTGGGCAGATCTTGGAGTCGCGGGAGCATTCAGGGCTTCATAATAATACGCAAAGGCTTCTGCTATATGGGCATTGGTTATATGGACGGTGCCTCCTTTATCCCTGATTACCACGACCCAGGACCTTTCTTTGTCTCATTTGTCGAGCCAGCCTAGGCGCTTGGAGGCTTTGTCCCCCGCATCATAAATCCTAAATTGTCGCCACTGCGTGTGCCCGCGCTTCGTTTTCAGCCAGCGTGCACAGCTCACGTTGTTGCAGGGTTAGTCTTTGTCTTAGGTCCTAGCTATCACCCTCGATCGCCTCCTGTTCAATTTATGTTATTTCTTGCTCTAACCTATGAAACTTGGAGGCCTCCTCTTTCTTCTCTCCCCCCCTCCCCCCCCCCCCGCACCCGTTCCTGCAGTACTGTCTTTGACGCTTCCCAGAGCTTCACATGGGGGCTTACCATCCCTTAATTTTCTTCAAAATACAGTTTCATTCCCTCCTCAAGTTCCCCCCTCAGCTCGGGGTCACTGAGATACCAGATGTCTATCTTAGGGAATCCTATTCTACTAGTCTTTGGTCCCATGAGAGCGACGTATGTAGGGGAGTGGCCAGAGATGCCCCTAGCCAGGAGAAGTGGTCATTCAAAACTCCCCACTTGGTCTTGCTGCGTAAGCATGTAGTCTATTCTAGAGAATGACAAGCGGCGAGCCGAGTAGTAGGTGAATTGTTTGGTTTGTGGGTTATGTGCTCTCCATATGTCCCCCAGCCCCATTGCCATGAGGAAATCCGGAAGAACCCGTCCCCCGGGGTGTTCCCCTGTGCTGCTTAACCGATCTAACTCTTGATCCATCACTGTATTTGCATCTATCCCCATCAGGACTCCCCCCGGTGGAAGCTCCAGTAACAGTGCACCTATTTTGGCAAGCATGCTTGAGTGTAACCTGGGCGGCACATATGCGGAGCAAAGGGTCAAGGGGCGCCCCTTCCAACTGCCTGTGTCATCGTGTAGTATCTTATGAATTGTTAGGGGCAGAGAGTTGCGCACCAGGATAGCTACCCCTCTAGAACCACCAGAGTACCCGGAGTAGGCCCCTTGCTTATAATCAGAGCGATCCAAGGCTTTATATGGGCTACCTTTTAGGTGTGTCTCCTGAAGCAGTACTACTTGTGGCGCATTATGTCTAATGTGTTGGAGAACCAAAAACCGCTTGATCCTGTTCCCAAGGCCATTCACGTTCCAGAACCAGATACCGACTTCATTCGTGTCTCTTTTCGTATCAGGCATACCTGACAGCACTTTGTACCTCTTTATCTTTGTGTACTGACCCTGAACCATGCGTGCGCATAATGTAGATTGTTGGATCCATGATGATCAAAAACAGTAAAACGTACAACATAAACCCCTTCACTCGCCCTCCCTGCATCCCTGCTAGGTGAGTTACAAACCTCCCACGACCCTAACATGCAGAGTGCCTGTCGCCCAAAAGTGAACTTCATTGCAACGAAACAATGAGGGGGTTAGTGAGCGCCAACTGCATTAGATATTCCGGAGCTCAGTACGGAAACGTTAATGTCCCCAGTTTAATATGTGTGAACGTATGTTATGGACTTTCCTTAAAGATAGGGTGTGCCGACCGGACGACTTCGGGGTGCATAATGTAATTAGCCAGGCACCCCCCTCTCCCCGGTCTCATTCTCGTGGCTTCCCACAGCCCAGGGGTCCCAACACCCCAGGCCACACACAAGTGTCCCACGAAACCCCAGCGTCATTTATCTGCACCATGTTGATTGTTTTTTTCCAGTTGGGAGGGCAGGCTCTGACTCTTCTGCAGTTGGTCATTTAGAACCGGCGATTGTGCTTGATTCTTTTTTCGCCCAGTGATCCGCCACCCCTCCAACCAGTCCCACGTCGTCTTGGGAGAGGTGAAGAAGTGCGACTTTCTGTCTGCCAGCACTTTACGTTTTGCATGGAACAGCATCATATATTTCAAGTTTCATTCCCTGAGGGTCCTTTTAACCGACTCGAATGCCCTCCTCTGGCACTGTACCTGCAATGTGAAGTCTGGGAAATATCTAATTGTGGTATTCTCAAACTGGATATCACTCGGTGTTCGAGCAGCCTCCAGGATAGCATCTCTATCCTGGTAGTAGAAGGTACAAGCCACTACAGTGCGCGGGGTGCCCCAGGGCATCGGTGTGGGCCTAGCGCGAGGTGCGCTCGCTACACTGTGAAGTAGTTCCACAGTCTTGTTGGCTTGAGGATGGGGGTGATTAGGTGTTCCAGGAAGACGTCCACTGACGGTCTCTCGGCCTCCTCAGGCAACCCCACGACTTGGATGTTGTTACGCCTTGCCCTGCCCTCCTGGTCCTCTAGTCGGGCCATGATGTCCGCCTGCTAATTTGTGAGGAGTGTGACCTGTTCTTCAAGGCGTTTAGTCTTGTTTTGCAGATTCCCAATATTAGTCTCAGGTGTGGTTGCTTTTTCACAAAGTTTTTGCAGGTCTGCCCTGAGTAGATTCACCTAGTCTGTGACCGAGTCCAGCTTCGGCTTGAGGGTGCCCTTGAGGCCTGCTATCACCCTCCTAGTATCTTTAAGGGATGGATCTGGATCGTGCTCTTCCTGTTCTTGCGGAGGAGCAGCCTCCTACGCTCCTCCGTCACAGCTCATTGCGACTGTGTACTTGCCAGTCTGGTTTGTTTGTCCCAGGCTCTTATTGCGCCCCATTGTTATAATTAACCACTCTGAGCCCAGGGGGCATTAGGTCAATTCAAAAGGTCCCGGGAGGTCCTGGCTTCGTGGGTTAGGATTCGTGGCATTGCCTCAGTTTTCTCTGCGCTTTCTGCCTTGGGCCGCACCACCCAGCCAAGGGATCCCTCGTGTATAAATTAAGGAGGTGGGGGGATGCCAAAAGTATCTTTTATTTGTGCCTTTTATCGCCACCTCAATGCCCCGTGCACCCCCCGGGTGTATATTGCTGACTCCGGTTGCAGGACCACTTGTGAACACCAGCTGGACCCCCAAGTTTCCCCGCTCAACGGCCAACTCAGTTCACAACACTTGTAAGGAGTCCTTTGATTCAAGTCCTCCCAACCCTTTCAGCTCTCCAAGCTCAAGCATGACGCTGTAGTGGTTGAAGGCCTAGATGTCTTTAAGTCCCAGAGCTGCCTCTACGGGCTCGCACGAACATCTCTTCAGTAATGTTTGTAGGCCCGTATATGCATCGTGGAGCTGGAGTAAATGTGCCTTTGCGTTGGACAGCAGCCAGCACGCTCCTTTTGAATTCCGCTCCCGGCCTGGCCCGGGCGTCTGCCTATGGCTGGAGGCCGCTCCACACTTTGAACGCAGGCCGCTTATGTTGCGGCGCATCCGGGAGGCCTGTTCAGGCCGCTGTGCCCGCTGCTGTATCTTAAATGAATGCGCGCATTTGCCTGGGCTGACGTGGTGTCTTGATCGCCGCTCCCTCTGTCTGCGTTGGCCCGACTGTTGCCGCCTCTCGGGGGATCAGGTCCCGCAAGTGCACTTCGGGTGTTGGTTTCTAGCAGCACTTCTCAGTGCGCGGCCGGCGCCATGTTGAGCCGCGGCCCGGCCCTCGCCTCCTCCATCGATAGCACCTTATTTTCCACCAGGCAGGTGCTCTTTCGGTCTCGCACCGCTGTTATTATGTTTTCTATCCTTCAGTGCTCCACTTTCGGATGGATTATGCCGGATTTAAATGGGGGAGATTGCAGATGGTCGCAGCCTATCTGCTAAGGTTGTGAATAGCAATCTTCCGTTACCTTAAAAACTGGCTGCTGTATGTGAGCTTGCCTCAGACCATCACGGACATTTGGCAGGCTGCTAATTGAGCGTCCCTCCACACATTCAAGGAGCCTTAATGCCTGGATAGCCAGGACCGGTGGGACGGGCGCCTAGTCCGATCTGTCCTGCTGGATTCCTTGGTCTAAGTTATTCCACAGATTCGTTTAATTTTTTTATTATTAACATCAGGAGATGGTTACATCGCCTTACAGTGCATCTTATTACAAACTCATGAACACAGTTCTCTTTACAGTGGCAATACAGTCTCTGCCTACACTGTCCCTCCCTTTCCCTCCCACCCCACTGGCCTCTGTAGATGTGCCAAGCACTCCTCTTTTCCCAGGTTTTCGGGCACCCCCTGCTTTTATATACTGTTTGTTCCGCCTGTGCACCAGTCATGGTCGGTTTTCCATTCTTTTATTGTTGGCAGGTCTACCTCACCCCATTTCTTAGCTACATTGTGCTTAGCCACTCCCAAGGCCAGTGTCACCCATTGTTTCATGTATTTAGGCCAGTCTTCCTCTCCGGCTAATATAGGTAGCACCTATTTTGGTGACAAGTGTACCTCAACTCCAGTAACTGCTTTTAGGACCTCCACAACTTTATTCCAAAATACTTTTGGGCAATCCCAGATGAGGTGGTAGAAAGTTCCCTCCAATCTACACCCTCTCTTGGCATTTTGCATCTTCACATCTCTTCATGCGATAGAGCGCCGTTCTGGGGTAGTATACTCTGTGCAGGACCTTTAACTGTATTAATCTAAATTTAGCCATGATCGCCACTTTCCTGGGGCCCTGTAGCACTTCCATCCATTCTTCATCTTCAAGCTGACCCATGTCTCCTTCCCAGGCCGCCCTCAGTGAAATCAACGTCTCGGGAGCATTATTAATTTTTTTTATATATCCGGGAAATGGCTTCTTCAAACAAGGGCTCGTCCGTATCCTGTCTTCTAAGGGCACAGTTTCTACCAGCGTTTCCCCTTCTTTGATATGGACACATACGGCATGTAAGTATCTTAACCACTCCCCATTACCCATTTCGTAATCTGATTGCAGGGCTGCAAACATAATATATGCTTGATCCCTCCATACATCCCCAAGCGTTTTGATACCTAAAAGTTCCCATCTTGTAAAACCCTTTAATTTGTTAACTGATTTAAGCCCAGTACCTACCCAGAGTGGGGTCCTTCCGGTTAACTTAGAGTCCCATCCTAAGAATTTCGTAGCCACCCGCCAGGCCAAAGCAACAGTCCGGGTGTGGTGTGCTGCTCGCCAACTATGTAGTATAGAGCAGTGACGTGGGACCCCCTTTACCCGCGGTGAATCGATCTACTCTGTTGGCTGGTTCCGACCGTTTTGCAAACATCCATCATTCACCGTCACTATTTGGACCGCCCAGTAGTAGCTACGAACATCTTGGATTGCCAGTCCTCCATCCTAGACCCCTCTTTGCAGTTTGCGGAGTGCTATCCGGGGTGCCCCCCCCAACCCTACAACAATGTTCGCAATTCTGCTCCCACCCTTTGAAAGTACAAGTGGGGCACCTCGTAAGGTGTATTCTGAAGAGCATATAATCAATCGACTGGCGTGGCCTCCTTACGTACAGCAGGACGATCATCAGCATATAGGAAAATGCGTTCTTCCCATTCATCCCCAATCTGTATCCCCCATATCAAGGGGTCTTGGCGTATCCACGCCCCCAGGGCTCTAGGGCCAGAGTAAACAGCAAGGGAGACGGGGGCACCCCTGTCTTATGCCTTTTTGGAGCAGGAACTCTCTTGATACCGTGGCATTAACTCGCACCCTAGCTAGTGGGTTTTGATGGAGTAGTCTCACCCACCCTATGCATGCCAGGCCCTCTCCCAATTTTCCCAATACTGCAAAAAGATAGTGTAGAATGGAACTATCGAAAGCCATTCTGGCATCAAGGGAGAGGAGCGCAGTTTGTTCATACGTTGTCGTTTCTGTGAGATGTTGCACCCCAAATAAACTATGCAAGGTAAGTCTGGTCCCTCTGTGGGGGCATGAACTCCGATTTGTCCGGGTGCACCAGCGAGGTGACCATCTTGCTCAGCTGCGTGGCCAGGAGCTTTGCCAAGACCTTAATTTCGAAGTTGAGTAGGGAGAGAGGTCTGTATGAACTACACTCCATAGGTGGTTTACCTTCTTTTGGGACTACAACTATTACTGCCGTCCGCTGATCTATGGGGATTCTACCTTCTGATTTGGCCTCTTTGGTAACAGGTGATTTGTTGTGCTGTCCAGCAGGCATTTATACATCTCGACCGGAAGTCCGTTCGGCCCTGCTGCCTTGCCCTCCTCCAAGGTATCCCTGTCCTCCTCTGACAGCCGCGGGAGGATAATATCCCACAGGAAGTCACCACAGTCTTGCTCCATTTTCACGGACGAGGAGGCATATACCTGCTCATAATACCCTGCAAAACCTTTTGTTGCTTCTTTTCCCGTGACAAGGATATGCCCCTTCTGATCTATCAGGCTAGGCTCCCATCTACCCTCCGCCCTTCGTTTATCTAACCATGCAATAGTTTCTACGATGTGGGGGACAAGGCAAACAATCTGTGTTGCGTGGCTAATGCCTGAGCTTTGGCGCTTTCCTCTAATAAATCTCTAAGGTCTTTTTGACGGAGCCGCAGGCGATGTTGTAGATCTACCGATACATGCCCGTTCGAGGCATGTGGGCTGCTGAATTCATATCTGTGCATAGATCGCCGCCTAGTGTTGGGTCCGGATGTTTGCACGTTGTTGTCCTGGAAGAGTCTTCGAAGTATCACGAGATAGGTGACTCCTCCCCT
Organism: Triturus cristatus; assembly: GCF_964204655.1. Lineage (NCBI taxonomy): Eukaryota > Metazoa > Chordata > Amphibia > Caudata > Salamandridae > Triturus > Triturus cristatus. The sequence continues at coordinate 379,594,624 of NC_140590.1, read as the reverse complement.
GGACCACAGTGCGCATAGGCATCCTCTCCATCCTTAGATTGTTTTTTTCCGCCATTGGGTTCGGATTTGCTTATCTTAGCTCAAGTTAGGAAAATTTAGTCTAAGGCCAAAAGGCCTTTAGTTTTCGTCGGTACTGTTCCCGTTCGGTATCGACTGCTTTCTTGATTAGTTTAAAAACTTCTTCCAGCCTTTCGGATCCGTTTGATCCGAACATCGACCTGACATCGACGATGGAATCGAGGACCCCATTCAAACGGTGTCCTGTATGCCACGCCAAATACCCACACATCGACGTCCACCCGGTATGCAACAAATGTCTCTCACCGGATCACGACGAATCGAAATGTATGGCCTGTGCCCGATTCCGATCGAAGGAGACTCTCCGGAATCGACTGACAGCGAGATTAGAAGCGCAGCAATCGGCGCCTGCCCCTGCCAACATCTTCAGCACCGAGGATGTAGAGAGCGTGGAAGAAGTAAACTCCTGCCCCACTTCCGAACACGATTCCCGATCGGAAGACGCCGATGAAGTACTTTTTCACAGGGAAGAAGCCGTTGACGAGGTAGGAGACTACGATGAGGCCTATGGGGCCGAAGAAGATAGCTCTAGCGAAGAGCCAGGCCTACCCGTCGATACGGAGGCCGTCAAAGTGCGTCATTCTACGGCTCAGGTCGAGGGATCGCCTCCGGGCCTTACCCGAGATCAATCCCAAAGTTCTTCGGCCCCGCCTTCGGGCCCGGCCTCGAACATCCAGCACGAGCCATTATTACCAAAGACGACTGGATTCCCTTCTACGAAACCGAAACCAGTCGTCGCACCAGTTCCACCGAAACCAAAAGTGAAACTGGCCGTGATCGGCTCGAAGGCCTCGAAGACCTCCACTCCTTCGATGCCAACAAAGACCGTCGGCTCCGAACGCACTAAGAGGGATTTCGGCGCCGAACTCGCTGCAGCGGATATCGGTACCGACCCGAAAAGGAAGGCCCTCGGTCCCACAAAAGCGCCTCGTCCCCTGGCACCGAAGCAGTCTGCCCCAACCACCAAAGTCAAAATGGCCGCTCCATCTGCGTCCACTTCGAAGACGGCGGCACACGCCAAGTCATCGACTCCGATGACCGCTGATACCTCTCTTCGGATCGATGACCCTGTGGCTCCAAAGCAGTCGACGCCTACCTCCACAGTACCGACCGGCACCAAAGAACCTTCGGCGCTCTCGGTGCGACAAGTCGCGGCGTCGTTGCAACGCATCAGAGAACGGGCAGCCCCCCGATCCACGTCGGGCCCCGACACAAACAAGGCTCCAAACGCACCCTCGGTGCCAACCAACATCACTTTTGGTTTGCTGCCATCCACGGCGCCGAAGATGTTCGAGATCCGAACACGTGTCCGCCAGACACAGTCCCCATCTGCTGGACACTCACCTTCTGAGCCTTCACAGCCACAATTCACCGACACTGGCAGACTGATGCTCCGCAAACGGAAGATCACGCCAGAGAAGGGCTTGGACTCCTACAGAATACCTCTGAAGCACAAATTGCCAGCAGAGTCGGAACCGGTTCTGTATGAACGCTTGCAAACCTCCTATCAGGATCCCCAGTCCTTTTCTCCTACGCCTTCCGAAACAGACGCAGTGGAGGACTACATGGGTGATGATACCACCTACCCTGGGGATGTCGATCCTGATGGGCAGCAAGACCCAGATCAAGCATGGGATGACCCTACAGACCAGGGTACCGGCCAGATACCCAGGACACACAGCTTTACAGCGCCAAAACATCTCCCACAGAGGACACTGCTGCCTTCAATGCCCTCTTAGAACGTGCTGCCGCCAATCATGGAGTACAACTCCACTCTGACACTGTTGAGGAAGACTTTCTAGTGGACACTTTCGCCTCCTCCGAGAGAACTGTCAAAACTTTGCCCATGTTGAAAGGTGTTCTCAAACCTGCAAAGGACATTTTCAAAGAAACAACCAGGGCACGGGTGCTAAACCCCAGGATTGAAAAAAAATACAAGCCTGCGCCCGGAAACCCTATGTACATTAGAGGTCAGTTACCTCTGGAGTCCATGGTGGTTGCTAAAGCTCGCAAACGAGCCCATTTGCAAACAGGTGATGCTCCTCCCCCCGACAAGGAGTCCAAGGTGCTGGAGACCTCAGGCAAAAGAATTGCAGCTCAAGCAGCAAACATCTGGCGCATTGCCAATACACAGGCCCTCCTGGCCCGCTATGATCGTTCACACTACGACACGCTAGAATCGCTACTCCAGCATCTGCCAGATGAATACAAAGAGGCAGCGGAGCTCCTCATCAGAGAGGGACAACTCCTTACCAACGCATCCATTAAGTGCGCACTGGATGCTGCCGACACAGCAGCAAGGGCAATTAACACCAGCGTCATGTTACGCCGACACGCTTGGTTAAGAATCTCAGGATTCAAACCAGAGATTCAAAACAACATCCTGAATCAGCCAGTCAACCCCGACTACTTATTCGGCCCAGAAGTTGACACCACCTTAGAAAAGATAAAGAAAGACACTGACACTGCGAAGTCAATGGGGGCTCTGCAAACGCAGCAATTTCGTAGTGGCTCCTTTCGTCGCCCCGGGAATAGAGGAGCAGCTAGAGGCCAGGGGTCACAGCAGCAATACACTAAAGGGGGCACACAGAGTACCTACGATAAAACCAACAGAGGTGGATATCGTGGCTCCAGCACCAAGGGCAGAGGACGTGGTTACGGCAACACCAGGTCCTCACCCAAAAACAAACAGTGACGCCCTCTCCCTTCCCCCCCGACCACATATCACCTGTCGGGGGGAGACTCCAGCGGTTCCTGTCCACGTGGAAAACCATCACCACAGACAGGTGGGTCAGGGACATTATCCAGCACGGTTACTGTCTCGAATTAACCTCCACTCCACCCAACATACCGCCAAAGCACCGTCCTATATCCGTAGAGCACTTAGCATTATTGCAGCAGGAAGTGCTAAGTATGCTGCAAAAGGGTGCAATAGAGGTCGTGCCCGTCAACCAGCAGGGGACAGGGGTGTACTCTCTGTACTTCTTAATCCCAAAAAAGGACGGGTCGCTCAGACCTATACTAGACCTGAGACCCCTCAACCACTACATTCTGTCAGAGCATTTCCATATGCTCACCCTACAGCAGGTTCTCCCGCTGCTCAGCCAGGGAGACTTCCTAGCCACACTAGACCTCAAAGATGCATACTTCCACATACCCATACACCCATCACACAGGAAATATCTCAGGTTCACTATTCAGGGACAGCACTATCAATTCAAAGTCCTCCCCTTCGGCGTGACAACAGCACCCAGGGTTTTCACCAAGTGCCTAGCTACAGTGGCTGCACATCTACGGAGACAACACATTCACGTCTACCCTTACCTGGACGACTGGCTTGTTCAAGCAAAGTCAGCCCAGCAATGCGCCAGCCACATGTCCCTCACCATCCACCTTCTTCACAGTCTGGGATTCTCACTAAATTACCCAAAATCACATCTCCAACCCGCACACGTACGACAGTACCTGGGCGCGACCATAAACACTCTGGCAGCCACAGCTCAGCCAAATTTAGTGAGGATCAACAGCATACAACTGCTGATCTCAAAGTTCAAACCTCAACACTCCCTTCCTGCGCGAGTGTTCATGCAGTTGATAGGCATGATGGCCTCCTGCATTTTCATAGTCCCGCACGCGAGACTACATATGCGCCCGCTTCAGGAGTGCTTGGCACGTCAATGGAATCAGGCTCACGGGCAATTAAAAGACCTAGTGTTGGTGAGCGGTCGGGCATACAACTCTCTGCATTGGTGGAATCCACAAAACCTTTGCAAGGGCCGACCGTTCCAAGAGCCTGTTCCACAAATAATACTGACGGCGAACGCCTGTCTCCAGGGATGGGGAGCTCATGTACTCAATTTCACAGTGCAGGGACTATGGACGACACAACAAAAGAAGATGCACATCAACCTTCTAGAACTGATGGCAATCTTCCTAGCCATGAAGGCATTCAAAGTACACCTGTGCAACAAAGTCGTGTTGATCCGGACGGACAACATGACTGCCATGTACTACATACAGAAGCAGGGAGGAACACACTCTCCACAGTTGTCTCATCTGGCTCAGAGCATGTGGAAGTGGGCCATTCAGAGGAACATATTCCTCATGGCGGAACACCTCCCCGGCAAGGACAACCAGATGGCGGATCTGCTCAGCAGACACAGCCACCAGATGCACGAGTGGGAGCTACATCCGTCCGTTCTCCAACCGTACTTCCAACTGTGGGGTCATCCAGAGATAGACCTATTCGCCACAAACGAAAACGCACAATGCCGAAGCTTTGCCGCCAGGTTCCCACATCCACAGTCGCAGGGCAATGCGATATGGATGAACTGGTCCGGCAGATTTGCGTACGCTTTTCCCCCAGCGCCATTAATACCGCTGGTGGCACGCAAACTACGACAGCACTCACTGACACTCATCCTAGTTGCTCCCACATGGGCGCGCCAGCCATGGTACACCACCTTTCTAGAACTTTCCGTGGTGCCGCATCAAAGGCTGCGGATCAAACCCGCACTTTTAACGCAGAACCATGGCGAAATTCAGCACCCAGATCCGCAACAGCTGAACCTGGCGATCTGGCTCCTGAAGTCCTAGAGTTTGGCTACCTAAACCTGCCACCTGACTGTATGGAGATCATCAAGGAGGCCAGGAGACCCACTACCAGAGCTTGCTATGCAGCTAAATGGAAGAGGTTTGTCATTTACTGCAACAACAATGACATTAACCCGCTGGACGCATCCATTCAAAACATCATCTGTTACCTCCTACACCTATACCGATGCAATCTGGCATACACCTCAATACGTATCCATTTGACCGCAATAGCAGCCTATCTCCAAAACAGGCAGCACCTCTCTTTATTCAGAGTGCCTGCCATCAAAGCCTTCTTGGAGGGACTTAAACGAGTAATTCCCCCAAGACACCCACCAGCACCGGTGTGGAACCTCAACTTGGTCCTCACCAGACTGATGGGCCCACCCTTCGAACCTCTCCACTCATGTGAGATTCAATTCCCCACCTGGAAAGTAGCTTTCCTAGTAGCAATCACTTCCTTAAGAAGAGTTAGTGAACTCCAGGCACTAACCATTCAAGAGCCATTCATACAGGTTCACGCAAACAGGGTCGTACTACGTACCAACCCCAAATTCATGCCTAAAGTAATATCGCAGTTCCACATGAATCAAACTATTGAACTGCCTGTTTTCTTTCAAAATCCACAAAATGTCGCTGAGAGAATGCTCCATACACTAGATGTAAAGAGGGCCCTCATGTACTATATAGACAGAACTAAGGACTTTAGGAAGACGAAACAACTTTTCGTTGCCTTTTCTCCACAACACAAGGGCAACGCCATTTCCAAAGCGGGTATAGCCAGATGGATCGTTAAATGTATTCAAATTTGCTATCAAAAGGCTAAACGCACATTAACAATTCCCCCACGAGCCCACTCAACACGAAAGTTAGGGGCGTCCATGGCTTTCCTGGGAAACATTCCTATACATGAAATATGTAGAGCAGCCACATTGTCCACTATACATACATTTACCAAACACTACTGTGTAGATGTACACTCAAAACAGCAGGCAGCTGTAGGACAGGCTGTTCTCAAAACTCTTTTTCAGACTGCTGCAGCTGGCACTGGTAGCCGCCGCTAATAGGAGGTACTGCTATGTATTCTATGCACAGATATGAATTCAGCAGCCCACATGCCTCGAACTGAATATGCTACTTACCAGTATGCATCTGTTCTTGGCACGTAGGGCTGCTGACATTCATATCGCCCACCCTCCTCCCCGGCGCCTGTAGCAGCTGCAGCTCTCAGAATTACTGTATAGCATGGTCATCACTTACTGGATCTACTCCATCACTGCCACAATGGCGAAAAACAATCTAAGGATGGAGAGGATGCCCATGCGCACTGTGGTCCAGGGGAGGAGTCACCTATCTCGTGATACTTCGAAGACTCTTCCAGGACAGCAACGTGCAAACATCCGGACCCAGCACTAGGCGGCGATCTATGCACAGATATGAATGTCAGCAGCCCTACATGCCAAGAACAGATGCATACTGGTAAGTAGCATATTCAATCCTTTACTTCCTGGAATTCCAGTACTGTTATTTCGTCTTTCTCTTTCCTTTCGGCCCCCAATTTTGCCTGAATCCTCCCATGGAGCACTGTCTTGAAAGCCTCCCATAAGATCACTTTAGATTCTACAGACCCAATATTTTCGGCAAAGAATAGGTCTGTACCTTTTTTTTTTTTTTTTTTTTTTTTAATGGCATATTGTTTGTATTTATTGTTCAGATTTGATTTTACTTCTGGTTTTTTTTTTTTTTTTTTTTTTTTAAACTTTGTTTATTGAATTTTTTGTACCAAAACATTAGTCATACAATTACCTTAATCGATGTCCAGTGGCATTGCAAGTCATAAATCATCAAAGCAGCGCATCCATTGTGTTTCCAGGGGCCATGTGAACAGCAATACATATAATAGCATGAGTCTTAGCGCAGGGACAAGGGGCAGGAACAGCTGGCAGTAGGGCAATACACAAGTTAAGCGTTCAATGTAAACGTGGGGACCCGCAGGTAGAGTCCCCCCCCCCCCCATGCATTGTACATCACCCAAGGCGTGACCGCTTCCCATGTATCACGTGTAACAGGCATACAAACCAATCTACATGGCTTGGGGTATCGGTGAAGAGGGATCAGAGTGGCTGCACGGGGAGAAGGGAAAGCAAGGGGACAAGGAAACAAAACACCCACCCCCAGATTTCTGCAACAGTTCATCCGTCACCCTGCGCAGGATGTGCGTCAAGAGCACTAGGAGTAGGGTCGTCATTGGCTAGAGGGGGAGCATCCTCCGTCAGGGCTCCCGGGTATTGCAGTAGGTAACATTGTAATGGTCCCCAAACATCAGCAGGACGGGATCGAACAGGGAGCAGGTCGGAGTATGTCAGTATCTGCTCTTGGCAGTAGACAAGGTCTTTGAGCCACTCCTTAAATTTCGGGGCCCGCCCCCGACCCCACCGGCACGCTATACGCCGTTTCGCCAACAGCAGCGCCGTTGTGACAAATTTGCGACTCGCTCGCGGAATATGTTTGGTATATCCCAATAGCGCCTGTACCGGCTCGGGCACAAGGGACAGGTCTACCATCCGCGAAACGGCGGAGTACACTTGGGTCCAATAGGTCTGAATAGTAGGGCATTCCCAGGATAAGTGTAGGAAGTCTGCATGAGGGGCATGACACCTCTCGCAGTTATCTGAATTCTGCAGCTGAAATTTGTACTTGGCGACTGGTGTGCAGTACAGGCGGTTCAGGAACTTAAAATGAATGACACGGTGTCTACTGCTCGCAGAAATCTGCTCTGTCTGTGTGCAACAATACGACCACCTGTCATCCCCCAGCTCCAGCCCCAGCTCCCGCTCCCATTCCCCACGAGCCCGTGAAATGTCGAGTGCAGTGTCAGAGCGAACTGTATGATACAGTATGGAGACCAAATGGGAGGGCGAGGATGCTTGTAGGACTCTATGCAACGGACCAGTGATTTCGGGCTCAGCCGGAAATGCCCGCAATATGGACCGCATTCCATGCCTCAGTCTAATGTAGATGAAAAGCTCCAGAGGGGTAGGCGTGTACCCGTCGGAGAAATGTTCCCGGTCGCAGAAGCGCCCAGCAGAGAATAGATCTCCCCATCTCTGAATCCCCAATTTGCGAATCAAATCCTGGAACAGTCTCTCTTGTAGAAGGGGCAGTTGCGGGTGGTAGGCAATGGGGAGAAGGGGCGAGTACAGGAACGAGCTCGCCACTCGCTTAGATATCTCCAGCCACGCCCTCACTGTACCCTGCAAGGCGTTATAATTTGTAGTACTATGAGGGAGTGTACTATGCAGTAGGCCACGCAGGGGCAGAGGAGCCGCCAGCCAGTCCTCTGCAGCGAGTTGGGGCATAAATGCAACGGGGTGGAACCAGTAATACGCATAGTGCGCTTGAGCGCAATAGTAATATAACTCTAGGTCCGGTACATCCAAACCTCCACGCGAGTATGGAGAGGTCATCACAGCCCACTTCAGCCTACGTCTCTTCCCACCCCACACCAGCCGAATCAATTCCCAACGCAAACGAGTGAAAAAATGCCGGCCCGGGGGAAAGGGAATGTTCATAAACAAATATAAAAGTCGGGGGAGCACTACCATCTTAATCAAGGCGGCACGTCCTGCCATCGAGAGGGGGAGCGTAATCCAACGGTCGACACAGGAGGAGACATGCGTCAATGCCGTACCGTAATTCGATCGCATAAGTTCTTCCCTGTCCCGAGAAATCTTAATGCCGAGATATTTTACGTCAGACTCACACCATTCTATGGGATAGTCAAGTGAGAACGTCCGACATCCATCTGTCAGATGGAGGATCTGAGACTTTGACCAATTGATTCGTACGCCCGACATCTCTCCGTACGTTATGAATTCCCGGAGTAGCGGGTTCAGGTTATTTTGGGGGTCTCGCACATACAAAGTAATGTCATCTGCATAAAGCGACAGCAGTAGCTGTCGCTGCTCGCAGAACAGCGCCCTGTGTTGATGGCGCTGTCGCAGCCGCGAGGCGAGGGGCTCCAGCGCCAGTGCAAATAAGAGTGTGGATAAAGGGCACCCCTGCCTGGTCCCACGGGCAATTCCGAAGGGCTCCGATGTCCTGCCATTGATTAAGACCCTGGCACAAGGGCCGCCGTAGAGGATAGCTATCCAGCCCAGAAAAACCAGGGGAAAGCCCATTCTAGTTAGCACAGCCACTAGGTAATCCCACTCCAGGGAGTCGAACGCTTTCGTGGCGTCTAAAAAGACTGCCACCATCTGGAGGCTGGGGGCCACATTCTGTAAGGTTGCAAATAGCGTGCGCAAGTTGTGCGACGTTGCCCTACCTGGTATAAAGCCCGACTGATCCGGGAGTACCAGTCCCTCCATGAGGAGCGTCAAACGGTTAGCCAGAGTTTTAGAAAGGATCTTTGCGTCACAATTAAGGAGGGACAGAGGCCGGTAGGAGTCAGGGGAGGTCGCCGGTTTGCCCGGCTTCAAGAGGGAGGTAATTAAGGCCTCTCTCATGGTAGGGGGAAGTTTTCCCAGCGTGTGGGCTTCCTCAAACACCACCTTCAAAATCGGGGCAAGGATATCTATGTATGATTTATAAAACTCAATCGGGAGCCCATCGAGACCCGGGGCCTTCCCCGAGGCCATTTTCATGATGGCCTCACGAATTTCGTCGAGCCCAAGCGGTGCCATGAGGAACTTTCTTTGTGCATCAGAGAGCCATCCCAATGTGATCTCCCCCAAGTATTGACCCAGCTCCGGTGGTTTAGTGTGAGCAGAGGAGTATAGTTCAATATAATGAGCAACGAATGCTTGCATTATAGACCGGGTGTCCCTGTGAAGCTCCCCCTAGCTACCCTGGATCTCGAGGACTTGGTTGTTAAAACGAGGCGGTCGGATTGCCCAAGCCAGGAATTTACCCGGCCGCTCCCCCTCCCCGTACCTGCGAGCCTGAAAATATTTCCCCCTGAACCTAACCTCTCTGTCCGCGGTTTCTTTATAGTCGGACAATAGTTCGCGGAACTGGGCCTGCGCCCCAGCATCGGTGTGAAACGTGGGGGCGGTCTCCAAGTCCTTAAGGTCAGTCTCTAGTTTACGAAGGGTGCTACGCAGAACCCTGAGGACTCCCACCCCTTTCGAAATGCACAGTCCTCTAATTGTGACTTTAAAAGCCTCCCACACTACAGCAACACTATCCACCGTGCCACCATTGCGTTGGAAGAAGCTCTCAATTTCCTGTGCAATTTCGGACCGGAAGACGTCATCTAGCAGGGCAGTTGGCTGCAGTCTCCACGACATCGGAGAACCAGCGAGGTCAGTCAATTCGACGCTCAGCAGGACCGGGGCGTGATCGGAGTATGTGCGAGCAAGGTGTTTTACCCAGCCTATCGTGGGAGCAAGTCCCGGGGAGACTAGGATATAGTCCAGTCTCGCCCACGTGGAGTGCGCGGCAGTCCAATGCGTGCCCTCCCTGGTCGCCGGGTGCCTAGAGCGCCACATATCTAGCAAATGACGCTCAGTAAGGAGGTCATGAACATATGCCTGCGAGCGGGAGTAGTGGTGTGGGCCAGGATTCGCCCTATCCCTCTCGGGATCAACAGCTATGTTAAAGTCACCTCCCCACACTAGATAAGTGGAGCCGATGCGTAAAATCTCTCCCCATAGCGTCTGGAGGCAAGACGGATCATCTGTGTTGGGACCATAATAACACGCCAAAGTGAGCGTGTCCACGCCCATGCGTCCCCAGACAACGCAATACCTGCCTTCTCGATCTGTCCGTTCGCCCATATGCACAAAGGGGGTATGTTTCCTAATGAGGATGGCTACTCCACGCGAATAGGTGGAATAAGAGGAAAAGGTACGGTGCACAGCCCAACGTGATGCAAACAGCACAGGCCGGGAGGGGTCCAGGTGCGTCTCCTGAAGGAAGGCTACCCCTATTTGATGCCTATCCAGGTATGCTAGGACATGTCTACGCTTTCTATGGTCTCCCAAGCCCCTCACATTCCAGGTCAAGAAGTTAAGCTGCCCAGTAAAGTCCCTACGTGTCTGTGAATCACTCATGGAAAAGAAGAAGACTCAAATACAGCAACACAATGCAACCACCACCCCCCGAACAATGTGAAGGAGACAATGCCAACGTCGCCACATACCATTCAAAACTAGCAGTTACAACAAATCCCCAACTCCCCCCCCCCCCCCCCCCCCCCCAGCAGCATCCCAAACATGCTATCTGGACAGTTCCCCTCCCCCCCACCCCAAAGCAAACCCCCTCTATAGCAGGTGCCATATGGGAGCAACATGCAAACGTAAAGTCAAGTGGGTAATTCCCTTGGGAGGACAGTCTAGGTGGAGACACTGTATCCCCTCGACCCAGAAGAGTGCGCCCAGCCAGGGACCGAGCCCTCTCCATGGACAAAGGGCGCCCAGCGAAACGAAAGAGTCCTGAGAGTCTGGTGCAAGCTAAAGAAGTGCTGAACTCCGGTAACATCCCCTCACAGCTAAATCAGCTAGGCCCATGGGTCCCCATACCAAGTCCCACAGTGGCAGACACTTGCAACACCTTACCAGCTGACAAGCAACAGTCTCGGAGTCGACAGGACAACGATCCAGCACCATCATCCCAATGCCGGCGAAGAGGGGCAGTCCAGGTCGCGTTTCTTGACTCGCTTCAAAAACTCCTCCGCTTGTTGGGGTTTAGTACAGAAGATCTGTTTCCCTTGATGAGTGATACGCAGGCGGGCCGGGTAAAGAAGCGCATAGTCAATTTGTGCAGCTCGCAGTTTGTGCTTGACCTGGACGAATTTCTTCCTCTCCTCCTGAACCACCGGGGTGAAGTCTGGGAATATAGTGAAGGCAGTGCCGCCGTAGGATAGGGTCTTCTTCTCCCTCGCCGTCCGAAGCGCGACATCCCGGTCACGGAAGTTTAGCAAGCGTGCGATGATAGGGCGGGGGGGAGCCCCCGGAGGCGGTCTCGGGGCC